>NC_044561.1:93561038-94164494 GCF_007565055.1 Rhinopithecus roxellana | reverse complement strand
GTAGGAAACAGAACCTGTTGGTACCCAGGTTCTGTTTCACCGGAAAGGCTCAGGCTCCGTACCCGCTGAATTCATGCCCATGTTGATCAGTTTTCATCTTGTTATGCCAGGCATGTCCAAATCTAACAGAGGCTTCAGTTAGCTGGGATACCCCTGCGATTGCTATGCAGTGATTCTTCTCCTGATAGCAGGTGCCAGATCCTGCCAGAGTCTTACTAGCTAGGTTAACACCAACTTTTTATGAAATAAAAGTCACCCTGAACAGCTACTTTCCCCTAAATTAAAAAGGCTAGAAAATTGTTGTCTTACCCCAATTTAATGTATAAAAATTACATGAACTCTAGAGATGAAAAATATAAACATAGCACCTTCTATACTAGGAATCTTAACCATTTATTGATGTTACACACATATTCTCTCCCATATTTGTAGATTTGTTAAAGAGAATTCACAGGCCTCCTTATATTTGAATACAACTGTCTCAAGAACTCTTAAAAAGGTACTTCTTGAAGTGTTCTTGGGCCTGGCATGAAACAATAAAGCTGTGAATGAACACATAATTCATTTACTTAAAGCTACTTCTTCTTAGTCTATTTTGGGAAGTCCTACCCTGCCACTGAAGTGGTGCTTTCTGCCACTCACAAAGATGAACTATCAGCACTCTCATTTAGAGCTTGCCTTGTACTTAGCATGGATGGCGGAAAGTACAAAAACGCTGGGCATGAGATGCTGTTAAACATCCTTCTGTGCTCACAGGGGAGGCATTCCAAAGCCAGCCTTCATGGATAGAAGTAAAATTCCATCCTCAAGTCAAGCTGGACTTCTGAATGTCGAGTTAAAATTAAATTATCATGGTAACACAATCAGGGAGCGAGTGAAGGCTCCTTGGTGGCTAAGGTGTGGGTCAGAGACAAGTTTGGTGTTCCAGGGCATCAAGTCCTCTGCTCAATAGCTTTCATTCTGAGTGGCACCAACACATTTATAATGGAGAGTCTCTCCTACTTTTATCATCACCAGAAAGTGTGTTCATCAAGGTGTTATCTATTCTACTAGCCTTGGTGCTCACTGTTCTAGTTAAAAGGCTATCCAAAAATACTATGTCTTGGGGTACTACCGAGATTTGTTGAAACGTTGGATAATTGTTCCCCTTCCCCCTCACCCAACCCATCATTTTCATAATAAAGTCCCTAATCCTTGAGGCAGCTGACATTTCAGAGGGGCTCAAGGGTGCTTAGATTGAAAACAAGAACGAAATATGTCTGTTCACACCTGTGTCAACTGTGGTTAAGTGTGGGAACCAGGATAAGGAAAACTGAAGGCATGGGTTGAGTTTTAAGGGGCCATCTCCTTTTCCCCAGGTCCAGATATCATCAACATGAGGGTTTGTTCTAGAGCTACTGTCTTATCTGCCACATTCCTTTTGCATAAGAAGGCAATTTGGTAGCATCAGAATTTATCATTGTTTTTGTCCAAAAATTTGTATCCCAAGCCGGGCGCTGTGGCTCACGCCTGTAATCCTAGCACTTTGGGAGGCTGAGGCGGGTGGCACCTGAGATCAGGAGTTTGAGACCAGCCTGACCAATATGGTGAAACCCCATCTCTACTAAAAATACGAAAATTAGCTGGGTGCGGTGGCGTGCACCTGTAGTCCTGGCTACTCAGGAGGTGGAGGCAGGAGAATTGCTCAAACCTGGGAGGCGGAGGTTGCAGTGAGCTGAGATAGCGCCACTGCACTTCAGCCTGGGTGACAGACTGAGACTCTGTCTCAAAAAATAATCAATTAGGAAAAGAGGAAGTCAAATTGTCCTTGTTTGCAGATGACATGATTGTATATTTAGAAAACCCCATCGTCTCAACCCAAAATCTCCTTAAGCTGATAAGCAACTTCAGCAAAGTCTCAGGATACAAAATCAATGTGCAAAAATCATAAACATCCTTATACACCAATAACAGACAAAGAGAGAGGCAAATCATGAGTGAACTCCCTTTCACAATTGCTTCAAAGAGAATAAAATACCTAGGAATCCAACTTACAAGGGATTGTAAGGACCTCTTCAAGGAGAACTACAAACCACTGCTCAGTGAAATAAAAGAGGACACAAACAAACAGAAGAACATTCCATACTCATGGATAGGAAGAATCAATATCGTGAAAATGGCAATACTGCCCAAGGTAATTTATAGATTCAATGCCATCCCCATCAAGCTACCAAGGACTTGCTTCACAGAAGAGGAAAAAAACTACTTTAAAGTTCGTATGGAACCAAAAAAGAGCCCGCATTGCCAAGACAATCCTAAGCCAAAAGAACAAAGCTGGAGGCATCACACTACCTGACTTCAAACTATACTACAAGGCTACAGGAACCAAAACAGCATGGTACTGGTACTAAAACAGAGATATAGACCAATGGAACAGAACAGAGCCCTCAGAAATAATGCCACACAACTACAACCATCTGATCTTTGACAAATCTGACAAAAATAAAAAATGGGGAAAGGATTCCCTCCCTATTTAATAAATGGTGCTGGGAAAACTGGCTAGCCATATGTAGAAAGCTGAAACTGGATCCCTTCCTTACACCTTATACAAAAATTAATTCAAGATGGATTAAAGACTTAAATGTTAGACCTAAAACCATAAAAACCCTAGAAGAAAACCTAGGCAATACCATTCAGGACATAGGCATGGGCAAGGACTTCATGTCTAAAACACCAAAAGCAATGACAACAAAAGCCAAAATTGACAAATGGGATCTAATTAAACAAAAGAGCTTCTACACAGCAAAAGAAACTACCATAAGAGTGAACAGGCAACCTAGAGAATGGGAGAAAATTTTTGCAGTCTACTCATCTGACAAAGGGCTAATATCCAGAATCTACAAATAACTCAAACAAACTTACAAGAAGAAAACAACCCCATCAAAAAGTGGGCAAAGGATATGAACAGACACTTCTCAAAAGAAGACATTTATGCAGCCAATAGACACATGAAAAAATGCTCATCATCACTAGCCATCAGAGAAATGCAACTCAAAACCACAATGAGATACCATCTCACACTAGTTAGAATGGCGATCATTAAAAAGTCAGGAAACAACAGATGCTGGAGAGGATGTGGAGAAATAGGAACACTTTTACACTGTTGGTGGTACTGTAAACTAGTTTAACCATTGTGGAAGACAGTGTGGTGATTCCTCAAGGATCGAGAACTAGAAATACCACTTGACCCAGCCATCCCATTACTGGGTATATACCTAAAGGATTATAAATCATGCTGCTGTAAAGACACATGCACATGCATGTTTATTGTGGCACTATTCACAATAACAAAGACTTGGAACCAACCCAAATGTCCATCAATGATAGACTGGAAAATGTGGCACATATACACCATGGAATACTATGCAGCCGTAAAAAAGGATGAGTTCATGTCCTTTTCAGGGACATGGATGAAGCTGGAAACCATCACTCATAGGCAGGAATTGAACAGTGAGAACACTTGGACACAGGAAGGGGAATGTCACACACCGGAGCCTGTCATGGGGTGACAGGAGGGGTAGGGATAGCATTAGGAGATATACCTAATGTAAATGATGAGTTAATGGGTACAGCACACCAACATGGCACATGTATACATACGTAACAAACCTGCACCTTGTGCACATGTACCCTAGAACTTAAAGTATAATAAAAAAATAAAAAATAAAGGTGTGTCCTTCCAGTGCCCCTTGCCCCTTGTTCTCCCAAGCACCAGGGGACCCCTGGGCTTAGATTCAAGTCGCATCACTAGCATAACCAGCTCCGGGAACCAGAGGGACACTGGAGGAACTAGTTTGGGAAATGAAAAACATCAGCAAATGAGAAGCAATTTTATTCTCCTTTTCCTTTTACCCTAGTCTCACTCTCCATAGTAGGACCTGGATCTTTGCATCAGAGAAAGCATAATGAACAATAACTCTAATGTGTCTTTCTTTCTTTTCTGCCCTAGTATTACTAGAACCTTTGCATCGGGGAAAACAGAAAAGGTGATCTTTCAAGCACTCAAGGAGTTAGGTCTTCCCAGTGGAAAGGTATTCATTAACTTAACAATGTATTTCTAAAACCATTTTGTTTATTTATCTTCTCATATGGAATGAGCTAGATTATTTATATTAAACTGATCTCAATTAGATTTGGAATTATATGTCAGTGACATATAGTACAGTTAATTTTCTTTTCTTTCTTCTTCCTCCTTCTCCCTTCCTCTCTCCCTCCCTCCTCTCCTTCCTCCCTTCCTTCCTTTTGTTTCCTGGGCATTTTAACCTAAATCTCTAAAAATGTAAATAGTTTGCTTCAAATGATTTTTGTTACCTTTCTTAAGAAAAAGAAATGAAGGTCAGCTCGCTGTGTTACACAGTTTATTTTAGAGAAGCTCACCAACACTGCCTCAACCAGGCACAACATTACCATGAATAAGTAACTAATAAATTCAGTTCTACAAGATGGTTGTGCAATATTTTGTGAAGCATCTCTCCCCATACCATTTGTATTCATGGCCCTTCAAATTTAAAATAATTGAAATTAATTTATTGACTTCAAGAAAGATTGAAGCCTGGTACTATTTTAATAAGTCCTATTTGAAATATAAATTTCAGTATGAAAAGTAAAATCTTACATGGTTACCCTAAGCCCCTTCACGTGGTCTTACGAAAATTCACTAAATAAGCATAATTAAACCTTGGGCTTGATTTATTCAGCATCCCTCAGGCAGACACTTTTCTCCCTCAAGGTGAGTTGGAGGAAATGTTTATATTCGTTCTTTGGGGTATTTCCCAGAGCAAGCCCAGCTGTAGCCAGGTGTTCACACACACACAATCTGGCAGCGTGATAACTAGAAACACTGATGTACACACACTGTTTTTTAGGGAGATGGTCTGGCAGTGCCTGCAAGTTGGCCTCCTGGCTTCTGTCAGCAGGAATCAGAGATGAAGGCCCTGAGTCCAAGTGGTCTTCACCTTGCTTCATGACCCTGTAGATTCTCACCCTCCAAGGGAAAAAAGGTTCTGTGATTCATAACATGATTTTATTCCTTACAGAATGATGAAATTGAGCCCACGGCATTTACTTATGAAAAGTTCTATGAACTGACACAAAAGATTTGTCCTCGGACAGATATAGAAGATCTTTTCAAAAAAATGTAAGTTCCACGTATGAGGAAGTGTCATATAAATATTATTACTGTCCTTTTTTATTTTTAAAACGTTTTTGTCCTATTTTAATATAGTATGTTGGTAGTATCTAGGAATATCTAGTCAGGGTTACATTTTTCACCCCATAGTTTATCAGTGTAAAAGTTCACTCTGAGTTTTTGAGAAACTTTTACATACATTAATTGCAGCACCTGGAACTTTTTTTTTTTGCATTGGCTTTACTAACTACCTACAATTTTAACCTGCTCCTTTAGGTATTAACCCATTATGTGAACTAACTAGATTCAATTTGGAATGTTAATATGTTTTTGAAAAGTTCATTCATTCCAATTATTTCAAATGGATGACTTACATGTTGTTTTTGAAATAACATCTTCTGAAAATGGTAAAAAAAAAAAAAAAAAAAAAAATTGCAGACATTTTCTGTGACCTAGTGGGAGTGTTTTCTTTCTTTTGTTGTTGTTGTTGTTGTTGTTTTATTTTTCTCCCCTTACGAGCAGTCTCTAGCCATTTTAAGAATTCACCACTACTGAAGGGTTAGAAAATAAGTTTAGAATTATCATCAACAAATGTCAACATGTAAATCGTACCTACTGTAGCATCATATACAAAAACTTACTTTTTCTAATAAATTTCTTTTCAGCAATGGAGACAAAACTGATTATTTAACGGTAGACCAATTAGTGAGCTTTCTAAATGAAGTAAGCTTTTTCATACATTAACTCCATAAAGTCTGTGTGCAGTGGCTTGCCTTCTCTGGTGTCCTCATTGCATGTCTGCATCATATGCCCTTATTCGCTTTGCTTCTGACCTGCTGATCTTTCCATGATGGCTTTACCAGGTGCAAAAATCAGCTGCTGCCCTGTGTGTTCATGTGCTTTCTTCACGTTGGCTTTGCACACCGCTTTTTGTTGGGTTCTGGCTGTTATATGTAGCTCTGGTTCTGTGTGTATGTGTGAATTGTATAATATATTCATTTAAGTAAATGTGTCTTTGTTTTTGCAAGATGATATATAAGGTACTTTTTTTTCTATTGATCTCATTAAATAGAAAGAGAATGGATTGAGTTTACTACACTGTAGTTGGATTCTCCATTGCTAACTTTATCTCATACCTTTGCATGGACTGGAAAGCTTTATTTTTGTTCTTTTAATGGATTGCATGTAAGAAAAATACGTTGGCTCAAATAGAATATTTTGACAACAAGCAAAACACTTGAGTTCCTGGGTGAAAAATATATTGAGTTTTAGGCCAATAGGATTACAGGTTAAATTTGTACTTTTTCTTTTTATGACAAGCTCAGCGCTAATTTTAGAATGTGATTAACTTAACAACCAAAACTGGTTGATAAAATTTGCTTGAGCACAAGAGAAAAATATTTTAGAACAAAAAAAGTTTGCAACTTTTATTACAACTAAAATGAACTACTTTTTTCTTCACACAAGCAAAAAAAGTTTTCCCTTCAGTGAAACCCATCAAGACTCTTGTTAATCCAAAATGGAAAATTCACTTCTTTTTCTAACACGTTAATAAGAGTTTAAGTCAAGGATGGACAATATGCTTTTGTTTCAAAATAATTTAAGTTAATCATCATACCATATAAAGAGAAAATGCCAGAAAAGACGGTATCATGACAGATAAAAGGTATTATCTTAAGAAAAGATAAAAAGGCAGACCTTAATTTGCCACTTCATAGAGACAAATTACATCTTCTTTTCTTTCCTTGTGAAGGTTCAGTGACTTCAAATTTATAAAGGTTGCACTTTAGAAACTATGTTAACTAAAGTGTAAATGCACTGATGCAAGAAAGAGAAAGTCCTACCCCACATATCAGACAGATGCCTCTCAAATAATCCTTCATGTACAATACAGTGTTCATTTTACTTGAAAACATTTCAAGTTTTTCCACTCCACTGGTTTTTAGTCATATAAATACAATGTTCATAATCTTTACCCAGATATTATCCACATTCTTATGTCACAGCTGCTCAGAAGTTAAATTGCCTTGTTTTGTTTCTTTAACCCCTTCCTCTTCTTCTGCCTTTTGTTTTTTGGTTTCTTGTTTTGTTTTGTTTTATGTCCCTTGGCTTCTTCATGCACTTTGGTTCATTGATCATCTTAGGTTTGGTGAGGTGAAGAGGGAAGACAGTTTAGTGTAAAGGAGAAAATCTACCACATCTTCAGTTTGCCACTTCCCAAGACAAGGCCTCTTGTGCTCTTTGGGATGAAGCCCTCTATTAAACATTACAGAGACCTTAATGCTGCATTTCACTGTTCAAAGGATGAAACAGCTCTGAGGTCCTGAGGATAGGTGCAGTATTTATAGGCTCTTATCTGATGCATTTCCTTTTATGCATTGTTTTTGTTGGTGTTCCCAATAGTCACTCCTGTAATTCTTAGACATAACATTTACTTTTTTAAAAATATCATCATCCATACTTTCTTGTTCTGCCATTCAGATTCTTTCTTAAAGTATTTATTATTTGTCAACCTTTTATCCCTCACTGTTACAGTAGACAATAGCATTCTTTTTTTTTTTTTAATAGTGTTTCCTTCTATTTGATGTCTTATTCACATTAAGGAAGCACCTTAAATTTTGGGGTATGACTGATGGAATCAGTGTGATTCTAGATTTCTTTAGATCATAGAGACTGTAAGACTGCTCAGGAAGGTCTATAGCCTTTATTTTTAATCCAAGTGTCTACCCTGAATGTCTTCCTTTTCTATCCTAGTGAACTCAACTGGAAGAACTAGACAAAAAACTTGAATGTCTGCTTGAAGAAGGCTTGTCAAACATAGAGAACATTCTACCTGTTCCTTGCACCCCCTCTTTTGAGTCCTACCCTGGACCCTCTTACCTCTCCAAAATCAACAACACCCCTTGGGCAGAATAACTTCAAAAGGAGACAGAGGGAGCTCACTCAAGAAAGAATGGGCATTAGAATGTAAGAGTCTATGACTCCAAAAGTTTAAACCTAAACATTTTCAAAATGCCTTAGCCACGTAGTCTCAACAAGCCAGTATCCAACACTGCATTGGAAGCCCCTGTGAGGGTTCCTTGTGAAGGTTCAATGGCTTCAAATTTATAAAGGTTGCACTTTAGAAACTATGTTAACTAAAGTGTAAAAGCACTGATGCAAGAAAGAGCAAATACTACCCCACATATCAGACAGATGCCTCTATTTTTAAATCCTTTGAGTACAATACAATGTTTATTTTACTTGAAAACATTTCAGGTTTTTCCAGTCCACTGGTTCATATAATGAGACAAAAAGATAAAAAATAAAAAATAAGCAAGTCCCATGAACACTGGAAAAGGACAGGGTCCTAGTCTCATTTGCAGATGCTGATTGTCTACCCTGATATAAACAATTCAACGGAAAAACTCTTTGAAGTAATTAGAGAGTTCAGCAAGGTAACCAGAGAAACAATGAGCAAAGCAAAAAACCAGGAGACACACATACAATGCCATTAACCAGTTAGAATAGATAGTAGGAAAACCTAAATCCCATTTATATTAGCAAAAGACATGCTGGCTCCTACCACCTTCCAACTGGTAAATCGCTTCACTCTTTCTATGAAAGTTTTTGTTCATATACTAATGTGTATCTTCAGGGGGCTGCAAGGAGAGGAGAGACTATACATGTATATAGTCCATTTACTGCTTTGTTCACCCTATAGGGTGACCTCCTCCCTATCCATGCAATCAACACTGACTAGCTTTTCAGTAGTAGCTTTAGACCTAACTCCTCATTGGCTTCTCAGTATCTCCTTGTTCGTTGCTCCCCAAAGTGTGATCCATGGACCAGGAGCATCGGCACCCCTTGGGAGCTTATTAGAAATGCAGAGTCTTGGGTCCCACCAAGACCTCCTGAGTCAGAGTCTGAATTTAACAGGATCTCTAGGTGATTTATCTGCACGTTCAAGTTTGTAAAGCACCATCCTAGTGGCTTACTGGATTCCTTCTTGGAATGTTTAGTGTGAGTGAGAAGAATATGAGAGTGAGGTACATCTTCTGTTATTCTCCACTAAGAATTTAGCCATAGGAATCCACCACTCAGAGCTAAAATTTTGCCACATCTATGTCTCTTAGTCTCATCCAATGGACTGAGAGAAATCTTCTTTGCCTATATTATGAAAATAGCAAACTAGAGTCGAGGAGGGATAGCAGAGGCACTTAATGTGAGCTGCCACATGGTGAGACACTACTACTAGCTCAATTGCTTGTATGTGGCAAGACTAGTTAAAATCTCTTGGCTTTGGTTAGTTTTACCTCCCTTTCCCTATTCCTAATGAGAATCAAAATTGATTTTTAGTTTTACCTTCATTCTCTGTTTGACTTCTTACAAAGATGGTAACTAGGGTCCTGTAGAATTGGGAGATGGGTGGAGGGCAGGAGAGAGAGATCAAAATAAGGAAGAGAGGAAAAAGGTCCACAGGAATCAAGAAGTAGCTTTACTTTCTTGTTGCTGGTAATCTTCCCCCTTCCTCACACATATCATAGGATCACAGCAGGGTTCAACCTGACTTTTTTCTTTTTGCAGATGAAAGAATATTTTAAAAGGACCCAGGATCTCTTTCCTTTTACAAGATCTTTATGCTTTAAATGCCCAGGCAGAGAGAGAAGGAGGGTATTTAGTCTTATGAATTAGCTTATCCTTGCCAATTATTCCTTCTATATTTAAAAAATATTATTTATGTCAACATTCAGCTCTCCCAGTGCTACTTGGATTGAAGCCAGATGATGCCTCTTCTCAGTACCAGTAAGGACATAATACTGGAGTTCTGTTCATCTCCTCCTTACTTACTTGGACACAGTTCTGTGACCTCTTTTTGGAAGTCATTTAGAATCTCATTTTACAAAGTACTGGATACCATGGGGTGAATAACCTGAGTACTTTGTTTCCCCAAATCCTAACTGAAAACTGTTGGTTCCTGAGAGGTGTGAAGCATTCACCTCACTGTGCTTGTGTGTATGTTGAACTCTACCACAGCCTTATTACTGTGAGATCAGCTGGAAATGATCCTTCTCCTCTTGTTTTTTCATATGAAAATAATAGTTTTCTGACTCTAATGTAAATCTTACATTTGTTTCCTTTCCTTTGGATTACCCAGATTGCCTTATGCTACCTTTTTGAAGCATGAAGGTTTTAGGGAGAGCTGAAGATTGTTATCTAGTGGAGCAGAAGCAAAGACAAATGCAATTTCACATTGTCTGTGCTTCATGCTTATTTGCTGCGAATGTAATTTTCAGAATATGATACATCCATTTTAGGACTTGGTTTTCCTGGCTTTGGCTTCTCATAGGCAGGATGGTCTAATGAATATCATACCCTCTGACTAAATTTTTTTTTTTTTTTTTTTTGAGAAGGAGTCTCGCTCTGTCACCCAGGCTGGAGTGCAGTGGCCAGATCTCAGCTCACTGCAAATTCCACCTCCCGGGTTTACGCCATTCTCCTGCCTCAGCCTCCCAAGTAGCTGGGACTACAGGCACCCGCCACCTCGCCCGGCTAGTTTTTTGTATTTTTTTAGTAGAGACGGGGTTTCACCGTGTTAGCCAGGATGGTCTCGATCTCCTGACCTCGTGATCCGCCCGCCTCGGCCTCCCAAAGTGCTGGGATTACAGGCTTGAGCCACCGCGCCCGGCCCCTCTGACTAAATTTTAATAGTGTTTAATTGGGAGGACATCTGAAACACTGAACATTCTTCTATCCTTCTGGGACTTAGGTACTTTTCTTTTTACTGATATGCAAATGTGTTAAAATGCCTACCTTTATATGTTAGGTAAAGTGATTCTTATACTTGAGCACATCAGAATTACTCAGAAGTCTTATGAAAAACACAGATTAATGGGTTCCACCCCAGAGATCAGTAGACTCAGTAGATCTAGGGAGTGACCTGAGAAGCTGCATTTCTAGCAAGTTGCCAGGTGTTGGTGAGGCTGATGCTGCCATCCACAGATTACACCTCAGGTAGTACCTTGTCAGAATATACAAATGCATGTATATTTTAAAATGCACAAAAATGTCTGAGTTTTCTCTCCTTTCCTAATTTTTTCTCTTTTCTCTCCTGTAGCTGAATCCCTTTTTCCCTCATTTTTTAATTCATATGGATTTGCCCCATCATCTCGCTGAGTTCAGAGTATTTACCAACAAACATATTTTTTTTAAAAAAACTTAATTTTAATGAGGAAGAGAAATAAAGTGGCCAGCTATGAACATAACAGTGCTGGGGTCTAAAAAGGACCTTTTTCATCCTGTATTCATCTTCTTCCATGGTATTATTTATGGAGATGTGAGAAGGGATGTGCCTAGAAAGATGGGTTTTTTGTTGTTGTCAGTTTGTTTGTTTTTAAAACAATGCATTCACACCAGAAGGATGGAGCTCCTTGTTTCCTTGAGTAGTGGGCTCCATTGCATGATGGCATCAATTTCCTGAACAAGGTGTAGCATGCCTTCACTTGCCTGGCATTCCATGGTCCACCTCACAATCCTCTTTCTCTGCATATCCCATAACCTTTGTTCCTGGTGGCCTCGAGGCCTGCTGTTAATATAAGTTTCTGTTCTAGCATATGCGTGAATGTGAGCTGTTGTGAGCCATAATTTTTTAGATTACAACAGAAGCATGCTTCATTGGGATAAGTTGATGAAATTTGATATTGATTCCTTATGAGTTAATGCTCTTAACTCGGTGGGGGAGAAGGGGACCCAGAAAGGCTGGGCCCCGTATGCATGAGGAAATGACATCCAAGTGCTCTGTTGGCCAAAAGCATTCATTCTGTGTATAGCTCACTTTTCCAATGCCCATTCCAAAACAAATAGGGAAGGGAAATCCATATGAACTTTTAACAGTTACTTTTTAAATAACTTTCCAACAATGTTTTTCGGTCTGTGCATATATTTGGGTAAAGAGTTGTCACCAAGGTCCTCTTCATTGACCAGGTTTTGCTCACATCTGCTTATCTGTCATTATTCCATTGAAGTTTGCTTTATTTATTCATGTATTCATTTATTTATATAAGGGATGACCAGGCACACAGTGCTGTCCTCTAATCCTCAGTGAACAGAAAGGAAGTTTACTGGACCCACTGCCTACACACACACACACACACACAACAATTGGAGCTGAGTCAGTTAGTAAACTAGATTTTTCATCATTGCCATGAAGTTAGGATGACATCACTGCAGGGACAGCATTGCTCCTGGTGCCTCATGTCATAGCAGGAGCTCCTTAGGTGTCGATTTGAAAACAGTAATGTCACCAACCTCTTAAGTCCTATAATCATTCATGGACCCTCTGCCCAGAGAATTCTATATTGTTTATAGCTTGTAAATATGCTTGTGCTGATTAATTTTCATCATTGCAATTGGTTCATTTTGAAAAAAATAGTTACTCAAGAAAATGAAATTTGTTGAGGGCCCAAGAAATCATGGATTGATGTAGAAAGCTGTTATGAAAATGAGGTGATGTTTGCCTGTGTAACATTAGGATTTTTGTTGTTACTGCTTTTGGGGTTTTGGAGGGGCACTTAAATTAGTATATTACCTATTTATTTGAACTATTTTTGGGGGTTGGTGTTTGCTTTTTAAAAATATTTTGACCTCACATTTTATAGACATTTATGCCAAATGTCTTCCCTGTTGTGTGGGAACTGGAAGACAGTACAATTGACATGCACACTGTATTGTGTGTCCTTCAACTTTTGAAGGGGAAAAATGCATTCTCTCTCTCTCTAGTTCAGGGAGACTAACCCAAAGTACTCCCAAATTTGGACTTTTTGAAGTGTATTTTGAGGAGAAAGGCAGGAAGGCAGTGAAGTCCTATCTTTGTAATTATAAATATGATAGTCTAGATATACTTTGTTTTATAAATTATAAACTTAGTAATGTCTAATGCCTCAAGGCCAAGAAATAGCAACCTAAATGGAGTTATTTTCTTATCATAGCATCAACGAGATCCTCGATTGAATGAAATTTTATTTCCATTTTATGATGCCAAAAGGGCAATGCAGATCATTGAGATGTATGAACCTGATGAAGATTTGAAGAAAAAAGGTAATAAACATGAAAAAGGACGTTTTTTCTTTAAAACAAGAAAATATGCAACTTTTAAAGCCTTGGTTTCTTTAAAGATATCTGTAAATGCTTTGGAACTCCCTTGAGCCGTGGATTGATGACTGATTTTTTTTTTTCTTCTCTTAAGTTCATATATATTTTAGCTTTTATCAGAATTAGCCCATGTTGACTGAAGTATATTGTGAAATTTATTGTATTATTAAATATATTATAGTGATATTTCCCCATGTACTTTCTTATATTAGATTATATTATTGCATACTGCTTGAAATATTAAAACAACCAATACAGTCTCTACTTGCAATCTTTGAAAATAATTTCTGTCATATAAAAACTTTCATGTCTTCTTTTTCTCCCTTTTGTTTTGCCAAGCCAAATAAATTTAATGTGTGATTTGATATGCCCTCTCACTGCTCATTTAACCTCTGGTATGAAAGATAAATACAATTAATATGAAGTTAAATAGGAATCGCCTTAGCTAATTGCTGGTGTTTCTGGACCTTGGCCCCTTTCAAAGAAACTTTGGAAACAAAGAGTTGTTCGCTCAAATATTTGTCAAAGGAAAGGCATGGGGAGAAATTTTAAAATCAGTCCCATAGCAGTGAGAAATGCCTGCAGAACATGGGAGGGAGAGCTGGGGTTACCTGAGCTAGAGCCTTTGGTCTTATGTCCCAGTGGAGAATTTAAAGAGATGAAGGTGGCCAGGCGCAGTGGCTCAAGCCTGTAATCCCAACACTTTGGGAGGCCGAGGCCGGCAGATCACGAGGTCAGGAGATCGAGACCATCCTGGCTAACACGGTGAAACCCCGTCTCTACTAAAAAAATATAAAAAACTAGCCGGGCGAGGTGGCGGGCGCCTGTAGTCCCAGCTACTCGGGAGGCTGAGGCAGGAGAATGGGGTAAACCCGGGAGGCGGAGCTTGCAGTGAGCTGAGATCCAGCCACTGCACTCCAGCCTGGGCGACAGAGCGAGACTCCGTCTCAAAAAAAAAAAAAAAAAAAAAAAAAAAAAAAAAAAAAAAAAAAAAGAGAGAGATGAAGGTTCAAGTTCCATCAGTCCCGTATGTCCATGAATCTCAAGGCCTCAGTTTCCTCCTTTTTAGAATATATGTTTTTCTTTATATCTAATGCCAGTGAGTATGGCTGAATGGTCTATATGTTATCTGGATCCTCTTTATAGATATGCCTGGCCCTCTGCACTCCATGATTTCACCCCTGATATTTTTCCAAGCCCAGTAGTTTTCTGTTTGGTTGTAGCTGTACATTTACACTTTCTGCTATGGCTGAAGATACCTGTTTTGCAAGAATGCTTCATTCCTTCCCTCTCTGTCAATATTCTGAGTACCGTAATTTATTCACGTTGCTTATGATTACAGCAAAGCGTGGTACAACTTGGTAGAAAATCTAACACTTTGCAGTGGCAGGAGGTAATATGATTCTTGTCACATCCCTGTGACCTTGAGCTAGGAACTAGCCTCCTGGGGCCTCATTTTCCCTTCTTGTAAGGTGGTGGGCATCATGCAGTAATTTGGTTAGTGTTTCCCTTCCCTACCTTCATTCTTTGAAGTTCGTAGAGAGCTGACTGGGTGCCAAGCACTGTGCCAGATGCTAGGAATTCAAAACAATAAGAAATGTCCCCAACCTTGAAGGTAGTTGCCATCTGTTCAAGGAGAAAGACAAGTGATTCAGCAATTCTGTGGCAGTGTGATAAATGTCATGACTGAGGTGTGTCCTTGTTTATTTCCAAATTCCTTCTAAGTTTTAAAGGACTGTGAAGTGACCATTGACACATCAAAAAGGGTAGCTTGACCATTTCACAAGTGATGGAAATTTTAATGTCTGTCATTTTCAAGTGTGGGTGAGAATGCAGTACAAAGCCATTCTTATAAACTTCTGGTAAGACCCTACATTGGTACAACCATCTTGGGGAATATTTTTGGCAATAGTTTATAAACTGGAAAATATGCCTCTTATACAGCCCAGCATTTTCAATGCTAGGTATGTACCCTAGAGAATCTCTCATACATTTCCCAAACTCTGGATGCCAGAGCGGCACAGTTCTCAGATCTCTGCTCCATCTCTACTCACTGTGTACCTGAGCTCATCCAAGCCAATGGCTTTACATTTCTTCTATTAAACTCTCCAATCCTAACCTCCAGCTTACACTACAGACCTGTAGTAGAACTCTCCATTTGGATGCTGAATGGGCATTTCCAATGTATATATACAACATATTTTGATCCTTCCTACCCCTAGATCTGTTCCTTTCGAAGCCTATAAAATAGTACCATTATTTACCCAGTCAAAACCACTGGGCTCATGTTGAACTTGTTTCATTCTTTCACATCATGTCTGGTTCATTTGCAAAACCTGTAAGATCCAGCCTCAAAAGAAATCCTAAATAAATCACTTCTCACTATCTCCAGCATCACCGACTATCCAAGCCTTCATCATCCCTCTCCAGGCAACGCCTTCTCCTTCCTACTCAGTGCCCTACAATTTATGCTCCACACAGCAGCCAGAGTAAATCTTTTAAAACCAAATCTAATCATGTTATTCCACCCTTCGAAGCCCTCCAAAGGCTTCCCAACACATTTAGAATAAAATCTAAAGCACTTAGTGAGGACCAAAGCCCGACTGATGTAGCCTTTGGCTCCATCTCCAACCTTATTTCAAGCTACATTTTTCCTTGGTCACTTGCTCTGTCTTGCGGTCATTGAATGATGTTGGCATGCACACACCTGCATCAAGGTCTTTGCACTTGCTGATCCTTCTCCCTGGACTGGTGTTTCCTGGGTGTGCGTGTGGCTTGCTCCTCACACATGTACTTGACCTCAGAAGTGCTTTCACTGGCCCATATTTAACATGGCATCCTGTCATGCTTTATCACCTTCCTTCCTGCTTTTTCTGTCCTTCTAGTATTTCTTTGACATTATAGTTATTTGTTTACTTATTTGTTTCTGTCACTCATAATATGAGAGTTTCATGAAGGCAGGGCTTACCTGTTTCTTCTATCACTGCATCTATCCTGGTGCCTCTAAAAGTACTTGCTCTTGGCCGGGCGCGGTGGCTCAAGCCTGTAATCCCAGCACTTTGGGAGGCCGAGACGGGCGGATCACTAGGTCAGGAGATCGAGACCATCCTGGCTAACACGGTGAAACCCCGTCTCTACTAAAAAAATACAAAAAAAAAAAAAAAACTAGCCGGGCGTGGTGGCAGGCGCCTGTAGTCCCAGCTACTCGGGAGGCTGAGGTGAGAGAATGACGTAAACCCGGAAGGCGGAGCTTGCAGTGAGCTGAGATCCGGCCACTGCACTCCAGCCTGGGCGACAGAGCGAGACTCTGTCTCAAAAAAAAAAAAAAGTACTTGCTCTTTAGAATGAATGAAGGTGCCCAAGGAGAGAGGTATACAAATTTCTACTTTCATTTTTAATTAGAAATGACCTAACTATCCATCAACCAAATAATGGATAATAAATTATGATATATTCATATATGGACTTCTGTGCCTTCAGTGAAAAATAAATGAACAAGATCTACCTGTATAACTGGTATATAAAGATAAAAATAGCAAGTTGCAAATGCACACAGTGGGATAGCTTTTACGTAAAATTGAAAATAGCCCAAACTACCTGTTGTTTGAATAAATGCATATGTAGTAAGATTGCAAAACCATTTTGGGTGTAAACACCAAAACTAGGGTAGTAGTTATCTATCTGGTATGGAATGGAATTGAGGTGGGGTATACAGGATGCTTCAGTGGCATCAAGAATTATGTATTACTTTAAATTTAAATCAAATAATCAAATTTGATTTACAAATAAGGCAAAATGTTGAGGTCTGACCACACTAGTGTAGGTCCATGGCTATTCATTATGCTATCATCTGAACACTTCTGTAAGCTTGAAATCAGTTCATAACTTGTAAGTTCTTAAATAAAACAAAAAGTTGAAGCTGTCGATGCATCAGCCGTCGTTGCGTAAATACTGATTGTTACTCCTGTCGTTACCACATGGGCTCTACCTCATGTCAGAAAGCTGTGATTGAAATGAAGGGTGCCTTTTGGGGCCATGTTTCAATGACCACTGTATACTCTTCTCACCAGTCCCATAACATGACTTTTAGATAAAATTGAAAACTGAATTATTTAAATTCAGAAGCACCATCATCTCCGAGAAAAATCCCTTTTCCAATTCAGTGAGAACAATAATGTCTTATAATTAATACATTTTCCATTTTTAAAGAGCACCTCTCATATCTGTTCTCATTTCCCATTATGATGATCTTGGAAGTCAGATAGGGCCAGTCTTTTTCCCCAATTGACAGAAGAAGGAGCTGAGACCCAGGAGCCAAAGGAGTGAGTAGCAAGAGCAGAACTTGATACAGGTCCCGTGGACCCCTGGTCACCATAACTCCCCAGTGCTGTGTTTCTGAACTTGGGACCATGTACATCTGCCATCATGGATGTGAAAGCAAAATGCCACTTGTTTGTGGAATTCATTATGTTACTTATAGTGTGCAACCCTCTTATTTCATTCAAGTTCTGACAGATGAAGGTTCTTGGGAAAGAGACTATGAAGAAGTTTTTACCCTTAAAATTTAAGCTGCCTTAACTTCAATGAATAAAACATGAGATGTGCATCTTCAGAGCTACAAGTGCTACTAAGATGTTCTTTTCCCCCTAGGCCTTATATCAAGTGATGGGTTTTGCAGATATCTGATGTCAGATGAAAATGCCCCAGTCTTCCTAGATCGTTTAGAACTTTACCAAGAAATGGACCATCCTCTGGCTCACTACTTCATCAGTTCTTCCCATAACACTTATCTGACTGGCAGACAGTTTGGTGGGAAGTCTTCGGTAGAAATGTACAGACAGGTTCTCCTGGCTGGTTGCAGGTGAGGAACTCAAGATGGCAATTTGCTTTTTGTGTGTGATGCCCTTTAGTTTAATTTACTTTTCTCTGAAAAATAGGAAATAGTAATCAGGATGAAAAGGACATTTGTTTATTCCCTTTAATGGATTATCATGGTCATTTAACCTTGAGAGAAGGACAATATCTCTTCCAGAAAAACTATTGGGCTCATGTTGAACTTGTTTCATTCTTTCACATCATATCTGGTTCATTTGCAAAACCTGTAAGATCCAGCCTCAAAAGATCTACAGTCATCCAAAAGACTTCACTGTAAAAAGACTTTTCTTTACTGTAAATTTAAAATATGCCCCCAAAACCACAAAAAAGAAAACATGCATATTGTAAGAAGTCATGTTGAGTTTTCTGTTGATTATAGGTACTTGTTATTAGCGCCATGCTCTAACCAATTGAGCTAACTGGCCATCGATTATAGGCATTTGTAAATTAGCCTTATTTTTAAAATTTCAAAATTTAGTTCTCTGAGAATAGAAATTATTGAAAATAGTTTTGTTTTATAGAAACTGGCAAACATTTGAGGTTTAAATTATGGCAAAAGTAATGAAAGTGAAACATAAGAAATGTAGTTACATTATGATTTTTTTTCTTGGTTATCAATTAAACAATACTTTTTTTTTAACTCACAATTTTTTTGGATATGGAAATACGTTGAAAGAAATTAACTGTGTTACTACTTCCATTTGCATACTTCCTCTGAATACTTGAGTGTGAATCACTAAACATTTTCTGGAATGGCCAAAGTAGCATCATCCAGCCTATCAAAATTAAAAGTAATTTTGATGTTATCAAAAACCTAGCCCACATTCATATTTCCCAGTTGTCCCCAACCAAATTGTTTTTTGTTTTTAATTGAGACAGAGTCTTACTTTGTTGCCCAGGCTGGAGTGCAGTGGCGTGATGTCGGCTCACTGGAACCTCCGCTCCTGGATTCAATTCTCATGCCTCAGCTTCCCAGGTAGCTGGGATTACAGCCTCCCAAGTAGCCATCACACCTGGCTAATTTTTGTATTTTTAGTAGAGATAGGGTTTTGCCATGTTGGCCAGGCTGGTCTCCAACTCCTGACTTCAAGTGATCCGCCCGCCTCGGCCTCACCACACCTGGCCCCCAAATTGTCCCTTATTGCAGCTTTGTCACAAGTAGGATTTCATCCCAAACCGTGATGCTTGTTATATTTCTTAAGTCTCTTAATCTCACTCAGACAATCCCTTTTTGATAATACCAACCAGATGAGGAGTATAATGTGGTTTTTACCTGTATATGCCATGAAATAATCAGGTTACTTATTCAATTTTCTGTTCTGTAAGAAAACAACTTATTTTGATGTCTTTCTTTTAATTTGTATACACACTATTTTATTGTAAAGTTTCAATATTGTAACTTCACTATGTCCCTAGATGTGTTGAACTTGACTGCTGGGATGGAAAAGGTGAAGACCAAGAACCAATAATAACTCATGGGAAAGCAATGTGTACAGATATCCTTTTTAAGGTAACTTTTAAAATAATTACATAGACTTTTCCAAACTCTGTAAAAATGCAGGAAATAGGGAGATGGAGAAGAGAAAACAAATGATTCATTTTCTCAAGCATTGTACCTTCATATTGTCTTCTTTCAGTCTTGAGGAAAAAGTCAAGACAAAGATCTTTTCCACTGAATGTCCCCTTCATGATACTTTTCCTGCTTTCAAATGGTGACTATGTTATGTAACAAGGTTTCTCTGGCAGAGTTTACCTAGTTTTACTTACCTTAAAAACAGTGTCTCCTTTTGTTATGTACTTATTTCCTTATTTACTTTGCATTATTCCTAAAGGACTTCAAGGTGGCATAAACAAGTAAATTGAATACAGGAATAAAATAGATGGTAAATAGGGCCTATACGAGTAAGACAGGCTGGGCGTGGTGGCTCACGCCTGTAATCCCAGCACTTTGGGAAGCTGAGGCGGGCAGATCACCTGAGGTCGGGAGTTGGAGACCAGCCTGACCAACATGGAGAAACGCTGTCTCTAACAAAAATGCAAAATTAGCCAGTCATGGTGATGCATGTCTGTAATCCCAGCTACTTGGGAGACTGAGGCAGGAGAATCGCTTGAACCTGAGAGGTGGAGGTTGCAGTGAGCCAAGATTGCACCGTTGCATTCTAGCCTGGGCAACAAGAGTGAAACTCCATCTCAATAAATAAATAAATAAAATAATAAGAGAATAAGATAATGAGGTTAGACAAATCAAAAGAATGAAATTCTGTGGTTGGCAAATGTCAGCTACAGCTGTCTGTCAGTTTGGTGTAACTCAGGATCGATATTACAACACCAGGAGCAGCAGTTCTCACCTCCACCTACATATGAAACATCACCATGGGTATTTTCAACAACACAGGTGCCACTGGGCCTGGTGGCTCAAGCCTGTAATCCCACCACTTTGGGAGGTGGAGGCAGGTGGATCACTTGACGTCAGGAGTTTGAAATCAGCCTGGCCAACATGGTAAAACCCTGTCTCTACTAAAAATACAAAAATTAGCTGGTGTGGTGGCGAGCACCTGTAATCCCAGCTGAGGCGGAGGCAGGAGAATTGCTTGAACCCGGGAGGCGGAGGTTGCAGTGAGCCCAGATCATGCCATTGCTCTCCAGCCTCAGCAACAGAGTGAGACTCTATCTCAAAACACACACACACACACACACACACACACACACACACACACACACACACAGATGTCTAGATGCTATGCATAGTATTTCTCTTAGCCAAGATGTTGGAGAGTTTTGACCAGCAATGAATTCAAGATAATACTTCCTGATATATACCAAAAGTATATTCAAGTGGGAAGCCATGAATTTGCACAGCCAGGAAGAATAACTAAATGACTACCAATGCCTCAATAAAATATTTCAAGATTATCTAACCTTGGGCTTTATCATGTCAAATGGATTTGCCTAGATAACTATTGTGAAATATTTTTCTGATTAACGGAATGACGAGATTTGCCCTGTGATTAGCTACAAACCACTAAGAATTTGGGGATTTTTACCAAATACGATGCTCTGGTTGTAGAAGTGCTGGTTTGAAACCTTCCTTTCTCAAGCTAAGCAGAGGCAGGACCTCTCCTATTTCATGGAGAATAGTGAAAAGGGAAGATTATGTTTAGATCCTTCAAATGTTGTTTTCTGTAATTAAGCTCTGTGTTACAGACGGGGGGTCCAGAACACTTTACTGGATCACTTACATGTTGCTTGACCAACCAGAACCCCTTCCCCCGACCTTGTAACCAGGCTAATAGGAAACAAGGGATACTGTAAATGTCACATGAGTACACAGAGGTCTACATCAAGTTAATGAAGTGTAGCCCAAGACTGATTTCCAAACACAGAGGAAAGTCAGTAAAAGCCTCCAACAGTCCTTAGGTTACTGCCCACAGTTTTCTGCACGAGGTGGGGAGGAGTCATACGGTGGTCTGGAGTGAGAGCCTCTGTGCCAGAGATCACCTGCTCCTCAAGAAGAAAGGTGGACTCTGAACTCCTGGCTTGGCAGATTAACAAGCCGGAAACTGGTATGCCACTTAGGTGAAATCTCTTGTAAGTTAATAGTACCATAATTCTGGAGAAGTAAAAGATAGCTTAAAAATTGTCATTAACCATTAACTGCACCCTGGCTGTAACCACAGGGAACTCAACCTCTAGAGGTATCGAGATAGATGGGGGCTCCAGGTCTGAATTGCTGGAACTGACTTCCTGAAAGACTCAATTAATAGTCTCTGAATAGTGTTGAGTGCTTTAATTTTTTTGCTGTTTTCTCTCATTAACATTTTTTTTTGTCTTTAAAGGATGTAATTCAAGCCATCAAGGAAACTGCATTTGTCACATCAGAATATCCTGTAATTCTCTCCTTTGAAAATCACTGCAGGTATAATGATCCATTCTGCCTCAAGTCTCTGTGTGGTATTGTTTCCTAAGCCCTAATGCCCACTCCCACTCTACATCTTTTTAAATAGTTGAGTAGTTTGTTTCGTGAAGTACCAAGTTCAAATAATCCTCCAGCAAGGACACCTACTCTTACGCAAAGCAAAAAACATTAAAAAAAATAAATAAAAAAATCAAAGAAAACCAGTCTTGCCCCCACCAAACCAAATCATTTTAATGCGTTTCAGAAATACTTGTTCCGAACAAAAGTTCAGAGATTGGGACACCTTAAAGTTCCATTGAGTTGGAAGACGTGGCAGTATATTTGAAATCAGACTTGATTAACTTGAAAGACATTTTTTATTCTTCTTTCCAGCTCTTAGTTTTGGAACAGAATCTCCTTCTCCGTCTTTTAAAATTATACCAGTTAAAGTTTTTGGTACATCTCACATTAGCATTAAGAGGACAATCGTGCATTTTGCCAAGTGAGAATCTTAATTGCCTAGGAATGGGTGCTTTTTATTCTTGGACAGTTAATGGGTGTTTGAATTTACAAATGCCACTTTTTTTCTCTCCAGCAAATATCAACAGTACAAGATGTCCAAATATTGCGAAGATCTATTTGGGGATCTCCTGTTGAAACAAGCGCTTGAATCACATCCAGTATGTATTTTTAGCAAACCATATTTCTAGCATGAATGGATTTGTTTTGAAATTTTCTGAAGGGTCAAGTAGTACTGGAGGACTGATGCTAAAGATCTTCATATTTATTTAAATTCTTTGGTACAGAAAGCTTACATCATGCTTCAGAGGGATGTAAAGAGATACAAAATAAACATCTGGTTCAATTTAATTTGGAGGATCTTTGGGTCTTACGGTTTTTCAGATCTCAGTCTTAAAATTTCATAAAGCACCTAAGCCAAGAGTCCAGATTCAGGTCAGTCATTCTCAACTTCAGTTACATGTTAGAATCACCTGCAAAACTGTTAAAAACACCTGTGCCAGGGCCCCACTTGGAGACTGATTGAATTGATGGAGGGTCAGGCCTGAGCATGGTGTTTTAAAAGCCCTCCAGGTGAACTGTCTATGCACCCAGGATTCAGAACCCATGGGAGCCTGATGCTGTGGAAAGTGCCCTGAATTGATGTCATGGCATCCTGAAGTTCACGTTCCTAACTCCAAAATAAATCATTGGGCAATGTTACACATGCATTTTGAACTTCATTTTACACCTGCTAATTTCTTCATAAAGCGAAGAACATTAACCTGTGCTCCATAGATAGACTTTATGAGATCTATGAATTCATTCTAATTGCATGCAATTTTTTTGTATATACTCATTCTAGAGAGTTAATCACATTTTTATAAGGATCCGTGACCTCCAAGAGATTAAGATCCACAGTCACAAGATGTTATGAGCTCCAAGGCAGCTAATGAAATCAAAGTAGAAAGACCTGCTATTGACAAGCAGCACCTGATGGGCTCAAACCTGGTAGCTTGAGGTAGTGGCATAAGAACATCACAGCAAATGACAGCAAGAAGGTGCTTTGTACTACATGTAAACACTTTAGGTGGTTTAACAATGAGGTTCTTTTCAGAAGTATGTCTATGGGAACTGAAAAAAAATATGAGAGACAAGGATATCTGTATCCTTTGCCCCCTTTCCTTCTTCTCTTGAACTTGCAGAAGCAGTTGCTGCAGGTGACCTGCCCATATCCTTACAGTGCTTCCTGTTTCCCTGAACACTGGCCTGACTTTCCACTGCCAACATCTGCAGCTTCTTGCCTGAGAGTGAGCTCTGGTCACTGGAGCCTGCTCTGCCACACATGAAAGATAGACCAGCAGTGCCAGGAAATTATCATCCCTCTCCCATGCTTCATCCCTCCTGAGGTGGGATAACCCTGAGCACCTGCTCTTCTCTGCCTCCCAGGGTTTCCCAGCAGAATCGTGCTCCAGCTGGCTGCAGTGATAACTTGCTTGGTAACACACCCTTGATGGGCCGCCTGTCTTCTTTTTCTCACTTCCCCACACCTCTGTTGGAGTTTCCTTCCAAGTAGATGACCCAGTGCAATAATACTTTTCTCTGAGGCTGTTTCTAAGGGAACCCAAACAAGAAACAGCTCTGATTTATTTTATTTATTTATTTTTACCTAGGCCCTTTTTTTATTTTCCTTATTGGGTTAAGGTGATTGCTTTTGTGGAAAGATCACTGTATTCTTAGTGAAGTGATGTGCACATATTCTTTCCAGCTGAAGGGTGTCCAGGTTCTTGGCATCTTGAACAAAGAATTGGGCAAAATGCACAAACAAAGCAAGGAAAGAATGAAGCAACAAAAGCAGAGATTTATTGAAAATGAAAGTACACTCCACAGGGTGGGAGGGGCCTGAGCAGAGGGGCTCAAGAGCCTCGTCACAGAATTTTCTGGGGTTTAAATACCTCTAGAAGTTTCCATTGGTTACTTGGTGTCTGCCCTATGTAAGTGAACAGGATGAAATAAAGTTATAAACTCATTTACTCAGTGTACATCCCATGTAAATGGAGAGGATATTTCCCATCATAGCTGAAGTGTTTCCATTTGATTTAGTTCTAGGAAGTCAGCATGAATAGGCCTTATGTTCCCTGCCTCTAGACCCTGTTCTCTTTTGAATACAGGACAGGTGTTTTGGGAAGCATAGGTAATATAAATGGGAATAAGACCTGCTCCTGGAGCTAAAGAGCTTTCTACCTTGGGAGTGGGAGGAGGACACAAACGTGAACACATAACTAGAAAAGAAAGTGGCCTATGATGCTTTATTTGTTGGAGGTGTCCTGGTACAAGAGAGGTCACTGGGGAATGGGCCAGTGATCTTCCTTACACCAGGCTGCTGGAAGGAGACAGCATTTCAACAAAGGGTTTTATTGGAGGCGAGACAGACATATGAGTGCACAATGCCTTACATATAATAAGTAGTATAAAAGCAAGTTTTGAAAATGAATGGATGGGTGGAAGGGTGTGTGGGTGGGCATATGGAGAGATGGGTGGAGGAATGGGAAATGGATGACTAGATACAGGACGGTTCTGTAGATCAGAGGTGATAGCATACATGGACACCTCCTTTGCATATATGAATCTAAGCAAATGATGCTATAGTCAAGTTCAGATTCCAGGAATTGGAACAACTCTCTTCTTGATTCCCTTATCAAACCCACAAAACCACAATCTTAAGTGTTGAGGGTTGGGTCAGCCTACTGAGCAGACAGGTTTACTATAAACCTGACCCTTGGGGGGATCTAGGGGGACCTCTTAACTTGGGAAAGCCAATTCTGACCCCAGCTGTCAATTGTCCCTTGCACTTTACCAGATACTTAAAAGGTCCAAAGCCCTCAGGGGAGCAGGAACCCCTCCCCCGCACATCCTGGGCCAGACCCCTGCTCCACTGGGGAGGTTGGAGCAGCTCTGCACACCTCTGGAAACTATGTGGATTTCAAGTTTGCAGCACTAGTCTAAGGGAAAGCTGAATGAGTGTGCTAACTTGGGTTGCAGAGTGAAAACGGAAGGCTGTGCCGCCTGCCATCTAGTGGGTGTTGGGTTGCATCACTTCCAGGCCTCCCAGGCTCCTCCTGGTCTGGGAAAGAGAATTGGAGAAGCACAGCCCTTCCTTAATTCAGCTCTTTCTGTTTCTCTCTAGCTTGAACCAGGCAGGCCTTTGCCATCCCCCAATGACCTCAAAAGAAAAATACTCATAAAAAACAAGCGGCTGAAACCTGAAGTTGAAAAAAGTAAGTGAAATACACACATATATAATGGAACCATGTATAACACGTGTGGACATTTCAGCTGTTTAGAATTCAATTTATTTTAAAACCACTGATTTTGGGGGGAAGGGTGTAGGAGTGATGTTACAGGTACTTTTCAGAGCAAGATTGCCACATTTTCATTTAAGTTTAATTTCCACATCAATTAATTCATGCAGTAGGAAAACCATATTTATATATTCATATGTCAGAATTTGGAGGGGGCCCAAGGAAAAATGAGAGGAAAGTAGAAGCATTTTAGAATTTCTCAAGATACAATGAACCAGCATTTTATAATATTACACACTCTAAAGTCCTCATAAGTTTCCCTTTTCAGTTTGCCCCTGTGCTCCAAACATATCTAGGTATACTAGGTACATAAGAGTGTGTGACTGTGTATATGTGAATAGAGAGATCTAGAGACAAATGATTTTATATAGTCATGTTTCCTTTTATTCTCCCAGGATGATTTCCTTGAAAATATTTTCTTCCAGAGTATATCTTAGTTCAGTGAATTAATGGTATCAAATATTGGCATGGTTACACTGCATTTCCCCCCAAGTATTCTAAATGAAAAATTTTAAATTATGTTAATGACAGTTTATTTTATTACAAAAGCAATAATGCCATAGAAAAATCAAGACAATGAAAAGTGTAAGAAAGTAACAGCACTAACATGTATTATACACATATTCATATACTATAGACAGATGTACATAATGTACATGTCTAGGTATATACCCACATTTTTAACATAATTGAGATCATATTAATGGTACTGATTTTTAATTTTTAAAATTTAACCAGGTAAGTATACTTACATCAGCAGGATATAAATCTACATACTAACTTTAATCCTAATGTATGAAACACTCTATAGAATTTAACATATATTATATAGAATTGTATGCATTTATTATAGCATGACGTAACAGTCCCAAGTTGATGGATTTTCACTACTGTAAACATGCTTGAATGTTATTTTGTATGTTTGTGCAGCCCTCTCCTTGAAATCAATTGGTGCAATTAGAGTTATTCACCCACAGCATATACATATTTTATATTGTGATATGGTTTGTTATGCTTTCTTTTAGGAAAGTTCTACCAACTTAGACTCTTCACCAGTCATATATAGGAGTGCCTGTTTCCCACCAATATCCTTAATGCTGGCTGTTGGCCATTTTTAAATGTGTATCCAACTCATAGAAAAAAATCGGTACCTTAGGGGTTTTGTTATTCGTGTGTCTTTAATAACTAGTTTTTTGCGTATATGATTTGTGGTTTGTCCCTACATGTTTTCCCATTTTTATTATTTCGTTTACCTTTATCTTTCTGACTTACAGAAAAATATTAGTCTTATTTTGCATAGTAGGATGTAATCCCAGTTAAGTCAGTTGCAAATATTTTTTTCCTGAGGTTTTGTTGCCAACCTGCCTATTTTCTGTCAGTTCCCCATGACTGTTCATAAACCTTGGTCTGTGCCAGATTCTCCAAATTATGGGCTTTTGTTATCTAGCCTTAAATTCTTGACAAGGACTGAACCTCCTCTCAAACTTGGTGACCAGAATTTTGGTCATTTCACCCATGACCCCGCAATTCTTCATCATGTGTGTATAAGGTGGTTGTTGCAGGTTTCTTACAAGGTCAAGACCACCAGGAACGGGTGAGAGAGAGATCGCTGCTGAACCTTAGGAACATGGCGCACTTGGTGCCTGAACATTCTGTTTCCTCTCCCTTTTCATACCCTCCTGCTCAGTGTTGATCTGAAGGCTTAGGGTTTGTATGTCACCTAGCATCTGTCACCATCTCTTTGCATGTTTTTGCTAACAGAACAGCTGGAAGCTTTGAGAAGCATGATGGAAGCTGGAGAATCTGCCTCCCCAGCAAACATCTTAGAGGATGATAATGAAGAGGAGATCGAAAGTGGTGAGCTGTTTGCTTTTATTTTAAGTTACATGCTTCAAAAATACTTTTTAAATAAGAAAACCAGGCTGGGCACAGTGGCTCAAGCCCATGATCCCAGCACTTGGGGAGGCCGAGGTGGGAGGATTGCTTGAGCCCAGGAGTTCAAGACCAGCCTGGGCAACATTTTCATAGAGATGAGACCCCATCTCTACAAAAAATAAAAAATCATCCAAATGTGGTGGCCTATGTCTTTAGTCCCAGCTACTGGGGAGGCTGAGGCAGTAGGATCCTTTGAGCCCAGAAGTTCAAGGCTGCAGTGAGCTGTAATCACACCACTGCACTCCAGCCTGGACAACAGACTGAGGCCATGTTTCAAACATACATGAGTAAGAAAACCAGGAATTTCTTTCAGAAGACCCTTTTATATAATAATGCTGTTTTAATTCTTAATAGTAATATTTTGGTGTCCTTGGTGTTTTGCCAAATACTTCCAATTTTTTCTGACTACTAAATTTTAATGGGCTTGTCATCTCCCTTCCTATTGGTCATTCAGCTATTCAGCAGAAATTCATAGCCAGAGAATCCTTGAGCACTTGCTGTAGTAGGCAGAGGAAACAATATAAAGAATATTTTGCAATCCCTTTCTATAGACAAAAACATGAACTTCAGTCTTGTTAATGATGATAGTAGAGAGGCAAGTAATTTGAGAGACCCTCAGGTAAATAACTGGTTTGTCTGCACAAAGTGAACTAGAAATCCAAAGCCGGTATTAAAATTTCAAGTTCAAATTCCTTCAAATAACCAGCTCACCAGAACTATCTCTGTGAAGCTAGATGATTTTAGGAAGGCAGTCTTGTTTAAAATATTTGATTATGTGCTACTACCTTCTCTTTTACTTTGATCACATAGCAACAATCATAATGTTCAGATGTAAATTGGTCATTTGAGAGTTTCGGGATGATTTTAGAGAATTATTTGTTCGTTATGTATCATGAGAATTGATGAACAAAATGACAAGGACTTGCGTTGGTTATACAATGCCTTGGATTTATATACAGGCGTGCCTTAGAAATATTGCAGATTCAGTTCTAGACCCCTACAATGAAGTAAATATTGCAAAAAAGTGATTCACAGGAATTTTTGTTTCCCAGTGCATACAGAAATTATATTTACACTGTAATAATTATATTTATTAAGTGTTCAATAATAGCATTATGTCCAAAAATGTAACTTATTAAAAAATATCTATTGCTAAAAAATGCTATTATGTAAACCCACATCAAATTGAAATCTTTTTGTGGAGGGTCTTGCCTTGAGTGAACAGCAAGGTAGTTGCCAAAGATTGGGGTGGCTGTGGTAATTTTTTAAAATAAGACAACAATGAAGTTTGCTGCATCAATTGACCCTTCCTTTCACAAAAGATTTCTCTGTAGCATGCAGTGCCATTTGATGACACTTTACCCAGAGTAGAGCTTCTTTCATAATTGAAGCCAATCCTCTCAAACCCTGCTGTGATGCCTTCTCAACTAGGTTTATGTAATATTTTACATCCTTTGTTGTCATTTCAACAATGCTCATGGTATCTTTACCTGGAGTAGATTCCATCTCAAGAAACCACCTTCTTTGCTCATTCATAAGAAACAACTCCTCATCTGTTTAAGTTTTATCATGAAATTGCAGTAATTCAGCCCCATGTTCAGGCTCCTTTTCAAATTCTAGTTCTCTTACTCTTTCTACCACCTTTGCAGTGACTTCCTCCACTGAAGTCTTGAACCTCTCAACGTCATCCATGGGAGTCTCCCAAACTCCTATGAATGTTGATATTTTTACCTCTTCCCATAATCGTGAGTGTTCTTAATGGCATCTAGAATGGTGAACACCAGAAGCTTTTCAGTTTACATTGCCCAGATCCATCAAAGGACTCTCTCTTTTAGGAAGGTTAGACGTAGAATTAAAAATGCAGGCCGGGCGCGGTGGCTCAAGCCTGTAATCCCAGCACTTTGGGAGGCCGAGACGGGCGGATCATGAGGTCAGGAGATCGAGACCATCCTGGCTAACACGGTGAAACCCCGTCTCTACTAAAAAATACAAAAAAATTAGCCGGGCGAGGTGGTGGGCGCCTGTAGTCCCAGCTACTTGGGAGACTGAGGCAGGAGAATGGCATGAACCCGGAAGGCGGGGCTTGCAGTGAGCTGAGATCTGGCCACTGCACTCCAGCCTGGGCGACAGAGCAGGACTCCGTCTCAAAAAAAAAAAAAAAAAAAAAAAAGCAAAAGCTGGAAGAATTAACTAACCTTATTCAAGACTCCTTAATAAAGACTCCTGACTGTGGAACAGACTTTTTAAGTGACTCAGTTGCGTGTCCAGTCCTTGGGTTTGACATTACTCCCAGAGAAAAGTCATAATGACTGTACTTTCATTTGTTTTATGTGGCAGGGAGGGTCTAGAGGGCTAAAGATATCTGATACAACTCAGTTGATATTTGTTATTATGGTCATCTGTTGCTATGCAATAAACCTTCCCCAAATTTAGGGGCTTATAACAACACCTTATCATTTTCTGTCATAATACTGTGGATCATCTGGGCTCAGGTTGGTGGTTCTCCCTTGGGTTTCTCATGCTTTTGTCGGCAGATGACATCTGGGGCTGACTGGTTCCCTTGGACGGGTTATCCAGGACGGCTCGCTCACATGCTGGCAGTGGATGCTGGCTGAACGCTGGGAGCTCAGCGGGGCCTTACTGACCATAGTACCCCTGTGGCCTCTCTCTGTGGTTTGGGCTTCTCACAGCACAATGGCTAAGTTCCCCAGATGGAACATCTAAGAGCCAGTGTCCCAAGAGGCAGGAAGCAGAAGCTGCTAAATTATTTAAGAGCTAGGCCTGGAACTAGTGCAGTATCATTTCCTCTATGTTTTATTCATCAAAGCAGTCTCAGGGCCAGTCCAAGTTCAAGAGGGTGAGTGAGTGACAAGGTCACGTTGCATAAGAGCACAGAGGAGGGCAGATGTTATGGCAGCTGTCTTTGGAAAATGTCGTCAGCCATGATGCCGGCTGTATTTTTCACATTTTTTGCAAATAATAAACCTAAACAAGATTTAAGAAAAATATATTGACAGAAATATATTTCAAACGATCAAGAAAATACTCCTAAGATGCAAAAAAGATGACTATTCAGTAAAACCTGTTCCTTTAATTTAAGTTAAATTTCATAGATGGTAATTAAAATATGTAAGGCATTACTGATACAATAATCCAGTAAAACACACTGTAGAAATAATGGAATAAATTAACAAGAAAACAATGTTAATAATAATTAACTACCATCGTTGTACCAACAGTGGACCAGGCATTTTACATTACAGCCTTATCTAATCTGTATACAGCCTGATGAAATGGGTATTACTATTATTTTGTTTGTTTGTTTGTTTTGAGACAGAGTCTCGCTCTGTTGCCCAGGCTGGAGTGCAGTGGCGCGATCTCAGCTCACTGCAAGCTCTGCCTCTGAAATGGGTATTATTACACCAATTTTTCAGATGAGGGAACTAAAGCTTAGAGAGGTAACATATTTTGCACCTGATCCCACAGCGGGCAAGTGATAGCACTAAGATTCAATCCCGGAGCTACCTGATTCCAGGGTCAAGACTTTTTGTACCTTACAGTACTGCCCTTTCAATGTACAGGAATATGGTAAAAACATAGATATGCAAAAACTTTTTTAGAAAGGAGAAATAATAGAACGAATGAAAGTCAAAGATGTGTTGTTTCCTAAACACACACAGTCATGTAAAATGAGCATCAGTATGGCTTCATGTATTATTAAAGGTTTTTTCCCACCATCTACATACGTATGGTAATTATTCCTCCAGGCAGAAAAAGATTTGCCTCAGTGATTCCCATGTTATTCCAAAATATACTTGAGATTTGGGTTAAGTTTTAACAGAAATAACCACATGATTTAGTATACCAGTAGGAAAGTACCTAAGGACAGAATCATCCACCTAAATGGCACAAGGCTCCTGTTACACCTGTTACGTATGTGATTCTTAGGTTGCCTCAGTAACATTTGGTTTTGGTTCTGGTCAACCAATCGGCTGTAATTACCTTAGTACCACTGTATGAATCTACTATGTAGTGTGACTAGAGTCTCTAATTTAAATACATCAGCATAGCAGGCAAGGGGAAACCAAGCATAGTTCAAGAGGGGAGGCCTGCCTGGAGGCTGTAGAAAATAGAAAAGGCTTTCAGTCAGTGAAAACAGGTACCCAGGCATTAGGCTGGATTTAGATTCGGAAGGACACATGGCTCCCAGGATAGGAGACAAGTAGTGGGGAATATCAAAATTATATGTGGTTATAGGTGTGTCTGTGCATATATGCGCACTCAGAAAGTGATCATGTATTCATACAATTCTCTTAAAGTGGTTATTGAGTCTCCACCACTTGTTTGGGACATGTCCCTTGCCTTCAAGTCATTTACTTCTGTATGGGCAGTTTAGACTAGACATACACGAAATGAAAATTTAATAGTGACCTGAGAAGTTTTGAAATCTTGGTTACTGACTGTAGGTCATGGAAACCTAGTCCTGGAAGAATTGTGGTAAGAATTCAGGAGACAGGTGGATCCATTATCTTGCTCTGTGATTTCAGACAAGTAAAATCATATCTCTGCATCTATTTCCTCATTTATAAGTAAAGACAGATGCTAGATTAGATTATTTTAAGACGTATTCCAGTTCCTCAAATCCTTTTCTTCCTGCCTAAGTCTTACAATGACCCAATTTTTGTTATTGTTGTTGTTTGGATTTTGTTTTTTTAATTGTCTGCCTCTAGAATATCCCTTCATCAGATTTATTAGCTCCAGACGAGGAAGGTGGCTGTTCCTTTTCCTCACCCTCTTCCTATGCCTGGAGGGATACTTCACAAAATAAAACAGTGTATCAGGAAATTCTGAATCCAGATACTACCAGTTGAAAGATACCACTGTTTTATCATGACTAAGAAAGAAAAAATAGTTTCCATTCACTGGAAGAAACTATCAGTTGAAGAACACATTACAACATCAGAAATATTAAAATACAAAAAAGTACATCTCAGAATCAGTGAAATCATTTTTCATTTACTCCTATTCTTTCATTCTCCTTTGTACTTTTAAACATGCTTTAAAAAATCTGTCTCATTCTGATGGGTCTGCTCATCTCCTTTATGAGTTTATTCTCAGAAATTATTTTAGTGGGTTTTTTTGTTTTGTTTTTACAGTAAAGTTCCCTCATGCCCTGTGGTGTGACCATGTGGATTTGTATTGTCCTCATCCTGAGGTCTATGGGTTTCTCTTGATCCTGGCTAGATTTTAGGCAAATTCTTTGTCTGGGAATTACTACAAATGGTGATTGTATGAATCCAAATCTCACCTCAGTATGTTGTACGTTTTCCAGCAGGTAGTTCTTTTTTTTTCCGTGAACATCCTAGATGGATTCTGGCATTCTTATCACTTTCCTGGACCAATGAACACAGTGTGTGTGCTTCCTTTCACAGACTAGACCATGCTCCAGGGACACCAGCTTTATTTGGCACCCACTTCCATCTCTCCTCCTACCTGAGCCTGACAAATGAGCCGTGAGCCTTTGAAACCTACGCTAGGTTTGACAAATAGTTTGCAGGAGTAGCACAATCCTTCTGAGGCCTTTCCTTTTTCTACCACTCCAGGCTATAAGTCTTTATGCCCATAACATTCAAATGGACATTTTAGTCTCTTTCAAAATTATCTGATGTATTTTTTTTCTTCCATCTTCTTCTTTTCTGTAGATGTCATGAAATATCAAAACACCCTTTTATGAGTCACAGATATTCCTGCAGTGTTTGAGGCTTTCATTTTTAGAATTAGTGTACTAGGATAGAAGTAGCCATCCAGTTAAGAAAAATGTATTAAGCATCAAGCATGTCAAACCACATTTTAGGTGCAGGAGAAGTAACCCATGACAAGATGTGCTCCTTGACCTTGAATAGGTAAGAGTTTAGTGAGAGTTTTACTTGAAAAAACACTGCATATATAAATGTCCCCATTTTCTTTTGGCATCCTTTTTCTCTAGAAGTGCTTATGTTCTACCCAAGATTGTGAACAAGGTCTGACTACTTGGCAGTGGTTTGGCTTCATGGATTTTCCATTTGTCTTTCCCACAGCTGACCAAGAGGAGGAAGCTCACCCCGAATTCAAATTTGGAAATGAACTTTCTGCTGATGACTTGGGTCACAAGGAAGCTGTTGCAAATAGCGTCAAGAAGGTCAGAGTTCCCTTTCTTTCATCACTCTCAAGAAGTAGCAGCTGTTATTTATGAAAGTTTGGCAATGTGAGAACCACAAGAGAATGAAGTAACCTGTAATTCCCCTTCTAAATTGCTTAGGATACAAGTCTGTGCTGGGTGACCAGAACTTGACACATACACAATATTAAGTTTAAAAGGAAATGTAAATTACTCATTAGTCAGAGTCAGTGTTAACCACTACCCATTTGGCCAGTGTCCTCTAAATATTAAAATTTATTGTGTTATTGTAGCTGGGGAGGGAGAAAACGACAGCATCCCAGGGGTAAGGTTTAATCTTGAATTCATCAGGAAAATGACCCCTGAACATCCTGAGTCTAGCCCTCATTCAAGAACTTGTCCTGCTAATTATATACCTTCCTCCTAAAGTAGAGTAAGCATAAAAATGTTTCCAAATATTCAGCCAAGGAAAATAGTTATTCATGTACTTACCTTTTGTCAGGCATAGTCTAGGCCATAATGACCTAACAGGGTAAAACACACTTGCCTTCTGCCCTTAGGCAGCTCATGGCCCCCTGTAGTTTAGGGAAAGGGATCAGAAACAACAAAGAAACAAGCAGTCAAATAACCATATAATTACAACTTGTGATAAGAGCAATTATGAATATAAACATGAGTGCTGAAGAATAATGAAGTAGAAATAATAAGGAAACCAGAATGCGAAGGGTCAAGAGGAATTGGCCATGCACAGAGATAGAGGAATCACTTTCCATGTGGAAGGACCACAATAACAACAGCAAGGGCTGTGAGTAGAGTGGCTTGAGTGAGAGTGGAGTGAGACAAGATGACATGGGGCAGGTAGGTGGGAACTGGGTGATGTAGGATTTTGGAGGCCATTATGAGAAATTCAAATATTAAGTGAAATGTGACACTACTGAAAAAGTTCAGAAAAGGGGGCAGTGTAGCCTGATTCAAGTTTTAAAATATTGCTGTGGTTGCCATATGGAGACTAGTTTAGGAGGAAACAAGAGTGGAAGCAGGAAAAGCAGTGAGGACAGGCTGCTGCTCTAGGCCAGACAAGAGTCCCCGATGGTCAGACCAGACAATGGATACAGAAAGAACTGAGTGGCTTCAAGACATGTTGAGAAATGGGACAGCCTACTGATGGATGGAATATGGGAATGAGAGAGAAAGAAGTGAGATGACCCTCTAGTGTCCTTGTTTGAGGTACTGGGTAGGTGGTGGTACCATTTACTGGCATGGGGAAGACCAAAAGAGAAAGAACTCAGGAGTTGCAAATGGGATGACTATTTGAGATGCCTGTTAAGTATTCAAGGGGAGGTGTTCATATAGCATTGCCGTCTGACTCTCTCTCTGGGTTCATTTCCTAACTGTCTAACTTTGGGTAAGTTACTTAACCTCTGTGTACCTTAGTTTCCTCATCTGCAAAGTGAAGACGATAACACCTATTTCATGGGGTCACTGTGAAGAGTGGATGGTTTGTGACATGTCAAGAGCTTAGCGTGGTGCCTGGCACATGGTAACTCCTGTAAAGGTATTAGTTGCTGGTATATTATCATCCCTTTCATCTTTATCATTGTCATTATCCTCATGATCACTGGCGTCATCATCATGCGTATATAGAAGACAGGTTGAGCTGGAGATACAAGTTGGGAGTTCAAGAGATCGTATTTGAAACAATGGAAATACTGAGATGATTCACAGGGAAAGGTGGAAAAGAAGGTCCAAGTGAAGCCCTAGTTAAAGGTGGAGCCAGAAAAGAAGAGCAAGATATGGCCAGAGAAGTAGGAGGGAAATTAGGCAGTAACACCAAGAAAACCAAGAAAGAGGACAGTGTTAACAGGAGGACTGAGTGGTTGATTGTAGAGTATGTTAAAAATCTTAGACAAATCAAATTTAACAGAGTTTAGTTAAGCAAAGAACAATTCCCAAATTGGGCAGGCCCCAAACCAGAAGAGATTCAGAGAGACTCCAGTGCAGCCATGTGGTGGAAGATTTATTGACAGAAAAAGGAAAGTGACCTACAGAAAACAGAAGTGAGGTACAGAAGCAGCTGGATTGGTTACAGCCTTATTTGCCTTATTTGAACAGAGGTTGAATAGTTGGCCACCTTTGATTGGCTGAAACTCAGTGATTGGCACATGAGTAGGTTACAGCCTATTTACACATTCATTCAGTCTACAGTTTACTATGTGAAAGTTTATGGAGAAACCTTTAGAATATGTAAAGAGACAGCTTTAGGCTAAACTTAATTTAACATATGCTACTGACTGATTAAGAAGACTCAAGAGTGTCCTTTGGGTTGTTAGCATGGAGGTCATTGGTAACCTTAAAGAGACATTTCATTGGAGTGCAAGACAGGGTGGTGACACTGGATCACATAGATATGAATGACTAGAGACTATGCTTTTGAGAAGTTTTGCTGTGAAGGGGAGCAAGAAATGGACTAGTGGCCAAGGGCACCCGAAGAGTCAAGGGAGTGTTTTTGTTTGTTTGTTTTAGTTTTTTTTTGTTTTTGGATGAATGAATCTGGAGTGTGTTTGCAAACTCGGAAGTGGTGCGGTAGAGAGGAAGAGATTAATTTTGCAGGAAAGAGAGGGGATAACTGCCTGGAATTCCTCGAGAAGGTGGAAGAGGGTGGGATCGCTATGGTGCGAAGGTGTGGCCCTTCACAGGAGCAGGAACACCTGATTAGTGAAGACAGTGGATGAAGATGCAGGTAGGCAGATACATTTGGTGATAGGAAGAGGGGAGAGTATTTGTCTGATGAGCAAAGCCAAAGGAATATTGCCTTTACACCCTACCTTTTCTGATATAGGGAATTGTGACTACTTTGAGAATATTGAATGCCTATTAAGACTCAAGAGTATTGTTTTAATACAAAATTTAGCCAGGTGTCATGGCACGCACCTGTAATCCCAGCTACTCAGGAAGCTGAGGCAGGAAAATTGCTTGAACCCGAAAGGCAGAGGTTGCAGTGAGCCAAGACTGTGCCACTGCACTCCAACCTGGGCAACAGAGCAAGACTCTGTCTCAAAAAGAAAAAAAAAAAAAAGTTGCTAAAGCCTTCATCAATATTGTCTTAGTGTCTTAGTCAGTTGGGGCTGCTATCACAAAAATACCATTGGCTTAAACAACTAAAAACTATTTGTAACCATTCTGGAGTCTGAGAAGTCTAAGATCAAGGTTTCACCCAATCAGTTCCTAGTGAGGGGGGCCCTCTTCATGGTTATGTCCTCACGTGGTAGAGAGAGAATAAGGAGGCAAGCTCTCTCTTGGCTTGGCCCTCATGACCAAATTACCTCCCAAAGGCCCCATCTTCAAATGCCATCACAATGAGGTTGAAGATTTCAGTATATGAATTTGGGACGGTGTAGGGGGCTGCACCAGCGTACAGTCCATAGCAAATACCCAGACATGAATGCTGAGTTACTCAAGAGTGACCCTTCATGCTGCTTTTCCCAAGCCCCATGACTAAAGCACTAAGTAAATAATTATAATAAAACATCTAAGTAGGTAAAAACTGTCCACAAATGAGGGAAAGAGCAGTAAGATTAGCCCTTCTGGTGCATAAAACAATGAGGCCATCCATGGCTTTTTTTCATCAGTAATGCCCCACCTTAGCAAATAAATAGAATAACAAGTTTACCTATACTTATTTAAGTATCTACATATGTATGGCTAATAAATTTGGAATTTTGCCCTTTAGAGGAGTAAACAAATTATTTCCTTTCTCTAATTAGGCCTCAGATGACCTTGAACATGAAAACAACAAAAAGGTAACAAAATAATTCCCTTGCCTATTTTAAATCAGATGCATCTAATTTAAAACATCTTCAAAGGAAGGAATTAATTGTGGTGATAAAATGATTAAATCCTGATAAGATCACAAAACTAGGGCAGGTGAGTAAGACGATTTTCCTAAAAGTAGGTGTTTAATCCAGTAAGGCATTTTCTTCATTGGAATTAGAGATTTCGTTCCTGTAGTGGAACGACATGATCATCAGCATATTGAATTTGAACTTAAAAATGAGCAAATAGGTCATCAAATCCATATTGTAGCATAATAGGAGGATCTTAGTTCCCAGTACACTGACATTCTGGAAGATCAGTGATTAATTTTACACTGCATAACTTCTAGGAGTATTACTTGATGTTATTAGATATTGGCCTTATTGTAGGGAAGGTAAAGTTACATTTTCACTTTCTTTCATTCTCTTCAAAGTTCTTCATGATGATCAAAGTGATCTTATTTAGTAAGTATTATGGTTTATCCTACAACAGTGAGACTGACAGCCACAGGCAGAAGTTTGCCGTATAACTTCATTCTCATACTTCAGAGCTTCAGAAAATACTGCCTTGCTGCCTGTGGGGTCCTATCCTATTTGGAGTTGAGATCCTATCTTCTCACCCTCTAAATATTAAATTTGAAAGAATTATGAATAAATATGGTTACAGACCTGTCCCAAAATATTTGTGAGTACTTTACTCTCTTGTTTTAGAATCTCATCATTCATAATTAGAGTCAACAGTGTACAGATTGACATTCAGTCATTGCCATTTATTAGCTAAGTTATTTTAATTCTCAAGGCATCAATCTTCTCATGCGGTCAGTGGGTAGGACTCTAATCCCCACTACACATCACAGACAGTAATGAGACCGTGTGTGCAAGAACTCATCCTGGTGCCCAGCACACAGCACTGGTGGTATTTATTCTTATTATTAAACACACATGGAAGGAACAGACATGGCCGTTGTTTGGTGGGGGAGCAGGAGGACACATGAAGAAAATGATAAAAACAAAAACAAAACCAAGTTACGTTACTTGATTATTATTTCAGGTTTTTATTGGTGAAATCAGTTTGATAATTTAGAATGCTCAAATTGTTAAGTCATCAGTTAAGACAAACAAGTCGTCTGACCATTTTTTAACTCATGGATTACATCATGCAACTAAGGAATATATCCAACTAGATTCATTCTATGCAGGAAGTTTAGCTTTGCAAAGTTCTCAGCAAAAGTATTGATCACTTTTGAAGGTATTATTTTTGTTGTTGGTTTTGTTGTTGTTTTTTCTATCAAGAAATAAACTAATTTGTTTTCTTTTTTCTGTATGCAAAGTAATGCAATTTTAGTATGTCCTATGCAGCAAGTTATTAGATTACTTTTAAGATTAAGTGCTTTTTAAAATACTATATACCATGTGTGTATGTGGCTTACATTCTAGAGTGCTACGGTGAAACATAGTCACCAAAGAGGCAGCATCATTAGCACCTGGGAACTAGTTACAGCAATGACTGGCCTCACTGCAGACTCACTTCAGCAGAAACTCTGAGTGTGGGGCCCAGGAATCTGTTTTATTTTAAAAAGCCTTCCAGGTGATTCTGATGCACGCTAATGTTCGAGAGTCACTATTTTTGATGTTGTGCCTCAATTTGTAAAAATATGAGTAATACCTGCTGTGTCTATTTCATAGCATTGCTGTGAGGTCCAATGTAGTAATTTCTTTCTTTCTTTTTTTTTTTTTGAGATGGAGTCTTGCTCTGTTGCCTGGTCTGGAGTGCAGTGGCACAATCTCAGCTCACCACAACCTCTGCCTCCCGGTTCAAGCAATTATCCTGCCTCAGCTTCCCAAATAGCTGGAATTACAGGCTCACGCCACCACACCCAGCTAATTTTTGGCATTTTTAGTAGAGATGGGGTTTTGCCGTGTTTGCCAGGCTTGTCTTGAACTCCTGGCCTCCCAAAGTGCTGGGATTAAAGGCGTGAGCCACCGTTCCTGGCCAGTAATTTCTGGAATATTTTAAAGTCCCTTAAAAATCTAAAAATATCCTACAAATGTAAGATCAGCTTAATATTTTATGATTACCTCCTTTTGCATTATTTAGAGCTACAATAGACACTAACTTCTTAAAGCATCCTTTACATAATTGAGGAAGAAAAAGTCTTTACCTTTCAATTTGTATGTGTGCAATTATCTTTATTAAGGAAATCTGCAGCTCATATCCGTGGGTCCCACTGAAGTCATCGACTTATATGTTTTCTTCCTTGTGCTTGTAGGGTCTGGTAACTGTAGAAGATGAGCAGGCATGGATGGCATCTTATAAATATGTAGGTGCTACCACTAATATCCATCCATATTTGTCCACAATGATCAACTACGCCCAGCCTGTAAAGTTTCAAGGTTTCCATGTGGCAGAAGGTAACACCAAAGGTTAAATGCAATCGCCTTTTTTGCTTGATTTTCTTTTATGGTGCTAATGAGCTTGTATCTAACTTGTTGCCGTTTTTCTTTGTGGGCATGGGGGCTGTTCCACCTCACCTTATTTTTGTTTCACAGACCATAGAAGCCACCTTGGTATGTGGTGACATTACATTGTCATTCATGACCTCACCCACAAGGTGGCGCTGAAAGACTATGGATTTGTTAGTGCTGGGCCATGTAGCCTCTTCTGTTCCCACGTGCATTCACAAGACTCCTTTTAATCGAAAGCTGATTTTCAAAAAAACATAAGAAGTATTTAAAAACTTCATTTCTGGGCTAGAGAAGCTATCATACTCATCATTATCATAAAAAAATCATATTTCAGGGATAACTGTGGCAATTGGGGTACATGTAATTTCTCTAATGACTCCCAATTTAAATCAGCACTTTTTTTTTTTTTAAAGACAAATGTCTTCATCCACGGGATGTCAGTGAAAGTAGGAGCCACTAACGTGATAATGTGGCATTAGCGTCCAAGGCCTCGTGATTCAGGGTGTAATTGGATTTATTTATTGCTGTTTTTCGCTGAGGGTTTGATGACAGGGTTCCTGACTCCATCTTTGCTTTTCTTTTACAGAACGCAATATTCATTATAACATGTCTTCTTTTAATGAATCAGTCGGTCTTGGCTACTTGAAGACACATGCAATTGAATTTGTCAAGTATCCTTATGTATCAAGTGGAATGAGTGGTTGACTCACATTGGTTTGGCAGGAGCCTCTGAAATAGATAAATGGCTAATATATCATTCTGATGGTAGAGTTAATAAAATGACATGTGGGAAAGGCCATGGCAGCTGTGACAATCTGCCCAAATGAAAATTGTTTTTATAATCCACACAGTGAACTGTGCTCTTAAGCATCATTTGTAAATGTGAAATTTGCTGTGTGCTGTCTACTCGTTTGTCGTTTTTGGCCTAGACCTTTGTTGTTGTAGCTCTTTGTCATTTATTTTTCTCTGCTGTAGGACTCTTTTTTTCTGTTTTCCTTAATAAGTTACACAGTTATAACAAACGGCAAATGAGTCGCATTTACCCCAAGGGAGGCCGAGTGGATTCCAGTAATTATATGCCTCAGATTTTCTGGAACGCTGGCTGCCAGATGGTTTCGCTGAACTATCAAACCCCAGGTAGGAGCTGATGTCCAGTGACCCCAAATTCCATGAGAACACTTTGACAGGATAGTGCCAGTACTTCCCATCGGTTGGCTGTGGGCATTTTTTAAAGGAGGCAGACATATGGCAAAGCAATGTGTTGTTGGATTTATATAATGGTGAGAAATTAAAAAAAAAAAACAAAATAGAGCAAACAATGGTAGAAGATAATGTGTTGTGATTGAAATTTAATTCCTTTCATAAATGCCATGAGTATTCTTGCTAACCATTATCCCATATTCCAAAATATTGCTCATTTTTCTTCCTTTTGGATCAAAGTTGTTATCTTTGTTTCCAGAGGCAGAATTAAGTGAAAAGAATTTGAGTATCTTTGTATAGCAACAGCGACTCATTTCATTTCTCCTTTGGCGTATACCCTGACCACTGTGAACATTCAGCAAATATGACTGACACAGTGGCACTTCACCAAAGAAGTACAGAATATTTTGGAGTAAACTCCACTAAAATGGTGTATACGTAGTTACATATTTGAAGAGGTACTAATCTATAATTTGGTCCTCCAAAGTGTACTCAAAGACAGGTTTCCAGTATATAATGACTTTTTTTTTCTGGAAGGAAAAGAGTAAATTTTTATAATTGCATAAACAAATTTTTAAAGTTTTTGAGGTTTACTTAATAGCCTAGGATCACAGTATTAAGATTAGAGGTAGCAAAACAGAAATAAAATAGATAGAAATATGCCACAAAACCTATTCACTGTATATGGTCAATTCTACAGCATGGTTCTTACAATTGGTGAAATAAAACAAAACCAGAAAACCCTTTTTTCCTTCAATTCTTTGCTATATAAGAGTATTGCCCATGCTTCCCAATTTGAGAATTTTTTTTTAAATCTATTTTGTGTTTTAAGAATCCCTGTCCACCTTGTTCCCTGCTATCTGGACTGAGTGGAAGGTCCTTTGACTTTCATTCCTTCAGCATGAGTGTGAGCTGATTACTTCCCACGCCTTGAGGGAGCCTCCCCAGTGACCGGCAGCTCCTACTGGAGTCGCCATTCTGCATGGGGTCGCCACAGTGCTTGCTAGGTTAGACTGTGACATGATAGGTACCAGTACAATCCCTGAGTGTTTCTAGCTGGGGTCCAGTAACAAGGCCCTGATGACTTCACTTACTTCAAAAGAGGCCAACTTGTGTTCTCAGTTGTCAATGAGTTCATAATATGGATTAAATGGCTCTAAACAGTTTATTCACTAGGCCAGCTTATGTTTTATTCTATAATATTAGGTTAAACACAACATTTTGAGGAGGAAAAAATATCCCTCAGTTTGCCCATTTCCTTTGCTGATGGGAAGAAAAAAATATTTTATTCACTTGCAAGAGAAAAGTCACAAGCCATGCACTGCCAGCGTAGACCCCACTGGAATAATTCCCCCTGCGTCCCATCCTGGAAGCGTGCCACTAAGTTTTATGAGATACTTAGCTAGCTCATTTTCGAATCTTTTAAATCAAGTTTCATGTTCACCCTCCCGGGTATCTCCAGTGTTCCTCTGCCCGGGGATCCTGAGATCCATCCTCTCCCACTGTAGCAGGTTGGATATCTCTGCTCTCAGTACTCATCGAACAATGGTATGACTCCTATATTGAATCCGTTTTTAAAAGTGACCTTTAGCATGGTCTTTATGAAAACACATTTTATGTTTAATTTAAATGAAACATGCGGTCGGTTCGACATGGAAGAGAGTATGCCTTAAATAGACCAAGCAGAACCTTGTAGTATTAAAGAGGGACCAGGGCCTAGGAGCAATCTGATACCTATTGTTTAAAATCACCCCATCAGGGTCTTTTTTGTCTAGGAAGACAAGATGCTAAATTATTTTTGTCTCTTGACAGATTTAGCGATGCAATTGAATCAGGGAAAATTTGAGTATAATGGATCGTGCGGGTGAGTAATGTGATTTAAACTGTTATCTAGATTTAGAACTCCATACTACAGCCGTAATGAAGCCATGTCATTTTCAATTAGAGACTACAGAACTTAAGCTGGGTTTGAGGGATGGAATAGAAGCAAATGAAATACCTAGAGAATATTTGCAAATATACATTCTTCATCTACCTCATTTTACTAAGCAGGTTTTGGATGTTTTTAGTCACAAATGAAGCGGTTCATACATATCCTAGAGTTTAATCCTCTCACTTTAAAATCAATAGTGGAGGAGATTATTACAGGACAGGTACTAATCCCTGCACACTTGGACATTAACTGGAGATGTAGGCCTTAAATATGTGCATTTTACCTAGGACAAATCAAGTAATGAAGTTAATTTCATATGTAATGAAGTTGTGTGTGTCAAACTGAATTTCATTCAGTTGGGAATAAACCTTTGTCCTCTATTGATTCCTTTTTGTGTCTTGTAAGTAGCAGTTATCAAAGAATAATGCATGAATATTATCCTACTTTCCTTAAATAGCAATCTTGAAAACTGAACCAAGAAGTGAAATAGGAAATGTCAATTTCACGGAAACACTGAAAGGTTAAATGAAAATATAAAATTAGAATTCTCTAGAGATAAAAAAAGAAAAACTATGTGGTCATCCCCTCACTCCACCTCGGCCTCATGCATCTGTCCCCAAGCAAGTAAATATTGATAACTCCAGACCACTGCCCAAAGGCCTCTAGAGGAATCCAATGGAAAACCATCCCCTGTCATAATGATGCTATTAGGAATTTCTTCATGGTGGCTCACCTGATTGGATGTCTTAATTTTTCTCACTGAAAACTGCCAGTCAAGATAACATTTTTCAGCAGTTGTGAGTTTGAAATGACTTTTCAATGAGCACACTCCCTCCCTCTGCCTGCCTGGGGGATGGTTCTCTGCCAGTATGGCTGCCTACACGGTGACCATGCTATTCCCCAAATCACCCACTACTTACATACCTGGAGCATGCCCTACATTTTCCTCTGCTGTGTGCTTTGGAAGAAAAAAATGTGTGTAGTTGGGAAGAGAAAGTTCTGAATTCATATTTCAGAATTTTGTGAAAGCAATTTTGTTATTTAATGCCAAGTGTTCCAACCCAGGAGATTTTTCACATAAATTGCTTCGCAGACCTCTTCCTCTCACAAGTAGCGGGCCGAGGCATAAAGTCCCAGGGCTTCAGCCCTGGGCTGTGAGTAAAAGCCCTAGGCTGGGAGTCTAAAGATCAGGGTTTGAACTCAGCTCCCAGCTGCCCCTAGTTCTTTCTGTGTTGCCTACAGCAGCTATGTTAGACTCAGAACCTCTCTTCTCTGCTTGATAAAATGAAGATGGTGACACCTGCCACATAGGGTTTGTTGTACTCAAAGGAAAAAAAAAATGCTTTTTTTTTTTTAACAAAACAGGGAACTAAAAATGACTTTGTCCTTTGACAAAAACCGAGTCCTTTCTGATGAGACCCACCTTTGGGTTTCCCTGTCAGTCACTGTAGAATCCAGTTTGAGCAAGAATTGTGCTAATTCAGTTTAGGGAAAATCCCCAGCCCTTGGTATCTTGACCACCCTGGATATCCTGTCACCTTGGCCTGCCTTCAGCAATAATCCTATCAAGTCAGTTTGGCCAGAAATCTTTATCCTTCATGTTTCCTCATAGAAATTTTCCATCTGCTGGCCCTTACCCTACTCCATGGTTCTAAATCTCCATGTATGCTTCTTGAGGTCAGATTTGAGCCCTTATACCTATCGCCACGGCTCCCTATCCCCTTGAATAAAGTCCACTTTACCATGTTTAACAAGTGTTTGGGTACATTTTTTTTCTTTAACAGTTTACGACAGCTCTGTAAAGTTGAATGAATGTGTACAAAAGTACTTCAGGAACTGCACATTTCTGTGCAAAAGTGAGATTTAAGAAAAGCTTAAGGCCCTATGATCAATCACACACAGAGATATTGCAAAATTCAAGGAGTGCTCTGTTCAGTCGTCCTTTAAGGACCCCAGGGAGGCAGCCTTGGCACTCCTGGCTCTTACAGGACCCGTCGGGCATGGCTGTGCTCACTTCTGGAACCGTGCAGTGGCCCAGTGATGCTTAAAGCACTTTCCTCACCCACCTCAGCAATCACACCTAAGGTGCCATTAGCTGTCCAACATGCAGAGAGGAATCCTGGCAGCTGGGCCTGATGCAGGGAGTAGAATTGTTTCTGTATAAAACAAAGTCCTGGGAGCCGGGCACAGTGGCTCACACCTATAATCCCAGCACTTTGGGAGGCTGAGGCTAGCAGATCACGAGGTCAGGAGATCGAGACCATCCTGGCTAACACAGTGAAACCCCGTCTCTACTAAAAATACAAAAAATTAGCCGGGCGTGGTGGTGGGCACCTATAGTCCCAGCTACTCGGGAGGCTGAGGCAGGAGAATGGCGTGAACCCGGGAGGCAGAGCTTGCAGTGAGCCGAGACCACGCCACTGCACTCCAGCCTGGGTGACAGAGTGAGACTCCGTCTCAAAAAAAAAGAAAAAGAAAAAAAAAAAAGTCCTGACAATCCTATGTTTGGTTTGTTTTTCCTAGAGTTTCTGCTTAGCCATCATTAGCATGTGCAGTGTCTCACTCTCTCCACCATTATTTAGTTATTTTTTTCTTAAGACAGGGTTTCACTCTGTCACCCAGGCTCAAGTGCAATGGTACAAACGTGGCTCATTGCAACCTTGACATCCTGGGCTCAATCTGTCCTCCCTCCTCCACCCCTCAAGTAGCTGGGGGTGCCCACCACCACACATGGCTAGTTTTTGTACAGATGGGGTTTCACTATGTTGCCCAGACTGGTCTTGAACTCTTGAGCTCAGGCAGTCTGCCTGCCTTGGCCTCCCAAAGTGCTGGGATTACAGGTGTGAGCCACTATGCCTGACCTCATTGGTCATTTTAAATTCCATTCATTTATTTTAAAATACCTTCATAAACAAGGATAATGTTGCTACTTTAGCCTGAATTCTGTGCTGATGTGTTGGACACTATGTGACTAAAAGCATACACCTCACCAGAAAGGCTGAAAAATAGGCCGTGCAGTGGGGCAGCCCAGCTTGATAAAGTATTAGGGATACCGTTGACTCTCTGATCGCCTAATTCCCCTTTCCATACACCCAGCTGGTGGCAAAGGCTGTCACTGGCAAGGAAAAGAGAAGAAATTGCCGTCATCTGCATGCTTCTGTGTTCCATGGTGATGGTAGATGTGGGGCCCAGTGCTGCACAGGAGCTTCTGTCCCTGTTGCTCGGGCAAGCTGGGGCACTGCATGGTTTTCACTGTGTCACCCTTGTGGTTCTCCCACCCACCTGCAAAGACTTTGAAAAACTGCCCCTTTGGGCTGAGTCTGAGGACTGCATTTCTTAAAGAGGCATTCTGTGCCTCTGTGGAGGCCTGTGGAGGCAAACAATCCCTGTTTTATGTAGAACATCAGTGTGCAAAGTACACAAACACCCCTAGGATCTAGCAACTGTAGCAAAATGTCAGAAACCCCCCTGGGAACTCCTTCTGTGCTCCCTGGCCGATCTTGTGGGAGGGCACACCACTGGGCCCCAGTAAGTGTGCATGTTACCAGGAAAGTGAGCAGTGCTTTTAACAGTCTCGTTTTTGAAGATGGAAAAATGGAAGACATTTCCCTAATTGCAAATGAAACAAAATAGTGTAAATTAGTATCTAAAATATTTTTAGGCTTTCATAGGAAAGTGGGTGATTGATATCAAAACAGTATGTCATTTTATGATTCAGAGGTCATTTTTACACAGCAGTTCTCCCTTGCCCACAGGCCATACGTTCTAAGAACCCCAGTGGATGCCTGAAACCACCAATCCCAACATATATATACTGTGGTTCTATATATGCATACCTGTGATAAAACCTAATTTTATAAATTAGGCATAGTAAGAGATTAACATCAATAACTAATAATGGAACAGTTTTAACAATATAGTGTAATAAAAGTTATGTGAATGTGGTCTCGAAATATCTTAATTTTTTCTCTTTTTTATGTTTATTGGCTATTTTGATATTCTGTTTTGTGAAGAACTTCTACGCATTTTCCTGTTGGGTTTTCTATCTTTTAAAATCGATTTGTTATTTCAAAGTTTTATTTTCCAACTTTTATATTAGGTTCTATTTTAATACTTTGGGAACAGAGTTGACCAGGGGTAGCTGAAGCCTCAGAAAGCAAAATTGCAAATAAGGCAGGTTACTGTATAATATCCTCAAATTGGAATGTGTCTTATAATGCATAGCAACTTGCAGTTATAATCAACAGTCATTTTGCTTTCTTGCAGCTAAATAAAATGGCATGTTGGACAACTGATGGCATCTTAGGTGTGATGAAATAGGATGTGTTTCCTTATGTCCCCATTTTCTCATTCTTGGGGCTCCTATCCACCCACCTGGTTGGCAACCCTTCTTCTCTCCCTCTCTTGCCTTCCAAGGCCCTACACAGTCCACAGAGAATCCTTGGATCCCTGCCTTCCCATTGGCTTTGACCTTGTGCCTGTGCCTATCGCACAGACCTAGATGTCTGGAATGAGTTCATTTTCTGTACCAGTAAGCACCAAACAGACCATCTATGTCATTTGCAGGGCCCAATGCAGAATGAAAATGAAGGGCTCCTGAGAATTTTAGGATGGTGGATGCAGAGCATAAAACCAAGCATTAAACCAAGTGTGGGCCCTTCTGAATTCAGGGCCCCGTACAGCTGCACAACTAGCACATCCACATAGCCAGCTCTGGTGCCAGACTCTGGTTTCAGCTTCCCTATCAATACCCCAGGTCCCTGCACCCTGACAGCCACCAGGGATATGAGAGGCAACCTCTGCGGCTCTCTCAGACCGCCTTGGACCCAGAACAGATGCTCCTTTGACCTTCAAAGAAAGCTTGCTAAGTGTCCTATCCCAGGCCAAGACTTACCTCATGGTCCTGACAAGCTTCTGCGTACTCTGTTTTACCCTCTTCGAGTATACAAAATGAACCCATTTCACCGGAGCTTGCCTGCTTTGGAGAATTGGATATGGGTTTCTTGCCCTTTTCCCCTGCTATTTCTCATTTTGGATCAATTCACTCTTTCACAGATGAGTGTTCTGTGCAGATTTGAATGGGGGGATGTGGAAGAATGTTTTTAACCCTGAGATGTCACCATGATCTGTTTCTTATTTTGGTGGGTGGGAAGGGGCTCTTGATCTTGAACAAAGGACTGTGGAAAGTGAGGAATCTCTGGACGCTCCTTCCCAGGGAGATTCAGGACTGGAAAGGTGACTCCAGTTCTGGATTCATCCAAGTCCCGACCTTCCTCAGGAGGCAAAATCCCTCATTTGCCACAGCTGAGGTCCAAATGCTGCCCGTCTCCTGAAAGCCAGAACCACCACCGTTACCTCCCCCCATAGTCTGTGTCCGTTTTCCTTCCAGAGAAAGCTGGTGGGCTTCCTTCGGAGATGCAAGTGTAGTATTGTAGCTACTCACCTACTTTCCATTCTGATTCTTTACCTTTTGCTGTATCATCATATTTTCTCATTGCCAACTCTAGCCACACAAAAAAAGCTACAAATCTAAAACTCCATGAATACAGAAGATGATCTCTTCTATATAGTTAGAGAGCTTTTATATTAATATTGTGAGGTGCATTCTCTTGGAGACAAGTGTTCAAAATCACCTTTAACATTTCAACAATTGTGTAAATTTCTATATTCTTCATAAAAAATCAGTGTTGTCTCTTAAAGATTCCTTTTTAGATTATCAAATGTAAGGGAACACTTTTAACACTGTTATTTGTTCAGACTTAGAAGGTAACAATAAATGGTGACTTTTTCAAAACTAAGAAAAGTGACATTAAACTTTAAAGAAAAAATATCATGACTCAGGATCCCTTTTGGGTTGTATTTTAAAAGATAATGAAGTTGACATCATCTAGACTTGAAATTAATAAAAGTTAATGTTTCTAAGGAAATGTAGAGTTTTGAGTTCCCCTAATTTTGATTCTTTTACATTTAAAAGCAAACCTTTACTTTTGGGAAAAAAAAGTACTTTTATTTTCATGTATATACTGCTTATAGTTTGGATTCTTTAAATCTGTGGTTATTCTTATTTCTAATAAAGTTTTAATTTTTTTTAAGTTTTTTGACACATGTTTCAGGGAAATTATGGAATCTGGACAAGGTGTGATTATGTGACCACTACCCAGTGGACATGAGGGGCAGACATTGCATAGTGGGGATAAATTGCGGAACATTTTCTTTGCCTCAAAATCTGTATCCTTTAGCTTTGGTCTCCCAATAGGAACTTTAATGTACCTTCTGTATCTGTATTTGCCTATTCTGAACATTTGATATAAATGAATTTACATAATATACGGCCTTTCGTGCCTGGCTTCTTTCACTTAGCATAGTGTTTTCAAGGTTCATCCAGGTTGTAACATGTATCAATACCTAATGATTTTTCTTGCTGAGTAATTTTCCATCGTACGAATATACCACATTTTGTGCCATACATTCATTCATGGATGGACTCATTTGGGTCCATTCATTTGGGTTATTTCCATCTCTGGATTATTACAAATAATGCTGCTATGAATGTTCATATTTTGTATGTTTTTGTATGAATATGTTTTCATTTATCTTGGTTATATGCATAAGAATGGAATTGCTGGGTCATATGGTAACTCTATGTTTAACTCTTTGAGGAACTGCCAGACTGCCTTTCTAAGTGAATGCATCATTTTACACTCCTACTAGCAACGCATGAGAGTTCCAATTTCTCCACATCCTTGTTAACACGTATGGTTATCTGACTCATTAATTATAGTCATCCTAGTGTATGTGTAGTGATATCTCATTGTGGTTTTGATATTCTTTTCTCTAATGACTAATGATGTTAAACATCTTTTTATGTGCTTATTGGTTTTTTGTGTATCTTATTTGGAGAAATGTCTGTTCAGATCACTTGACCATTGTTTAAACTAGATGAGTTGTTCCTTATGTATTCTAGATACAGGCCTCTAATCAGATATATGAATTGCAATTTTTTTCCTTTTTGTGACTAGCCTTTTTACTTTCTTGACGGTGTCTTTTGAAGCATAAAAGTTTTCAACAGAAAATCCAATGTATTGTTGCATGTGCTTTTGGTATTATGTTTAGAATCCATTGCCAAATTCAGGTCATAAGATTTGTCCTTATGGCTTCTTTTAGGAATTTTGTAGTTTGGCTCTTGCATTTAGTTATTTTATCCTCTTTGAGCTAATTTTTGTATATGGTATAGGGTAAGGATCCAGTTTTACTTATTTATCCATTTATTTGCATGGAACTATCCTGTTACCCTGTCACTATTTATTTAAAAGACTATTCTTTCGCCCATTGATTGGTCTTGGCATCCTTGTCAAAAATCAATTCGCCATAGGTTCATGGGTTTATTTATAGACTTTGATTCTGTCTCATTGATTTATGTGTTTTTCTTTTCTTTTCTTTCTTTCTTTTTTTTTTTTTTGAGACAGAGTCTCGCTCTGTCACCCAGGCTGGAGTGCAGTAGCACGATCTCAGCTCTCTGCAAGCTCCGCCTCCTGGGTTCATGCCATTCTCCTGCCTCAGCCTCCCAAGTAGCTGGGACTACAGGCGCCCGCCACCACACCCTGCTAATTTTCTGCATTTTTAGCAGAGATGGGGTTTCACCATGGTCTCGTTCTTCTGACCTCGTGATCCGCCAGCCTCGGCCTCCCAAAGTGCTGGGATTACAGGCGTGAGCCACCGTGCCCAGCGATTTATGTGTTTTTCTTCGTCAGTACCAGACTGTCTTGATTAAATCTTGTAGTTTTGTAATAAGTTTTGAAATCAAGAAGTGTGAGACACCCAATTTTGTTCTCTCTTTTTATGTTGTTTTGGCTATTCTTGATCCCTTGAGTTTCGATATGAATTTTAGGATTAGCTTGTCAGTTTCTACCAAAAAAAGTCAGCTGGGATTTTGATAGAGATTACACTGAATTCACACATCAATTTCAGAAATATTGCCAGCTTAACAATATGGTCTTCTAACCCATGAAGGCAAGATATCTTCCCATTTATTTAGCTCTTCTTTAATTTTTTTAAACAGTGTTTTGTAGTTTTCAAAGTGTAGGCACTTATTTTTTTTAAAAAAGTTTATTCCTAAGTAGTTTATATTTTGCTATTATAAATAGAATTGTTTTCTTAATTTCATTTTTGTATTGTTCATTGTCATTCTATAGAAATACAATTGAATTTTTATATATTTATCTGGTATCCTGCAATAGTGGTGAATTTATTTATTCCAGTAGTTTTTTTAGTGGATTCCTTCGAGTTTTTTTTAATTTATGGGATCATGTCATCTGTGACTAGAAATAGGTTTACTTCCTTCTTTCCAATTTGGATGCCTTTTAATTCATTTTCTTGCCTAATTGTTTCTACTAGAAATGGGGAAATAATTTATTTTTATTTTCACCTACCTCTAGCTGAAATGTCAGTTTCCTTTGATTGTGAATGTAGACAACAATCCACAGTCACATTAGTGGTACCCGTGACTCTCTCATCACAGACATTGTCATAGTTCATTACTGTTGTTACAGCTGTCTCAAAATATTTTTGTGCTTTGAGATTATTGTCATCCTAATTAGATCTTACCATTAGATCTTATAATTTAATGCATTATTAAAAGTACAATTAATAACAGAGGTAGAATATCACATATTTTTATATTTTGATAATTGTAGCTAATATAATTGGTTTTTCATTGTTATTCTTTGCATTTTATTTTATACATATAGAGAAAAGCATTTAAAGGGGACAAGGGAATAAAAAAGTTCCAGAGAAGATGATAAGATCAGGAAGTCCTGGATGCCACTAAGCCTGCCACTGAGCCAGCAGCTCTTTAAGGTTGTTCATAAGGGCAGGCACGTTCTTTTCCATCCTTAGGACTCTCTGCTTAAAAGCCTAGCTGCTGTGTTACAGATGGAGAAAAGGAAGCATCCATTCATTGTTTCAACTAGCGAGTGTTTTAGTCTTTGTAAAACCTACTAATAAACTTCTGTGCTTTTGTCCTACCAGGTACCTTCTCAAACCAGATTTCATGAGGCGGCCTGATCGAACATTTGACCCCTTCTCTGAAACTCCTGTTGATGGCGTTATTGCAGCCACTTGCTCAGTGCAGGTAAGGCCCCTGCTCATCACAAGGTAGTATAAATGTATATGCAAGTGGTCCTTGAAAGAAATTTTAAAATATTTAATGTTAAATTGCAAGATCTTTGTGCTGCTCACAACCTTGACTTAAGATTCCACCCTCTTTTTAAAAAATGAGACACATTCTTTCACTAGTAAAATTATTAGCTATTTAAAGTGAAAGACACCATCAAAAAAGTACCTGCTACATGATTCCGTTTATACAAAATTCTAGAAAATGCAAATTACAGGGACAGAAATTAGATCAGTGCTGGCATTTGAAAAAAGGGCAGGGAGGAATGGGTTACAAAAGGGCACAAAGGAAATTTGGGTGATTATACAAATGTTTATCATCTTAATTATGGAGATAGTTTCACAGATGTGCTCATATGTCCCAACTGATCTAATTGTACATTTTATTTTTTTGTTTTTTATTTTTTGACACCAAGTATCACTCTATCGCCCAGGCTGGAGTGCAGTGGCACAATCTCAGCTCACTGCAACCTCCACCTCCCAGGTTCAAGTGATTCTCCTGCAGCCGTAGCTGAGATTACAGGTGCCCACCACCACACCTGGCTAATTTTTATATTTTTAGTAGAGATGGGTTTTTACCATGTTGGCCAGGCTGGTCTCGAACTCCTAACCCCAGGTGATCCACCTACCTCAGCCTCCCAAAGTGCTGGGATTACAGGGATGAGCCACCATGCCCGGCCTAATTGTACATTTTAAATGCATATAATTTGTTGTGTGTCAAATATACCTCAAAAAAGCTGGTTAAAATTGTTAGCTAGAAAATAATGTAAACAAAAGACCCTAATAAATGGCTATAGTCATTTAAACACTAAATCAAAAATCGTCTCTCCACAGCTTTATTGTAGATAGACTAACATTGGTCTTTACAAATATGTAAAACTGTCCTAGCTGACCAGTGTCAATATCAGTAACAACAGACACATTCTAAGTTCACTTTTCTGTGTGTCTCTTTTCAAGACTTCTAAAAGAAAACATTAATAAGTATGGCATGATGGAATTTCAGAGCTATGAAGGGTCTTAGGACATACCTGAATTCATCACTTCATTTCATAGGTGTAGACACTTAGGTGAGATGAAGAGGCCATGGACACTATTTATTTGTATTATGATTCATATATATTTTTTCTTCATTCTTTTTCTAGACAGTTCTAGAAGGTAGAACATCTGCTTGAAACAGTTGGGGTCTTTCTGCGTATAGTAGTTGTTCAATAATGTTTTGGTTAAATAGGAATGAATACTTTATTGCCGTAGATAATTGAAATTTCTGCCCCCACCCAAAAGACAGAATTTCTTGCTTCCTGATTACTTTTTGCTACTGATGCTTACACAGAGTTTATTTCTCTTTGCTCTATTTCTGTGCTGCTGCAGGTTATATCAGGTCAATTCTTATCAGATAAGAAAATTGGCACCTATGTAGAAGTGGATATGTATGGGTTGCCCACTGACACCATACGTAAGGAATTCCGAACTCGTATGGTTATGAATAATGGACTAAATCCAGTTTACAATGAAGAGTCATTTGTATTTCGGAAGGTAGGACATTTTCCGCCTGTCAAACTTACTCTACTAATTTGGGAACCATGTTTTAGTTCACAGACGCTACACGATACAGAGGCACTTATTCAACCGACAACATCTTCTTTTTCTCTTCTCCTAATGGCTAACTTCTGTAGCTGTCATAGGATCATTGGTTCCATTTGGCCCTGCCCTCCTTTTGGTTCTCCTCTCTTCTTGGAGGAGCCCATCTCCTTCATGGCAATGCCTCAGCTCTGGGTTTGCCATCTTTTAGAATGAGTCCTTGCTGGTGGACACCATCGCGCACTAGAGAGTTCTTCCCTGCCCTGGAAGTTACTGGTAACTTACACTATTTCTTCAGCCAAGTAGTCAGGTAAGATGCTGCACTCCAAAATTTAGGTCGGTAGACGTCACTGCATGGGTCAGTTGGCATGGTCCTGTCTCCAGAAAGAGTGGTACCTGTTACCTACTTGCAGGTCTTGTCCTTCTTGTGCTGTTGTTAGTGTTTTACTTTTTTCTCCTAATACTGTGTGTTGGATCCTAAAAACAATCACAGCCATTCTTTCCCATGTTCAGTTTTTAATCTCTTACTCACCTTTTCCCTTGGTTTATTTTTTGTCTATTGAAGATGCAGTGAAAAATCCACATGTTGACAGTGCTGTCTCCAAGAATGTTCACTTACCTTTCTTACTTATTCTGTTATCCTGACCAAAATGATTTCTTGCTGCTTCTTTAGGCACAAGATTTCCAGCTGGTTCTGTTCCATTTGTACATCATGCAACACAGATAATCGGCTTCTTGCCTTAACAAAATAGGGATTATCCATTTCAGAATAGAGTAACTGGCTTACAGAAACCAAATGAAGGAAGATCAATGTAGGTTTGATGAAACAGGCCATTTTGACATTTAAGTTTACCCTGGGATGTGAATCCCGTTATCCATGCAACCTTTGCATCCCAGTGTCTTCTTCTCTGTCCCTGTCAGGGTATGGTGTAAATTACATACACGGCTGTGATTTGGTTTTTTCCTTCCCTGGTATTTCCAATTTGTTATAGCTGGATGCGCTAGTGTTCTAGCACATACTAACACAGTATGGCTAGTGTTCTTTGGCATAGTGAATAATCCCTATTCACATTTCTAGAAATTGAGAAAGTTGACTCAGGTATTCTTCTGTTTTGGATGAATGAAGAAATACCCAACTTAGTGTTTATATATAATAGTTCTGGCACTAGAAACAAGATGCCAATTCTGAGTCCTTCTCTGTTCTCCAGAAGTTAAGTAGTTTTTTTCACTGCTAGTGAGTGCTTTAAAAACTTTTTCTTTCTTGTCATTGTTGTATTTTTCACTAATCTCACATGGCAAGAATGGCAAAGCCCAACCCTCTATTCACTGCAAAGGGAGCAAGAGAGAGGGAATTGGCTAATTTGCCGTGATTTTTCCTCTTCATCTTCATTAAGCTGGAATTAAATTATAGCCTCCAGATGTAAAAAGGCAACCATCCATTGTCTAGCTCTAAACATGGCACTCACATCAAGTAAGATGTCCTGGTTGCTTTTAGCCAATAAAAAGGCATTCCTGATTAAACACATTGGATACCCTTTTTGTAATGTTGCTATTTTGTAACTGAATCAGGTTTCTGCCATCTGAACTCAGATTTTATGTTCATTTATTCAGTTTGGGGATGGCAGTAGTAGGTGTCTTAGAATCAAAGTATGTTAATGTTTCTAGCTACCGCATCTTACTCTATTTGATATCTCAACATTTGCTGGAAACTGAGGAGTCCAGGAAACAAGGAGGACCCAAATTTATATATAAAAGTTATCTCTTTTGCATGAAGCATTTGTTCAGAGATAACCTTTCATATTCTTAAAAACAAACATAGACAGAAACATGCCAGATATTTGATCACAGGATTAGACCTCAAGATCCCCAATTCCGAGACACCACTCTGTCACTGATATCTCTGAGATCAAGGAAAGTGGCTTGATTTCTCAGTGTGTCGTTTTTCTCATCCATTATATGGGTGGGGACAAAGATCAATCACAAGGATTGAAGCAGTAATCTTTAACATTCATTTCATCTAACATTTTTCATGAGATAGTTTCCAGGAAACATGTTCCAATTGCTTTTCTTAGTGTCTTGGGCACGGTAGCTCATGCAGTACATTTTTGGGAATGCAAATTGATCATGGACTTACTTTCAACATCAGGGAACATTTAAGAACAGCATGGATTTGGTCCACACTCCTTAGAATCGTGGTTCTTGGGCGCTGCATTGGAAAAATCAGTGAAAATTCCCGTTCTCTCTTCGCAGGTGATCCTGCCAGACCTGGCTGTCTTGAGAATAGCAGTGTATGATGATAACAACAAGCTGATTGGCCAGAGGATCCTCCCACTTGATGGCCTCCAAGCAGGATACCGACACATTTCCCTTCGAAATGAGGGAAATAAACCATTATCACTGCCAACAATTTTCTGCAATATTGTTCTTAAAACATACGTGCCTGATGGATTTGGAGGTAAGACATTTGGGTACAGAATATGATATAGAGGAGGTCCTAGATTATAAGATTATAAAACATCTTGCCCATGCTTTAAAAAACAATAATAATACTATCTATTCCTGCTAATGCTGCCAACCCTGATCACCTTGAATACATCAAGAATACATCATAACCTCAGGTTTCATAGTAAGAAATGAAAGTGTAAAGCTAGATTATCTTTAAAGTCCTTTCTTATTTTAAAGTACTGTAATTTTACATTGTTTATCAATTTCTACAAACACATTTTGTGAACGGTGTACTTAAACCGACAGACTAGGGGAAAAAAGACATAAATAAGGTGAAATCATAGATATCTTATCAATAGTATCACTAAAAGATTTAAATTGAACTCAGCTATCAACCTGCCTGAATTTTCTTTCAAATCCTTCAGAAAGTTCAATTTCATAAAAAATCCCAGTCATCAATCCACATGCTTTAAGGTAAATCAATGGGAGGAATCCAAAGCTAGATTAAATCATAGGATTTTGCTTACATGCAAACGTGTTAACTTTTTATGGTCCCCATCTAAGCAAATAACATTAAAAGAAAGCAAAGATCCTCTACATTGTCAGTCTATTGATCCGTAAGGAAATAGTACAGCAGGATGACAGCATCCGAGTAGCCACGGGTTCAAATCCTCACTCTCCACTGCTGGCTGGGTGACCTTGGGAAGAGGATGTAACCTCTCAAACCCCTCATTTCCTCCCCTCCAAAGTGAAGATAATAATACTACCTCCCTCATAGCATTCTTGTGAGGTGCTTTATCATTAGAGTGCATGACATAGCAAGGCTCAGAAATATATGAGCACATGGGGGTTGATGGGGGGTGTCTGTAGATACACATATAGTTTCTATACTCTACGGGAACACATCACTATTTTGTTTGGGGAATATGGGATAATTTTGCTGTTTGTTTTTAGTAGTGCATGCTTCTCTGGAGGGCAGATTTTCTGCAACTAATCCACAACTTTAACAGTCTAATATCAGAGTCAAAAAGTAAAATAAGCTATGAGTATTTTTCCATCCCGTAACTCTTAGTCCAGGCTCCTTCCTCCTTTTCCTTTGTCTTTCATAAAAAAAGGAAGCTCATTAGAAGCTACAACATACAGTAATAGAGGTAATAACCCATAAAAAGCCTGGAAAGGGGTGCTGTGAGGCTGGGTAAGAGGATCAGAAGAGGGCACTGGAGACCAGTGGTGGGTTTAGGAGCAGCAGCCCATGGCAAACCTCAGAAACCTGCCAGCAACACAGCACGGTGGTGGCCATGGGGCATCAGCTGATGAGTTAAATCATACTGCACATACTTGAGCTTAGAAAGCAGGAACTGTGGAATACCTCACACATTTTAGAAATAGTTGTATAAACCCATATGATGGAAGATTTACAAGTTTTGCCTCTGCATGGGTTAACTTCCCACTGAAACTCTAATTCATTCTTGGGAACTAAGCCACTCGAATGGAAAAGGGAAAGAAATCATTTATTTAGCTTCTACTTTATGCCAAGAGCTTTATGTAAAGAGATCCAAAAGCATGAAGTTGTTCAGAATGGATGTAAGCACAGGGAGATCTGTGCGCAGAAACATCTGTATTTACAGTGTAGCTTATTAGCAGTGTTGTGTTTAAGTATTGAGCCAAACTAATCTCTTTAATATTAGTCCTGCCAGTATTCTTTCCTAACATGTCATTGTGGCTGCTTGCTTTTTATCAGAAGCATTTGAAATTTCTGTGTACCATTGATGAAATTCTGCAGTCGATGCCTTAACCAGATTTGACATTCAAATACAATTTATTCAAAATTATCTGGTCATCTATTTCATAAGTGAAGAAACCAGGGACAGACATTATGAGGTGTCAGGGTCTTGCCTGTAGATAACAGAAGAAGAATATGAGAACTGTCTTTTTCCAAATCTCTGATCTTCTTTATAGCTTCTTGACTTATTCAAAATATATTTATATTTTCTCTGTTTAGCCAACCCCCCACATTCATATCTCAGTGTATTTATGTGCTGAACCAGTGAGGCAGGAAATCTATAGTCTGTGTTCCCTGAAGTATTGATATTCCCTGTTCATTCCACAGGAACAAGTTCAAAATGAAGCTCAGCACCATCGCACTCAGTGTTTTCTAGAAAAAAAGAATTTTTTAAATTTTTCCTAGAAAACAAAGAAACTCATCAATATACATCATTAGTTTATATTTAGCTAAAGAAAGATAGTGTGGATTTTCATTACTTTGTTCCACAAATATTTTATAAAAAGTTAAGTAGTTAAAATATGTATCAGAGAGCAATTCTGAGAACACAGAGGATCAAATAAGGGTCACTCACAAATCTACTGCCCAGAGACAGCTATTGTTTACTTCCATTCTCATTTTTTCCTGTTTGTTTATTTATTTATTTATTTGAGACAGAGTTTTGCTCTTGTCACCCAGGCTGGAGTGCAATGGTACGATCTCGGCTCACTGCAACCTCCATCTCCTGGGTTCAGGCGATTCTCCTGTCTCAACCTCCCAATAGCCGAAACTACAGGATGTACCACCATGCCCAGCTAATTTTGTATTTTTAGTAGAGACAGGATTTCACCATGTTGACCAGGCTGATCTTGAACTTTTGACCTCAGGTGATCCACTTGCCTCAGCCCCCGAGAGTGCTGGGATTACAGGCGTGAGCCACTGCGCCTGGCCTTTTCTGTTTCATTTTTAACAAAATTAAATCTTACTATACCGCTCATTTGGAATTCTAATCTGTTTTTTAGAATATGTTTCCATGTCATTAAATATTTTTATATTTTTATTAGCTGTATAGGATTACATTTTATGTTAGCCATAATTTAGTTATGGATAAACACTGAAGTTTTCTTTCTTGGCCCCTCAGGAAACAGAGGCAGGAATTTGAGTGCAACTCCTTCTCCTTCTCATTTCTATAGCATAAAAACTCTCAAAACTGGCCAGGTGTGGTGGCTCATGCCTGTAATCCCAGCACTTTGGGAGGCCGAGACAGGTGGATCACATGAGGCCAGGAGTTCAAGACCAGCCCGACCAATATGGAAAAACACTGTCTCTACTAAAAATATAAAAATTAACCAGGTATGGTAGCACGTGCCTGTAATCCCAGCTGCTCCAGAGGCTGAGGCACAAGAATTGATTGTACCTGGGAGGTGGAGGTTGAAGTGAGCTAAGATCACGCCACTGCACTCCAGCCTGGATGACAGACCAAGACTCTGTCTCAAAAACAAAACAAAACAAAACAAAACAAAAACTCCCAAAAGACACAAAGAAATAACAGAGCAGTGATGGTTACCATGAGTTCTGAACCCTTCCTGGCTGTTTCTAAGCAGCCAGGATGCAAAATGTCCAACAATACAGTCTCTTAACTATAAGAAAAAAAAAAAAAAAAGGTAACATTTAGGACAGATGATTAGGAATGAATAATGAAACCTTGGTTTAATTTTTTCAATATTATTTTGCTACAAAACATAAAGAAAAACAACCTTGTCTTTTACTCCCTCTGTCATACACAAATAGAAGTACTAGATTGGGTGCTAGGAGCATTTTTCCTTTGTCAAATCCAATGAGACTTCCGAGTGCTGGGATTATCTTTGGTGCTTTATCTGTAGGTGCCAATGCCACCGTAGATGGCATTTGCCCATTGCAAGGCTTTATCATTGTTAGACACTGCCGTTGGAAACAGGAAGCAGTTCCAGGGCTAATGACAATGAAACGAGTGTCAGTATTTCTTTTTCACCCACTGTGGCTTTGGGTGGGTTTTGTCGCTTGTGTTTCTTTTATTATTACTGAGTGATAGGGAGGGGAGCAAATAAGAGAGTTGGAGCTTTGCTTCCGGAATCTATGGGGCCTCAGCATTGTATCGAAATGTCACTCCCAGCTGTGTTTCATGAGCCTCCCAGGGCTTTGATCCTTGGGCGGTGCTGATCATTACTTCTGCAACAATAAATTTTGCCTTCTCTTCTACAAGTATTTTACGTAAGGGAAGACGAAGTGGCCCTCTATTTCTTTGTACATTTCCCCTTTCCACCTTCCCTATTATTAAAAATACATCCTGGGGGTTGGGGAGGTGTTTTTTGTTTTCTCTGCCCATCGTTTTCGTAGGGCTGCTTTCCAACCATTTTCACAAAGATAGTTGGCTGTTTCTTATATCAGATGTTTCCAAAGGAAGAATGTTCTTAATTAAGATGCCATTCCTGGGAAATAATCTCAGGACTTCCTGATGCAATTTAAACTTGTTCCATCTGTCCTCTTCCTTCCGGGGGCTAAAATGTCATATTCTATTAAATGTTTGTTGAAAAACCCAGTTGCATATTCACAATGATATCTTTCTTATGGCCCTTTCTGAACTACAGAAAATATTAGACTTCAAGAAGAAAAGCTCTGGAGAGGAAGGGGGCAGGATAGATTATGGTAAAATACATTGGAAATTGCTAGACTAAGCAAATTTAAACAGGCTTATCTGTTGCATGATTCCTGGGATGTACGGTAAATGCCCAAGGGGAGGGAGAGAACATAAGCATTTCCCAATCTTATTTGACCACAGGATCTTGTTGCCCAAGCACCTACTGTGTTTTCTACCATTCTAGGAAATGCAGTTTGAGAAATGCTTAATCTTTTGGTAGGAACCCAAAGAACTAAGACAAAATCATAGATTTGGGATTTGCCTTTCTTTATCAGCACCACATTGCAGCTGATAGGGGAACAAGTATTTTTCTTCTGCCTGTACCTCTTGGTAAGTTAGAAATAGTAGAGCGGAACAGGAGGGAACCTGGGCCAGGAGTGAACACATAGGGGTGGGGAGGGGGAGTGTAAGTGCCATGGGCAGGCAGTGCTCACCACTGAGGCACTCAATGATTTGAAAAGCGTTGGTTAAACAAACAAAAATCAACCGAGTTCTCCTGAAAAGTGAGTAAGCATAGGGAAGTCTGTACTAAGGAATTGCTATCTTCATTTCCATTCTTAGAGACACCTAAATTGATGCTTTCAACTCTGTTTGAAAGTCAGGAAGCATGGGAGGGAGGAAGGGAGGGGAAAAGCAGGGCATACATGGAAAGTCTTTACTAGGAGAGACCAGCTTCATGGAAATGGCATTATGCCCAGAAATAGATGGTGTTTTTAAAAACACACATAAGTAAAGCTTTAAGTTAAGTCTTAATGAAAGAACCAAATCAGAAAAAGCAGACTGGTTTCTTTTTAAAAAGAGAGGTTCTGGAGCCCCTGCTGGGGCCACCCTTGTGGGTTCTTCAGAGTCAGGAGTTTGCATGCATCCGTCTTTACCCTGTTAGATGTACAGTGTGGCTCCCTCCTAGCAAGGCCTACTCACCTGCCAGTGGATGCTAATCAGCACTGAAAATGAATTCTTGTCACAGTGATTTATCCTGTGGAACTCTAAACTAAATGGGAAATAGGCAGCCACAGTATTCCCCAATAAAAGGAAGGAAGTCCAATGAAATGTCATATTGGCACCAAAGAAAGATACTGGGTTTACTTGAATATGCAAAACTTTGGCCAAGAATATACCCGACGTACTTAACTACTTCCTTAAGCTATTTTTCTGAGCTGAAGCAAGGAAAAAATAAATACCATTTTTCAAGTACAGTTACACAAGTAGGTAAGTATGAGATATTTGAGGTACAGCTTTTCATTCTCTGATTACAGGTTATTTTAAATGTGGCTATCAAAAATCAATTTCCTTTTTTGATATGCAGCACTTTTCGTATCTACCTATCTGTATGTCTCACATGTGTGTGTCCCTGGCCAGTGGAGAAACTGAAATACAATGAAAAATTATCTTTTTTTTTTTTTTTTTTTTTATTATACTTTAAGTTCTAGGGTACATGTGCATAACGTGCAGGTTTGTTACATATGTATATTTGTGCCATGTTGGTGTGCTGCACCCATCAACTCGTCAGCACCCATCAATTCATCATTTATATCATGTATAACTCCCCAATGCAATCCCTCCCTCCTCCCCACTCCCCGCTCCCCATGATAGGCCCCAGTGCGTGATGTTCCCCTTCCTGAGTCCAAGTGATCTCATTGTTCAGTTCCCACCTATGAGTGAGAACATGCGGTGTTTGGTTTTCTCTTCTTGTGATAGTTTGCTAAGAATGATGGTTTCCAGCTGCATCCATGTCCCTACAAAGGACGCAAACTCATCCTTTTTTATGGCTGCATAGTATTCCATGGTGTATATGTGCCACATTTTCTTAATCCAGTCTGTCACAGATGGACATTTGGGTTGATTCCAGGTCTTTGCTATTGTGAATAGTGCCGCAATAAACATACGTGTACATGTGTCTTTGTAGTAGAATAATTTATAATCCTTTGGGTATATACCCAGTAGTGGGATGGCTGGGTCATATGGTACATCTAGTTCTAGATCCTTGAGGAATTGCCATACTGTTTTCCATAATGGTTGAACTAGTTTACAATCCCACCAACAGTGTAAAAGTGTTCCTATTTCTCCACATCCTCTCCAACACCTGTTGTTTCCTGACTTCTTAATGATTGCCATTCTAACTGGTGTGAGATGGTATCTCATTGTGGTTTTGATTTGCATTTCTCTGATGGCGAGACGGGCCTTGGCTCCCTAATGCTGAGCCCTTTGCACTTCGGCAGAAAATTTTTGTCAGAACTGTCCCCGGTATTCAAATGCCATTCTTCTGCATTGATCTATAACTCCAGCTACAGAATGAACACCTGCCACCACAGGACCAAATTAAACATCCTAGAAAGGGATGTCCAATCTTTTGGCTTCACTGGGCCACATTGGAAGAATAAGAATTGTCTTGAGCCACACATAAAACATACTAACATTAACGATAGCTGATGAGCTAAAAAAATAAAATAAATTAAATTAAAAAATTAAAAATTAAAAAAAGTTTGTGCATAATTCTCATAATATTTTAGGAAAGTTCACAAATTAGTGTTGGACCACATTCAAAGCCATCCTAGACCACATGTGGCCTGTGGGCCATGGATTGGACATGCTTGTCCTAGAAGTATCTACTTTGTTATTTGAAATTGCTAGAAATTAAGCATCCATTTCAAATAGCCTGCTAACTTTAGCCTTGCTCAAGGCATTTAGTCCTTTTGTAATCTATTTTTTGTCTTATCTGATTTAATTTGAACAAATCTTACTTTACACTTTTCATATTTTTGTTGCATTTTGTTCAAGAACATTATATTGCATTATTATTGTATATTGTAATTTCTTAAAGGTAAAGAAAGACAGAATCTAACTGCAAATAAAACTTCTCAAATAAGACGTTTCAGAAAATAAGATCCAAATAAGGCAGGATGTTAGGATCTAGCATCATATGTCCCTAATAGTGTCTAGATTTGTTAATATTGGTAATTCAAGATAGATTTAAGCAATGATATTTATCCAGCTAATGGATAAATCTTCAACAGGCTCTGATTTTGTTGTATCATTTAGGTGACATCTACATAATCCTATAGCAGATGGCTGACGAGGGCATCTCAGACAGCTTGGCTGTGACAAACAAGGCAGTATGTGGATTCAGCTAGGTCAGGATTGTGTAGAATCAGCCCTAGAAGCTGAGACCAAGACATTGTGGCATAAACAGGAGGAAAACCACTGGGATTCTAGCAGGAGGTCTCCAGGGGCTGCTGGACCCTCCATGGTCTTAATGATAAAGCCTGCCTTGTACACTTAAGCACATGACTTTGTGTGGAAGATGCATCCCCAAGAATTTAAGTAGTGAAGTTTTTTCCCCTCAATTACTGTGGCAATCAAATGTACAGTTGTCTTGTTCTCCCTCTGCACTAGTTTCCTAGCACTACTGTAACAACCGCAAACTGGGTGGTTTAAAACAACAGAGATTTATGGAGGCTAGAAGCCTGAGACTAAGGGGTGGGCAGGACTATGCCCCCTCTGAAGGCTCTTGGGAAGAATCCTTCCTAGCCTCTTTCTGGCTTCTGGTGGCTCCAGACAGTCCTTGGCATTCCTTGGCTTGAAGCTGCACCACTCCAGTCTCTGCCTCTGTTGTCACATGGCCTTCTTCCCTGTGACTCCATGTTCTCTCCCTTCTTACAGCGATACTAGTGATTGGATTTAGGGCCCACCCTCATCTAGTATGATCTCATTTCAGTCCTCTTCTAAAACCTAAGCAAAGACCCTATTTATAAATAACAATCACGTTCTGAAGTTCTAGGTAAATGGAAGTTTTGGTGGACACTATTCAATCTACTCCACCCTCTTAATTCTGCTTTTAATTTTTATTTTGTATTATTTTTGAGACAGAGTCTTGCTCTGTCACCCAGTCTGCAGTGCAGTGGCATGATCTCAGCTTACTGCAACCTCCACTTCCCAGGTTCAAGCAATTCTACTGCCTCATCCTCCCGAGTAGCTGGGATTACAGGTGTGCACCACCACACGCAGCTAATTTGTGTATGTGTGTGTGTGATTTTAGTAAAGATGGAATTTCACCATGTTAACCAGGCTGGTCTCAAACTCCTGACCCCAAATGATCCACCCACCTCGGCCTCCCAAAGTACTGGGATTACAGGCGTGAACCACCGTGCCCAGCCTCTGCTTTATGTTCTTAGTACTCCTTCCATTCATCATTCTTCAATAACTATTTTAAAGCTTATTAAGATTAAATTTTGTTAAGAATGCCTATCAGGCATATAAGTTATATAAACTGCTATATTATTTAACTGAACCATGAACTTTCTGATAAAATGACAAAGAAATCATTTTTTTGTACTAAGATATTCCTAAATCCATCTTTTTATAGAAAAATTGAAAGCCCATCTGAGTGTCTACCAGTGGGGAATAGTTTGATATAGAAAATCAATGCGACATTACCCATTTACTAAAAATAGTTTTCAGAACTATGAAGATATAATATATGCATCAATGAAAAAGCAGGTTATATAACTCTAAATAAACCGTGGAAAAAATGTATTCATGTGCAAAAATTACACAAAAGTATACAAAACTGCTTGGTTAGGATAGAAGGATCATTTCATTCTTTAATGTCTTTCTTTATTGATTCTGTAACTTGTTTTAAGTAATTAAAGTATTATCTGTTATTCCTATGGAAAAGACTACCAGTTATTCCTCAAAAATACCATATACTCTCTACAGGCCCCCAGAATGATTACATGCCATTAAAAATTAGCGAGTGTTTCCTACCCACCCAGTCCTGTGTGTTATCACTGAAATGGGCCATTGGGATTGGATACTTGACAAAACATATCCGACGTGGGAGTGTACAGAGAAGCATAGACCAAGTATAGCTCCTGCAAAGAAGGGCAGAAAAGTTTAATGGATACAAGTTAAACCTCACTCTGCCTCATAATGGTGTGGACAAGTGGCGGGAAGAGGCATTTGGGAGTCAGGCACAAAGAGTTGCGCTAAAAGTCTAGGTTGGTCAAATTGTGTCCTCATGTGCTGAAGGACCTTAGTCATGCCCGCTTCATGGCATCCTGATGATGATGACAAAGCCATGTGGTTCTCCTAACACAGCATCACCTCGTGGGTGACCAGTGACCACAGGGCAGAGGGATGCTGAGTAGAAAGGACATGAATTGGCATCAGAGGAGTCTTCTGAACGTTGCATTTCCTCTCTAAGCAATGAAGGTAAACCCTGTGTCTCCTCCAGACACTACTGACTGAAGAGAGATGTCAGCACCATCAGCACCACTAAAAGTAATGTTGGGAGCCAAAGTGTTGCCATGAGATTCACCGAATGGTTGTGAAGAGAGATAGCAGCAGTATGATGCAGAGATCGAGCTGCCACCTCCTGAACCTACTTAAGGATCTTAGCATCACAACAAGTGGGGCAACCAGGCTTTATATCCCTCAATGCGATGCATATAAAGTCACAGCACCTCATAGAAGTACCCTTAACGAAAGATGTCAAGAGGGATTGCTGTAGATTAAAATTGACTTAAGAGCCATAATTATCAGAGACATAGTATGAAATTTGGTACCTTGATTCAAACAATGTAACTATAAATAGGGGAAATATTAAGATGGGCTGTGTATTATATCATAGTAAAGAATTATGCCAATTTTGTTGGATGCAGCATTGGGATGGTTGGCTCCAAATTAAATTTAGAGCTGCAGAGACAAGTTATTAGGAATTAAATGTTCTGATATATGGAATTCACCTTAATATATTTCAATAGAGAGGAAAGAGAAAAAATGAAAGGAATATAAAGGAAATGTGGCAAACAGATGTTTATAATTGTTGGGTTGTCATCATAAATATATGAGCGGTTATTGTACTTTTCTCTCCACTTTTGTGTATACTTGAAATGTTTTATAACAAAGAGTTTAAAATAGATAAATAAATTCCTAGAATATTAACTTGCCAAAAATTGTTGTCTGTGATTTTTTTTTTTCCTGAGCAAGATTTAAGAGCTAATTTTTCCACAGCTGTTGTTGAGAGGCAAAGAGTTCTTTGGGATCATGGGTGATAAAAACAGACCTTCTCACATGCCACTGCTGGGAGAATCAATTGATGCAATTTTGGTGGAGTGCAATTTGGCAATAACTACCATAGGACAAATACCCTTACCCATCATTGTAACTTCTAAGAATCTATTCTATAAATATACGTAGAGGTATGCTATGAAATGCTCAAAGGCATTCCCTACAATGAATGTTCAATGACATTCACTACAATGATACTTTAATAGCAAAGAACTGACAGGACAAGCTGTCTACCAATAGGCAACTGGAAATTATTATAAGAAATTCTCTTAATATTATAATTAATTATAAGAAATTATCACCATTCAGAGAATGGAAAGTTTAAGCAGCCCTTATAAATCATGTATTAGAGCTATATTGCCAATATGAGATTGTTTCCCAAGATATCTGACATTAAAAAATGGTGCAGAAAACTATGAACCCATTTGGAGTTTTAAAAAATGTCTGAATGGATACAAGAAATGGATAATAATAGTTACCTTCTGGGCATAGGATTAGCAGGAGAGAAAGTTTTCACTTTTCATTTTATATATTTGAATGTTTACCACGTGCAGATGTTATTTTATTTTATTTATTTATTTATTTATTTATTTTTCTGAGACGGAGTCTCACTCCGTCACCCAGCCTGGAGTGCAATGGCACGATCTTTGCTCATTGCAACCTCCGCCTCCTGGGTTCAAGTGATTCTCCTGCCTCAGCTTCCCAAGTAGCTGAGATTACAGGCATGCACCACCAAGCCCGGCTAATGTTTGTATTTTTAGTAGAGACAGGGTTTCACCATGTTGCTCAGGCTGGTCTTGAACTCCTGACCTCAGGTGATCCAACCGTCTCACCCTCCCAAAGTACTGGGATTACAGGCGTGAGCCACTGCCTCTGGCCAACCATGTGCAAATGTTATTTTCTGTTATAAAAAGGAAAAGAAAAAAAATTGAAACCGAGAGAATTATGTGCCCTAAGTACTGAGAATGTTATCTTAAGAATTATCCTAAGATTGTAATTAGGAAGGTGATTCTGTTAGGGAAAATTTATAAACTTACACAGTATTTAAAATGTATAAATTATGGAGGGTTTCAAGTTAACAAGAATAATTTTGCCTTCTATAGTAAGAGTAAATTATACACAATTATATGCAACTCTGAAAGTACTTTGAAATCTTCAAATGACATTAATATAAAATATGAAATTCTACTGTCTTTTAAGTTCAGGTTATACCTGAAAAAACACTAGAGAAAGATTTCATTTTGTCTACCATGGAACCAAAATTGACTTTGAACATGTATTATCCTTCTGTATTGAAAAATAAGACCTACGTGCCTCAGGTACTTTTTACGTTCATCATCTCATTGAATTATCACGATTATTCTTCAGGACAGGTGGTATCCTTCCTAATTTCCAGATAAAGAAACTGAGGCTGGGGACATTAATCAACTTGCTGAAAGTCACACACAAGTGAAAAAACAGTCAAGAACCCACACACTTCATTCGGTTTGTCCTGACACTCTGCCTCTTTCATATCGGGAAAAACTAAAGGGAAAAAAGAGACAATAAAAACATCCTCTGGTCTTTGGCCCTTGCTTTTACTCCTTTCTTGTTTTCTGCAACTAGCTGTGCCTTCCTCAGTGTGTCTTATGTCCTAGGAAAAGATTGTTAACAGAAAGCACAACAGGTATCCAGGATTGTAGTTTATTAAACAGAGTTTTCTTGAATATTTTCAGTAAAACAGAGAATTAACAGCTCATTGGGTTTTTTCTTTTTCCCTAGATATTGTGGATGCTTTATCAGATCCAAAGAAATTTCTCTCAATTACAGAAAAGAGAGCAGACCAAATGAGAGCTATGGGAATTGAAACTGTAAGTAGAAATGGTTGATTAAAGATGGCTAAGTTGTGGGAGTTTGATTATCAAACAGTGTTTACAAAAGCAAGATAAAGATATGAATTAGCAAATTTAAGGAATAATGAATTAGCCATTTTAAAACTGAGCTCATCAATTCAACAATAGTTGACTTCCTACAAAAGTGTGGCATGTTTAATAAAATGTGACTACCATCAGAAAAATCCACTTCATCATCAGTGGCTTAACTCACATCTGGGGACCCCTTCCCCATTAGAAAGAAAATGAAAAACATTTTGTTATGCTTTTAGGAAAGTTTAAAATGTAGGTGGAGCATTTCTAATCAGAAAATCCAACATCTGAAATGTTCCAAAATTCAAAAAATTCACTTTTTGAGTGCTGTCATGAGATAGTCATACCTTTGCTTTTTGAAGGTTCACTGTGCATAAACTTTCTTTCATGAACAAAATTACTAAAAATATTGTATAAAATTACCTTCAGGCTGTGTGTAAGAAGTATATAAAACATTAATGAATTTTCTGTTTAGACTTGGGTCCGTTCCCCAAGATACCTCATTATGTATATGCAAATGTTCCAAAATCTGATATCCAAAACATTTCTGGTCTCAAGCATTTTAGATAAGGAATATTCAAACTGTACTGTTTCTGTGATACACTAAAATACCAGTTATCCCAGTTAAGTGAATTAATGATAATTGCTTTTTATTTTTAGTTATTTATTGTTTAACAGATAGGATCTCGCTGTGTTGCCCAGGTTAGAGTGCAGTAGTGTGATCATAGCTCACTATGAACTTAAACTCCTGGGCTCAAGCCATCCCTCCACCTCAGCCTCCTGAGCAGTTGGGACTACAGATGCGTGCCACTGTACCTGGCTAATTTTTTTACTTTTTTTGTCAAAACAGGTTTCACTCTGTAGCCTAAGTTGGTGTCAAAGTCTTGGCCTCAAGCAGTCCTCCCACCTTGACCTGCCAAAGCGTTGAAATTACTGGTGTGAACTACCATGCCCAGTCAAAATGGCATTTATTACTGATTTTTCACTGTTTTCCAGCCTTGCATCCCAACCTTCTCCCATTCCAGTGCACATGTGGGTTGTTCCTTTGTTTTTAAATGTTCTCTTTACCAGACTCCTCAGTTTGGAATGGATGTAGCATCTCTCCAATAGCTAGAAAAAGAGAAAGTATTCTCTGCTTGTTAAGAAGTTGGATCTTCTTTCCTTGGCTGGATCCTTTGCCTTTAAGAGAGTAGAAGTCTAGGAAGGGTATAGTAGAAGTTTACTGGATTCAGTAAAATAAAGAATGTACAAGATATTTGACCTTGAGTGACATTCATTTGGGTCAATGTAAATGTTTCTGTTCTAGAGTGACATAGCCGATGTGCCCAGTGACACTTCCAAAAATGACAAGAAAGGAAAGGCCAACACCGCCAAAGCAAACGTGACCCCTCAGAGTAGCTCTGAGCTCAGACCAACCACCACAGCTGCCCTGGCCTCTGGTGTGGAAGCCAAGAAAGGTGAGAGAGAGCCATTGGGCTCCTTTTCTTCTGCACCCACCTTGATTACACAGGGTACAATATCTACAACTTTAGGAAATATATAAATTCTAAGTTCTTTGTGGGAAAGAACCTTTTACACAGTGATGTTAACTAATTCATCCCCACTCTCTTCCAGACCCTCCCATAGGTACTTATCTGGACAGGCAGTGGGCTCATGAACCAACAGAGTTATCACTATTGGACATTTCTAAATTCTCATACTGACCATTTCCCCCCATAAGTAGATGTTTAGCACCCATGATTATTTGCTTGTAAAATTATCAAATGAGCACTTGAAGGCCAATTCCATGTGGTTACCTCTGGATGAAAAGAAAGATCATTAAGAGGTGTCATCAGCCAATGTGTAGGGAAACAACTGTGCTGGTTATTTTAATTGGTTTCCATTCTAATTGGTCAGACATCCCTTGATTGGGTGGTGCCCATTCCATATTGGAGAGAAAGGGAGCAGGGAGAATGCTGATAGGGAGTGGCAAGGAGTTCATCTTTCCTGTTCTGGAAAGAATTCTGGGGTCACCCTGAGAAGGTCATGGGAAATGAGTCAAAGAAGTATTTTAAGAAAATTATAGTCTTGGCAGAAGAATTCATTGAAAGTGGGCATGCTAAGGGCAAGGTAAGAATTATGACACTCATGCTTCTGTTATAACACACCTATCACATTGTGTTAATAGAGTATTAACAACCAGAGAATGAGGTTATTGCAGGTGAGACCACACCTCATCATCAGTGTGTCCCTGGAACCATGCCTAGTTAAGATATAGTAATCTATTTTCTTGGGAAGTAAAGGGCTGTTTAATGAATGATAGGGACAAGGAAGTCTGGATTAAGTTGGAAATTGTCAAAAGGAAGAATAGAAATAAGTTGGCAGCTTGGATATGGGCCTTAGGGAAAAAGGGGCTTTGTGGTAACTCAGACTGCATGGACAAATCCCAGAGACAGATGGTACCATTGAGAGAAGTAGAGGAGTTAGGAGGAGGAGCTGCTTTTGGTAAAGAAGATGATTTTGGTCCTGTATATCACTGAGGTCAAGCTGTTGCTGATACATTTGGGCAGAAATATGCAATTAGCAAATCTATGCCAGGTAGAGAAGAAGAAGGAGGGATAGAGAAACAGAATAAGTGTACTTAGAAGGCAGAATGAATGGGAAAAAAGAAAAAAGAGAGGTCTGTGTTCTAAGAAGAATTAGTTTTGCAAAGATGCTGTAGATAAGTCCAGAGAAGTGAGGACTACAAAATTATTGTTGAACCAGGAATGATTGAATGATGAAGGTAGAAACACGATTAGAAAAATGTGAGACATAATTTAAGACATAAGATGGTTGTTCTGGAGGACAGTGGCATGTTGGTAGGAACTAATAAAGGAAAACAAGGAAAATGCAAAAGAGAGTACATGGTAAAACAAGACCATAAGGAAGATCTGAATCAACAAAATGGGTGAAATTCAGCTGGATAAGGAAGGAAGAGATATGTTCGATCTGAACCAAGAAGAATGATGAGTGAATAGAAGTTTCAGGATAGACAGGAAGAATTCTGACAGATGGTGTATCAGTCAGCTTATGCTGCATGACATATGACCTCAAATTTTAGTAGCTTCAGACATTGAGATCATGTTTCACTGGGTTGGTTGGTCTAAACTGGTTTGGCTAATCTCTGTGTCTTGTTATGCACCTGTGATCAGCTGATAGGTTGACTGGAAGGTAGATGTGGGATGACCTTATGCACACATCTGTCATTTGGCAAGTTGTTTCACATCATCCTGAAGCCTGAGCAGGCTTATTCATATGGTACTCCCTGAGTTTAAAGAGCAGCCCTTTTCCAGCCTCTGCTGGTATATCATTGACCATAGCAGGTCACAAAGTGAACCAATATTCAAGGGGGAAAGAAGTAGACTCTACCTCTTGATTAGAAGGGAAATAAATAGTGGTCATTTTTGTAGTATAACATAGATAGATTCTATCTGATCTAAGAAGTTGGTTAGGTGGCTGCTCTCTGCTGAGAAAGGTAGAGGTAGAACTGAAAAACAACAGTATGGAAAAGCTTTGGAGTTGCCACTGACTGGAATAGAACGATCCACAAGAAATAAGGAGGAGGTCTGCCACATAGCACACAGGACCCTGGTGAGGGTTGGTGGTGTGTATTAAGTTGATGTAGCTTGATCTCATTACTTCTTCAGCAGTGCCCAGAAACTCAGCAACAACTATGGACAAAGTACAGCTTAGGGAATTGCAAGCCTGAAATTATCATAATGTGTATGGTCTGGGACCAAAAGATTGAAGAGCATTAAGTTATGACATTGTAACAGTGGGCTATTGCTGTGTAACAAGCAACTGCAAAAGTCAGAAATTTAAATAAAGTAAGCGTGTATTATAGCTCATGAGGTTGTCTGGGTGGCTTTTCTGGTAACGGGTGGATTAGTATCAGTGACTCAGCTAATCTTAGCTATGCTTATTCAAATGTTTGGGGTTCAGCTAAGGTGTCATTGGCTGGGACAAGTGGGCTGTCTTCCTTGTGAACTCTCATCTTTCATCAGCTTAGCCTGGGCTTGTTCACATGGTAGTTGTAATATTCTAAAATGGAGGTGAAAGTACAGATGCTCCTTGACTTATGACAGAGTTACATCCTCATAAGCTGAACATATCGTTAAGTCAAAAATGTGTTTAATACCTAAGCTACTGGACATCATAACTTAGCTTAGTCTAGCCTATTTAAAATGTGCTCAGAACACCTACATTAGTCTACAGTTGGGCAAAATCATCTAACACAAAGCCTATTTTATAATGAAGTGTTAAATATTTTATGTAACTTATTAAGTGCAGTACACTGTAGAGTATACAGCTGACTGAGAGCTGAGGCTTGCTGCAGCCCCAGTGCGTATCTCTAGCTTAGGAAAAGATCAAAATTCACAATTCAACATATGCTTTCTACTGAATGCATATCACTTTTTCATCATCGCAAAGTTGAACCACTGTAAGTTGGGGACCATCTGTATGTCAGGTTCCTTGATGAGTCCTAGACCTAGAACTGGCATGACATTCTTTCCACTACATTCCATCATCTCAAGCAAGTCACATGGCCCAGCCCAGATTCAAGAGTTGGGGAAACAGATTCCACATCTTGATGGGAGGAGTTCCAAAGTCACATGTAAGTAGGTGTGGAAACAGGGAGCGGTGGAATTTTTTGGCCATTTTTGCACTCAGTCTGCCACCCTGATCATAATTTATAGGTTAATGTTCCAGGGGGGTAGATACTAGAGGAGAGAGACTTTGCTAGGAAAGGAAAAGGTTAAAGGGAACCAGAAACAAGATGAAAGTAAAAAGCTTGCTTGGTAGGTGTGAGGGAGTGAGTGAAGTTGGCAGGATAGAGATTGCAGTCAGAAAGAGGTCCCTCTAAGTACATATCTTGGAGGAGGGGCAGTTGCAAGCAGTGTTAACATCCCATTTACAACTGTCAGTGGGAGGTGAGGTAAAGTGGAGATGAAGATTTCTAGAATGGAAGGCATCATGGAAATAGAAAGGAAAGTCACCCAGCATATTCTTCTCATGCATATTGAATCACTGTGTCGGATGTCTGGGAGTGCCTGCATAGGAAAACCACAAGTCAGATACTGAAGTTCATGGGGCAGGGCAGTGTGTGACCTAGAAGGACACATGTGGAGGTAGCTAGGCTCAGTAGAGCCTGGTGTAAGTGAGAGGTCTGTTCTTTTGTATGATAGCTTTTAGGAGAATGGCATGGAAGTACAAAAGAGAAGTTTGTAGGTGTTTTTACCACGCTTCTCCATGGATTGGGGTGGGGTGGGGAGTAAAGCCTTTGGGGGAAGAGATGTCATTTGAGAAAGCAAGCTTCCATTTCTTTCCAGAAAACTGTCTTAATTTGAGTCACCCCAAAGCAGACCCTGAGAGAAGGCTTCCAGTGCAAGTAGTTTATTCTGGGTTGCAGTGGACGCAGATAGAGGTATGAAGAAGTGACACCAGGGAGGGAAAGCAGTCAGTAATTAGAATGTTTTAAAGCCAGTTGCCAGGAGGCACCTAGAACTTAATGTCCTGGAGAACCTCTGCGGGCTAGTATTGGACGTACTTCTCAGAGGTCTCCTCTTAGAGGGAAGAGGGAGCTGGGGAATGTATACCCTGACTCCTGTCAGCCTTTTCTTGAGGGTTCCCGTGGAAGGGGTAAATTCTTGACATTCAAACACTGGCAATTGGAAGTGAACTAGAAGAGCTGATGTAGACAGGGCCTGGCGTGTGGCTGGAGCAGACAGCGTTTGCTACAGACATCTATGAAGGTGGGGAGGTGTGAAATTCCAAACTGTTTTTCTTAGACATTCAGCCAAACGGCAACGACTGCACCAACACGACTTTATTTTTCTTTCTGATTTTAAGAACAAAGGATTAAGAAAACCCAGCTCCTAATTTCCAGATTAGCGATTAAGAGAAAACAAGTTATTGTTAAGGAACTATGCTGATAAGAACAAAAATTTTATGTAGTCAAACTTCAATTAGCCAAAACCTTTGGAGCCCCAAATGTGCTGCCTAACCTACTTTCATACCATGGAAGCCTGTAGACCTGCACGGTCCTCTATAGTAGCCACTAACCACATGGGGCTATTTGAATTTCTTTAACAATTAACTTAAAAGTTAAACCTTGAGTTCCTCATTCACACTAGCCACATTTCAGGTGCTCAAGAGCCACAAGGGGCTAGAGGCTGTCAGTTGGACAGACCCATGCGTGGAACATTCCCATTATCATGCAAAGCTCTATGAGGAAGCCTGTTCTTGGCACGAAGATGGAACTGCCCTCTTCTGTAGAGTGTGGGGTTTTTTTCTAACTAAATCACTTATGGGAACCAAAATTTTTACAAATTGTGTCTTTCCCCCAAAACCAGGTAATTGAGAGAAGTTTATGTTTTTGTAGGTTTCTTTTAATCAAGATTTAGCTGAACCAAGAACAAAAAATAAAATAAAAATTGAGAGAGAGAGAGAGTAAGTTTCATCAGACTGGGTCAAACTCTTAGAATTTGCTAGATCTCTGGAGAACCTTGCATACTCCCCAAATCCTGTATGTTCATTTTTACAGATGAGCGAGCTGAGGCCTAAAGACAGGGAGCTCTTTGTGTGCCGGGAGTCACTCTCTTGCCTTACCCTGCCTCAGTCCCTGGGGAGATAGCTTGTGAAGGCCGACTTAGGAGATCAGTAGAGAGCCCCCATGGACCCTTGACACCCTGATCATAAAATGTTACAGATCACAAGGCTGATTTCCCTCAGCCAAAACTTTCCTCCTGCGGCCTGACCACCCTGTCATTGAATGTGCACATCTTAAAATGAATAAAAGGGAAAAACAAGAGACTGGGACTTGATGCCTATCTCTCTTAAATATATCATACCTAGCCTTTGGGATTCTAATGGAAATCAATTATAGCACAGAGTGCACATTCATTTTGTTTGCCTAAGATGAAAATCTGCAGTCAAACAGAAACTGTTTGAGGATCTGGCTACAAATGTTGCTATGACAACACCTGGGTTAGCATCACTCAGACGGTAGGATGACTTAGTGTATTACCCTAGCTCCTCCTGATAGCCTCCTGTTATACACTGGCTTAATTTTATTCGTTCCTGTATGTTTAAGGCATTGCTATGCTCAATAGCACATTGCTTAAATGCTAAGATTGAATTTGGTAAAAGGGAGAACCCAGAAGAAAATGTTTTCTTCTGTCATGATGACTGAATTGAGAATAGAGTTGGGAATTAGTTGACTGGTATGATATGCCTTGAAATACAGAGGTAAGAGTAAGGATAATAGATGCTTTGGTGCCTGATCAGCTTCCCTTTATGGGTTCACTATGCCATCTCCCGCTCCTATGAATTTTGGCTGATTGGGCATTTCACTGCCCTTCTCCAGAGAATTGCCCTGGGACCATGAGAGTTCCCTTGCCTGAAAGGTTTTGTGAAACCTCTATAGCTCTCAGCTGATTGATCCAGGGTTACAAAAGCCCAGCCTCTTTTCGCCAAGGTGGAACGACTCTTGGGTGCCATTTGTACTGAAGAGCTCCCTGTAGGATCAGACTGAGGCTGTATTTCAACTAGAAACACACCCTACCTTCTTCCTCTGCCCCGCTCCACTTCCTTCATTCCCTTAGGGGTTTCTCCTGAGAGTCTGCCCTCAATCAATCACATGCACATGAATCCCCTTCTTAGGCTCTGCTTGTAGGAAACCTGACCTAAGTTAAGACATGCAACATTTCAATTGTCCAATTAATTGCTTTGTAATAGGAACTTAAGATGTTTATATTTATCACATGTAAAGCTGCTTCAAAGTCTTTCCATGAGATTTCAATATGTCAATTCTATATTATCAGTTATTCTCTCTAGTTTTTAGTATACATAGTGACTTAATTTTTTTGTTGTTGTTTAGGTATTGAACTTATCCCTCAAGTAAGGATAGAAGATTTAAAGCAGATGAAGGTAAAATTGCTTGACTATTTTGCAAGCACTCTTGTATTACACATATTGGTGACACCGATATATTTTTGTTTCTCACCAAGTGTAATCATTGTGGTTACAAAAAAAGAAAAAAAAAACTATTTTTGATTCTATTTTTCTCCCAAAGGCTTACTTGAAGCATTTAAAGAAACAGCAGAAAGAGCTAAATTCTTTAAAGAAGAAACATGCAAAGGTACAGTGTTTTAAAGCCGCTATTTTGTGTTATGTATGGATGAATCATTTGTAGCCAAAAACACTACTTTGAAGCTGATACCAGACCATTTAACAGCAATAACTCATTCTAACTGGTTAACAATGAAATTAAAAAATAGAATCTGTTTGGGAGTGCTTGTCACTGGTTTGTAGTCTGCATTTCTAACAATTCTTTCAAATGCATAGCAAAGCTTCATCCATTTAAAAATTGTTTCACTAGGCCAGGCACAGTGGCTCATGCCTGTAATCCCAGTACTTTGGGAGGCCAAGGCGAGTGGATCACGAAGTCAGGAGTTCGAGACCAGCCTGACCAACATGGTAAAATCCTGTCTCTACTAAAAATACAAAAATTAGCTGGGCGTGGTGGCATGCCCCTGTAATCCCAGCTACTCAGGAGGCTGAGGCAGGAGAATTGCTTTAACCCAGAAGGCAGACGTTGCAGTGAGCTGAGATCGCGCCATTGCACTCTAGCGTAGGTGACAGAGTGAGACTCCATCTAAAAAAAAAAAAAAAAAAATTAGTTCATGAATAACATGACTATATAAAATATTGAAGAGCAGCTCACAATTCTACCCCACTAGTTACCTAAATTGCCAGGTCACTGTCACATAGTTTGCCATACACAGTGGTGCGTGGAGGGAGATGCTAGCAATCTCTCAACCTCCCTCTCATAGCACCTAGAGAGAGAACACTTGTCACTTTTTCTCCCTTACATAAACCTTGCCCCATTGCCAGCCTACTTCTTGCTTTTTACCCATAAGAAGTGGTCTTTTTTGACAGTGATTATGAAAAATTATAAGAGCTAGTTGCAAATTATAAGACAACAGCAGGAGGTGGCCCCAGGAATTATCCTGTGGGTTGAAAAACTTCACGCCACTCAAACATCATCACTTCCAGACTCCCTCACAGGTAAAGAAGGAAAAGGTAGTACCTCTTTCCTTCCTAAAGACATATAATAACCAGCTGCTGCTGGTAGGATAATGTCTGTCCTCTTCTATTCAGGGCAATGAGAGCAAGAGAAACTTAATTTATAATTTATTAATTTGAAAGAACTTCTGAGTTATTTTAAACTAATCTTGCAGTCCTACTTCTTTATTCTCTGATCCAAGCCTCAATCCAAGGCATGTCTTTCAGAACTTGGCTTGAGTAATGTACCTTTTAATCATTCCACATATTGAGATGCCGAGAACATTGTCTGGAAACCTGTCATTTCTTTAAGAGTTTGTGCTCCTTTGAGAATTTGGGCCTACTCTTATCCTAGTAATGTTCCCTGTATTATTGAACTGCTGGCTCAATGGATTTGCTGATAAAGTCACTTCGCTTCAAAGACTGTTTGTTTCTAAGTTTCATAAATAATTCCATTCAGTGAAATTCCTTACATTGCTCAATGGGATTATTGGAGACAGAACAATTTAAAGTAGGGACTTCTTCAGTGTTGCTGGTTATTGACAACAGGCTGAACTATGGAAAGCCAACAGAAAGAGTAAGAATGAGAAATAAGAAAGAAAGCACCTTAAATGACTTCAGTTATTAGGAATAGAGTGGGTGCCCGTATGCTGCAGCACTATCTAACAGATTTTTCTTGCATTTAAATTGGATCTCTTTTATTGAGCAGACACCTCAGTGGCCTTTGGGCTAGTTGGAAACATAAAGATTTTGGCTTCATTTAATATTTTCTTGAGGCATGGCCAGAAAATGTGCTGTGATGGGTGGTAATAATAGCAACTAGAATTCCTGCATGCTCAATAATTTTCAGATGCTGTACTCAGCACTTTACATGCATTGTCTCATTTAACACTCTCTACCCTATAAGGTAAATTCTATGTGAGTCTCTATTTACATGTGAGGGAATTAGGAATTAGTGAAGTTATCTGATGTCCCAGAGTTAGGAAGCAGCAGAGCTGATATTTGAACCAAAATCAAGAGTCCAGAATCCATATTCTTGCCCCATTCTCCTGTGTAGGATATGGGATGCTTCACTAAGTGGACAAGTTCCCTCACTGGGTCAAATGCAGTGACATCACATGGGACATTATGGAAAATCACTATCAACTTTGGACAGTGTTGATACGTTGCTCATTATCAGGACTGTGACTGAGAAAGGATGCTCCTCAGTTTTTAGAACTTAACCTGCATCGGAGTTGTCTGTTAACTCCCTGGAGCCATCAGGCCCTGCCCAAGCTAACTTCTAAGATGAAGAATATAATGAATATTTACTTGCCTAATATATACTGATGCCAGCTCTGTTAACATGTCTTTAGGCCAGACATGGTGGCTCATGCCTGTAATCCCAGCACTTTGGGAGGCCAAGGCAAGCAGATCTCACCCGAGGTCAGGAGTTCGAAACCAGCCTGGCCAACATGGCAAAACCCTGTCTCTACTAAAAATACAAAAATTAGCCAGGCGTGGTGGCGGGTGCCTGTAATCCCAGTTACTTGGGAGGCTGAGGCAGGAGAATCACTTGAACCCGGGAGGCGGAGGTTGCAGTGAGCCGAGATTGCACCACTGCACTCCAGCCTGGGTGACAAGAGCAAGACTCTGTCTCAAAAACAAAACAAAGCAAAACAAAACAAAACAAAAAAGCAAACAAAAGAAAAACATGTCTTTAAAACTGAAAACTGAAAAGCTGGTTAAAGAGAGGGGCACAATGTGGTGAATCTGTTACCATTGGACATACTTCATGCCTGATCTCCATATGACGTGTTTATCCTAACACTGATTTTTCTGTCAGTCAACACTTTTAAAGTGGCAATACTAGCTTATACATATTGATACTTGCTTAAGCACATATTCTTAGGTATTCTCATAATAGTTATATAAAGGAGTACCATAATTCTATGAGCATATGAGTTTTGTATCGGTTAGCTTTTGCAGGGTAACAAACCACCCTAAACTGTAGTGACTTAAAACAATGACCATTTATTTGGCTCACAATTCTGTGCATCAGCAGTTGGCGCTGGGTTTAGCTGGATGGTTCTTCTGGTCTCAGCTGGATTCACTCATGAATCTGCTGTTACTACCAGTTTGGTTGGCAGATGGAGAACTGGCTGATTTAGGACAGCCTCTGCTAAACCACTTCCTCTCTGCTTTATGTGGTCTCCCGTCTTCCAGCAGGCTAGGCCAGGCTTGTTCACATGGCTGGGGTCCCGAGAGACCAAGCAGATCACGCATGGTTTCTTGTGGCCCCAGCTCAGAACTGACACACCATCGCTTCCACCTCGTTTTTTGGCCAAAGTAGGTCGTAAGTCTGGCCTTATGAGGACTCTACCTTTTGACAGGTCTCAAAGTTACATCAGAAGTGGGATTGAATACAGAAAGGGAAATAACTGTGGCCATTTTTACAGTCTGTCAGCCATTCAACAGATTAGCTTATTAATACTTAAAAAAACACAACTTCATTAAATCACCTAGTTTTTAAGTGGTGGAGTCAGGATTTGAACCAAATTCAGCCTGACTTGAGAACTCAGACTTGTAACCACTACACTCAGCTGCCTCTGATGTTTCCCACACTAATTTTTCTTCTCTTCACACATCTTTTTCTTTATGGTCTCAGTAACAGGTTTTTAAGAGCAATCATGAACCTATCAGGGCACAGATGTCTTGGGTTCCTTCAGGACTGGTTTTTCAACATAAGGTCATTGGGCCAAGGGCTGGAGGCTTTACAAAAAATACGTATTCTAGTGCCTACCTGACACTTAGCTATCATCCCTAAGAAAAGAGTATAGGAAATACATTTTAAATAAACTCCTCTCCTCTGCATGCTAAATTTTGAGGACTGTTTTTTTAGGAACATTATGTAGCACTTTTTACTTTCTCTTGACCCCTTAGTAGAAACCCCACTAATTGCCTGCAAAGACGCTTATCAAGCCTCCCTAAAGAAACAGGTTTTACCCTCTTGCCACATAATAGTGAGAATTAATTCCCCCATCCTTTCTGTGAAAGGACATCTTCAGCTCTTTTATAATAGTTTTCAGCCACCCAACATGAAGCTAAGGCTTACCACCCCAAAACCTTATGTCATAAAATGACCTGCTGAAGAAGAAATATGGCCTGGGCTGCACTCTCCCTACTACTGTGCCCCTGGCCCAAACAGCACTTGGTAGCTAAGAACAGGGACTAGTATTTAGTCTATATCCAGTGACTGTAGGGAGATCTCAGCTCTTACATATTAGCCTAGATCAAGCTTGTCCAACCTGCAGCCCCCAGGCCACATGCAGCTTAGGGTGGCTTTGAATGCAGCCCAACACAAATTTGTAAAGTTTCTTAAAACATTGTAATATTTATGCATAGACCTTTTTTTTTTTTTTTTTTTAAGCTCATTGGCTATCGTTAGTGTCAGTGTTTTACGTGTGGCCCAAGACAATTCTTTTTCCAGGGTGGCCCAGGGAAGCCAAAAGATTGGCCTAGATAAATAATTCTAATTTTTAGATTTAAAAGGAAGCAGAGAATCTATGAACTAAATCTCAGCAGTTTAAGAAATAAATGTGTGGTCCCAAGGCCAGCTTATTTCCAAACTTGCAGGTTAGCTACCAGATGGAAAAGGAACAGTGGTGTGAATGTGAGGTTCTGCCATTTGCAATTAAGTGTGTGATTTGCTGTTAGGATATTGAGAAGAAAAGATGGGGGTAATGACCATTTGTGCCCCAAATGGATATAACAATGCTCATTAAAATGCCTATTTTTGGAAAATGGCAATGGTTAACTGTCTTTGACCCTCTGAGTGTACTGGCAATCAGACTTCTACTTGTCTCTTACTTTCTAGAACCACTTCAATTCGAAATGGAAACTAGGGTAATGGTTTTTCAAGTGTCTATTATATGAGACACAGAAAAAGGAGAATTAATTAATAATAATCCTCCCCCAGCACATGACTAATTGGGATCCAGAGCTACAGTTACTTTTATTAAGAGACAGGCATGCTTTTCAATTGTCCAATGAGGTCAATTTCTTAGAGCCAAAAGTGTAAAATCCAAAGTTGGATACATATCTCCATAACATATTAGAAGTGGAATTACAATTCAAATGCCTATGGGGACCAAGCAGGAAGTAGCTGGGGGAAGTTGGCCAGGTGTTGACTCCACAAAAGCTGGGAGCACTCATCTCTATCCACAGGCCAAGTCAGACTGAGCTACCACCATTGGTGCCTGGAGAGTAGATGGGCCAGTCATGTTCTCTTAGAGGAGAGTCAAAAAATCAGAAAGCTTATCTGAATTTCCTAATCTTTTATTATCAGCCTCTAATTCAACCTCCTTTTGAAACCATGTAGGCAAAAAAAAATCAAAAAAAAACCCCAAAACTAAAAACTACATCTGCAGGCTGGATACGGTCCTTAGGCTACCAGTTTGCAGCATCAACATTAAATGAGTCAAATGAAATGCCTGAGAAGCCTACTAAACTCTGGCATTTTTAGTAAAGCTACTGATGGAAAATTTTTGCTATGCAAGCAATTTAGATGACAGCACCAACACTGTTGTTAAACTCATCAATTTTAATTCATGGTCAGACCTTAGAACCAGACCTATAACTTGGTTTTGCAGTGGAAAGGGGCAGAGACACAGCGGTTGCCCACAGAGTCCACCTATTGGTAATCTCAGAGTTACATACTAAGCAAACATGATTTACTCCAATTTTTCAGCACCCTCTGTGGTGCGATCATTCATGCCCATAGTCACATCAGTCACAAGAATGAATTGCAGCGGCAGTTTTTCCCAAAAGAAGCTGAATTTACTCTTAACTTGGATAAGAAACGTACACAAATTCTTCTAAATGCTGTACGTGTTTTTTCCCCAAAATGTCCCAGTTAAGATTGACTTTAAGTCAATACATTTAATTTTGGTACTCTTGGCTTGAATGAATGAGAAATGTATGTCTCTTCCATAGTTTTTCATGATTTAACTAAGGACCAAAAGAATAAAATCAATAATGGACTTTTTTTTTTTTTAAGCTAAGATGGAGTTAGAGATCATTTCATGCCTCCTTCATTTTATAGCACAAGAAGCTGAGACTTGACCGGAGTCACATGGAAATCAGTAATTAGGATCCCCATTTCTTTCTGAAAGGAGAAGTGGTGTCTGGGAATCAAGTTATCCCGAAACACTTCAGCAATCACTACCTACTGCACAGGGATGGAGTTTTGAGTAAAAAGAGAAACAGAGACAATTTTTCAGGACCAGCTTTCCTGTTACTGACATTAATTGTAATCACTTTCATTCAATATGCTTTCAGTTTTTCAAATTATTTCTGCGTACGTTGGGTAACCTTGCACCTCATAAGCAACTCATGAATTAGGTTAGGCAAAGGTACCTAACTCAGTTTTCTTTTCTTTTCTTTTCTTTTTTGTTTTTTTTGAGATGGAGTCTTGCTGTGTCGCCCAGGCTGAAATGCAATGGCATGATCTCGGCTCACTGCAACCTCTGCCTCCAGGGTTCAAGTGTTTCTCATCCCTCAGCCTCCAGAGTAGCTGGGATTACAGGTGTGTACCACCATGCCCAGCTAATTTTTGTATTTTTAGTAGAGATGGGTTTTCACCATGTTGGCCAGGCTAGTCTTGAACTCCTGACCTCAGGTGATCTACCCGCCTCAGCCTCCCAAAGTGCTGGGATTACAGGCATGGGCTACTGCGTCCAGCCCTAACTTAGTTTTCTAATAAAGACATTGAGGCCTGGGAAGATTTATATGTATTACACAAGGGCAGTTGGTTAATTATTGGCTGAGCTGGGACCACAGTCTAAGACCTCTTGCTATTTTCCCATGCAGACTTTTTACTCATGCAATAAATACTTATTGAGCATCTACTTTGTACCAAGCTTTGTGCCACGTACTGGTAAAGAGAAAAGACCCGCCCTGCCCTTGTAGGGCATATTACATAGAGTTGAATCCATCATAAACAACTTTGTGGTACAAACAGCCCCATTCCTCATATCTAATTGGATTAATAAGGTTCACCAACATATTTTCTTAAGATAAGATCTGTGTCAATTTATTTCCAAGCCTCAAAGTCTCCACTTTCCTGTTCTGCACTAAAATATTTAAAGAAATAGTCTTTACCCTCATTTCAATGATATTTACAAGATAATATAGGACTGTGGCACTTCTGATATATTTTGAGACTTGCAGAAAGCCCCTTATTTATTTATTTATTTTTTTGCCCAGGAAAAATTAACATTCGTGTTATTTTTTCGTCAACCATAATGACTTCTAAATCTTAGAAAGAAGACTAGGAGGAGGGCATTTTAGTAGGTACCAAGGTATTACAAGAGTAGTTAAATATATTCAGGGATACATCAACATGTTCCTCTATTCCTGGAGCAGTAGATCAAGTGTGGAGGAAAGATTTATTGATTTAATTAGTCTGATTGATATCCCTGTCTCAAGTCACTCTCTGTATGTTATCATGGGTATTGAATAGTATAGATAGGTTTGTATGTCACTGTGTTTGGAATAAGCTGTAACACACATTTAAAATGTGATTTACATTAGATTTACTTTTAATCCTAACAACCCTATGAAGTAAGTGTCACTATCCCAATTATAAAGATGAGCATACTCTGGAAAGGTAAGTGACTCGCCCCAGGACTGAAGAATGCATGTCCTTAACCCAGTGCCACATTGCAGAAGCTCTGGCTGAAATGTGTTTATTGGATAAAGCTGCACACACATTGGTAATATGGCTAGATTTATGGGGCATTCCAATAACAAATTAAGCAAGACATTGTTACCGTAAGCCCAGATCACAGCAAGTCCACCTAGCCTTTGACCCCACTCTTAGTTCCTATGTTGAGAATCTTCCTATTCAACATCACCCTTCTCCACTCCTTCTCCTAAAGACAAGAATGCTGAGGCCTTGTGCATGAATGCATTTCTAGGGAATTTGTATATAAATGAATTGTATATCAAGTCCTGTGTTAATTCACTTAATAGCTGGGAAATTAAGGAAGTCTTGGTAAATACTTAAAAATTCCTTCCCCATTTATATGTTATGAAACCTTTAAAAGAAGTTGATGAATTAGATTTGCATAAAGTCAAGCCTACCTTAGAAAGAAAATAAATTTGCTTTTAAATTAAGTCACTCATTTTTTTCAATAAGTGAAAGGAAAGATGACTGTGAGAGGGGTTATATAACCAGAACAACAGGTACACCCATTCCAGTCATGAATAGCATCCCATTTCTCTCGTTCTCAAGAGTAAGATTAGGCTATAACATCAAGTATCATTTAGAGTTGGAACTTTCTGATCGTACTGATTTCCTCTGTGCTTGGGAGGCTGAGCAGCTAAAGAAATCTGATTTCATATAAGTCATGGGCTGTAGCCAAATGCCTTTTTCTTTGTCCAGGAAGAAATAATGTTTATATTGAAATACCTACTTTCCAAAGCATTGCAGCCCCAATTTCAATGATTATGTGAGGCAGATGGGAAAATATTTTAAATGTCTGTAAAACAGAAGACCATAGCTCCTGAACACTTCATCCTCATAAACTGCATCTAGATAAGTAAGCCAGTGAAAATATTAAGTGATGTAGATTCAAATTCAGCTTCTGGTGACAAACACAGTGATGACTCTCGTTATATAATGATGGCATTCAAGAGCTCCAAAGTGTGCAGATGTTTAGAAACCATGTCACGTGATGAATAGTTACATTTAGCATATACAAGAGAAGAAATATGGTGGCTGAACTTGCATGTTTGAGGACTAATGTGTGGAAGGGGCAGTAGGCTAATTACATGCCTCAAACAGCAGAACAGAGATGAATGGGTGGAAATACTACAGAGATGTGTATGTGTAGAAGAAAGGACTTCGAGATGATTGGCACTACCCACTGCTGAGCAGGGGTGCATTTGAATTGGGCGTGTTCACTAGACTGAGGCTAGAGACTCCCAAGTGGGGAATGCCCTTGGACAAAAAAACTAGTGTTGAATGAGAGATCTGGAATCTGCACCGTTCTCAGATTTGGTTACTCCTTGACTTTCTAAATGAAGACTCTAGGGAAGCTGGAAAGTTATGCCAGCCCTATATGGTGTGAGCCATGCTAAGAGTCCAGTTCGTAACTGCAAATCCTTCTTGTTCAGGAGCACAGTACCATGCAGAAGCTACACTGCACGCAAGTTGACAAAATTGTGGCACAGTATGACAAAGAGAAGTCGACTCATGAGAAAATCCTAGAGAAGGCAATGAAGAAGAAAGGGTAATACTGTTTATTTCCTTCTGAAGACTTTCTCTATGTTTATATTTTGTCTTTTCCCACAGTTTTGCTGCTGTTTAGGTCAAGGAAGAACTTAGTGTTGACTTGATTTTCATCATTAAAAATTATCCCTGGAAAGTAAGAAACTCATTCATTTTAAAGCTCTAACATCATAACAGGTCAATGAGTGGATGTAGCTTCTGGTTTGGGGAAGGTTCTCAGCAGAGATTCTGAAATATTTTAATTCATCATAATTAGTTATAATATGAGAAAGAAAGCTTAGCCTCAAATAATTGAAAAAAATACCTCTTTACTCTGAGAATTGATTGTCCTTTTTGATTTTGAACTAATTTTAAATTTACAGAAAAGTTGCCAAAATAGTACAGAGAGTTCCCTTATACCCTTAATTCATTTTCCCTAAATGTTAACATCTCACATAATCATAGTACAGTTGTCAAACCAGGAAACTAACAGTGGTGCAATACCATTAACCAAGCCACAGTGATTTTTCACATTTTGCCAGTTTTTCCACGGTGTGCTTGTTTTCCACTCTGGGATCGCCTCCAAAATTGCACATAGCATTTAGTTGTCATCTCAGTATATGATAATTCCTCAATCTCTCCCTGTCTTTTGTGACTTTCACTTTTGAAGAGTGCTGGTCAGTTGTTTTGTAGAATGTCTCTCCTTTTGGATTTGTCTGATATTTCTCATGATGAGAGTGAGGTTATGCATTTGTGGCCAGCGCACCACGGAAGCGATGCTGCTTCCTTCTCAGTCCATGATATTGGGGAGTTGGGGGGTGACACTGATGTGTCCCATTATTGATGATGTTAACCTGGATGATGTGGTTAAGGTGGTATCTGACAGGTTTCTGCACTCTCAGGTTACTTTTTTCCCTTTATAAATACTTTGGGGAAAATTACGTGAGACCATGCATACGTTCTATTTATCTGAGAAATTATTTTTCCTCCTTTTGACCTTCTCCATGGGTTCTCTCTGTTTTTTATCTCTTTCCTTCAATCCCTGCTGATGTCTTCTAGTTTTCCACAACCTTTGGCATGAGAGAAAAGGAGAATGAGATTTCTTTTTCGTACTTGGGTTTTTTGGTGTTTGGTTTTTGTTTTCTGTTTTTTTGTTTTAACAGTCACTCAAGATATACCCAGAAAATTAAGGTCAGAAAGCAGAACAGATTATGGTGGTTATAATTTTCTTGGACATTGGTTCATATTGCTGAAATTTCAGATCCCAAGATCTAAGTTCATGGCATGAAACCAATGTAATTTGCTTGAGGAGTAAATGGTGGGTAACTAAAATGCCTGCCCTGGACTCAGGCCTCACTATTTGAGAGGTACCTTCATTTTTATTAAAGTTGTATTTTTCAGAAAAATACAAATCAGGCACTGATTATTGAGCATCTGTTATTATGTATCATCTGCCTGTTGTTTTCCCGGCAGGTTTCACTGTGTATCATTGAGGCAGAAATGTGCCTGTTGCTTAGAAAACATTTTGATCTGTATTTTAAGTGAGTGAGTCACCCACCTCAGAGCTCATGTGGCAATATTGGTAGTGATTGCAGTAAGTTTTGAGGAGCTGTGATTCCTCTAGATTGTAACCACATCAGCTTTGGCCTATTTCTTTTTTGTAAATTAATTTTTCATATTTAATGACATTTTAGGCTATAATATTGAAAGTGATGGTGACATAGACTCTAATACCAAGGAGCAAATTGTTGACAACTTTATAGTACTCTCCAAGAATAAGGTTATTTATATTTACAAGATACCTTTTCAAAAAATGTTTCACGCATTTTTGTGGATCGGTTTATTTAGAAACACAGTTTTGGCTTAACGAAACCAAAAATCTTTATTAAGGAGATTTCAGACGCAAGCACCATAGAGTAAATTTCTTTGCTAAAAATAATAGTACAATTTTTGGATTCAATCAATCATGAGTGTTACCTTTAGAAATTTTTTTAAAAAACTGATAAACTATATCTTTACCTCATGATTGTTTTTACTCTCAAAGATAATGTGGGATCAAAATGTAACTTATTATAAACTTGATGGTTTATAATAGAAATGTTCCTGGTGTGACACTTAACCCCCAAAACAGGCTATTGAGTGCTCTTGGAGGTCTCTCAACAAATAAAGCCTTGTTTTATCCTAAATGTAGGTGAGACTGGGAAAGTCTAATCTATAGATTTCTTCCTGAGCCTGTGCTGTCAAATGCAGCACTCCTACCTACCAGGCTCTCCACACAGAGTATTTCCAAGTACTCTAAACAGCAGAATCTTAGCAATACATTAAAAGGTACTTCAAAATCAGACATCAGATACTTTCTTCTGGAAGCCATATCTGAGGAGAGTTTCTCATCATTAATATTGACCGTGGTATCAAGATTGCCTGGACTTGGTCTTGCTATGTCGCCCAGGCTGAAGTGATGTAGCACAATCTTGGCTCAATGCAACCTCCACATCCCAGGTTCAAGCAATTGTCCTGCCTCAGCTTCTTGAGTAGCTGAGACTACAGGCACATGCCACCACGCCCGGCTAATTTTTTGTATTTTTAATAGAAATGGGGTTTCACCATGTTGGCCAGGCTGGTCTTGAACTCCTGACCTCAAGTGATCGACCTACCTTGGTCTCCCAAAGTGCTGGGATTACAAGCGTGAGCCACTGCACCCAGCCTCCCTGGACTTTTAACTGCAACTGAGTTAGTGAAAGGGGAAACTGTGACAGTCCTTGGAGCTTTCTCATGGAGGATCTGTTTTTGAAACAAATGAAAGGTTTTCCCTTACTCTTACCTACTCAGCTGAAAGGAACGATTGACCTGGGAAAGGGAAGTTTTATTCAAGTGCTTCCAGCTTTAGCTAATGACTACCTCTCATATGCTTTCCACTCAAGGATCTTTAAGGTGATGGCAAAAAGATGAATGAGGGGACAAGGAAAGACAAGCTAAACTTGGGAAAATTCTAAATTATGGAAATTATTTTGCATAGCCTGAATATAAAGAAGGTTGATGGACTAGAAAGGGGAAAATAAAATCATGATTTTTATATAAATATTACAAGTGCATACCCTTATACCCACAGATGAGACTGTTGAATAAAATCTCTCATTGCATTTACTGTGAAAGATTGGTGTAGAATTAAGTCATGGGAATGTTTTGGCAGTGCTGCAAACTCACCGAATAAAAGAAGAGGGAAGAAACTTGCTCAGTGCCAGCCATTGAGAAGTGCTAGATTTGATGCGAGACCTTACATTTTTAGAGTAATGATTCTCTCAGAGGAACTCAGAATTATATTATAATGAAGCATTCTCACTTGAGCTATAATAACCTAGAGTATACATGCTAAAGAGGAAGCTCAGGACCTGTTCTTGTTTCAGCAGCAACGTGGATATTCCAAAAGGAAGACATAATCACTGAAATAAGCAGTAATAGTTGCTGGACACTCGCCTAGCATATATTTCCTACTCACAATAGAATAAGAAGCAAAAATTGCCCTATGGTGCCAAGGATTGCTATTTTCTCCTTCACTGGCATATTTAAAAGACAAAAATCTGGCTTTATAACCAAATGGAAGAATGAAAAATTCACTTCAAGGCTGAGGACCTATTTTCCAGTTTTCATCCCAAATAATATTTTATTGAATAAGTGAAAAATAGCTTGAAGAAAAACAGGAACCAAAATGGAAACTGACAACAGCCCCTTAACAATGAAATAATTGTTAGGTTTGAAGTGCCTCTTTGTGTAGTGGTTGAATTGAGTAATCATGAAACAGATAATATTTTGTAAGGTGTGAATCTATTACTAGAAAAACCAGTGTTGCCCAATAAGCCATGACATCTCCTATTTGATGAATATATTATCTTCATCAGAAAGCTTTGTAGCAAAGACCCATGGGAATGGGAAAATATCTAATTTCTGGCATGCATTTTCAACTTTCCATTTTCAGGGGAAGTAATTGTCTTGAAATGAAAAAAGAAACAGAAATTAAAATTCAGACGCTGACATCAGATCACAAATCTAAGGTAAGACAATGCCCATTTTTGTAGCAGTGACTTGCAGAAGACACTTTGTAATTTTTTAGAAGGAGTACCTATTATAAATCAGAAATAACAGTAGCCCAGAGCTGGTCTAGTAGCCTGCAGCTGATCTGAGATGTCAGGGGAGCCCAGGGTTCATATTTGCCTCAGTCTCACTGGCTTTAAGAGCCGTTTCATGGAGTATCTTCTTTTGTCTTGTCTGTTGAACTATACTAACAATATTTATGTTGCCTGCCTCAGAGGCATCAAGTAAAACAATAAATGAAGATACTAAAAGGAAACATTATATATAATACAGAATATACTTCCCTATAGAAATAACATTAAACATAGGACAGAAAACCGCCCAAATTGGTAGTTGATACTTACTCCATCCTAATTTTACATGGAAATTTGGGATGAGAAAAAATTAAGAGGTGATATTCTAAAAGAGAAGCCTAATTACTCACATTTTCTTGAAGACAGGAGAAAGTAGGAGCTTGAGAGACTTTAATCAAGTTTGTGGGCATTTGAGGAACTAATTGTTAAGTCCCAGTTAAGAACAAAAACAGTTCTTCCAGGAATAATAGTTTTTAAATGAAAAGGAAAAAAAAAACCCCAACAACAACTGTTAAAGAAAGCTCCCAAAAATAGCTGTGGTCGAACCAGCCAGCCTCATCTATCTATATGCAGCTGTGTCATCTGGCCCAGTGGCCCTGCTGCATGCATGGAGCAGCCAAGCTGTTCGAGATGTTCTCCTTGGTGGCTGTATATTTTGTAGGGCATGAACTCTATAGAGGCAGTAAGCCACGTGTCTTTAAGAGTTATTCAGCACCTATCTCTTCTTAACTGGAATGTTTGGGAATTAGTAGTCGTGCAAACTGTCATGATTCTTAGATGCTTGGCATCAATAAGAGAAGCCTTGGCAACAGTATCAGTTTGCTTTTGCTGTATAATGAACTGTGTCAATGAACAGCACATTAAAACAACTACTACAGTTTATTTGGTCACAATTCAGTGGGTCAGAAATTTGGGCCGTACTTCTGCTCATTTTGGCTGGAGACACTTGTGTATCTACAGTCAGTCGGGGGCGTATGGCCTTACTTATATATCTGGTAGTTGGCTGGCTGTTGGTTGTTTTCCCACATGACCTATCTACCTCCAGCAGGCTAGCACAGGCTCAGTCACAGGGTAGCCACAGGGATCCAAGCATAGCAGAAGGGCAAGTACTTTCCAGCCTCTGCTTGCATCACATTTGCAACTATCTCATTGGCTAAAGCAAGTCACAGGTCACCCAGATTCAAGGAGCTGGAGAAACAGACTCCAGCTCTTGACAAGAGGCACTGCAAAACCCCATTGCAAAGAGCTTGGATATTGGGTGGGGAAGACTTTCTACCCTACTGTCTATCAGGGTGACACAGTAAGTCATGATCCAGAAATAAAAGTACACACAGCTCTCTATTCAGACATGTGAAATCTTCTGAAAACCCGGAAAGTGAAGCTGGAAAAACTTAAGGTGATAAAGATAATCCTGATGGAATTGGTAAAGGAGCCCAAGGCCTGCAGAAACCAGAGTGGTGGCTGAGTGTGGTGGCTCACGCCTGTAATCCCAGCATTTTGGGAAGCCAAGGTGGGTGGATCACCTGAGATTGGGAGTTCAAGACCAGCCTGGCCAACATGGTGAAACCTGTCTCTACTAAAAATACAAAAATTAGTTGGGCGTGGTGGCACATGCCTGTAATCCGAGCTACTTGGGAAGCTGAGGCAGAAGAATCGCTTGAACCCAGGAGGTAGAGGTTGCAGTGAGCTGAGATCATGCCACTGCACTCCAGCCTGGGCAACAGAGGCAGACTGTCTAAACAAAACAAAACAAACAAATAAACAGAAAACAAAACAAAGTGTGTGAGACAGTGAAATAAGGGTTCACAGTTAACTATTCAGAGCCAAAGCAATTGATTTATTTTAATAAGCAATAACTTCCTGCTACCCATTGATTAATACATATTATTTTTTGGTGGTTATAGGTGTCTCATGATTCACCAAGTAAATTGGTGGGAGGAATCTGAAACATCTGAATAATGTTGTGCTTTTGGGTTCATACCTGACCTATGAGGATTACAATGGCACTGTCCCCTTTTTTCCAAACAGGTCAAAGAGATTGTAGCACAGCACACAAAGGAATGGTCAGAAATGATCAATACCCACAGTGCTGAGGAGCAAGAAATCCGAGACCTGCATCTCAGCCAGCAGTGTGAGCTGCTGAAAAAGCTACTCATCAGTGCCCACGAGCAACAAACCCAGCAGCTGAAACTGTCCCATGACAGGTGGGGGAATTGCCATCTCCAGAGTTAACATCTAATCTTTAAAAACAAAAGCTGATTTTGTGTATATAAGAGAGAACCAAGGTAATAAGTGAAATCAATTTGACATGCAGCATGTAGCTCTTTCATGTATCTCATCATATGGCTGATTATGAGCAAGATGAGCTATAAGAAATGGCCACCACGGGCCAGGTGCAGTGGCTCACACCTGTAATCCTAGTGCTTTGGGAGGCCAAGGCAGGAGGATTACTTGTGCCCAGAAGTTTGAGACATCTCTATTTTAAAAAAAGAAACAAGAAATGGCCCCTACCATCATAAGGCTTACAGGTGTTGACAGGATACTACACCCATGTGAAAAGTTAAATCAGATAACAAAGTAGCATATGACACATATTTTTAAATGTCATGGGCACTACGGGCATCCAGCTCAGAGGAGCTCTACCTTTTCAGGGTGGTCACAGAGACTTTTCAGAATGGTAAGGCTGGAACTGGCCTTTGGAGAATGATCTGGAGTCTCTTAGGAAGAAAAGACACACGGAGAGATAAAGATCAATCAGTTGAGTTCTTAGAGTGACCAGGTTCTGATCATTTAATGGCTACCTGTGGAGAGAGCCTCCCTTTCCCTTCCTTACAGTGTTAGGACTTCTGTGAATTTTGGAAAGATAGACCTGATTAAGAAACAGCAAAGTATCAGTTTATTTTGCCCTGTGCCCACTTCAGCAAAGTGAATATTGCATTTGAAATACTGCAAGCCATGAGCTGGACTTATCCTTGAGCAGAAGAAGGTTGGTGTTTGTTACATCTTTATCATAGCTCGGTTGCCCCTTGCTTGGTTCTCACTTAGTGCCTACCATATGCCACAGTTAGGGTCTATTGAGACACAACAGGAGTAGAAAATAGAAGCATTATACAAATAAATCAAACAAAAAGGGTTTTTAATGCCAACTGCATAAATTATCTGGCTGCATGCCCAAATTCCCAGTGTTACTTTGGAGCGACAGATACCACCACAAGAACAAAGTGTTTTTGCTGTGGTTTCCAATTCTCATTTGAGGTAACTAAATGAGGTCTCACATACTCCATTTTCTGTGGGATAATGTGCTGTACCCCCATGCATTTTAAAGCATTCTATTTACTCCTATAGGATTAGAAGTTGTGTTTTCTTTTTTCCTTAGAAATGCTCTTGATTTATTATGCAGAAAGGTGTGTTCATCATTCTGCCTTTGATGATTGCTACAATGCCAAATTTTAGTGCCTACCTTTATTCAAAGATACTTCACGGAATACAGCACAGCACTTGTCTAATCTTCTTTTACATTGTTGAATAAAGAAAAAAGCGTTAGCTCACAACAGTAGGCATTATCTGAAAGGAAAAAACAAAATATACTAATTCTTGAATTGCTTAGGAAGTCATTTGAAGAGATCATGACCTAGTTACTAAAATACTTTAAAAAATAAATCCATGGGCTTCCTGCCAATATGGCCGAATAGGAACAGCTCTGGTCTGCAGCTCCCAGCATGATCGATGCAGAAGATGGGTGATTTCTGCATTTCCAACTGAGATACCTGGTTCATCTCATTGGGACTGGTTGGACAGTGGATGCAGCCCAAGGAGGGTTAGCCGAAGCAGGGTGGGACATCACCTCATCCGGGAAGCACAAGGGGTCAGGGTACTTCCCTTTCCTAGCCAAGGGAAGCCACGACAGACTGTACCTGGAAAAACAGGACACTTCCGCCCAAATACTATGCTTTTTCCCAAGGTCTCAGCAATCGGCAGACAAGGCGATTCTCTCCTGTGCCTGGCTTGGCAGGTCCCACGCCCACGTAGCCAGGCTCACTGCTAGCGCAGCAGTCTGAGATCGAACTGTGAGACAGCAACCTGGCCGGGGGAGGGGCGTCCGCCATTGCTGAGGCTTGAGTCGGTAAACAAAGTGGCCAGGAAACTCGAACTGGGTGGAGCCCACTGCAGCTCTGCAATGCCTACTGCCTCTATAGACTCCACCTCTGTGGTCAGGGCATAGCTGAACAAAAGGCCGCAGACAACTTCTGCAGACTTAAACATCCCTGTCTGACAGCTCTGAAGAGAGCAGTGGTTCTCCCAGCATGATGTTTGAGTTCTGAGAGGAGACAGACTGCCTCCTCAAGTGGGTCCCTGACCCCTGTGTAGCCTAACTGGGAAACATCACCCAGTAGGGGCCAACAGACACTTCATATAGGTGGGTGCCCCTCTGGGACAAAACTTCCACAGGAAGGATCAGGCAGCAATATTTGCTGTTCTGCAGCCTCCATTGGTGATATCCAGGCAAACAGGGTCTAGAGTGGACCTCCAGCAAACTCCAACAGACCTGCAGCTGAGGGACCTGATAGTAGAAGGAAAACTAACAAACAGAAAGGAATAGCATCATCATCAACAAAAAGGTCATCTACACCAAAACCCCATCTGTAGGTCACCAACATCAAAGACCAAAGATAACTAAAACCGCAAAGATAGGGAGAAACCAGAACAGAAAAGCTGAAAATTCTAAAAACCAGAACACCTCTTCTCCTCCAAAGGATCACAGCTCCTCACCAGCAATGGAACAAAGCTAGAAGGAGAATGACTTTGATGAGTTGACAGAAGTAGGCTTCAGAAGGGTCAGTGACAGCAAACTTCTCTGAGCTAAAGGAGCATATTTGAACCCATCGCAAGGAAGCTAAAACCTTGAAAAAAGGTTAGACGAATGGCTAACTAGAATAAACAGTGTAGAGAAGACCTTAAATGACCTGATGGAGCTGAAAACCATGGCACAAGAGCTTCGTGACACATACACAAGCTTCAATAGCCTATTCAATCAAGTGGAAGAAAGGGTATCGGTGATTGAAGATCAAATTAATGAAATAAAGTGAGAAGACAAGATTAGAGAAGAAAAAGTAAAAAGAAACGAACAAAGCCTCCAAGAAATATGGGACTATGTGAAAACACCAAATCTGTGTTTGATTGGTGTACCTGAAAGTGACGGGGAGAAGAACCAAGTTGGAAAACACTCTTCAGGATGTCATCCAGGAGAACTTCCCCAACCTAGCAAGAGAGCCCAACATTCAAATTCAGGAAAGACGGAGACCACAAAGATACTTCTCAAGAGGAGAAACCCCAAGACACATAATTGTCAGATTCACCAAGGTTGAAATGAAGGAAAAAATGTTAAGGGCAGCCAGAGAGAAAGGTCGGATTACCCACAAAGGGAAGCCCTGCAGACTAACAGCAGACCTCTCGGCAGAAGCTTTACAAGCCAGAAGAGAGTGGGGGCCAATATTCAACATTCTTAAAGAAAAGAATTTTCAACCCAGAATTTCATATCCAGCCAAACTAAGCTTCATAAGTGAAGGAGAAATAAAATCATTTACAGGCAAGCAAATGCTGAGGGATTTTGTCACCACCAGGACTGCCTTACAAGAGCTCCTGAATGAAGCATTAAACATGGAAAGAAACAACCTGTAGCAGCCACTGCAAAACCATGCCAAATTGTAAAGACCATTGATGCTATGAAGAAACTGCATCAATTAATAGGCAAAGTAACCAGCTAACATCATAATGACAGGATCAAATTCACATATAACAATATTAACCTTAAATGTAAGTGGGCTAAATGCCCCAAAAAAAGACACAGACTGGCAAATTGGATAAAGAGTCAAGACCCATCAGTGTGCTGTATTCAGGAAACCCATCTTACATGCAGAGACACACATAGGCTCAAAATAAAGGGATGGAGGAATACCTACCAAGCAAATAGAAAGCCAAAAAATAAAAATAAATAAAAAAGCAGTGGTTGCAATCCTAGTCTCTGATAAAACAGACTTTAAACCAACAAATATCGAAAGAGACAAAGAAGGCCATTACATAATGGTAAAGAGATCAGTTCAACAAGAAGAGCTAACTATCCTAAATATATATGCACCCAATACTGGCGCATGCAGATTCATAAAGCAAGTCCTTAGAGACCTACAAAGAGACTTAGACTCCCACACAATAATAATGGGAGACTTTAACACCCCACTGTTAATATTAGACAGATCAATGAGACAGAAGGTTAACAAGGATATCTGGTACTTGAACTCAGCTCTGCACAAAGCAGACCCAATAGACATCTACAGAACTCTCCACCCCAAATCAGCAGAATATACATTCTTCTCAGCACCACAGCACACTTATTCCAAAATTGATGACATAATTGGAAGTAAAGCACTCCTCAGCAAATGTAAAGGAAGAAAAATCACAACAAACTGTCTCTCAGACTACAGTGCAATCAAATTAGAACCCAGGATTAAGTAACTCACTCAAAACTGCACAACCACATGGAAACAGAACAACCTGCTCCTGTATGACTACTGGGTAAATAACGAAATGAAGGCAGAAATAAAGATGTTCTTTGAAACCAATGAGAACAAAGACACAACGTACCAGAATCTCTGGGACACATTTAAAGCAGTGTGTAGAGGGAAATTTATAGCACTAAATGCCCACAAGAGAAAGCAGGAAAGATCTAAAATTGACACCCTAACATCATGATTAAAAGAACTAGAGAAGCAAGAGCAAACAAATTCAAAAGCTAGCAGAAGGCAAGAAATAACTAAGAGCAGAACTGAAAGAGATAGAGACACAAAAAACCCTTCAAAAAAATCAGTGAATCCAGGAACTGGTTTTTTGAAAAGATCAACAAAATTGACAGACCACTAGCAAGACTAATAAAGAAGAAAAGAGAGAAGAATCAAATAGATGCAATAAAAAATGATAAAGGGGATTATCACCACTGACCCCACAGAAATACAAACTACCATCAGAGAATACTATAAACACCTCTATGCAAATAAACTAGAAAATCTAGAAGAAATGGATAAATTTCTGGACATATACACCCTCCTGAGACTAAACCAGGAAGAAATTGAATCTCTGAATAGACCAATAACAGGCTTTGAAATTGAGGCAATAATAGCCTGCCAACCAAAAAAAGTCCAGGACCAGACAGATTCACAGTCGAATTCTACCAGAGGTACAAAGAGGAGCTGGTACCATTCCTTCTGAAACTATTCCAATCAACAGAAAACAGGGAATCCTCCCTAACTCATTCTATGAGGCCAGCATCATCCTAATACCAAAGCCTGGCAGAGACACACCAAAAAAAGAGAATTTTAGACCAATATCCCTGAAGAGCATCCATGCAAAAATCTTCAGTAAAATAAATACTGGCAAGCCAAATACAGCAGCACATTGGAAAGCTTAATCACCATGATCAAGTTGACTTCATCCCTGGGATGCAAGGCTAGTTCAACATATGCAAATCAATAAACGTAATCCATCACATAAACAGAACCAGTGACAAAAACAACATGATTATCTCAATAGGTGCAGAAAAGGCCAACAAAATTGAACAGCCCTTCATGCTAAAAACTCTCAATAAACTAGATATCGATGGAACGTTTCTCAAATTAATAAGAGCTATTTATGACAAACCCACAGCCAATATCATACTGAATGGGCAAAAACTGGAAGCATTCCCTTTGAAAACTGGCACAAGACAAGGATGCCCTCTGTCACCACTCCTATTAAACATAGTGTTGAAAGTTCTGGCCAGGGCAATCAGGCAAGAGAAAGAAATAAAGGGTATTCATTTAAGAAAAGAGGAAGACAAATTGTCCCTGTTTGCAGATGACATGATTGTATATTTAGAAAACCCCATCATCTCAGCCCAATATCTCCTTAAGCTGATAAGCAACTTCAGCAAAGTCTCAGGATACAAAATCAGTATGCAAAAATCAGAATCATTCCTATACACCTATAACAGACAAACAGAGAGCCAAATCATGAGTGAACTCCCATTCACAATTGCTTCAAAGAGAATAAAATACCTATGAATCCAAAATCCAACTTACAAGGGATGTGAAGGACCTCTTCAAGGACAACTACAAACCACTGCTCAATGAAATAAAAGAGGACACAAATAAATGGAAGAACATTCCACGCTCATGGATAGGAAGAATCAATATCGTGAAAATGGCCATACTGCCCAAGGTAATTTATAGATTCAATGCCATCTCCATCAAGCTACCAATGACTTTCTTCACAGAATTGGAATAAACTACTTTAAAGTTCATACGGAACCAAAAAAGAGCCCACATTGCCAAGACAATCCTAAGCCAAAAGAACAAAGCTAGAGGCATCATGCTACCCGACTTTAAACTATACTACAAGGCTACAGTAACCAAAACAGCATGGTACTGGTACCAAAACAGATATATAGACCAATGGAACAGAACAGAGGCCTCAGAAATAACACCACACATCTACAACCACCTGATCTTTGACAAACCCAACAAAAACAAAAAATGGGGAAAGGATTCCCTGTTTAATAAATGGTGCTGGGAAAACTGGCTAGCCATATGTAGAAAGCTGAAACTGGATCCCTTCCTTACACCTTACACAAAAATTAATTCAAGATGGATTAAAGACTTAAATGTTAGACCTAAAACCATAAAAACCCTAGAAGAAAACCTAGGCAATACCATTCAGGACATAGGCCTGGGCAAACACTTCATGAGTAAAACACCAATAGCAATGGCAACAAAAGCCAAAACAGACAAATGGGATCTAATTAAACTAAAGAGCTTCTGCATGGCAAAAGAAACTACCACTAGAGTGAACAGGCAACCCACAGAATGGGAGAAAATTTTTGCAATCTACCCACCTGACAAAGGGCTAATATCCAGAATCTACAAAGAACTCAAACAAATTTACAAGAAAAAAACAAACAACCCCATCAAAAAGTGGGCAAAGGGTATGAACAGATACTTCTCAAAAGAAGATATTTATGCAGCCAGCAGACACATGAAAAAATGCTTATCATCACTGGTCATCAGAGAAATGCAAATCAAAACCACAAGAGATGCCATCTCGTGCCAGTTACAATGACAATCATTAAAAAGTCAGGAAACAACAGATGCTGGAGAGGATATGGAGAAACAGGAATGCTTTTGGTGGGAGTGTAAATTTGCTCAACCATTGTGGAAGATAGTGTGGCAACTCCTCAAGGATCTAGAACTAGAAATCCCATTTGACCCAGCAATCCTGTTCCTGGGTATATACCCAAAGGATTATAAATCATGCTACTATAAAGACATGCACATGCATGTTTATTGTGGCACTATTCACAATAGCAATGACTTGGAACCAACCCAAATGTCCACAATGATAGACTGGATAAAGAAAATGTGGTACATATACACCATGGAATACTATGCAGCTGTACAAAAGGATGAGTTCATTTCCTTTGTAGGGACATGGATGAAGCTGGAAACCATCATTCTCAGCAAACTATCACAAGGACAGAAAACCAAACACCTATGTTCTTACTCATAGGTGGGAATTGAACAACGAGATCACTTGGACACAGGGCAGGGAACATCACACCCCGGGGCCTTTTGGGTGGTGGGGGGCTGGGGGAGGGATAACATTAGGAGAAATACCTAATGTAAATGACGAGTTGATGGGTGCAGCAAACCAACATGGCACATGTGTACCTATGTATCAATCCTGCACATTGTGTACATGTACCCTAGGACTTAAAGTATAATAAAAAATAAATAGAACAAATAAACCCATGGAAAAAGCACTTTTCAAAGCAACAGCAGTATTTTAGCTTTTACTCAAACCCCTGGTGGTTGTGTTTCTTCCTCATGATCACAACCATTATTCTTGGTTACAAATCTTTGCTTTCTAGACATTTGTCTGCAACATTTGGTCATTGGTGTTTGCTGAATAAATGAATACAGAAAGGTCAATTTCCTAACAAGTTATGGTAAAATCTGAGAGTGATCTTCTTGGGTCCAGAGTTTCTATACATGTTCCTGCTGAAGTGGCTCTAGGGTAGCTGAGTGAGCAACTCTCCACTTCAGTGTTGCCCATCTCGTTGGATGCAGAGCAAATAGCAGTGCCTAGGTAATCTGACTGCTTGGATACTGGTTTCCAGGCAGTGCTTTCAATAGATCTCCATAGGTTATAGAAAAAAAATTTTGTAATCATATACTATGTAGCATTTAAGTTTTATTCCTTTAATGCACACATAAATAAACGTGTGTCATGCATACACATGCATTCACACATTCACACATACAGTGGTTGGTCACCTGCAAACCTACTTTTTTGCTGTTCCCTGTGCTTACTTGAAACCATTTAGTCCCTTTCATTCCCGTGGCTGATAGAAACAGGAAGGCTGTTTGTGAGGGTTAGAACATTTTCTCTCTCTTTTCCAGCCCATCTGGTCCCATATAATATGAGGCAAAGCTGAGATCTTTATATTAATAGGCAAAAATACTGTCTCCTCATCACAGGCCATCACTGTCACTTCACCACTAGGTGGCCACTGCTCCTCAGAGATCAGCATCCACATATCTTGGGGTCCCTTCCCTCCTTTTTCCAAATACAGAAGTCGATGAGCTCGATAATAGAGAAGAAAAAAAGAGTGAGAGGCGTAAGCCTAGTCATATTGCTATAAACAGAAGTATTTTTGGTTTTTTTCCATGTTTAAATTATGTCTATATAAATAAAATGTAAACTTTACCCTTGTAACCATTAAGTGCATGGCATTAAGTACATTCACATTGTTGTGTACCCGTCACTAACACCCACCTCCAGAACTTTTTCATTTTCCCCAGATGAATCTCTCTACCCATTAAACACAAACTCTACATCCCCCTGCCTGTTTGTTTTCTTGTTTTTAATACATAGGGAAAGCAAGGAAATGCGAGCACACCAGGCTAAGATTTCTATGGAAAATAGCAAAGCCATCAGCCAAGATAAATCTATCAAGAATAAGGCAGAACGGGAAAGGTAAGTCTGAGAGTGCTCACTGCAGGAATATGGCATTGACTTGAGGACACAGTCTCAATATTCTTGACATGTGTACACACAAACACAACTGAGACATAAAAACAATTGTGACTTTTGACTAGGAATTCTGCTATTATATGAATGAAGCAATGAAGATTTGCTATTATCACTGTAGAACAATCGTCCACATTTTCTGGTTGCTTACTACCACCAGTAAAATCAGTTTACATTCAATATATATGTGCTGCTTTACAAACAAAGTTGTATAAAATATGACATAATATAATGCTTTTTTATTTTTTATTTTTTTTGCTTGCTTGTTTTGAGATGGAGTCTTCTTGCTTTTTCACCTAAGCTGGAGGGCAGTGGCCCAATCTCAGCTCACTGCAGCCTCCGCCTCCTGGGTTCAAGCGATTCTCCTGCCTCAGCCTCCCTAGTAGCTGGGATTACAGGCATGTACCACCACACCTGGCTAATTTTTGTATTTTTGGTAGAGATGGGGGTTTCACCATGTTGGCCAGACTGGTCTTGAACTCCTGACCTCAAGTGATCTGCCTGCCTCAGCCTCCCAAAGTGCTGGGATTATAGGCATGATCCACTGCGCCCAGCCTATAGTCAATATAATTCTGAAGCATCCTTCCCAGGTTCCATTGGGTCATTCTGCAAGCCTCTCCCCTGCTCAGGTGTCAGTCTGTTCTGGATGGGCCAGTTCTGAATAGCAGCAGCAGTCAGGGGGATGGTCTTCTTCAGTAGTCCTTCACATGGGATCATCTTTAAAGCTCCCATCCCGTTTGTCTCATTTGTCCTTGTTAGGTGAATTTTCTGGAAGCAGATCAAGACAGGAATTGAGGTGCTTGTGATTCACTGAGGAAGGGACCTTCAGAGAAAGGGCGTGAGGAAGCAGGAAGGCCCAGGACAGGCCCTAAGCAAGGATGTGGTCTCACCTAGGGTCCCTGTAACCTCAAATAAAAAATTGTACCACAGATTTGTCCCTCTTTGAAGCAAGAGTACCAGGCTTTTGTGTTTCTGTATTAGGCAGCCATTGGCTGCCTGAGATTGGGTGGAAGGTTTGTGTGACCTCCATAGAAGGTGTCAGGTGCAAGCCCTTTAGACACAGCTGGTAAAGGGGATCTGAGGAGCCGTCAATAGTCATGTTACCCAAGGGATAGGCACTTAATTCCTAGCGATCACCTGTGCTGCCCGTCATCCACCTTGGGAAATCTCTGAGAATACAAATGCTGTCAGCTCCATAACCACTACGCCACCAGCAGTTAGGGACAATGGGGTTCCTTCTATGGGGAGAATAATACCTAGCATGAAGGTGGCCTTCTGGCTGAAGTCCATGTCTCAGAGAAAAGCTGTTTTATGAGCCAGGTACAGTGGTTCACACCTATAATCCCAGCACTTTGGAAGGCCGAGGTGGGCAGATTACCTGAGGTCAGGAGTTCGGGACCAGCTTGACCAACATGGTGAAACTCCATCTCTACTAAAAATACCAAAAAATTAGCTGGGCGTGGTGGTGCATTCCTGTAATTCCAGCTACTCAGGAGGCTGAGGCAGGAGAATGGCGTGCACCTGGGAGGCGGAGCTTGCAGTGAGCCAAGATTGCGCCACGACACTCCAGCTTGGGCTACAGAGCAAGACTCCATCTAAAAAAAGAAAAGAAAAGAAAAGTAAAAAGTGTCATTCTCTGGATGTTATTCTCAGATAAGCAACTTTATTTAAGGGCCTTATATACATGGAAATGACACCTTCTTCAGCTTGAAAACACCAAATATTCCAGCCATGATAAAACCTCATTAATTTGAACTGTTTTAAACTGTCCAAAGTGAAATATAGAATTAACCATGACAAATGTTAGTAGCTTTTTACCATCTTTTTCAAATATGTGACAAGGTGGACTTTAGCTTGGTTGAGGTCAAATTATCTTTAATTTGGAGTTACTGCTAACTTAATTAGCAAGATTCTTAAAATTTATCTTATTTTGAAAACTGTACTTATTCATTGTAACTCTATTTTTATTTGTGCAACTGTATGGGGGTACATGAGAAAACTTTACATGTATACAATGCCCAGTGATCAAGTCAGGATGTTGAGGTTGTCCATCACCCAAGTACTATACATTTTTGGCTAAGTATTGTCACTCTACTCTGCTATCTCTTGTAAGTTTGTATCCAGTGGTAGGTGGTTCCAAAATATCTACGAATTGGCTGTTTTTTAAAAAATAATTTTTCTATACCAAATAATAGTTATATTCTAAACCCGTACTGTGTGTATGTTTGTATCCGCTTTATCTAACTAAGGAGAAATAAAATTTAAAAATTTGTCACAGCACTAAGAAAGATATATAGAAACTGAAAATCATACTTACATTTTTAGATCGAAGAAGACATTTTAACAGAAATTACCCAATGTTTATAACTGAATGACAATGCAAACATTATTTATCAATGTGTAGAGGGTAGTTAAAGTGATATTTGGAGTGAAAAGTACAGCCTAGATGCATATATTTTGTAAAAGATATGAAAATTAATGAGCCAGCCACTCAAAGAGAATATGAAGTTGGAAAAACAGAGTGAACCCAAAGATCTCTGATAGAAAGAAAGAAATTTAAAAAGCAAAAAATACTGAAATAGAAAACAAAATGCAATAGAGGGCATTCATAAAAACAAAAGCTTATTTGACAAGAATAATAAATCAGTTAGCTTCCACCAAGACTAAAGAAGAAAGAGAGAGAAAGCATGTATTAGTGATGTTAGGGATGAAAAAGGAAATTAACTACAGAGAAAAACCAAGTCTACTATTAAAAAAAAAAAAAAACTACCAATAAATTTGAAATGTTAGATGGAGTGCAGAATTGCTTTGAAAAATATAAATATCCAAAACTGACTGAAAATGGAGCAATCCTGAACAGACTGACAATTATTACAGAAGTTCAAGAAGTTATAGGCCTTTTCACTCATGAAAAACACTCTACCTCACCGGTAGTCAGGGAAATGCAAGTTAAAACAATGAGCAATGCCATTCCATAGGAGCATCTAACTGACAAGAAAGTCTGATAGTACTAAGAGTGGGCAGAAATATGGGGAAGGAGTAACACCCAGACACTGCAGATGGAAATGCAGTTGGGACAACTGGATTGGAGTAAGGAGGAGCCTATTTGTACCCTGCCAACTGGCAAGTCTGAGTATACACCCTACAGCAGCCTTTGCCTATGTGCACAGGAAGATATACACCACACTTCATCCACTCATCCATTTATTCAACAGACTCTTATTGTGTCACGTATTACAGGGCCCATGCACCCGATCATTGTAGCGTTGTTTGAAAATAACCTACTTTTTGTTAATGGCAATGAGGAAATAGTGTAGTCTGTTCATAAATTGAAAAAATCCATACAGCAAATGAAAATAATGAAGTGGTTTGGAACATGGATGTATCTCTAAAACATAAGAATAAGTAGTAAGCCAAGGGGTGAAACCCAGACTATGTTACTGTATGGGTACATATAGAAAACACATGAAACAATACCAGCGACATCAGCATCATGTGGGAGCTTATTAGAAATTCAGACCTCCCACCTCAGGCCCACTGAATCAAAGTCTCAAAGTGGAGGGCACAACAGTCTGGTTTTTATCATCTCTCCAGGTGATTGGTATACACAGGAAAGTTTGAGAAGCTCTTATATTACACATGGGCACATCTATATGTGGCTTAAAATATTAAAATGTGGGTGAGAGGATCCACACCAAATTCACAATAGTGGTTACCTCTGGGGAGAGAGGAAGAAGGAAAACTGAATCAGGAAGAATACAAATGGGGCATTAATTGCATCTGTAACTGTTTATTGTCTTTAAAAATGTCAGATAAACATGGCAAAACACTAATATTGGTTAATCTGAGGGATACACACACAGTTTTTAAAATATTCTTCTCTGGACATTATATGTTTGAAAATACTACAATAAAAATTAGAAAAATAAATCAACAATTCCATCCAGAGAATTTGATGGAATATAGCTCTTTCTTATTTGATATAATATTAATTTCATTCAATGTCATACCAACCATTATTTGTGCCCATTGCTTTTAGGCGAGTCAGGGAGTTAAACAGCAGCAACACTAAAAAGTTTCTGGAAGAAAGAAAGAGAGTAAGTATTTTATTATATTTTTGGCATTCTTCCTGTAAAAAACTATAAACAATAACTCATGCTTAGCCACCAGACCTCTAGCTAATTTGCTTAATTTGATTTTTCTGTACATTAAACATTCCAGCTTCTCTGCTGCCTGAAAACTGCAATAATCTCTCACTAAAATCTTTAAGATAATGATTTGGCACCGTTTTACACAAAATGAAGCCAGGTTTAGTCATCCATAAGTCCTCTATTATTTTCTAAGATTTTAGCAGGAAAGATCTTCCCAGAAAGAATTACGAGTTTAAACTCCACAAATTTTGAGATGATTTTTTAAAAATTATTATCTCTTTCACTTAAATTATAAAGTTACAAGTCATCTCTCCCTGTTTTAAGATTGTAACCCAAAGTTTATCAGAATTTTTTTAAATGTTTATTTATTTATTTATTTGCAGCTCGCAATGAAGCAGTCCAAAGAAATGGATCAGTTGAAAAAAGTCCAGCTTGAACATCTAGAATTCCTAGAGCAACAGAATGAGCAGGTATTTTACCTAAAATATGTAAACACATGTAGGCAGCTAGCCAATTTGGGGTACACATGCCGTGGCCCACAGTGACCAGTGGCTTTTTGCATATCGTAATTGAAAGGTGGATAGAAGAATGTGTTGCCCATTACTATATTTTCTCCATTATATCCAAAAAGAAAAGAAAGTACCTGTTTTTGGAGCACGAGCAGAATCTGGCTATGCCAAAAAAAAAAAAAAAAGAATATTTGGATAAATTATGGGGATTCTAAGAATGAAATTACTAAAAGCGAGAGTATGAAAAAAATAGATTACAAAGTATTTCTTCATTTTCACTTAGAGTTTTATAATTTGCAAACTACAGGCAAGGGATATGATGTTTCAAAGCAAATGAGAGAAAGCACCTATTTTCAACCTCAATCTGAAAATGAAGTTTAAAAACCTCCCTGGGGCTTACAGGTAGAATCTAAAGTCATGAGCCCCCATCACTCTACAACCACTGAGCATGAGTAGATACCGTAATTTTGGTGCTTTTTCCAAGCAAGACGAGACACTAAATAAAGAAATATGCACAAATAAAGAGTTATCCAGGCCCGGCGCAGTGGCTCACGCCTGTAATCCCAGCACTTTGAGAGGCTGAGGAGAGTGGATCAGGTCAGGAGATCAAGACCATCCTGGCCAACATGGTGAAGCCCCGCCTCTACTAAAAATACAAAAATTAGCCAGGCCTGGTGGCATGCACCTGTAGTCCCAGCTACTTAGTAGGCTGAGGCGGGAGAATCACTTGAACTCAGGAGGTGGAGGGTGCAGTGAGCCGAGATCGCACCACAGCTCTCCAGCCTGGGTGACAGAGTGAGACTCCATCTCAAAAAAAAAACAAACAAACAAAAAAAGGAGTTATCCCAATTCCAACTGTTTAGTTAGGCCAATGGGCATATACCAGCACCAAGAGAAATGTATTTTTATCTGGTGCATAGTACAGATGGGCACCTTTGCAAATGGGCTACAGCCCATCAGCAACCTTCAATTTGATGGAAATCCCTCTAGTTCCTGTGACAACAAGACCCTCAGTTATCGTTTAAATATCAGACAAATGTCAGTTCAAATGTTATTCTTTAGGTGTAGTTGGTATAGAAATTATTATTCCTAGGTAATTCAATGTAGAAATGGAGCGGTTTTGATGAAATACGTACTTGTGCCACATTGTTCCTTCCTGTTTTCTCCCATCTATAAAACAATCTTATTTAAGGAATACTTTTTTCCAAAGTAAATGGCTCCCCTTGAAGAATACTTAAGTAGGAATTATACTAAAAAGTACCTTTGAGAAAGTTAAAAAAAAAAAAAAACATAAAATCATTTTTTGTATGTCAGTAAGGTAACAGATAAATCTGACTTCTAGTTTCAGATTCTTTACTTTTTGGTGGACAGAAATTTTATTCATCAACATACTTCCTAGTTATGTTTCCCATTTCCTTTTCAGCTAAATGCTTCTATTCATAAGCAAGTCCACTCCAAGGGGACAATACATGTTATTGTCCCCATAGGTCCAATTCATTTGACCAACTCATAAACACATCACATTCTGATACAAGTTTCCTAGCTTATGGTTTTGCTCTTAAAGCACTTCTCAGAAAGTGCTCCTGGGGTAAATGTAGGAATATGAATAAGGATAAAGCCACCATCTCCAAAACTTTAGAAGCCACTTCAGTGATTCGACAATGGGTAGGGATAAGGATGCCTTGGAGAAGGTTTTTAAAAATTCTCCCTAGAAGAAGGGCACAGTGAAAGGTAAGGCACAGTTATGTGTTAGTTAACTAAATTAAGAAACTACTTGGAAATTAATTGTGTTGCTTAGCAACAAGTTTGACTAAAGAATGTAAATGTGCTCAGAATTACTCATCACTACAATAGTGGTGTATGCCAGAGCTAGAGAATACAGTCATCTTGTGTCGCTAGTTTCAGAGCCGAAGTACATAATTTTTAAAAATCACTTTGAGCTTTTATCCTAATACATGACTAATTCAAGCCACACCAGAGTTCTTGCATTAAACTGCTAGATTAGTGATAGCTATATTGATTAGACTGTATTGGGAGAGTGCTGGCTTTTTGTTCCAGAAATTCAAATAATGTCTTTTAAGGTCTACCACCCACGACTGATACTTTGAGTCACAAAAGCTTGGGAAAGCATAGAACATGAAAAGGCTTGAGACCTGATAAAGATTTAATGAGATTCAAGGAAAAGACATTTAAGGTATCATACTGATGCTTCTGGCAAGCAAAGAATTTGGACTTGAATTTCTGTGTTAAGCTTTGCTTTAGAAATATGGCCTGTTCAATTGCAAATTGAATCCCAGATCTTTCTAGTATTTTTGGCATTTAAGGGTGAGAAGCCTCTCAATTCACAGTTACTCTGTATGGTACAACATTGTCATGGGCACAGTGCAAAAGATACAGTGACTTCACTTCTTTACTCATGAAAAGGCAAGGTCTGGAACTATATAGTATATCTCCCTTCATAACCAGGTAAACATTTCATCAGCAAGAACAGTTCTCTGTCTCCAGACAATTCAAACTTCCACAACAATATGCTAAATAATTGTTAAATCCCAAGACTTTTTTTCTAAGCCAGAGATAAATGTAAACATTCTCCCATAGTATTTCCCTCAAAGATTTCTTTCTATTTTCCTGTGACTCTACTCCTAATCAGTGTCCCAAATCTCCCCTTCCAAAGCAAGGCCTGGAATGGATTCAGTCCATTAGCTAACCCAGTGTTGGGGGCACTGGCAGAAACAAATCAAGTGGCAGTATGTTTTGGTCCTGATTCTGGATCCTCACCTTCTAAGCTATTTGTAAGCCACTTTATGTCCTTGCCTACTTGGTCAGCAGATTATTCGCTTAAAACTCTGAAGGTTGGAGATGTTTTTCCTACTTGAGTTTTTTCATAGACCTCCCAGCTACACAGTATATCTCATCTGTCTTGACATGTACCATTTCAAACATTAACGACTCCATTACTGTCACCCACTCGAGTCTCAAAAATTGATTTTTGTCATCAATCCTATCATTTTATACAGAGAGGTAAAAGGTTTTGCTTAAAGGCTAGGTTCTCCACTTACTGTCACAGGAGAGAGGCACAGTCTGGGGATGACAGGCGTTGGTTGTTTGTTTTGTTTCTTTTTTTTTTTTCTGTTGAGGTCAACTAGGGGAAAGTTTGTCACTGAGGGGTGTGTACGTGTTTTATCCTTAGCTTTTTGCTTTTCTGTATATGGTTTTGCATTCATTTCTCAAATTCACTTCAATATTCATTTATTTTCTTTGCTTTGTATGTATGACTCAATTTTGACATTACTATTTTTGTACAAACAGCTTTTGAAATCCTGTCATGCAGTGTCCCAATCGCAAGGTAGGACCGAAACTCTGATAAGCAAGACATTGCTTTCCTTCTCGACTACGTCCGTATTCTCTGTGCAGTCTCCATTTATGAGTCACATCTGGTCATAACTAATATCTGAAGGGTTTGGATTTAAAAGCTTGACTATTCCATGCTTGGATTTCTGATGTCATATTCATGCCAAAATGCCCAGAGTCTTTAGAGAATTACTTCTGAGGGTATTTGAGCCTGTATGTTCTATTGCAGATCTGGGAAACAGATCATGGTAATAAAGACATAACCAGAGCAGTGATGTGCAGCTGTCATTTGGACTGACCACAGCTAAGACAGGGTCACAGAGTCAGATCACTCACAAATGTTAATATGACTCCAATTAATTTTTAAAGCACCCAGTAAAAGTTGGTTGGTGGTTTTTAATGACGGAGCTGTGCTCTGCGTGTAGAAACATTACACGATGACTCTTGTCATGCTCTCTGCTAAGTCCCATCTGCTAAAGACCCTGATCACCCCTCATAAGTAAGGTGACCATATAATTTATTGTCCATACCCGGATAGTTTTGAGAGTGAAAGGCAGCTCTGTTCGTAATATCTAGGACTACAGGCATAAACTGGAATTGCCTCAGACAAATGAGAATGAATGGTCACCCAACTCATACAAAAACTTAGCTGTTGGAATAGTCTTATAATGTCCTGTGATTCTTCCTTCTACACTGTGGTCAATACTTTCTTCAGAAGCTAAAGGGGGAGAAGCACAGAGAATCGTTTTCTACTATTTACTGAACATGGAAGTACTTAATTTCCAGTGCTGATAATGTTTCACTGTCATCCCTTATGAATACTGTTTGTGTCATAGTTTCATGTTTCTATATTTTTCTCCATTTCTTCATTTCTCTATTAGAGTATTACTATACTTTAGGCATAAAAAATATCTGGACAGAGGGAACCACCCATCCCAAATTTACACAGAAAGATTTAATTCTTTTTGTGTAATTAATTTTGTCACAAGAATTCATTTGGAAGATGCTTCTCGTATAATGTACAGAGTTGACCAAACCCCCTCCCAGTAACCTTCCATTTAGTTGGAATATCTACGCAGACATGAATATTAACATCAGGGCACTTCAGAATCTGCCTCCAATTTGTATCTTCATAGGTCCATGTTTCTATTTTCAAATGTCCTTTATCTCAAAGCAGCATGTCACTAAAAAAAGAAATGGGCAATCCTCATTCTTCAAAAGATACGTGCATTGGGTTGGGCAAACGCATCCAGGCTACCAATTGGATAATAAAAGCTGAAATGTACTATTTGATTTTTTCCTGTTTCCAAGCAAGTATTTCTCACCAGACGCTGCCCCCGTCATACCCCCTTTCCTCTTCTCGAATTAGCTTGTTGTCTTAGTGACAATCTGAACTCATGAGGTTGAATTCACTATTGCTTACTTCCTGGTAGTCCATAAAAATTACCCTAGAGAAGTAAGAGCCCACAGGGATAGAGTTTGCACAATAGGATTCCTGAAGGCCTGCATGTTCCTGTAACATTCCATTTACAGAAGACTCCAGCCAGTCCAGTGTAATATGCTCTCACCTCAACTTCTCTATCAATTAGAATCTTAGGGAATTACTTTTAACTAAATTTCAGGCTATTTAGGAAATAAGTTGTACATAAGCAATACTTATTCTAAATGTGATAAAATTATCTACACACAGTCAAAGCAACGTGTCAATCTGTAGAAACTAAATCAAACAGTTTGTGGTAAGAAGTAGCCAGAAGTAACCTGCCCTTTCTCAGTCTGAAGATGAAGCAAGTGGTCTACCCTCTTTTCAAGTGGTTCTCCTCGCACTGTGTAAACCAGTCCTTCTCAAAATTTAATGTGTATAAAAACTTCCTGGAGATCTTGTTAAAATGAAGATTTTAACTGATTCAATAGGTCTGGGGTAGACTCCAAGATTCTATGTTTCTAAGAAGGTCCCAGGCAATGCTGCGCTGCTTCTACGTGGACCATATTTTGAGTAGCAAGAATGTGGTGACAGGATCCTATTTATGGGAGAAGAGAGGCCAGGGTTGTTAAGTGCCTTCAGATAAGGATTTCAACACACGTAAGGCCATGTTTCTGATGTTATAGGCGAAGGAGATGCAGCAGATGGTGAAATTGGAAGCCGAGATGGACCGCAGACCAGCAACAGTAGTATGAAACTCCAAAATGCAAACTGAAGCAGCAAACCCACAAAGCATCAAAAGATTCACTCACAAACTTCTGAACACAAACTCCGTGGATGAAAGCTGTTTATTTTGTTTCCTTTATGTGTAAACAAGATGTTATCTGAAACCAGAGAGACTTGGAATGTCTGATTGACTTCTATTTAACAGCTTGAGTATTGCATTTCCTTGGCCAAACAAAAGTAGCTACAAATCCACAAAAATTTACTAATCCAGTAAGGCAGAGTTTAACCATTGATAATACAACTTAAACATGTTTGCTATAAAATACCATCACAAGTAAATGAGCTTGGTGTTAACAACTCTCCTTTGTGATGTCTTAGGACATGTTTGAGCTGCAGCAAAAAAAAAAAAAACAAAAAACAGTGCATTCGCAATTTCATAGCAAGTGCATGCACTAGGAAAAGAAAATTCTGTCTACAAATGTATTAGCAGAAGTGGTGGTCTGCTAGACAAATAATTTTGCAAAATTTTTCTACATCTAAGTTACCTCATCAGTAAGTGCCGTGTCTCTACCATGCCATCAGAGGCTAATTTCCTGTAAAAGTTATGGAAATTGTTAGAACAATAGAAAAATAGAGCAGTGTATGTGTGCCAAAACTCATCATTACTCAAAGGAGAACTGTGTTAGGCACATTTAAGAAAGTTGACATCTGACATTGCTTTATAGGAATTGTTTCCGCAGATTCCAAATACTACAATTCACACCATAAAGATTGTGAAGTGATTATTGGCAAACGTTTGTAAATGTGACCATGTATAAAGTATTTATACTCTTTAATTCACACTGTTAGAGAGCAAAATCATCTAAGTATTGCCACATGACAAGATTAGTAAGCAGGAATACTAGAACTATGTTTGCATGATACACAAGCACCAGTAAAGACTAATCCATACAGACACAGTTAACCTAATGCCAAATAAATACTGGTTAAATAAATGTATGGCACAGAATATAATTTGACTATCAAGACTTTTAGCATAATGAAAAAGTCTATATATATGTGTATATGAATTATGTGGGCATTCTTGATACTTCAAGTTCTAGTTTGAAAAAAATACATAACTAATTTAATTTTACACAAAAATATTTATGCAGATTTTCAGAATTTCATATCAGGAAATGACCTTTTTATGTCTGTTAAATATCAAAACAATTTGCTACAGTGTTAATCTGCATGGTCTTTAAGCCTGTTGTAGTTGAGATGCAGACAGTGCATGAAAAAGTATTCCGCTGGGAATTGAGCCATGCCACCAAAGCCAAGAGGAGCGCATGGAAACCCGGTAGTCTAGAACTAATCAGATTACTGATTTTAGTGCACAGCACCAAATGAATTGTTGTATATGCTTGTACAAATTGATTCTTTGTGTTCCTCTGAACAAAGCGGAGAAAATGATGATACCATCGATAGTGAAATTAAACTTCCAACTTCTCTAATAAAAAATTAAAATACACATAACACTCGTCAGAGTATTTGCTCCCAAGATGCATTCTAGCAAATGTTTTGCCTTTTTCATATGCATGATCTCATCGTTATTTTCAAAGGGGGCTTATTAATACCCCCAACATGTTTTTCACCCAAATGATGCAAAACATGCAGATTCTAGTTGACTTCAGATGTAATATACTTGTTTTTCTCCTATTTATGATTTGAACTGGATTCTGTAAATCTCTGGTTCTTAGTTTCCTTATCTGTAAAACAGTGGAGTTAGACTACATGTCTTTTGGCACTAACATCTCATGAAAAATTATGGTTAATAAAATATCACCATATTTAGATTGCCAATTTTCAAAGATTCTGAATGGCTTCTCATCATCAAATCAAATCAAATCCAAGAGCTCAACTGTGCTCACCATTCTGTAACACTTGACTGAATTCATCACTTGCCTCCTCTTGTTTCTGCTTTGGAGAGGTACTACTAGTTTTTCCATTTTTCTTACTTCTTCTCCGGCTTTTCATCCTCCTAGACCACCATAAGCATTTATATTTTCCAGTGTTATATATGGAACCAGTTTTTGTCTTTAATCCAGGTTACTTTTAGTATTTGAGACATCATACCGTTAATCCATTGTAGTAGGATTAAAATGTACACACAACTCAAATGTGCAACAAAAAGATGTGTTACCTGCTATTGTAAGTTCGTATTACACTCAAACCTTGCATTCTCCCTTATTATGAAGAAAAATTAATTGCCAGTTAAAGTAACTTCAGCTCTTCCAGTTATAAAAAAAAAAAAAAAAAAAAAAAAAAAAAAAAAAAGCATTTTCAGGGACATGTTTAGTTACTTGATAGTCAAATTCCCTGTTAGAGGCCCTCCCCATTCAAGAGATCTTGCTTTTTGCCCCAAATGGCATCTGGGTGTGAGGGAAGCTCATGTATCCACCTGGCAATTGGTAGGAGCGTCTGGTTTCCCCATTGTTGGACACGTCCTAACTGCGCTCTACTGCAGCTTTCCACCCCAGTGGTTCAAAGTCCCTGCTCAGCCAAGTCCTCATTCTGGTATCAGTTTATTCCAGCATTCTTCTGGGATATGCAGAACTTCCAGGTCTTTGGGGGCGGTGCAGGAACCAATGGTGCTGTCTCAGGTCCATCCATCAAAACACTCCTTTGGTCAGTTATCAGCTACTAGGGCCATGTAGTTCCAATACCACAGAGGCTTCTGAATCCAGGAGGCTTGAAATGTTCCAGAGCAATGCCCCAAAAAGCAAGAAGCAAGCAAGCTTTATGCTGGCCCCAAGACTATCTGGGTTTATACTATATCTTGCTTCTCCCACCATCAGAACTTTTTGTTCTGATTTGGGAGCCAGGGCACTTGAGTCTCAATTCTTACCTTTATTCTTTCTTTCAGCCCGGAAAAGATATTCAACTACCCATTCCTGACTGATGGAATACCCATACAGTACTATACTTCTCTTTTCCTAAGTAGGTTGCTCTTCACCTTTTGGGGGAATAAAAGGCTTCATGGAAAAACAGCCAGGTTACCAAGTTAGGGAAACACATCAGAAAGTACCATCTTTCATCAAATCCAAGGCATTATTGATCACAGCATATACCATTATTTTATATACCACACAGAATGAAATACACTGCCAATTAAACTATGGTAAACCATCCAGTGATTGTCAAGGCACATCCCCATTTCAGAGATGTTAAAATGTGAAAAATATATACATCTTGGAATCCATGAAACATGTAGTATTCCAAAAGTAGTATACAAACTCCTCAACCCTAAGCCTTAAGGAGGAGAGGAAGTTTTAAAGATAGGAGACAAGAGAATCATTTTATCAGAAAACTTAAACTAAGGAACCATTCTGCCACCGAGTTTCAAATTTAGTAATGAGCTTCCTGGAAAGCAATTCCAAAAGGGAAAGAAATCTATCTTTCACTGTCTTTATTTGGAGAATCTTTTGTTTCCTTTAGCTGTTTCTTCCAATCACATGCCTTTGATTTCTACTTCTTTGCATGTAATTCTCAAATCTGTAATTCTAGCCTTTACCCTTCTTTCCGGAAGCTCTGACTCTCCCTCTCAGATTTCAATAAATAGGTGGCCATGTGCACATTGCATGCGATTAATTAAAAAAAAATAGAGACCCTTTCTCCATCTGTCCTCCCCACATATTTTAATAGTCCATAACCAGTGCTAAACCTTGGGGCCATCTTTTTCTGCTCCATCTCATTTCCTCCAGCCCCCAATCTGTTCATAAAACTTACGAATTCTGCCCTGTCTTGAGAACTTCCTTCTCCTTCCTTATAACTCAATGTTCAGAATTTGAAACTTGCTGTTCAATTTCTTTGCCCTCCAAATCCCCTTTACACAGAGATTAATATTCCCAAATGACTCTTGTAATCGTATTACCATTCTGCTTGTAAATGCAGAATTCCTGTCTACTACCTAAAGAATAATGTTGAAATTAGTGTTAACAGCATTCATTTTCTGCCCCCAACATGCCTACTCATTTTAATCAATATGAATTTATCACTATTCTTTGTTCACATACACATAGTACACATCTTTTCTAGCCACATTACATAATAATGCTCTATTAAGTCTTGAAAAGCAACCTCCAAAAATACCATTTCCAAAAAGTTCTCTCATTCTCCCAAGCAAGAAGTAACCTGCTGTTTTTCATTTGTCCATTTATACTTTAAAAGCTATTTAAGCATGAGAATTTTCCACCAGTCTTGACTAATTTCTTTTCAGGCTTTGTTCAGTTGCTTTTTAAAGAACAGGTAGTCACTAGCTATCGAATGACTAAGTTATTTTCTATGAAGTAAAATGAAGGATTTGTAACCATCTGTGTAGTCTCTTGGGCAGGGCAGGAAATGCCTTGAAAACTTAATGAAAAGAAGCTTTTTTGCAAAGTGTCTTTTCAATTCCAAGGAAAACAATTTTTCTTAATACTTACTGTTAGCATACTTTTAAAACAGTGCAATGATCACGGTGGCCATCAGGGATCTAATAGTGTGGACCCATCAACATTGAGAGATTATGGAGAGTGAAGAGGGAATACTCCTATTATTTTATTAGTGAGGTTATCTTAGGGATGCCTCATTCAAAACCCTAAATAGCTTCTCCTTCATCATCACTTGCGCAAGTCTAACAGAAGGCCACACATTTCTACAACTTTTCTTTGATGCTTGGCATTGAACAGAATCTCAAGCACACATTTTAATTGCATCTTTAATGTCATAATAAATCTGGGTGGTGCCTCTGGGATGAATATTTATGAGCCATCTTCTTTAATAATATTTTGTGGAAAACGTTCTGCTCTGTAGGTTAGAATAATGAAAAAATATTAGGCGGGTCGGGGGAGTAGGGAGATGGTTAAAATAGCAGCATCGTTGCTTTTACATTAAAAAATAGGTGTCTACACTGTACTTATCGTGATAAATGATGCTGTGCCTCTTCCACTCCTTTCCTCTCCTAGCATTACCTTCTTGGAAGTTCAGGATAAGGGGCAATTTCTGAAGTACTTCATCCTGGAAATTTTTGAGTGCTTTTAAACCTTCTCTCTTCTTCCTTTGGGCTCCCTGGTCACTCAAATGCCATCCTGCCACAGTCTTGGATGCTAATATTAAGTAGCTGCTTTCGGACTGGTCTGTTTGAGTTATGGGTCCTAAAACTGCAGATAAGTGGGGAATTACTTTACCACATTACTTTGTCCAATTGCATAAAATATGGGACACAGATTTTTTAAATGCAGTAGTCTAGCAATGGAAATATATGGTATTGAGTAGTTACACTGATTTTAAAGCAAAATTCTTAAAAAATATAGCAGCATATATTAGATATTAATAAGAGAAATGTATTTAAATATACTTAGAATAATTTAAAAGTGTATTGTGTTAACTAATATATATGCTGAAATAAAATTCAGCTAAGTAAATATATTTTCTAAGACTTGGAAGTCTATTAAGCTAAATATCTGCCAATCTTATGTCCCAGCAGTTACACTCTAAGAGAAATGAGTGTAAGCCAGGCATGGTGGTACGCACCTGCAATCTAAGCTACTTGGGAGGCTGAAGATATAATTCAAGGCTATTCCTCCTCTTTAATCCCAAAGTAGTGTTCAGTGATCACACCTGTGAATAGCCACTACCCTCCAGCATGCAATACATAACGAGACCCCATCTTAAAAAAGAAGAAGGAAAAAGAAAAAAAGAAATGAGTATATTTGTATGTGTTCATCCAAAAGCATGTTCTTTATTCATAATAATAAAAAGCTAGAAACAAATCAGATGTGTACCAATAGGAGAATGGATTCATAAAATTTAGTACGTTCACAGAACACACCCAAGTACTTACCTTATGATTCCACATACATGAAGATCAAGGAAAGGCAATGCTAATCTTGAAGGAGAAGGTCAGAGTAGGGGTCCTCTCTGAAAAAACCTTCCAGGATGATGATGGTCTATGCAAGCGGTTCTCGAAGTGTGTATCACAGATCCCTTGGCAAGCCGTTGTATCCCCAAGAGACTGTCAGAGGGTCTGTAAAGTCCTCTTGTTTCCAATCCATCTCTGTGGGAGGCCAGATTTCTTCATATACTGCAGTGAAAATGACATATCACAACAGACTGAATGAAGAAAAAGACATTAGAACTCAGATGACTTCTGTGAAGCCATACGTTAAAGAGATTTGCAACAATGTAAAACAATGCTTCTTCTCACCAACTTTTAGAAAATACAGTTATATTTCACAAAAATGTTATTGTAATAGTACAATATTGGTTATATATTAACAAGTGACAGTTTTGTTATTTTTATTGAATTGAGAAATATTTTGAAATTCGTGTTTCAAATTTTTAATATAGTAATGTTTACAGATATAATTCACATAACCAAACTCTGAGTTTTTAAAAATATTAAGAGTATTAAGGAATTCCTGAGACCAAAGATTTTGAGAACTGCTGGTCTATAACTTAAGCTGGGTGGAGGTTACATGGGTGTTTATACGGGTAAACACTGATCAGGGAATCAGGGAATACACCTAAGATTTGTGTCTTCCGTTGCATGTATAAATCTCAATTAAAACGATGTTTTAAATACCATGAGCATTAGATATATGCTCATGGTATAAAGAAAATGGGGGGAAATAAAATATAATTTAGTATACAAAAATACATATACACATTCAGAAGATCAATAGTGATAATGCCAAAATAACAAAGTTTACTCCTGAAGCCTGTTGCTTACTGGAAACCATTGAAGAGGCGTAATTACCTAGAAGAGTTTTGAGCATAAAATTTAATCAGGGGGCTTTGCTGCTCCACAAGGAAACTATTCTACTCCTCTCAAAAGCCTGTGCTGAGTGAGGGAGGCAGAGTTGGATGTGGAATAGTCTCTCTTTATTCTTCCCATCTAGCGTTTTCCATGCCAACTCTCCAAGTTCTCAACAAAAAAAGTGATTTGAACCAATACAAGAGTAACTTAAGAGGGAGCTCTCACAAGGGACAAGAAATGACACACCCAGGAAAAAGAGCAGAAATATCCACTTAGAAAATGAGGCATCTGTCGGATTAAAGAGAACCCAGATGATAAATTTGACATATTTTCTCCCAAGGGGATCTACAGTAACATTAAATGATAGTGCAAAGCAAAATGGAAATGGGTACAGCTGGGATCAGCTGAGACAGACTAAACTTTCTACTTGTAGAAGTCAGTGTGGCCATTAACAGTCTAATTTGGGATCCCACTGACTACAGCTTAGATCCTAAGTCTGCTATTCACTAGCTGCAGACTTCAGGCATCCTACTTAATGCCGTGGAATTTGAGCCTTCCATCTGTAGAATGGACGTAATGCCACCTACCTCATGGTGCTGCTGTGAGGATCAAGTTAGCTTTTGAATCATTTAATACATACAGTTCCAGGCATATCCTAAGTTTCAAAGAGTGGTATTTTGAAGATCATTTATGGCTGTATTTACCTTTTTAGCTGAGAATTCCTCTTCATCTTAATACATAATCTATAGAAACTCTTTTAGGAATTTTTAAATAATATCACGTCATTTTTGCATGACATATAAAGGTATGATTTTAAATATTTGGAAAAATGTATTAGATTATATACTTTTAATAATTGATTAGCAAAGTTCATTTCAATAAGATGTTTAATAGAGTAATATTCGTTACATACCTCTGGAGAGACAAATTGCAACTTTTTCAGTATACCAAGCTTTAAGGGAAGATAACACATTTTATTTATTCATTTATCAGTTAAAAGATATTTGGATTGTTTCTGATTTGGGGCTATTATGAATAATGCTGTTATGAACATTCACATACAAGTTTTTGTGTGGATGTATGTTTTCTTTTCTCTTGGGTATATACCTAGGAGTAGAATTGCTGGGTCACATGGTAACTCTATGTTTAACTCTTTGAAGAACTGCCAGACTGTCTCCCAAAGTGGCTGCATCATTTCACACTTCAACCAGCAGTGTATGAAGATTCTGATTTCCCTATATCTTTGTCAATACTTATCACCTTTTTTATTATAGTCATCCTAGTGTGTGTGGGGGGGTGTCTTATTATGGTTTTGACTTTCATTTCCCTGATCCTTAATGGTGTTAAGCACCTTTTCACGTGCTTATTGGCAAGTTGTAGATCTTTTTTGTAGAAATATATATTTCAGAACCTTTGCTCATTTTTAAATTGTGTTGTCTTTTTATTATTGAGTTGTAGGAGTTCTTTACACATTTTAGATACTAGTCCTTTTTCAGATATATAATTTGCAAAATTTTTCTCTTATTCTGTGGGTTGTCTTTTCACTTTCTTCATGGTATCTTTTGAAACACAGAAGTTTAAATTTTGATGAAGTTCAATTTGTCTATTTTTCTCTTTTGTTGCTTGTGCTCTTGGTGTCATATTTAAGAAACCATTGCTTCATCCAAGGTCACTAAGATTTATGCATGCTTTCTTCTAAGAGTTTTATAGTTTTGTCTCTTACATGTAGGTCTTTGCTCCATTATGAATTATTTTTGTATATACTGTAAGGGTGAACTCCATTCTTTTGTATTTGAATACCTAGTTGTCCCAGAACCATTTGTTTTTGTTTTTGTTTTTACATAAGTTCTAGAGATCTAAAAAGCCTTTGCTGAAAAAAACTTTTTCTCAATTGAATTGTCTTGGCATCGTTGTCAAATATCAATGGATTTTAAATGTGGAGGTAAACTCACTGTTAAACTCCCATCATGTCCACTGGCATTGCTCAAGATGTGAATAACCTTCACCTAGCCAAATCCTATGTGTCTCTTCTACATGCTCATCAAAACCTCTCTGCAATGTTTGAGACAGTCAACCATTGCTCTATTCTTCAAACACTCCCTTGTCTTCATCTTCATGACCTCAAACTATATGGAGGCACAAACTTCCCATGCTCCACTCCCACCTTCTCTAACAAAATACTTCCTTTTCTTCATTTCATGAGAAAAGATGGATCTCGGGAATCTTTTGTCTATGATGCTTGCATCCCACGACACCCTTCCAAATTCTTCCCTACTCAGAATGGAATGCAGAATTTATGACCCAGACCACACCTGTTAGACATTAGTTCTAGACTTTTGTCTTTTACACACTTATTCTTATCACCCCATGTAGAATTGTATGCCTCTTTTATTACTGCATAACAAATGACCACAAAGTTACTGCAAACCCACTTACTATCTCATAGTTCCATAGGTCAAAGGTCTGGGCACAGTGTGGCTGGATTCTCTTCTCAGAAGCTTACAGGACTAAAGTGAAGTGTCAGCTAGGCTGTGTTCTCATCTGAGTGTCAGGATTCACTTCCAGGTTCAAGTAGTTATTTTTCAGAATTCAGTTATTTGCAGTTATGTGATTCAAGTCCCCACTCACATGCTGGCTGTTGGTTGATCAAGGGTAGTTCTCAGCTCCTAGAAGCTGCCTAGTTCCTTGTCACATGGCCATGTATATATATATATATATATATATCTCCTCTTTACAACATGACAGCCTCCCCATTCAAAGCCAGCAGCAGAATCTCTTTTAGCATTCCTCTTTCAGGAAGGATCTAGCAGTCCCTTTTAAGGACCCACTTGATTAGGTCAGCCCTACCAGGATAATCTCCCTTTTGATTACCTCAAAGTCAACTGGTTTGACTTATTATATCTGCAAAATTAATTGTATCTGCAAAATTCCCCCAACTATTTCAGGTAATACAACCTAATCAAGGAAGTTAAATTTATCAGATTCACAGTTCTGCCCATGCTTCATGGGAAGGGGTTATTCAGAGTACACGTACAAGGAGGTGAGAGTATTGGAGGCCATCTTAGATTTCTGCCTAAACACACATACACACACACACTCATAGTGCAGACCCCAAATATTAAAGTTAAATCTAACACGTTTATAGCATTTAGTGAGCTCTCTCATTTAATCTCCATGTTACAGGCAAATGGAGAACCTTATCACCGTTGTACAAATGTTGAATCCGAGGTCACAAAGCAACACCATAGAGATTAAAAAACAGAACCCATTTTTTCTCCTGTCTCTAAATTTCTCTTCTCTATAGAACCACCACGCTGTCATAGAGATCATCACATCCTATACTTAAAAAACGCCATCACTAAACCACCTGACATTTTGCAATGAACAAAGAGCATTTGTCAAAGGCACAATGTCATTTCATTGTCATGGCAACCTATTAGTACAGTTTTTAGCATTTCTGCTTCGAATGAGGAAATGAGTGAGCGGGCCCCTCAGCACAGTACTTAGCACAGTAAAGAACAAATAATACAGCCTGACCAACATGGTGAAACCCCGTCTCTACTTAAAAAAAAAAAATACAAAAATTAGCAGCTCATGGTGGCGGGCGACTGTAATCCTAGCTACTCAGGAGGCTGAGGCAGGAGAATCGCTTGACCTCGGGAAGCGGAGGTTGCAGTGAGTCAAGATCATGCCATTGCACTCCAGCTTGGGTAACAGAGCGAGACTCCATCTCAAAATAAAATAAATAAAATAAAATAAAATAAAATAAAATAAAATAAAATAAAAGAACAAATAATAAACTCCCCGCTTTTGGTGCTGTTATAAATTAATTTATGGATACCATCATACGAGGTGCTATGAAGAAAATATAAAGAAACATGATCCTTGCACTAGAAGGATTTATTTGTTGATAATACATTGGGACTTGATAAATCCCATGCATTCCCAACATTAATTAGATTTGGTTTAAATAATGCCAGTCAAAAAGGGAGTTCAGCAGGGTAATAAAATCTAAACAGAACTTTGCTTTTGAAAGTCTAGTCTATGGGTCAGAAAACTGTATATTCCACTGGCCAAATCTGGTCTCTCACCTGTTTTTATATGGCCCATGAGATAAGAATGGGTTTTATGTTTCTGTGGTTGGAAAAATGTTAAAAGAAAAACATTTGGTAATTCATAAAAATTATATGAAATTCGAATTTCAGTGTCCATAAAAAAATTGTATTGGAACACTGCCATGGTCATCCACTTAAATATGACCTGTAGTTGCATTTGCATTATGACAACAGGGTCAAAGATTTCTAACAGAGACCATATGACCTACAATGTCTAAAATGTTTGCTGTCTGGCCCTTTGCAAGGAAAGTTTGCCAGCCTTCAGTCTAGGCCACTTACCCCAGAGTAGAGAAGAGGGAAGGGATGAGGGTACAGAGGCAGAGTGGCAGGAACCCAACTCTTTAGCTTTAGGGGAGGAAAAGCAAAAAAGCCCCTTGGAGTCCTCAAAGACACAGGGTTTCTGAAGTCCAGGGCCAGGAAGTGGCAGAATCTCAGATGGTTCTGCTGCCTGACTGATTCCAGGCCTTGGTTTCTGCTGCTTTACGAACCTTTGTAGACAAAGGGAGCTGCCAGGAGTGAAGGCTTCCTTGGACCCAGCACTCTTGACCTTGCTGGGTTGGACAAGAGACAATGGCTACAGTGACTTCTGGGACTGAGGAGTGGGCACCTTCCCCACTCCCCAGGTGTTTACAAGCCCTAGTGTGATTGTGTGGTTCTGAAGAAGACAACAGTGATTTGGGATGTCACAGTGTGTGTTCTGCAAAAAGCAGAGCCTCAGACAAAAATCTGAGTGCAAGTATTTTATTTGGAAGGTGATCCCAGGAAATATAATGAGGGGTTGGGGGATGGAAGTAAAACAATAAGGAATAATTATGGAGAGTGTTACTGCTGTGGGCAATGGGCACAATCTCACTAGAGACAGCAGGATGGTGTAGCACACACCTCAGAATTGTCCCACCAGGGTGGAGACAAGGGGTATTTATCCATCAGCGTTCTCTTCTCTTTGGAAGGGAGTTTTTCTTGAGGGTAGTGACTCCCTAGTAGCTCCAACCAGCCCCTCATGGGTCAAGCAAGCTCCTGGAGCCAGAGAAGCCCTCAGGGAGAGAGCTGCATGTGCCGGAGGCAGGAAGACTTAGGCATGAATGAGATGGTACTAAAGTTAAGGGAGGTTGAGGAGACAAGGAAATATGAGTAGGGCACCAAAAGTGTCTACTGCAGTGAGCTCCCCTTCAGCCTTGGAAAGTTAGCAGCATTGGGAGAGAACATTCAAAGTAGACTTAATTTGTTTAAAAAAATAATGATACTTCCAGCTGCTGGAGTGTGCCAGATGTTCATATGTGTGCCTTAACTTTCCTGTTAGATAGCAGACTCCTCAATGTTATGCAGAAAGACACATTCTGAAGTTTTCTTAGTGGATTACTCGATAAAGAAAAAATATTAAGAGTTATTTGCTTCCTCTTTTCTTTCTCTCTGGCAATCTTCTGGTATGGATGGTATTCACAAGAAATAGAAACAACAAAAGTCCTGAATAATCAAAAATAAGGTACTCTTGAATGATCAAAATTAATTGCCAAAATCAGTGAGAGCTAACCAGCTCTGGATTATTATTTCCCATTTTAGGTATTCTAGCCATTAGGACAGAAAACATGAAAGGTACACAAATACTGTAATGTGTGTTATATTTTAGTAACAATAAAACCTCTAAAGGTATGACTGCACTGTGGGCTTTGTTTAATGATTAAAAAAAAAGAGAGATGGTAGCATTTCTAGTTGAAATTGAATCCAGTCAGCTTTCCAGATTTCAAAGGCTTTATAATGGAAGAAACAGTCCATAAGTGGGTCATGAACAATCTTGTCCATTAATCGTCCCAAGTCTAGCAGATATGCGTGCTGGGTGCCAAGAAAACCATGAGACTCTGTCTCAAAGACAGTGTGCCTTTCTAAATTTTCTTCTTAATGTGAAAGTCTAATATTTGGATTCAGTTATATTTTTCATTTGTATGAGAAAATGGACCCCACTCTAAGAGCAAGGATAAAGCAACACACCCAACCTTCAAGAGGCAAGAAGGATGCTTGGTAATCAGAGTCTCAGGTTTATACATTCAGCAATGCCCTCCCTGTTGATGTTCAAATACTCAAAGCTGCCATTGGAAATATAATGGGCATTTCAAACTTAACTTATTCAAATTAGAATTCCTGGTTTTTTTTGCCTACTCCTTCCCAGACTCAGGTTAAAACTCTCAGGATTATCTTTGATTAATGGCTTTCTCTTGTCCCCTTGGTATAATTGATAAGTATTATCAGCTCTTCCTCTAGCATATTTCTGAAATGGAATCACTTCTCAACACTACTGAGATAACCACCCTGGTTGTAACCAATGTCATCTCTTGCTTTGACCACTCTAACAGCTTCCTGGTTTCATTTCCATCCACTCTTGAGTTCCTGCAGTCCTCTCTGCACACAGTAGAAGAGTGATTTTCTTGAAGTATAAATCAGACTGATTGTGCAGCTCGTCTGTTTAAAATCCCCTAATGCTTCCCTCTGCACTAAAAATAAAGGCCAAACTCCTTTCCCAAGCCTATAAACCTTCATGTGATTCTGCCCCTGCTATTCTAGTTATCTATTGTTGCATAACAAACTATCCCAAAACTGAGTGCTTGAAGCAACAACGATTCATTATTTCTCATGGTATTGTAGGTTGACTGGCCTCAGCTAGCTAGTTCTTCTGCTCCACTTGGTATTGACTGGGGTCGCTTGTATGGCTGTGTTTGGTTGGGAACCCCACAGGGGCTGAAATGTGCAACATGGTTTTCCTGACACATCTGGTGCCTCAGTTGGGATGTCTGCCTGGGATGCTCGCTCCCTCTCCACATAGTCTCTCCACATTTAGTGGTCAAGTTCAAGTTTCTTTACCTGGATGCTGAATCTCAAGAGAGCAACAAAGGAAGCTGCCAGAATCGATTCTTAAAGCTTAGGCCACCACATTCCATTGGTCTATGCTATTGGTCAAATTAAGTCATAAGGTCAGCCCAGACTCAAAGGGGAGGGAAGAGAGACCCACCTCTTGATTGAAAGAAGGATATTAATATACAAGAATGGGAGAGATTTGGGGCAGCCACTTTGGAAATAACCTTCCATACCTACCTGCCTTTCCAATCTAGTTTCATATCAATCTACCCCAGTCGCACTGTGCATCTTTGTCATTCCAAAAGGTGCTGAGATAGCAAGTGCTAGTGTTTCCCACAATATCCTTCCACCCATCATCTTCCAGAATAGAACTGAATATCAGCTACGTTCATGGCTTCCCAGAATATATACTACATTTCCTAAGCTCCCTTGAAGCCAGGTATAAACATATGACCATATGATTCCATTCTGAGCAATGGAATAGTGTCCAGTGGAAGCCTTGGTGAACCCTCCTTAGGAGACAGCAGTGACCTATCTGTTGACCTCTTCCTCCTGTACCCTGTGTTCTTCGATGCTGATTGGACCTATGGGGACATGGAGAATGAATGTCTTGCCAGGCTGAAGAAGCCTCAGTCTCTGAGCCCACAGGATGGCCAACCAGCCCTGGAACAATGATCCCAGGATGTTTCTTTGAAGGAAATAGACTGCTAACATGTTTAAGCTACAGTTAGAAGGTGTTTTTCATCTTTCACAGTCACTTAATCCTTACTGCTGGGTGTTTGCAGTGGAGGGAATAGCAAGAGCAAAGGGCCCAGGGCTGGAGAGCATCCAGAATGGGAGCAGAGCCAAGGGGCTGAGTGATTGCAGAAGAGGCAAGGGTAGCCAAATCATGTGGAGCCTGATAGACCTGGCTTTTCCATCAGGGTGAAATGGGAAACAATTATAGAGTTTCAAAGAAGGAGTGACAAAGCCTTACCTACACTGTAGAATCCCTCTTGATCCCTTGTGCAGAACTGGCCATGGCAGCACCATGGCAGAAGGAGGGGCTGATTAGGAGGTACTTATCTAGATGAGAGAGAGTAGTGGCATAGACCAGGATGAGGGCAATGAAGATAGTGAGGAGTGGTCAGATCATGTGTCTAGTCTGAAGGGAGAGATGCCAGGATTTGCTGATAGATTGGATGGGATTTGGGCTATGATGGAATGGGAGATCAGTGATGGTCTACAAGCTTTTGGTCTGAGCAACTCCCAGCTACTTGGGAGGATTGCTTAAGCCCAGTAGTTCAAGGTTACAATTATCTATGACCATGCGACTGCACTCCAGCCTGGGTGACACAGCAAGACCCTGCCTCTAAAAGAGTGCTTTGCTCTTGCTGTTCCCTCCACTGGAAATGCCCAGCAGTAAGGATTAAGTGGCTGTAAAAGATGAAAAACACCTTCTAACTGTAGCTTAAATGCGTTAGCAGTCTATTTCCTTCAAAGAAACATCCTGGGATCATTGTTCCAGGGCTGGTTGGCCATCCTGTAGGCTCAAAGACTGAGGCTTCTTCAGCATGGCACGACGTTCATTCTCCATGTCCCCGTAGGTCCATTAAGGTTAACTGTTGCTAACTATAATGGAGTAGGTTGAGAAGGAACAGGGTGTTTTTTTGTTTTTTTTTGTTTGTTTGTTTGTTTTGTTTGTTTTTTTCAGGGGTGAGACATTTGGAGTTTGGTTTTGAACATTGTATTAGCCAGAGTTCTGGAGAAACAGAACCAACAGAAGGTGGAAAGAGAAAGATAGAGGTTTATTTTTAGGAATTGGCTCACACAGTTACAGAGGCTGGCGATTTCAAAATCGGCAAGAAAGCAGGAGTCTGGAGACCCGAGGAAGAGTTGATTACAGCTTGAGTCTGAAAGTAGCCTGGAGAAGAATCCCCACTTTCTCAAAGGACCTGAATCTTTTCTCTTACAGTTTTCAATTGATTGGATGAGGCCAACCCATATTATGGAGGGTAATCTGCTTTATTCCAAGTCTACTGATTTAAATGTTAATCACGTCTCATACCTTCATGCAATATCGAACCTGGTGTTTAACCAAACCTCTGAGCACCATAGTCTACCTAAGCTGACAGACAAAATTTACCATTAAGGCTGGGCATAGTGGCTCCATACCTGTAATCCCAGTGCTCTGGGAGGCTGAGGCAGGAGGATCACTTGAGCCCAGGAGTTTTGAGACCAGTCTGGCCAACACAGTGAGACCCTGTCCATAATTTTTTTTTTTTAGCACTGGTTGTGGTGTTGTGTGTCTGTAGACCCAGCTACTTGCAAGGATTGCCTAAACCCAGTAGCTCAAGGTTACAATGAGCTATGACCATGCATCTGCACTCCAGCCTGGGTGACAGAGCAAGACCCTGTCTCTAAAAAGAAAAAAACCCATTGTGGACATGTTTATTTATAAATGGTTTTATATACCCCAGTAGAGATGTTGAGTAGGTATTTGGCAAACATTTGAGATTATGAACATATTCATTTTGTTTAAAGAAACAAAACTGAATGACACAGTCAACTGAGTGAGTGTAGAACGTGGAATCTTCCAGATCCTCCCACTTTTTTGTGTGTGTTCTGACTGTCCTGTGACCTGGCCAGCTGCATGTTTAATCCCTGAAGGCTTAATTCAAACTGGGGCCTTGAACATTTCCATGCACTGATAAACTTGTTTGCATTGTTGCCCAATACTCTAAAAAGTCAAACATATTGTTAAACACATCGAAACTAGCCCCTGCCCTGAGCCAAATTTCTTAAACTTCCAGATAAACTTCATAACCCAACCCCCTCACTGGAGACATATCTGGGTAAAACATCCCTTGTATTACTGTCCCTCATAAGGAAGCTGTAGCACCCTCCCTATATAAATTCCTCTAAGAAACTCTGTGGAAATCAGCCTGGTATTTAGTGCTTTTTTGGAATCCCTACTGGCCCCATCTCAGAACACTCTGAGGCAGTCCCTTGTGGGAACTCTCCCGCCACCACTTTTGAAGCAACTCTAGCTGCAGATTCAGCCAGCTGGAACAGTAGGAAGAGACAAAAAGACATTTGAGGGTTGGTATTTCAATCTTAAGAGTTAGCACAGGCCAGGCATGGTGGCTCACACCTATAATCCTAGCACTTCGGGAAACCAAGGTAGGAGGATCACTTGAGCCCAGGAGTTTGAGATCAGTCTGGCCAACATAGGAAGACGCTGTGTCTACAAAAATAAAACAAAACAAAAAACTACTAGCCAGGTGTGGTGGCACATGCCTGTACTCCTAGCTACTTGGAAGGCTGAGATGGGAGGATCACTTGAGCCTGTGAGGTGGAGGCTGCAGTGAGCTGTAATTGCACCATTGCACTCCAGCTTGGATAGCAGAGAAAGTCCTGTCTCAAGAAAAAAAAAAAAAAAGTAATCACAAACGAGGAAGAGTCGCAAAAGGGAACTGTGAGGAAACCAGTGATTCGTAAGAAATATGAGAGTGAACTGTTCTGGAAGCCAATGAGCAAAGGACCTTGATAAGGAAATAATCAACGGTGTCAAATTTGGCTAAGTCAAGTACAACCTGAGAATTTGTCATTAAATTTGGCATCTTGGAAACCTGAAAAACCTCATGTATCAGTTTAGGTTGAACCCACGGAGAAGCAAAACCAGTAGGAGATATCTGTTAAGAGATTTACTGCATGGAACTGGCTTATGTGATTATGGGGGAATAAGTGGATAAGTCCAAATTCCATAGGCATTAGGAAGGACAGGCTGGGACTCTCAGGCTTCTGTTCACAAGCAGATTGTTTTTTTCTCCAGAGAATCCACAGCTCTGCTCTTAAGAACTTCAACTGATTGCATGAGGTCCACCAGATTATCTAAAATATCTCCCTTGCTTAAAGTCAATTGATAATAGACTTTAATAACAGCTGCAAAATATCTTCACAGCAGCACCCAAATTACGGTTTGATTTAATAAAATTTCCTAACCAAGTTGACACATCAAAGACCATCACACCTCAACAAGACCAACTTGAGTGGGTCCCAATTGAAGTGGGCTCAAAAGAATGGGGAGAAAACATGGAGATAGTGCTTATAGACAGTTATTTCAAAAAGTCATGCTATGAAGAGAAGCAGAGAAATGAATTGGTGACTGGAAGGTAATTGGATCATGGGTTAAATGGCTGAGGTAGAATTGAAGAGAAGACCATTAGTGGGGAGGAGCTTGAGGGACTGGAATTGGTGGGGTTAGAAAGCCACAGTTATGGATATTGAAACCACCAAGAGGAGGAAGAGGAGGAGGAGGAGCATCACAGAGACTGATCTTGAGTTGATAGCTAACATATTCAGAGAATGGGGCGTCACCCTTTGTTGGGATGGGAGTAACAGTACATGGTTACATGAGAAAAGGTAGTGGAGTTACAGTCTGATGACATCAGATATGAAGCTGGGAGAGAGGGGGCTGTCTTAGGGGGAAAATAAAACAGTAGTCTGGGAAAACAACAATGAAGATTAAAGGAGACACACACCCTTCAGACCCAGTGGCTCTAAAGTTTGGGAGGTTACAGCTCCCTCTTGAAAGGGCTGCGCAGAAAGCAGTGTCCCTTCATAGAGTACCCTGATCTGAGTTACAGCAAGCAAGGGAGAGGGATTTGCAGAAAAGAGGTTGCAGATTTCAGGAATTTTGCTGATGACTGTTCATGAGTTCCAGAAGATAAGTGGGGTGAGAGATGACATTCTTATGGGGGCTTTCAGAGCTATATAAGGAGGAGCTGAGGGCCTGTGCTCATGGAGGTCCCTGACAGGGTAGGGATAAAGGACACAGGAGAATAGTATGGATAGTTTCCAGATGGGTGATAGGGATGCTGTGGGTGCTGAGGAGCAGACAGGGGCAGGAGAGTCTTGGCAGCAGCACAATCAGTTCTAGGCCCTGTTTTCCCTTTCACTAATGGGGATATAAAAGCTGGGAGTAGGGGAGTTGTGTCCCAGCACTTAATCTTCCAGGCCTTAGTTTCCTTATGGGAACAGTAATCTGAGTGTTGGGATACAATGGAGACATTGTTCTTTAAAGAACCTGGTATAGACAAAAATTAGTATATTTGTTCTCTTTCAGTCTTAAAGAGTAAGAGGACATCTTGGACACAAGGAAAAGTGTTTGCTTTCCCCAGACTTAGGAAGCTATAGAAAAAATTCCTGCACTCTGCTTATTGCACATCATAATGAGGAAATGAAAAGCCCCTTGCTGCCCTCCTCCCTTCGAGGTCTCCATGCCTCATCTGAGCATATGCACCAAGGCTGAGTGTACAGCAGCACCTGAGCTGAGATGACTGATTGCCTCCTCCAGGCTCCCCCCAGGCCAGCAGTTCCTAAAGTGTGGTCCTTGGGCCTGCAGTATCAGAGTCACCTTGGAACCTATTAGAAATGCAAGTTCTCTTGCTGCACTCCAGTCCTATGGAATCAGAATCGCTGGGGAAGGAGCCCAACAATGTGCTTTAACAAACCCTGCAGGCGATTCTCATACTCATTCAAGGTTGAGAATCACTTCTTTAGACACAACACACATTTTGGTCACACAGAATAACCTCCAGTTTTCCTGCATTTTCATACTTTTATATCCCTGGACATTGATGCTTGAAGATCCTCTCCTGCAGTGGATCTGCCTCCCACACCCTTCTAGACCAGCTTGGTCATCACCTCCCCTGAAAGGCCCTTCCCAGCCAGGCTGAGGGAGACACGCTCTTCTCTGCATGCAGACAAAAATTCCTACCATCTTCTACTTGAGCATTTATTATATTGTTTCATAACTGTTTACTTGATCTCACTCTTGAAGACGTGGATTTTATCCTCCCATATTTAACATTTTAAATGCCTATTATGTTTTAAGACACTGGAGAACAAGAACTTTTTTAAAAAAAAAGATTGAGATCTTTATTCTAGTTAAAAGAACCAGACAAAGAATAATGTAAATGAATGTATTTCATCAGTTCTTACTCTGAATGAGTCCTGATCGATGGCATGCCATGGTTTAATTGGCAGTAACTTTTGCTTTTGTAATAGTACATAAAATAATGGTGTGGTTTACAATAATATGGAACCTTAAATCTGATGAAATACAGACTGTTAAGAAAGCAATATGTTCTAAGGAGAAAAACAAAGCCTGGACCAAGGGTGGGGGTAGAGAGAGGGTATCATTTGAAATAGGATGTCCAGGAGAGGCTTCCCTGAGAGGGTCCCATTTGAAGACAGACCTGAGTAAGGCAAGTGAGGAGTCCTAGGGATACAGAGGAGAGTAAGGGTGTGGGAAGAGCATTCAAGATAGAAGGAACAATAAGGACAGAGGTCCAAGGGCAAGAAAAATGGTATGTGTCTTGTTCATCTGTTTATAACAGAGCTTGGAGCAGTGTCTGATAAATACCCATAAATGTTTCTGTAACAGACCTCAACCATTGGTAATGTAGGGATACTTTTAGAACAGAATGATTACAATGTATTTCAACTTTATGCACGTGCTGGCATTAGTGACTCCTGGAAATAACAAAGCAATGTGATAGAGAAGCATAAATTCAGGAAATACTATTTTGCATCTGTGGTGTTGCAGGCCTTATGACAGGTGTTGGGGATACAGAAATATATTAAATATGGTCCTTGCCCTCAAGGAGTTCTCAACTAGTAGGAAACACAGAAAAATAACCACAATATAAAGCTATAAAGGTACAGTCACAGGTGTATGAAATGTACTGGTGTAGCCACATAAGAAGGAATAATATCTGTGTTTATTTATACTCCTGTCAAGCTCTATTTCAAATTTCATTCTCTTGGAAGGAAGTAATGAGCAGTCTGTTAGCAGTAATTGGGTTGGACTATTTGTCTCTGAGAATTACATCTACCATATGGTTTCCAATCTTGATCTTTTATCAAATCTCCAATTGCCAAGGTACTTTAGATTCCAGGTCATACATAGGACATTCTTAAGAAATGGGATATAAAACATGGCCTAAAGATTACATATTTTGCTACTACTATCATTTTTAAAATAATAATGCATCAAAGCACCTGAATGCTAGGACAAGATGCCCAACAAATGCAAATTGCTACTCTGTTGCTACTTGTGACACTTACAAACCCATAAAATGGATTTCCTCTGTCATCTTTTTTTTTTCTCTCTCTTTTTCTTTTTGAGATAGAGTGTCTCACTGTCACCCAGGCTGGAGTGCAGTGGCATGATCTCTGCTCCCTGCGACCTCCGCCTCCCAAGTTCAAGCAATTCTCCTGCCTCAGCCTCCTGAGTAGCTGGGATTACAGGCATCCGCCACCAGTCCTGGCTAATTTTTTTGTATTTTTAGTAGAGACTAGGTTTCACTATGTTGGCCAGGCTGGTCTTGAACTCTTGACCTCTTGATCCACCCACCTGGGCCTCCCGAAGTGCTGGGATTACAGGCGTGAGCCACTGCACCCAGCCTCCTCCATCATCTTTTAAAAGATGTGGAAGGTGAGCTGATTCCTAGCTGGCTTTAAGTGCAGCTGAGTCAAGTAATCAAAGTCCTATGGCCCTGATTTCTCTCTCTTAGTTCTGATTTTCTCTATGTTACTGGAAACTTTGTTTCCTCGTGGTGGAAACTCATGAAATAAAGTCTCCTTTTCTAAATGTACAGATCTTGTGATTTTTCCATTAACCCTCACTGCATATTTGTTCTTGATTAGATGTTGAAAAAAATATTTTGGATATATTTGGTTAATGAAAGTACATTATTAAAATTAATTTTACCTGTTTCTTTTTTTTACTTTTTAAAATGTACCTACCAGAATATTTTAAATTATGTTAAATTATGTGTGTCTTTCACATTGCATTTCTAAGGGACAGTGTTGCCATTGAGATTCTTGAGATACTCTGAGTCAACCATTCATTTTCCACCCTGGTTCTCAAAGTGTGGTCCCCTCTGACTTGAAGCATCAGCATTACTTAGGAACTTGTTAGATATACAAATACACCACCACACCTCAAACCTACAGAATCAGCATCTCCGGGTGGGATCAGAGCTGAGCACATCCTTCACACTAGTGCTTCTGAAACTGATGGACCTGGAATGGGATTACTGGACTTGGCAAAATTAACCTTTGCAAGAGGATCAGGTTTACTGAATTGCAAAGCAATTTAAAATATTGGTTTTTGTGCTAAAAAGTGTTCAAAACTAGACAAGAATACTGAAGCAAAGCAAGCTGTTATGCTCTGGAAGAGGACTTCTTGCCTTGGCGAGGGGTTTGGGTGATAGGGTGAGATAAATAAGTAATCAGGCCCTCTACCATTTAATTTAAAATGAGAGATTGTGAGATTTGACCTTATAAACTAGTATTTATTGAATTCGATTTTAAGCATTTGATTCTAAATCCTGACAAACACCCTTTGTGGTGGGCACTATTATCAACTTCATTTTATGGGTAAGGAAACTGAGGCACAGCAAAGTTAATTAGCCATACTTGGCTAATTAAGTATTGTTCAAGGCCATGCTTGCTGAAGTCAGAATGAATCAGGCTACAGAGAGCAGTGGGCTTAACACTACACATATTGTCTTACCCAGGTCTTAGCTAATCTAACTAATCTGTAAAGTGGATATTTCTACACTAGTCATTCCTGGCTGTCATTAAAATCACCTGGAGACACCTAAAACACACACTGCTGCCTAGGCTCCACCAAACTAGAGATTCTGATTCCATTGGTCTGAAGTGCATTCAGGAGTGCATAAGAGCCCCCCAGGACCTCCAGAATAGCTCCCACGTGACAGATGATGAAGAGGAGCCTGGGAGGAACAGGGTTGAACAGGTTGTCAATGGCTAAACTCAGGTTCTGTAAATGAGGCAAAGGCTTCTCCAACCGGACTGTGCACAGTCCTTGGATATCTCTCAGATGCAGGTTCCTATGCAGTAGGGCTAGGTGAGGCCTGCAATCCTGCAGTCTCCAGGGGACAGTGATGTTACTGGTCTCAGAACCAGCTTTGGGTTTTGGGCAGCACTTTGTCAGATGCCCTGAACCATGTGGTGTTTCCTGGCCCGCTAGAGAGCTGCGGCTTTCCTGACAGTCTGGTCTGTGAGAGCATATTCTGCTGAGGTGCACCCAAATTTGGGATTCTTTAAGATCCCAGGTTTGAGATCTGTTCAGTGCTCTCCAAGACCCAACCAAGGAGGAAGGCCTTGGAGCGGAGTCCAAGTTCCACTTCTTGAGATGGAGAAAGATTCTGGGAAGCTGAAAGGAAAAAACTCTTAGTTACTGCCCAGAGGCAGGAATCCCCGCATCACCACCCTTCTCCAGTTCATCTGCTCACCTGTCACCCAAACTTAGCCTGGGGCTTCCCACTCTTCTCATTCCCTCTGACTCCCGCTTGAGCCCTGGGGCGGGGTGTCAGGACAGGGACGTGCAGCCTCTCCTTCCCAGGGGATACACGACTTTCTTCGTCTTGTTGGAGGGTCAGACAGAAGGAATTCAAGCATTTCGATGCGCATTTCCCACTCACCCTTCTACAACCCTCCCTCACCACTGCCCCGACTTTCAACACCTGTTCTGCCTCCTTGCTCCAAACTGGTTGCTGTGGCACGGGGTTGGCCCTTAGCTTCGCAGTGCCCCGAGGCTCGGGGCGAGCACCGGACCAGAGCCCAAGTACTCAGTCCACGGGGAGATGCGGACTTTAGGTGGACCCGGAATGGAAGGAAGGTTTTTGCGGCCCGCTTGCCCCCAGGGCTCTTTCCAGGACTTGGAAGGGCGAGTCCTTTGCTTCCGCAGCCTTCGGTGGGAAAAGATGCCACGTGGCGCAGTGCGGGCGGACTCAGAGGCCCCAGGCGCCCCCGGGAACTGCCACTGCACTCAGGGCCCGCGCGCGGTCCATGGCGACGAGGGGCGCGGCGCCTGTGCTCAGACCATAAAATGGAAAAACGGATCATAACCTCGCGATGAGGGGAAATTAGTTTTTTTTCCTCTAAGAAATGTGTCCTTCCCTAACCAAAATCCGGCACCTAGGGCCGCCTACCCCTCTGTCCGTGAGCCCACCCTCTCCCTGCCGGTACAGCCATCCCAGGTTTCGGCCCATCAAGTCGGGAAATGAGATGATCCATCAGCGCCGGGCTCCCAGGAGCTGCAGCTGGCCCCAAGTGCGTGGCCAGAGGCGTCCCCCATCTGCGCGCGTCTCCAGAGTCACCCGGGAATAACTGCCCCACCGCCGCCGCCGCCAGGGCTCCCGACCTCCGCGCGACCCGTATTAGCTCGCTTTGCCTGCTGTGGCTTTGCTGCTCTGGGCTATAAGGCTGGGCTGGCTTGGGTTGAGACTCCGGAGGCTGCAGGCGAGGCGTTGGCTATAAACTTCCATAGACCCTGCGGTTTCGCTGAAGAAGAGGAAAAACATTGGCCCCGGAGAATTAGATAATCCTGGAGAGGAAATAGATTTGGGCCTAGAGCCTGCGGAGTTAGGTGCCCAAGCGGGGCTGCTGGGCCAAGGGACACCTCTGGTGGACAGCAGAGGCCTGGGGGATCTCACAAGCTGGGGCAAGGCTGGGGCACCCCTAAATCTGCTTTTAAGTTGAAACAACCCTAATGGTCACCTTGGAGAAAAAAGTAACCGAACGGGGTGTTTTCATACTCTTATTTTGAGGGACTGTTGAAAAAATCCCCAGGGCGTTTATCAGGTGTGGGGCTTCCCAGAGTTCGTATCTGGCCCTCACTGGACCAGGGGAGAGAGGCCGGGGACAGGCCACCCTTAAGCGCAGCCAGACACGGGGGTCTTACCTCCCGCCTGAGGCGTCGGCAGCGCACCTGGCTGGCTGCTGGACCAGGACATGCGGGGGTGCCCACCGGAGTTCCCAAGCAGCCTCAGCAGCGGAGACCTTCCCCGGGGGGCGGGCCTGCGGTTTGTCTCGCGTTTAGGCGGAATACTGTAGTTTTCTTCCAGTTCCGATCTAGGGTGGAGAAGTCCTTTCTCCCGCGCCCTCATGCCCAGATTGGGGAATGAGAGGACAGCAGAAAAAAAGTCCTAACATAGCCCAGAGCCTCCGGCAGCTTTGGGCGCCTGGAGGGGTTGGAGGTAGGAGGAGGTGTGAATTTCAGTACCTCTTCTCTGGGCATAGAGCTTAGCTTAGCGAATAGGGACCCTACAGAGGGAACACCAATGAGTCAGTCCACCTTCTCTCCTGGTCCTGGGACCCGAACCCATTCGTTTCCAGGGCTCGCGCCAGCCCCGCGCGGGGATACCACTTCCTCTGGGTACGCGCCTGGGCTGTCTCCGCGCCGTTGGAGCCTAGTTGGCAGTCTCTGCTTCGATCTCCTCTGAGCGAGCAGAATCTATTGTCTGTTTGGAAAATCTCGTACAGGTCCTGGGGTTGTCCCAGGACCAAATTGCAGCAAGGATCCCCGCGCGCCCCTGGCCCTGGAACGCAACATCCTCCCCATTTTACCCGGAGGCTAGACTGTTGGGGCTTGTCGGGGGAGTTTCCCTCGGCACGGATATTGTGCTGGCGGTTTAGAAAAGAAAAAGAAAAAAAGAGAAGCGAAGCCTCTGTAACCTGGTCTCCTCCCTCTCCTCTGTTTAATACCCTGCCTCTCCTAGTAGTCTCCAGGCTTTTCTCTGGACAAGGTAGGGACCCGAGAAGCCCGCGGCCAGTGATCACCAGGGTCTGCCTCATCGCCCATCCTCCCCGCCCCAGAGCAAGGTTGGTAGAGGCTTCCTGGGGCAAAAGAGCTCCAAAGAAAGTCTCAGAGGAGCCAAGACACGCTAACTTTCGTCCCCGTTTAAAATTGTCAGACAAGTAAAAACAGTAAGTAACTAAGGGAACAATGGACTCTTGTGACATATGTAACTCTTCTAGGTAACCGAACACTAAAGACCCCGTGGTTCCTGTCGCCATGGCCCGAACATACTCAGCTCCAGCCCCTGGACTGACCTCTCTCCCTGAGCTTTGGAGCCGGTGTGGACCTTGCCTTTGCAAGTAGGCTTGAGTTTTATCATCCACCGCTATACCCGGAGCAGCTGCTCGAATGTGCCAAAGAATCCAACTCCGGTGCAAAGCGCTGACGTCTTTCCTAGGCTGAGGACATCGCTAGGCAGGGGTGCAGGCAGCGAAGCGCCCAACAGTAGAGTGCATCTTCCTTCCTGCCGGCAGAGGCTGTCAAGTCTGGAGTCCGCAGTGGGCTCACGTGCCAGCCCAAGGATACTGAGCCACGAGCAACCAGGCCACCTACCGCCGCGCCATCCAAAGGTAACGCCACAGACCATGGTCCATGTGTCCTGAGCAACGCACACTTCTTGCATGTTCAGATATTAAATTTTAATAATTAAATTCCGAGTACCCACCCACATCATCCAAAGGATATTGCTCAGATTACTTCCCTACTGAAATCACTCAGAGGCTTGGGGCATGTAGTCCTGGAGCGATCCTTTAGGAAAGATATATCGAAGACCAGAGAAGTGAAGCCACTCCTTCCAGATGTTGTCGCTAATAGAGTAATACAGTCATAACTAACATATCGCTTCTTAGACTCCCATCCCATTCACCTTTCCAATACACTCTCCCCTTTCGACTACCTTGTTACTAAAACATCTTGCTACGCTTTCACAATGAGAGAGAGAGAGAGAGAGAGAGAGAGAGAGAGAGAGAGGAAGTCCTAAACTTACATCAGAGCACCCCAGGGAATTCCAGGACTCCAGCTACAATGCCAGCAAAGCTTCAATAGGAGACAGTGGACTCTGGACTCCACTCTCACCCTCCTTCCCAAAGGCCATTAATATAAATTTTCCTTAGTTCCAAACACATCTTCAAGTTAATATGCAGATAACTTCAGATAGACAATTAAAAGAGTAACTTGGCCGGTCGCGGTGGCTTACACCTGTAATTCCAGCACTTTGGGAGGCCAAGGCAGGCAGATCATGAGGTCAGGAGTTCGAGACCTGCCTGGCCAACATAGTGAAATCCCATCTCTACTAAAAATACAAAAAATTAGCCAGTCATGGTGGCACACACCTGTAGTCCCAGCTACTCAGGAGGTTTGAGGCAGGAGAATACTTTGAATCCAGGAGGCAGAGGTTGCAGTGAGTAAAGATTGTGCCACTGCACTCTAGCCTGGGCGACAGAGTGAGAGTCTCAAAAGAGAGAGAGAGAGAGAGAGAGAGAGAGAGAGAGAGAGAGAGAGAGAGAGAGATAAACTAATCAAGGGAACAGTGAACTCCTGTGATATCTCAGAGATTTTTAGGGTACTGCTTTGTCACAGAATTCAGGTAGCAAAATATGTTAAATGAGCCACAGCTTGTCTAACCTTAGGCCTATTGTGACAGATGCTATTTCTTGGAGAACAGACTTATTAAAGATTTTTAAAAATCCTCAAATGAGTTTTAATTCAACCTTACAGAAAGGTCCCCTGCCCATAAGTTAACAAGGTTTTCCTCACTGCTGAGATAGCAGAGTGAATTGTGTATCACTGAGCAAAAATGTAAGACTGACCAAAACAGTTAACTAATCACGGATTCAAAAGACAAAAATGATTTATTTGCTACTGAAATTTTGAGGAATGATTACCTGGCCCCTCACCATTTACTTATTCAGGGTTTACTATAAGGATGCTGTTCTCTATATTCCCCATGCTGAAGGCAATTCTTCTAAATGAACTCATAAATGATATGTTTTTCAGGACTTAGTGTGAACATAGCCAATAAAAAGGCCATCATTCTGGTGGTTTGTTTCCTCTACTGGTTACCCTTATTGCAGAAATAACCGTTGTTTCATTAGAGTAGATGCAGGAGACACCAAAGAAGCACTAGGATGAGGGAAATTATACCAAGGGCATGCAGACTGAGTGCATTGGAGCCTAAACTCAATTTTCCTATACTTCCCAAAGATTCTAGAGCTTAGCAATGTATGCGCAAAATATTCTGGTGCATACATTGCTCATGCAGACACTTATTTTTGTACTCTTTGCTCTGGATCTAAACCCTTGTGGGATAGAAACTGAAAAATAATTCTTGTGCATACATTTATTTTTCAGTTTCTCTCCCACAAGGGTTTAGATCCTAGAAAGCGTTGCAAAGGTCTTCGAAGGCAATGATTAAATGAAATAATTGTTCTATGAGAAACTGAACACAAGAAAAGGTTTTGGTGAGTAGAAAGTCTGGCTTAACAGCTGTGTGCATCTTGCTTATTTAAATTATTTCTGCTTCTGTTATTCGTGTGTGCTTCCATTGTCTGCGTGTAGGTTGCAGAGGGATGGCTTGGTGTCTGTGGGGACAACAGAGCAAGGAGTACATTTTTACACTTTAATGTAAAGTGGACTGAAATGCCAATAAACCAAATTTCAGCTGCAACAAAGCCCAGCCTTTTCCTTTTGACGCTCATGAATATGCCTTTCTCACTAGTATTGTTCACTAATTTTCGTAATTTGTTTCTTGATTCTACAAAAACAAGTCAATTGCTTGCACAACCAAGTATAAAAAGATGCCTCTAACAACTTGAAAAGTTGAATTTTATTTAGAATAAATTTTGCATATGCCATTCTTTTACATATGCCATATGTGGGTAAATTATCAAATAAGGAAATAAAATAGGGGTTCTATAGTACATAAGGCATTGTGAATTTAGGGCCTAATTTGCTTTTTATTGCAAATGGATAAATATGGACGGATGAAGAGTTACATCTTTGCATTGATTCCCTATTCAATATATTTCTTCTATCTGCATCCTTCCTTCCACCCTACATCAGTTTGTCAACTTCTTTCAAGACTCACCTTCTCCAAGAGGCCTTTTTTGGTCAATTTCAACCGCTCTCCCACTTGGGATGCCTGTCTTACTTTTTTCCCCTAAACATTTATGCAGACACTGTGCCAGGCTAACTGGCGTCTTTATGTAGATTCTTATTTTTTCTCATCCAAATTGAAAGTTCTAGACAGGGGCCTCTTCTTGCACTTTTATAAAGCAGCAACCACTCAATGGCATGAGATTCATAAAGGCTAATTCAGTAAGTATCTATATGAATGGAAAAACAGCCTTTGAAGGACCTAGAGGATCTAGAGGAGATCCCAAATCCAGTGTATTTAGGTCACATTGCACCGTAACAGTTTCTATTGACCACCAACAGCAATAATAAAATTTGACACAGTCACCACCTATGCAGGTGTACATATTTATGTCGATTTCTCCTACCATCTTTTAGACTAGAGAAATGAAAAATAGAACAAATTCTGGGAAACATTGTTAATATATTAAAATGCAATTTAATGGTAAATTTTGCTCCTTAATCACCTCTTTGCTTATTTTAGAGAACCAAAGACTTTTTTTCAGAATGATTAGAAAGATATTTAATTAATGTAGGTGAAAGTTGTAGGTATAATGACCCAACTCCTATTGCAATGTATCACAGTGGATAAGATGATAAATTAATGGGCATTTGTTAGCCATGTTTAAGATTAAACATTAAAAAGTCATTGAACTGATTGTGCTTTGCAAATAATCCTCCCCCCAAAAAGGGTTAAAATTGCTTCCTTTCGTTTTTCAACTCATTTGAGTACTCTAGGGTACACTCTCCAGTGTCAACGAAGAGATCATTTATATCAGGTATAATTTTCAAAGGAACAACCATCTGATCTGTAAATCAACTACAACATTTTAGGATCAATGACCAATGCTACTACTCATTTAATCTTTTATCATTAAGGCAGATAACAATTAATTCAGTTGATCTTTTAGCAACTTATGTAATGAAGATATCTGCAAAAACATGTCGCAAGAGAAATTGTCATAATCTCTTATAGGTATCTCTCCTACTTGTGTAATGATAAATATCTTTTGGTTTTCAAAACATCAAGCATACCAGAAGTAGTACATATTCGGTTAATGTTTACAGATCTATTTGTAATTTGTTTAGAATGCTTTTATATTCATTGGCCCATTTGGTCTAACTAGCCATCCTCTGAGTTATTTTACCAATTTTACAGGTGAGAAAAAATAAAATCTTTAGAAGATCACAAAAGTAATAAGTAGTGAATCCTGAACTGAAATCTACTAATTTCTGTCCTCATAAAATACTGGGGAGAGAGAGAGAGAGAGAGAGAGAGAGAGAGAGAGAGAGAGAGAGAATAAATACTTCATTACACGTCTCATTGTTTTCCAGTTTTACATTACTGCAGGAAAATAAGTGATTAATAATAATTACTAACATGAAAAAATGTAACACATACAAATGTTATATCTTCCACTTTCAACTGATAAGAATTGACCTTATATCAATCTTCTGTATAAAATCATTTCTGTTAAGTTCTCCTGTAAAATTTGCACCAATTCTATATATAATCATCTTTGTAAAGCTCTTGAGAAATGTTTGGATGAAACACTGAAATACAAACATGAAAGTCAAAATGTCAAAATATAGTATCAATTTTAATATTACTTTATAATTTGAATTGCTAGTGATGTAATGATTGATATAGGAATATGTTTGAAAGCCAAAGCATTATATAGATACTTTGTGGCAGATATGTTAGAAAGAATGTGATTATATTTAAAACAGCATTCTATAAATTTCAAGAATGTGAATTAATGATAGAGATTTCAGGTTTCAGATTATTATTTGATATTGAATGAAGATTTTTATGGAAATCAAAATATGGAGTAAAAATATTATGTAAGGAGAAATGAAGATAATCTTTACAGAGTTAAAGCATGTGATTTTTGTATTTTAATTCTAACTGACCATGTGATATTTGGGAAGGTCATTTAATTTAGTTGAGCCTCAGTTTGGGGGTATGTAAAACCACAGTAACTCGTATCTTTCCTTGCCTACCTTCTAAGATTGGAGAGAATCAAATTAGATAATGCAGGTGAAATACTTTGCAATTTTCCCTTTAATATGACGTTTTATAACATTATATTACTGATACAACATTTATTTGCATCATGAAATATCTTCTAAGGAATAAAACATTTGGACATCACTACAATTGATGAGGACTGCATGTGTATTTTTGAAAGCTGTATTCTGATTCATAGAGCAAAAATAAAAAATAAGCAAGCTACCAAACATGTAAATATAGGAATTAGCCCAGTAATATTTGTTTTTCTGTTCCACTAGAGGCTTAGAGTAGTATCAGTGTGTGTTTTGCTTACATAACCATGTGACATTATCTAGGGCATAATTCTAAAATTTCTCTCCTAAGAGATACTAGATAACTCTCAAAAACTTCTGATTTGCTTGCATCCCTTCTTGGCAGAGTGGTCACAGTATAATGCAAGAGGATAGGTGATCCCAGAGGTCAGAGTCCTCATGCTCCTGGGAGCAAAATTCACAGGAAAATAAGCCCACATAGAGCTACTGCATTGTCTGATGGCCTCGTTTGAGGAGGCGTCAATTTTACTTTAAACCCGTGAGCTCATTGAGAGCAAAGGAGAGAAAGGGATGTCTCCAAATTCAGGAAACTGTTGCCATAGCATTTTCTCTTCTCTATTCCTACATAGCCCTCCTTCCTCAAAGCAGCAACAATTTTTGCTCCACCGTTTTCTTCCAGGAACCAGATGCATTTTCAGAAGACAGTACTCCAGTGGTATGGTATCTACACCACGTAATAACTGTACCTGGTAAGGAGCTTTAGTAAGTCTGAGGGTGCTGTTAAGTTTCTCAGAACAGACGCATATTTGCGGATGCAATTGCAGAACAGGAAACAGAACCAGGGAGAATTTTAGGTACCCCCAAATCTCATTGGCCCTCCGCACAAGCCAAGCCACAGCCACTCCTGCCACACAATCGGATTGCTTTCAGCACTCGCAGCCGTGGACAGCTCCCTCGCCGCGCGGTCCTTTCCTCTGCAGTGAGCTGATTTGCTCTGCCAGCAGCTGTCGGTGCCGCACTCCACACGGAGTCCTAGCCAGCGCTCACAGAATACGCGCTCCCTCCCACCTCCTTCTCTGTCCCCCGCCCCTCGCTCACCCCGGCCCACTCCAGCGGCGACTTTGAGGGATTCCCTCTCGGGCGGCCTCTGCAGTAGCACAGCTGGCCTCATTCGCTGCACTGCGAGTATGGATCTCCAAGGAAGAGCGGTCCCCAGCGTCGACAGACTTCGAGTTCTCCTGATGTTGTTCCGTGAGTAGCGATTTGGCGACTGGGAGAGAGGACGGGATGCACTCTTTGCAGAGAACAGAGCCGGCAAAGTAAAGCCAATTAGCTTAAGATAAAAAAAATATGGCCCTTAATGTTTTGCGGGTTTTTTTTTTCTTTTAGGGGAGGAGGCAGGGTCTCCCCAGCCGGTGGCAGGGAATTCCCGTGAGAGCCATACACCTGTGTGACATATTGCAGACAGAGCCTAGACAGGCCAGCTTCGTGAAGTCAGAGCATTAGCAAGAAATACTTAGTTTAAAATCCCAAGATGTAGAAAACGGTCAGCTATATTACAAACAAAGTCATGATTTTTAAATTATTTTTAAAATCATATTTTCATTATTAATTAACAGAGAAGGAATGAAGCTTGTTAGACCCGGACTAGAGAAACGGCTCGTAGAGCGCACAGCTGCTGGCAGAGAACTTTGTCACTCCAAAGCCTGCAGACCACTGTCTCCCCACCCTAGCGCCCGAGGCGCGTGGGCTCCCTGAGTCCTGAACTGATGGAATTGTTTTGTTTGTTCCGCAGATACAATGGCTCAAATCATGGCAGAACAAGAAGTGGAAAATCTCTCAGGCCTTTCCACTAACCCTGAAAAAGATATATTTGTGGTGCGGGAAAATGGGACGACTTGTCTCATGGCAGAGTTTGCAGCTAAATTTATTGTACCTTATGATGTGTGGGCCAGCAATTACGTAGATGTAAGGAATCTCTTCCCCCTCAGCTTGCTCCTAGGGCTCCAGGGCGAAGGGCACCCTTCCTCAAGGCCCTTCGGAAACCTGGGTTGCCCGCCTTCTTCCCCACACCCCTGCAGGTTGCTCCCGAATGCTGCATGGGGATTCCAACTTGCAATGCCTTCTGCTCCCCTGCCTGCTTTGAAAGTAAACCCCCTTCTCTCCGCTTCCCTATCGGCCGGGGCTGCACGTAGAGCATCTAACTGCATGTTCCCGGAACCTGGGATGCGCGCGCGCAAAGGAGCGCCCAAGCGTGCAACCCAGAGTTTGGACGCGCCACCCTTTACAGCCCCCGCCCCAGGGCCGGGCGAGCTGAGGGGGCGCGGGGCGTCTGTGTTCCCAGCTGATCACAGAACAGGCTGATATCGCACTGACCCGGGGAGCTGAGGTGAAGGGCCGCTGTGGCCACAGCGAGTCGGAGCTGCAAGTGTTCTGGGTGGATCGCGCCTACGCACTCAAAATGCTCTTTGTAAAGGTAACTCCGAGCCCAGCTGGCAGAGGGGCCGCAGGCTGCGCGTGGGTGTGGGAAGTGGCGGGCCCCGGGTTTAAGAACCCAGACGCTGCGGGGGCGATTCAAGCGCGCCTCCCCGGCTCAACAGGAAAGCCACAACACGTCCAAGGGACCTGAGGCGACTTGGAGGCTGAGCAAAGTGCAGTTTGTCTACGACTCCTCCGAGAAGACCCACTTCAAAGATGCAGTCAGTGGTAAGTAGAGGCCGGCATGGCTGGGAAGGGAGCCTGGGAACTCGCAGAGCAGACTTGGAAAGAGAATTCCTCAGGGTTTTGGAAACCGTTCCAGGCTTTGCGCTCCGAGGCCAAGTCTTTCTCGGCTTGCTCTTTAGGGCGGAAGAGGCAGGAGCGCCCATGAGTCTTCTGGGTCTCAGGCCTTGTAGATCCGCCAGGAACCACAGGCGTGGGGACCCAAACGTCACCCGTGGCCTGATCCTAGGTGAGAAGTCCCTTGAAGATCTGCCGTTCCCTGGTGCTTCAAAACGACCTCTTATGATTTGGCCTTTGAAGGACCACGGAGAAGGGCAAAGCTGCATTTTAATTTTCTTCCACATCCTGATTTTGTTTCTTATGCGCTAAAACTGCAAGGGGGCAGTGCGACTTTCCTTTTCGGTCTGGATGTGACGGCCTTCGGTGTCTTTTTGCGCATGGCAGCGTGGCTCGCACGGGATGTTCAGTCATCGACTGCAGCCACCTGAGAGTGGACTCTGCACCGTGTATAATTTACTAGCGTTTCTGGCCCATCCCCCCGACAACTCACCCAGATCGTCCTCGGCAAAAGGAGCGTTCATCCCCCAAATAACAATATTCTTATGTGCAGAAACCATCAAAGACCACATTTAAATTTATTTTGTTCTTTATAAATTGTCTGTTTCACTCGTAATGAGGCCTTTCATCACCCAGGCACCTGAGTTGGGAAAGGATTTTTAATGAATACATAAAAATGCATGTGTCATCTTTCCCTTTTCACCCCTTTTTGTCATCACAGTAAAAGGAGGATTTTCTCTTTTTCATCAAAGTTTACATGCAAGATGTCCCCCAGTTAAATTCGACCAAAAAGGAAAAAGGAAAACTCAAACTTAGGTCAGAAAAGGAGCAATGGGAGGCAGGCCTTCAGAGGGGATGTACGTGTGTAAGGACAAGCATCCAGAGGACCAGCAATCTGTCTGGCTTTGTCAGGCCCGTGTGAAATGTGGAAAACCAAGTCACTGTTCCTTCTGTGTCTTTGGAATCTCCCTCATTAGGGAATTTTTTTTTTTTTTCTTTTTTGAAATGGGTTCTCACTCTGTCCACCACAGTGGAGTGCAGTGGCACCATCATAGATCACCGCAGCCTGGAGTGAGTTACTGGGTTCAAGAGATTCTCCCACCCCAATTTCCCCAGATACAGGCCTGCATCACCATGCCAGACTAATTTTGTAATGTGTGTGTATGTGTTCTTGTGTGTATTTGCAGAGATGGGGTTCTCTCTAAGTTGCTCAGGCTGGTCTAGAAATCTTGGGCTCAAACGATCCTCCCACCTTGAACTCCGAAAGTTCTGGCATTACAGGCAGGATCCACTATGCCCAGCCTAGGTTTTATTCAGTAACAGGGGTTGAGTTTTTAGGTATCACTCTCCTCTTCAAAACAGGAATTCCAAATTAATATTGAAAGACCCCTGGCTCTCAAGAGAATGGGTGTGTTTGTCTTTCATCACCACTTGATGCCATTTGTAGAGCCCTAGCCCTGGCAAGGGAACAGAGAGGACAGGAGTGGTGTGGGGTCTGAAACTGAGAGGCAACAACTACCTCTCTGGCACATTAGATTAGGAACAATGAGAGTTCTGCCAGCAAGCGGGGCCTAACTATTGCTTTGGGATCTTGCTGTAGCTGGGAAGCACACAGCCAACTCGCACCACCTCTCTGCCTTGGTCACCCCCGCTGGGAAGTCCTATGAGTGTCAAGCTCAACAAACCATTTCACTGGCCTCTAGTGATCCACAGAAGATGGTCACCATGATCCTGTCTGCGGTCCACATCCAACCTTTTGACATTATCTCAGATTTTGTCTTCAGTGAAGGTAAGCTGGTGGGGGATGGAGGGGAAGAAGACCTAGTTTATTTCAGGAAGGATGGGAGAGGGACCTACCAGGGCCCCAGGATGTTACCACTTGGATTTCCTCTAGGTTGAAATGATGCTGCCTGCCTCTTTAATAATTTTCAAAGACTAAAAAAACAATAAGCTGAATGTATGAACTTTTCTCAGTAGTTCTTTTTTTCTCCCTCCCAACCTCCTTCCCGTCTTCCTTCACCTTAGTCCTTTCTTCTCTATCTCCCTTTGTTTCCTGCTTCTTCTTTTCTTTACCTTCTTCCCTTCCTTCTTATATTTCATCTTTCACTCTCTCCCCATCTTCTTTCCTTTGCCAAAAGATGAATCTTTATAGGGAGAAAGATTTAAAAAGTCACTTTGGAAAAAACCGTAATTTTGATGCAAACTTTCCAAGGAGAAAGCAGCTAAAATCTTTAAGAAGTTAGTTAATCTAGAGAGCTACAGATGGGGGAAGGGTCTTTGCCTTTCTGGGCTTCAGTTTCTTCTTGTTCTCTTGGATACTTCTAGCCGAAGCTTCTGCTGCTAAGAGTCCAAGTTTCTGTGCATCTAGAATGCAGTGGGGGTGGTTGTGTATGCCCAGGTCTTGGACTTACCAAGTCTTTCCACCAAGCACCTTCAGGAGGAGGATGTCCTTAAGCTCCAGGGAGGGAAGGGTTCCTGAAGGCTGAGCCATTTAACCCCAGCTGCTTCTGCTGAGAGTGTGCAACGAGGCTGTCTCTCAGTCTGTGTAGCTCCTGAAAGGGGACCCAGCTGTGCTGTGGCAGGTTCAGGTCAACCACATTCTTTCATTCTCAGCACCCCTGCAGAAGTAGGGCACAAGGGGAGTCAAAATTTCTGCAATTTGCTCAAGTCCAGCAACAATTTACATTGGGCAAGTGTGAGATAAGTGGATTCATGTCATTTATTCTCTCTCTCTCACAAAGGAGGTTATTACATTTTATATTCTGTTTATTCTACATGGATAAAAATATCAGAAAAATTTTGATTGCTTTGTTTGTGCCTTTCTTTGGGTCAGAGACCCCCAGGTGAATACAACAATTCCAATGTTCAGGATATTAGAGAATCTCCACCTTTTTCATCTATGATCATTTTCCAAGATATCTAGCTTTCATAAAATGCAGCTTCCACTCAACCTATTACTGAACAGAATGCACCACCTTCCACCTTGATTGTTGAGAAGGCATTTAAGAAGTCCTAAGTTAAATTGTCTTTAAGAAAAGGGCCCATTTCTTATTCATTTTTATATTATTGGCACCTAATACACAGTGCTTGGCATATTGCAGATGTCCAGTTAACTCTGACTGAGTTTATATTTTGACGGTGTGGATTTAATTAGTAGAGACTTCCAAATGCTGCCATGTCATGCAAATCAGAATGTCATATATTTAGTAAAGCAGTGTCGCACTTACCTGTTCAGGTGTAAGAATAGGTTATCCCATGTTAATGTATTGTCTACAAAATTGAAGCTACTAAACTGTGTCAAGACCTTAACAGGTTTTTAAAATACTTTTGTTTTTGAAAGTATTTATAAAATGTAATAGTGTCTTTCTTAAACTGAAAATATTAAGCATAATCAAATATAATTTGACTTACTATGATTATTGATGATAAGGAATTTATTATGAAAATAATTGGACTATGTAATGTCACTTCCTAGTGCCCAGGACCCTGCCATAAATGTTTTTGAGTTTATATGGGTACTCTTAATAGTTTATAATGACTTTCCAGTTTTTGCTGATTAGCTGTTACTAGGCATTTCTTTACTTCTTGTTACCACTGGTGCTATAATTGCTGCTTCTCCTAGCTCCTTACCATTCTGAGTTATCTCTAAGTCATTGCTTAGAATGAGAAATTCTTAGAGTGAGAAAATGCTTCTTCACTGCAGGCTGAGATTTTAGCTTAAAAGCCTGTTGACACCAAACAGGCTATGGCCTGAGAAATCAAACCTCATAGATTTTTAGAATTGTGTATAAAGTAAGAATAAATAAGCACTGAATAAGGAGCAGAGCCACTTTCCTAAAACTCCGTACAATTCATTGCATGGAGTAAATGGTATCTTTTCTTTTAAAACCAGTTTTGATCCACTTCAAGGTCCTAGATAGGGAAGGCTGCTGGATAGACATAGAGAGTTTGTAACCACATATAACTTCCTAAGTGCGAATAGAGAAGTCACAAGCAAATGACACTTGTCTCACTCCAGGCTTTTCTGGCTAACAATTAGGACGTTCTCTTGTGTATGGTGTCCTCGGGCTTACCCCTTGACATTCCTGGGAGGTGGCAAGCCTCATTCAGAATCACACACTGGATCAGAGTGCCTTTGTGTGACTGCATTTTTTTGTTCCTGGCTCCTCCTGTCTGTGCCTCTCAGCACCTGCCCCGACTGTGTTTTGTAAGAGATCATTATTTTCGATTTGGTGGAATTTTAAAGATTCCTTTTGGTTGCCTTTTCAGGATCTAGCATTGGGCCTTTGTCCTCAGAATAGAAGCTCGGGGGGCTTTTAGTGTGTGTATGTGAGTGGAGTATGCTTGCATGGGGAGGGAGTATTATGTCATATATCTGCACACCCACTGCAGGGGTGTGTCTGTGTGTTCGTGTGTGTGTATGTGTTTGTGTGTGTGTTTGTGTGTTCATGTGTTTGGACCGTGGTCATTGTCCAACACAGCATAATGATTTCCTGAAAAGAGTCTATTCCCTGTGTAAGGGGGTCATACCTGGCAGCCTTCCCACCTGTCTACTGAATAGACTTTATAAGAAAATCAAGAAAGGGTCCATGAAGTCAGTATGTGGACACTCACAAGGGCTGAGAGCAGTCCAAATAGAGGTTGACATCTTTATCACATGAGTCCCTTTAGTGCATTGTACTTGGCTACTACACTGATCCCCCAAACAAAAGTCTCAGCCCAGCAATCTGCTCATGAACCTTCAACTGTAACGTGCAATGACTGTGGTGATATTGTTAGCACTCAGAGTTGGGTTCACTTAGGTCTAGGAGTGGGCCCCAAGAAGCTCTGTTGCTAGCAAGGTCTCAGGTGATGCTGCTGGCCCATGGAACACTATAGAGAGTTTGAAGGATTAAAGGCACAATATGCTTCTTTGGAAGACACTTGGACAGGGTTTTATGAGAAGGGAAGCCCCTCACAGCAGGAGACTGTCCAGAGGGAGGCTTATGGGACCGCCATCCAGAAAAAGAAGAGCACAAGGGAATGCCCAAAGCAGAGGGGCTTTGGAGAGGGGTTTTTGAGTCTAGGTGACATCTGCTCAGCGGCACAGCAGGGAGTCCATGGGTCCCAGCACTGCTAGAGGCAGCAGTGCCTTGGAGCCTTATAACTCCAAGGCCCTGTCTTTTCAATGGGTAACAGCTGTTGCATGAGGTTTCAAGGAGTATGCAAAGCAGGCAGGCTCTAAACAGCTGCAAATTTTCTTGTTTAAGCTATTTTAAAAATAATTGGATGTGTAAAAATGTAGGAGTTTGGTGCCAACAGGCATTTGAGCTAAAGTCTCAGCCTGCAGTGAAGAAATACACCACCTACAGGTCAATACGCAGAGGCCGTCTTTGGCTCATTTATTTACCAAATACACTTTGTACAGCAACTATCACCCCTGCAATAGATGCTATCACCCCTGCAATAGAAGCTATCACCCCTGCAATCTGAGGCACTCTGTTTCTCTTTTGGGATTGATTACCTTGTTCTTCCACAATTAATTCTTGAGGGCCTCATTCAAAGGCCCGCAATTCCCTTGGAGAGCCCCATGTGATTTCTGGCTGAGATGGGATGGGGGATGTGTCGCTGGGAGGGAACAAACAAGCCTGAGTATTCTAATAGCTTGAGTAAAAGGAAACTTTTATGTATTATGTCAGAAAAAACATAATAGAATAGGAAGGCTACCTCTATTTCCCTTTATTCAGGATTCAGGTCTATCAGGCATTTAAAAGACATCACCTATAGGTTGGTCCCTTTTTAATTATCTCTCAAGGGGCAAACAAACCAAACCAAAACAAACAAACAGAACTGCAGAAAGATACTGAGATCCCCATTTACAATGGAGCAGCTGAGACACGGGGAGGTAAAGTGACTTGGTGAAGGCTTCCCTCCTAGAACCTGTCTTTGAGTATCAGAACTTTTGTCCTTAGTATCTGAGGGCCACAGCTGCTCCTGCTGAGTAGCTATCATCAGCATGTGAGTGCGAGAGGCATTTACAGAGTTTGTTGGGTACCCCAAATTCATGAGCTTTTTAATATTGTTTCTAGCATCATGATTGGAAGATGCCACTTAATCTGTATTTTACCTGGATCTGCGGGAACTTTAGTGTTAGTGGAAATGAACATGGCTTACGTTTCTGTATCCACCAGCCCCCTAGTAGAGCATCCTGTGGCAAGCTGTCATGTCACAAACGCATGAAGGGTTTGCTGATCCAGAAAGTTTTGTAGACCTGTGATTTACCTGGCACTTCCCAATCAAGACACACGCTACCCTCGATAGTTGGTCTTCAAGGCCTCCTGGGTAAGCAGCCAAAGGGAAATAATCTGTTAAGAACACAGCTGAGAATTGTGTTGAGGACTCCAAGATGGAGCCCCAGCCTTCAGCCATGGAGTTGGCCAGTCATAGAATTCCGTGCTTTGGATACTGTCCTCTGGAGAGAGCATAGGATATGTCCCAGAATTATCTCATCTGAGGGTGAGAAAACCAGTGTTTACCCACCAAGTGCCATCTATCACTGATGGTCACTGTGGAAGCATGAACTCCCTGGGACTTCTGACCTACTTTGTAGTCAAAACCCATTGGGATATATGGGACTGGTGAATGCCGAAAGAAGAATGGACAGTGTCTGTGTCCACTACACCTAGGTATTGTGATATAAGAACTTTTTCCGCCTCGCTGAAACTTTCAGTCTAGTGGGATAGGTTGTATACAATGCAAGTGGGATAGGGTGTATACTGTGCATGTCATGTTCCTGGCATACAGTGACATCAAACAATACTTGCTCTTATTATTTTTTTCCTTCTCTAATACTTAAATCTTTTTTTTTTTTTTTTTTTTTTTTTTGAGATGGGAGTCAAGGCTGGCCTTGAACTCCTGGGCATAAGCAATCCTCCCACCTCAGTCTCCCAAATAGCTGGGTGGTGATGCCACTGTGTCTAGCGAATGCTTACATCTTGATGAGGGTATCAGCTTGTCTCCAGTCAAAGGTCTCGAGAGCCCACTCACCTTAACAACTTCTCAGTATACAAAATACATTTGGCTGATGTGACAGGAGTCCAGAGCCAGCCCAGGGAACATACGGAAAGAGGGTCAAACCCTTTCTCTATCTTGCGTTGCCAAACAACAAGGGAAGCACAGCCCACAAAAAGCTTGCCCTCCTCTTCAAACAGTTTCAGTCCATGGTGCTGGGAGAGCCTGGGGAAGCAGAGAGCTTGCCTCTGCTTCCCTTGCCTATCCCAAAGCTGTTCATTGGGGGTGCAATGAAGTGCTCTTGTAGTTTATCTGAGGGAGTCAATATAATTTTAAAATGCTGTCGTGAAATAAAACACATATCTAGCAACCAGCACCTAAGATAAATTATGATTTTAGTGGGTACACTTGGGTTAAGGGTTGAGGAGACTTTTGTTTTCAACTGGCAGCCACAGATTATTCATTTATTGTTTGTTTTGTCTTCATCTGGTTCTTTCCAATGATGAGGCTGGTTTTTGTCTCTTCCGGCCTTGGCCCCTGTTGTGTGTACTCTGGAGCCTTGAGTCCACCAAGAGCAGAGGCATGAGGGACCCTAAGTCCTGTGGAGGTGGACAGGGAGTCAGGGGTTCAGGGAGAGCTGAAACCAGATGAGGTCTGGGCTAAGCCAATAGATGCTCTTCTCCCTGGCAGAAATCAGAGGCCTTCCTTGTTTTGTAATCTGAGGGTTGCATAATAAGTTTACAGTACAAGATTTTAACCCTGGGGTACATATGGTTTATAGATAGAATTCAGAGGAAAAACTTTCTATCTTTATTTTCACTAACTTCTGATTAATATTTAGCATTTCCTTTGTTTACAAATGAAGGTGACAGACCACAGTAGTACTAGCAGTACCTGTGACTGTCACCAATAGAAATCATAGGTATTTTCATCTCACATTAGTTTGTGCAGATCTTACAAAGTAACATTTACGCTTCTCACCGATTTATAATCATAGCCAACATATATGTGTTCCAATAAGGAAGTACATATATTGCTGTATCTGAAATTCTTTTAAAAATATGTGATGACTGAATTTCACTTTCCCTTGTAATTGTGTTTATTTTATTTTATTTTATTTATTTATTTTTTTTTTTGAGACGGAGTCTCGCTCTGTCACCCAGGCTGGAGTGCTGTGGCCGGATCTCAGCTCACTGCAAGCTCCGCCTCCCGGGTTCACGCCATTCTCCTGCCTCAGCCTCCCGGGTAGCTGGGACTACAGGCGCCGCCACCTCGCCCGGCTAGTTTTTTGTAGTTTTTAGTAGAAACGGGGTTTCACCATGTTAGCCAGGATGGTCTCGATCTCCTGACCTCGTGATCCGCCCGTCTCGGCCTCCCAAAGTGCTGGGATTACAGGCTTGAGCCACCGCGCCCGGCCGTGTTTATTTTATTTTTTATGCATTCATAAACATTATTCTGAGAAGGGATACTTAGTTTTATTATACTTGCACAAAAAAGATTACAACCTTTTCTTAGTAGGTCATGAGCAGCATTGTTTTAAATGAAACAGAATAGAATAGAGCAGAAATTATTAGATGCATAAAGCAAGGATAACTATTGTTTGTCAAACTTCTGCTTTAGGTCTCTGTGTGTACATATGCTCTAAGCTGCCATGTAAAATATTGTTTTTTTTTTTTTTGTTTTGTTTTGTTTTGTTTTTTTCCATGGGTCATAGGCAGAGATTAAAAGCACTGTCTTAAGCCTGAAAGAGAAAAGCATGTCCTGCTTTCATGGGTTCATAATCCCTCATCTGAAACCCAGATCGAACTAAAAAAAAAAACAAAAAACAAAAAACAAACAAAAAACCTTGGCGCTAGATGGTTTTCAGAATTCAGAATATTTTAGACTTTAGGAAGACTATACAGTGCACAGTTTATAGATTACATAAGACCACGGAAGAGTCAGGGCAGCCCCGTGCAATCAAACATACTAATATCTCTGTTTCCTGTGGTGTAACATGTGAAACGTCATACTAAGTAGGATGACTGAAAACTGCAAGCAGCCTCACCTTAGACTAAGTCAGGTTTTGCTGCCAAACAAGTGATTACAAAGTACTTTTTGTTTTCAGAGCTTTGTGGATTTTGAAACAGTGGATAAAAGAGTGGGCTCAGGAATTCCTTTTTATTTGACCACTTACTGGATAGGGGTTGGTAAGTGAGGGATTTAGTATTAGCTATGATACTTTTTGACTTCTATGTAGTTGGTATCCTCTATATATTGCCCTTTTCTGTGGTGTGATTAATTCTATTTTTTTCCTAAAGCAACAAAAGATAATCATCTGAGAAATAAATCATGATAGCATTCTAAGCATATTTTTTCTTTCCCTTTTTTTACCATACTGTATCAACTTTTCTCTATTTTTCTTAAAGAACAGGATATGAGACATTCTTTTTACTATCCATTTGGAAATAATACATTTGGTACTTGAGCTCCAAAGGCTCCCATACTTAAAAGAAGTGCATAGAAGACTTAAATGTGTAAGACTTCTATTTTTATAGTGAACAATGATAGAAAAGCTACTCTGTGCCAGGCACTGTGCTTGGCCTTCTGTAGTATGACATTTGACACTCACAGCAACCCTGTAAAGTAGGTGTCATCTCAATTTTACAGGAAGCTGAAGCTTAGTAGATTAAGAGACTTGCCCAGGGTTGGACAGTGGAAGATCTGGGATCTGAACCCACTATCATCTCTCTCCCTCACAATGTTCCATTATATCTACTCCCTCTTGATGTGATGATCTGGATCTATGGAGACCACTAAAAGTTCATGTATATCTCTATTTCTACAACTATATCTATCTATATATCTATTTATTCATTGTTATGGTACAAACCAAGAGAAAAGAGAAAACATGACTTTACAAATTGGTCAAGGTCGTTTGGTGCCCCATCCCCAGATTCTTCCCAATCCAACTCCAACCTCCCTTCCTCCTGAAGCTTTCTTAACTCACCACCCTTCCTGTCCTGAATACCTATAGTTGGGGCCACACAGAACACCACCTGTCCATGTTCTCCAGTGGTTTTGCTATGTAAGCTCTTGCTCCCAGACACAACTCTTTCTCCATTGCCTCTCCCATTCTGCCTAGGGAGATAGATGTTGTATTTGGGGCTCCTGGCTGATTGTTTGCCTGGGTAACTAGAGTGTAAGCAGGGAGAAGTGAGCTAAAACCATGGTCTGACAGTCTGGGTAACTATGAAATTGCTCTGCAGAGGAGAGAGTTAAGAAGAGAAGAGACAGAGGATAGGGCCACAAGGGCAACCTTGTAAAGATGCCTGGGGTCTGCTCAAGTAGCAACCTGGAATGGTGCACAGAAGAGAGTCTGAAGGTCCTGAGGTCTTTGCTATTTTTTGTGAGATAATTTATTTTTTTATTTTTACCATTTAAAACAGACTTAGCCTTATTACTAAATAATTTGAAATCAATGTATTTCTTCTTAATATTTTAAAAATTCTTTGCTTCTATTCAATGTATTGTATTAAGTAAGAAAAAATTGTATGAGGTTGCCACTAGTGCCTGCAAACCAATCAAACCCTGCAATCTGTGTTAACATTACATGGACAACAGGGTGTTATCATGAGGAAAATAAATAACCTTTGTTGTTAACAAAATTCCTATCCCACATGATCCCATTTCTATTCATTGTTCTCTTCAAAGAGGCAATATGGTATCATATTGGAGAAGAAGACCGCAATGCTGGCATCATGAAGTTCTAGGTCTGCCACTCTTTCTGATACACTATGTCGTCTCAGGTCTTGTCCCTGGAGCAATGGATGTATCAGTCCAGTCTGACCCTCAAAGTGTTGGGACTCATTAGAATGGAATCAAATAGTCGGGGAAAAAGTTCCCTGCAAATTCTTTTTCAACCTTTTGGTTGTAATAAGAAGAAAGGCTCAGTTTAGTCCTAATAACTCCTTAACATTTCTTTACCATTTGCCAAACTATCTTTTAAAAAAGCTATTTCTAGAAGAATGTCTTTTTCTATTATATGTATGTATATTGTATACATATACATATATGTATTTTTATACACATATACATATGTGTGTGTGTATATACATACACACACATATACACATATAAAAAGTTGTATTTAGGTACAATTGTTGTACGCATTTAAGCATGTAATTTAATAAATATTGACTTATGAATACACCTGTGAAGCCATCACCACAATCAAGAAATCAACATATTCATCACCCTGGAAAGCTTCCTTGTGCCCCTTTGTAATAAATATCCAGCTCATTTAAATTTCAGATGCTGGATGAACCTCTGCAACCAGCATGCAGATCAGGAAACCGAACTGACAAACCCTCCTTTCTGTTCCACCTTGGGATTCTGCAGCCTTTTAATGCCAGTAGTTTAGGTCTGTTAAGTATTGCCCCAACTATAGTGTTAAGTTGTTTGAGTTCAGATCAGGCTTCATTTACCCCTGTGCAAACCACTTATCATCGTTATGACTTTATTACCTTATGTGTAAAATGAGTATAATAATATTGTGTACCTCAGAGGGTTGTTAACCAGATAATCTTTGTACTTAGAACTGACTGTTAATTTAGGGACTAGGAATGTCAAGTATATAGTTTTCAAAAGCTGTATATGTGAAAGTCTCCACTAATTATTATTAGAGAGAAAAGCTCATCCCTTTTCCTTTCTGCTGATCTCAGGCAAGGTGAGAGAAGGGACTATGTCAATAGGGATTCTGGAGGAGACTGGCATACAGTAGGTACTTAATAAATGTTTACTTGGTCATCTGGACTTTAAAAACTTGGACTTTATGAAGAGACATGTAAAGCTTGTTTATTTTTCACTTGTGGCTCCTGATTTTGGTTAAAAGGACACCAGTTACCCACAAGAAGCAAATGAGCCTGTTCTGGTTTCTAGGAATGCAATTCTGGTTAGCCTGACAAGCTGTTTGATCACTAGAACATCTCCCAAGAACAGTTTTTTGTTGGTGGTGGTTCTATGTAAAAAAATGGAGACTCAACACTACGAAGCTATCTTAAATTTTAGGAGGGTGAAAAATAAATCAACGCTGAGGTGCTGCTAACGTTTGTGTTCTTGATCTAGATGTTGGTTACATGAGATGTTCGTTTGTAAAAATTTATCAAGCTCTACACTTATTTAAAAATTATAGTATAATTTACATATATTACATGCACCCCTATGTTTATCCCAGCATTATTCACAATAGGAAAGTTATAGAATCAACCTAAGTGTCCATCAACAGATGAATGGATAAAGAAAATGTGGTGTATACACACAATTGAATACTATTCAGCCATTGAAAAGAGTGAGATCATGTCATTTGCAACAATGTGGATGGCACTGGAACATTGCATTAAGTGAAATAAGTCAAACACAGAAAGACAAATATTGCATGTATTCACATGTGGGAGCTCAATAGATTGACCTCAGGGAGGTAGGGAGATACCAGAGGCTGGGAAGGACATGGGTGTGTGTGCGTGTGTGTGTGTGTGTGTGTGTGTGTGTTTTGGGGAGAGTGGACTAAAGAGAGGTTGGTTAATGAGTACAAACATATAGTTAGATAGGCATACGTTCTAATATTCAATAGCAGAGTAGGGTGACTATAGTTAACAACCATGTGTTGTACATTTCAAAATAGCCAGAAGTGAGGACTTCAAACATTCTCCACACATAGAAATGATAAATTCTGGAGGTGATGAATATCCTAAATTCCCTGACTTGCTCGTTACAGTGTATGCATGTAACAAAATATCACATGTATCCCATAAAAATGTATGAATAGTGTGTATCAATAAAAAATAACACAGTAATAAATCTAAAATGTATGGTTTAATGCTTTTGTACCTATATCTGCAATCATGTGAACATCACCTAGATCAAAATCTACAATATTTCCATCACAGGTGAGAGTTCCCTTATGTTCCTTTCCCCAGATATAAGCACATTCTGACTTCTATCACCACAAAGTTAGTTTTACCTGTTCTTGAACTTCATATAAATGGAATCATACAGTATGTATACACTCTTTTGTGTCTGGCAATTTTCTGTCAGCATAATATTTCTGAGATGTACCCATTTTTTTATGTATAGCCATAGTTCATTCCTTTTTATTAGTGACTACTGTTCCATTATATGAATATATGCCACAATTTATCCATTCCATTTTGATGAACATTTTGGTTGTTTCCAGTTTTGGCTATTATGAATAAAGCTGCTACGAACATTTATGTTGGAGTCTTTTTGTGTTCTTTATGTTTTCATTTTCCTTGGGTAAATGCCTAGGAATGGGATGCTGCGTATGTTTGTCTTTATTAGAAATTATCGAACAGTTTTGCAGAGTGGTCACGACATTTTTCAACAGGGGTGTTACGAGTTCCAGTCATTCCACATCATCACCAACACTTGGTATTTTCAGTCTTTTTGAAACTTATATATTTTTATACAATGTATTATGTGAACATATTACTTTAATAAAAAGTTAAAAATGAATCAACAATAAAAACAATGATGATTGTGTCTAATGGTGAAACTCTGAACCTTTAAATAAATTACCTGGATGTTTTGTTGACATCTGCCAGGAATCCAACAATTAAATGTATTTTTATTATACCTTATGTAGAAAGATTAAGTGTTAACCTTGGGGTTGGTTAGGGAAAACTATTTCTGAAAAATAGTCCTGAAGCTTCCTTGAGAAATCTTTTTACTTCCATTTCCCTTTTTGTTTTGTAGAACTTATGATTCAGAATATTTTGACCAGAGCTCACTGCTTTTCTTCTTTCCCATTTCAGAGCATAAATGCCCAGTGGATGAGCGGGAGCAACTGGAAGAAACCTTGCCCCTGATTTTGGGGCTCATCTTGGGCCTCATCATTGTGGTAACACTCGTAATTTACCACGTCCACCACAAAATGACTGCCAACCAGGTGCAGATCCCTCGGGACAGATCCCAGTATAAGCACATGGGCTAGGGACCATTAGGCAGGCACCCCCTAGTCCTGCTCCCCTAACTGGACCAGGTAGAACAACAAAAGCACTTTTCCACCTCGTACACAAGATACACCAACATAGCTACAATCAAACAGGCCTGGGTATCCGAGGCTTGCTTGGCTTGTGTCCGTGCTTGAACCCAGGGATGGGGGAGACTCTTTTGGATTTGTAGGGTGAAATGGCAATTATTCTTTCCATGCTGGGGAGGAGGGAAGGAGGGGCTCACACAGCTTTCATGCTCATGGTGGCTTGGCTTTGACTCTCCAAAGAGCATCAAATGCCACTTGAAGCTGTATCTGGCCCCAAAGTTTAGGGATTGAAAACATGCTTCTTTGAGGAGGAAACCCCTTTAGGTTCAGAAGAATAGGGGGTGCTTTGCTCCCTTGGACACAGCTGGCTTATCCTATACAGTTGTCAATGCACACAAAATACAACCTCATGCTCCCTGCAGCAAGACCCCTGAAAGTGATTCATGCTTCTGGCTGGCATTCTGCATGTTTAGTGATTGTCTTGGGAATGTTTCACTGCTACCTGCATCCAGTGACTTTGCAGCACAAGAACACGATTAATGTAACTATGCAGAGTTGTTTGGACTTGTTAATGTACCAGGTCCAAGTCAGGGGACCTGAAGAATCAATCTGTGTGAGTTTGTTTTTCAAAATGAATTAAAACACACTATTCTCTGGCCTTCGGCTGCTTTCTTGAAACAAGAAAACAAAGCTAAAATGGTTTCTTTGGCATCCAGATGAGAAAGAGGAAAAGATGAAGATGGATTTTGCATGTTTGCAAGAGGAAAAGTAAAGAGAGGGCAGGGAAACAATGAGGGGGAAGTTGGCTTCTCTAGGTGAAAAAAACATGAATTTTTGTTTTGGCAAATATAAATCGTTTTAATAATGGCCCTTTTGACCAGTTGATCTAATACTGCTTCTGATGCTTCTTGGTCTTGAGTTTGGCATTTCACTTTGGATTAAAAAGGTGGACTGGACATAGTAGCCTAAGTTGAGTTCTATTTGAAGGAAAAGTCCTAGAGAAATGCACATAGTTTGAATTTCATTCACTTTCTAAATAGTCATTTTTTCCCAGAATGTCTGAGTGGGAGTAGGGAAAAATCTTTCCTCTGGTTTTAGAGTAGGATTCTCTCCCTCCACATATACAGTCTCCACCATACGAGAGGCAGCTCCTAAACTCCTCTCCCTAAGTCTTCAAACTGCTCACAATAGGGTATCCTCAGAAGTTCACTATCCCAGCAATCTCACCAAGTATCATCCAGTTGCTGTCCTATTACCCATTTGTCTGCTGTTCTATTAACCACAATCTTCTTGTCTTCATGATCTCTCTTCAGTGTCTGCCTGTTACCAGGGAGGGAAAATCTCCAATTCCTCCTAAAATTTCCATGTTGCACAAGGAAAAAAATACCTTTGGTGAAAACTCTAAAGATGGTTAACTCCATTCTTATACTCATCTGTGGTCTGTGATCGTCTCACCCACATTCCCCAAACTTGACAAACCTTTTCCATTTTAGCATCGCAGTATTTTCTTTAAATGTTATATTCCTTATTTGGACCCGTCTGAATATTTAGGGGAGAAATGGATATTTAGATTTATCTAGGACTTCACAGTGAGTTACCATTCCCTTCTGCAACCTTTTTGAAAAAGAAATCTTAAACCTTTCTGAGTCATATGTCTGAAAACCCCCTTGTGTATATGTTTTTCTTTAAACTTGCTTTCGCAAAACATAAGGCTTATTATTAGTTTTGGAATTGTCATGTAATTACATCATTGTTATGTAAATATACATAACACCTACTATTGTTTTGAGCACCTATTGAGTACAGGCTCAGTAGTGCTATAAAGTAATAAACTTGGCCTTAGTTTCTCTAAGGAAGGACTGACGAGAACAAACAACGTACAACAAATATGTCATTTTCAAAAATGTCAGAGTGCCCTGGCTCTTTAGAAAGCATTGGCTCATGACCACATCCCTGTGTCTCAGCTACTTCAATCTTTCCAGAATCCAAATAACAGTGATTTTTCCACAAGTAATGTGCAGGATGTGTAAAAAGCCATTATTATGATTACTGTTATGATTATCAATATTGTTTACCATGCCATTTTTATCTAGCTATTTTAAAATTATATCTCAAATTCAGCCTAGTTGACTTTGAACCACGCCTTACTTCTCTCAGCCATGTCTTCATCTTTATTGTCAACTAAATACAATAAAGGGGAGCCTCATAACATAGAGGAAGAGCAGCAGTCTCTGGACACGTCCGTGCCTGGCATTCTCCCACCTCAGGGTGTCCAGGGAGACTGACTCCACCCTGGGCCTCAGCTCTGGGCCCTCTCCATACCCATTGTCATTGCCATTGTCCTAACATTTTGCAGCTGCTCCTGGTCCAGGAATAGGCTGAGGCAATGGCCCATTTATCTGCATTGCTTCTCAAGCTTCAGAGACAGGGAAGAAAACAAAGAGATAAACCACAGACACTCAATTACCCCTTGAACTGTCATTTTTCTTTTTTACTGGGGTTCTAAACACAAACGCCTGTGGGCACAAGAGGATGTTGGGCCTGGTTGCTGGGTATGCCTGCCTGGAAAAGCCAGGCCAGATGAACCATATGCGGATTTCTCTGGAGGGAGGGTGACTTTGATTTAAATTCAGAGCATGGTCCTTTGCAGGATTCCCTCAGTCCCAGGAAACAGTTCCTATGAAACAGCCTCAGAGGGGCAGGGAGCACTTGCTTATCTGGAGCCTGAGAACGCCCTCCGAACTATCGTCTCTCTCTTTTTGCCAATTGTCCAATCTTTCCATTAGCAAAGACTTGGCAAACCACATGGATGTGGGAAGAAACACCTGAGAAACTGGAGAAAGGGGAGGAAAGACGACAGGAGTGACCTGCAGTGTCTGGGTGAAGACACTACACGTATAGGGGTGGGTTTTACCAGGCAGGTGGTTCAAACTGGTGTTGTGCTCAAACATTTCCCTGGAACAAATACCAAGCAACCTGGGCCAGAGATAGCTTTAAATCACTGTGTCTCAAAGTGCATTCAAAGGCACCCTGTATTAGAATCATCCTAGGAGACCTTTGAAAGATGTTAGTTCTAGGGCATCACCCCAGATATTATTTGAGAATCTCGGTGGTGAGACCCTAGAATCTGTAGTTTTACTCTGCTCCCCAGATAATGTTGATGGAGAACTAAGAAGACTTCTGGTTAAAAAGCCTTTACTATCAGTGTATGTGCAACATTATCCAAATTATTGGGCTTCTCTGGGTTCATGTGTTTTCATCTGAAAGTGAAGCTTACTCCTCTATCCTTGCAAAGTTATTTGAGGACTCATGAAGCACCTGGAAGTCCCTAGCACAATGCCTGTCACACTGGAAAGGCTCTCTAAAAATTACAATTAGTGGCATTTTGCTAGCACAATTCTTAACATGTATGTTCCAATTTTACCTGCCAAACAAGAGGTCATGAAAGATTCGAAGGGACTAATACAAGAGTTTTAAATCTGACTTCCACAGTTTTCTGTGTCAATTTATTTTGGATTCAGAGAATTTTTACGCAGGGATTCCCCTCCACCCCAGCTCAGTAAATCACTCAGGGGCTGTCAGTTTTGGGGTGAGGGGATCTGTCAGAGTTTATGAACTTGGATGGAAAAAATTACACCTCCAGTTTTTACTAACCTCAGAAGAAAGGTAGAATTTCCTTCAGTGGTGAATATGGGCATTAAACCACTGCAGTATAAGCAAATCTGTGAATTTGTCATCAATAGAAATAGCCACATTACACCTGACAGCTATATCTCAAAAGAATCATTAATACTCATTACTTCAAAATTATGGTAGTTATTTGACCCATCAAAAGATCTTGTTATTTAAGGCATTATAGTCACGTTTTAAATTGTGATAATGATACTTCAATCGGGTTTTTTTTTTTTTTTTTTTTTTTTGGTAAGCCTACGTATTTTACTTTATGCATTAAAAAACTTTTCTGAGAAGCAGTTTATAAGCTCAGACAGCCAAGAGGGTCCAGGGTCAATGGTACTTCAGCTGTCATTTAAAGTGACAGAGCCTGTCAGGTTGTTTGCTGGTGAAGGTTTACAAAGGCACACATGACAGATGAGATCATAAGTATTTCTTAGCACTGATCTTTTGCTTTCTAGACACTGCTCTGGGTACTGGGACATAGCAGTGAACAAAACACATAAGAACTCCTGTCCTCATGGAACTGAAATATGTGGTGTGTGTGTGTGTGTGTGTGTGTGTGTAAGTACGTGCACGTGCATGTGTGTATACCTGTCTATTTAGGTACAGTTTGAGCATCCCAAATCTGAAAGTCTGAAATCCAAAATGCTTGCAAATTCAAAACTTTTTGAATGTTAACATGATGCTCAAAGAAAATGCTCCTTGGAGCATTGTGGATATCAGATTTTCAGATTTAGGATGCCCAATTGGTAAATATAATGCAAATATTCCAAAATCTGAAAAAAATTCCAAATTCAAAACACTTTTGGTCCCAGGTATTTCAGGTAAGGGATACTCAGCCTGTATTATGATTAATGTGCTGTCATTACCTAACTCTTTGGGGCCTTGGTTAACTCAGTCTAAGTGAATTATATAAGATCTTGAAGTCTTTTCTAGGTTTAAGTTTTTAGAAATGCAGACAATGATGAGGCATAATGATCAAAACATTTGTCTTGTGAGAAAATCTTTCAGGATAAGAAATTTCTTTGCCTTTAGAACAGCATATTTTGATCCAGAAATCAGCAACCCATAGACTTTCTCATGTCCTCTTTTTGTCTTTAGTTTGGTCAGTTTATGTAGGAGTTTCTCTCAGGGTCCCACTCATGTTCCCTCAGCCCTTTCTGGAGGTCATTTGCTGTGTCAGTTTTAGCAAAGGCAACAAATTTGCCCAGGTGTAGTGCAAGGAGAGTTGATGCTGCAGGAATAATTCTCATCTAATGATGGATAGGAGATAATTAAATATACCAGTGCCCCCCTCAAGAAAGACAATTCTCAAGTGTCTCTCAGAAGGTCACCAATGGGATTGAACCCCAGTTGCCTATTGTGGTATCCCATTCATTAAAACACACTTTTCGACTTTGTTCTCCTCTTTGTCTTATTTCTTCACTCTGCCATGTTGACATTCCTGGGATCATCTCCCAAATAAAGTATTTGTGTCTAAGTCTTTATTCGAGCTCTTCTTTTGGCAGCATCTACACCAAGACAATGTACTCATCTGACTTGGAAACACAGCTCAATATGCACACATTTCAAGGATCAAATGAACTGATTTTCCCGCACAATGTGGATTTGTACTGTGTCATGTCACTTCCACAAAATTTCTCCTGCTTGTACATTTTGTATCTGCTTCAGATCAATTTGATCTTTTCTCTGCCTGGAATTTCATTACCATTTTTTTTCGATGACACTGGACTGTTCATTTGATCAGTTTGACCAAGCAGTCTGAACTCATTGGGTTGTTAACTTCATGGTATGATTTACTTTTCCACTGATTGCTACTAAATGTGTTCTTCCCCAGGGATAAAGGGGACATGACTATAACTCAGTCTGATTCCATTTGTCTAATCTAGTTTAAAAATCAATCTCATTCTAATTCAAAGATAATACATCTCTCCTTTGCTCAAGTTAAACTTCTACTAGAGGAAGAGGTAGCAACTGGGAGGTAGTGGCAGGATACAGGGTGTGCTCTTGTATTCTCCCTTTCTTTCTCTGAAATACCTTCTTCAATCATGGGGTCTCATACTAACACTTGACTCTATTCTATGTGGACCAGTGGGGAAGGGAGGTTCCAGTAAGCTAGCTGGCTGCAGTCAGCTGCCTTGGAGATGCTATTGGAGGAAAGGGAGAGGACTGAGTCTCATTTTGGTTCCACTAAAAACTACAGCTTCTGCTTTTTGGAGTGGTCTTTGTGTAGACGACATATGTGGTTTTTAGAGTAAGGGTCAGCTCCAACTTGACCCTGTCTCCATGCAGAAAAGCAATCACATCTCCCTTCAGTTGCCCCCATGGTGCACTCTTCCAAATCACTCTGCAGGTTGGGCATCCTGTTACTTAGTTAAGTGGTTTGACACATTCCCTGCTGTCCTCTCCATGTCCCATCAAACACACTCAAGGGAACTCCATGTCTTCTTCCATGCCCAGTAAAGGCAGAGGAGATCTGTCCAGGGGAGGTTGCCTCCACTTTTGTCTGCCCTGATACGTCATAGACAATACCTTTTTTTCATCCTGTTAGCTCAGACTACTCCCTGAGGGTTTTCACCTTCCAACATTTCTGGATGGGAAATAGGCTGTTTATATACAAGTTCCCTCACCCCCCAACTTCATGAGGTCAATATTAATATCCTCCTTGTCTCCCAAAGTGGAGGAAAGAGCCCAACATTCTCTTCTAGACTCCCAGAGAGCTCTCACCACACCCTCTTGAATCCAGGTTCTACTATAAAGACACACGCACATGTATGTTTATTATGGCATTATTCACAATAGCAAAGACTTAGAACCAACCCAAATGTCCATCAATAATAGACTGGATAAAGAAAATGTGGCACATATACACCATGAAATACTATGCAGCCATAAAAAAGATGAGTTCATGTACCTTGCAGGGACATGGATGAAGCTGGAAACCATCATTCTCAGCAAACTATCACAAGAACAGAAAACCAAACACCATATGTTCTCATTCATAAGTGGGAGTTGAACAATGAGAACACATGGACATAGGGAGGGGAACATCACACACTGGGGCCTGTGAGGGGGTGGGTGGTTAGGGAAGAGATAACACTAGAAGAAATACCTAATGTAGGTGATGGGTTGATGGGTGCAGCAAGCCACCACGAGACGTGTATACTTATATAACAAAACTGCACGTACTGCACATGTCACCCAGAACTTAAAGTATAAAAAATAAATAAATTAATAATAATAAAAAAAATTCCTCAGATCAGTTTTGCATTTTGGAACAGGGAAGTAGAATGAGAGTCTTTAGCCCTGAACCTGGCTTTCCTTGAACTTGGCCTTCCAGAATTCAGTACTTTTTTTTTTCAGTAGTGGTATTGATATCACCATCTCACACTCTTTACAATCTCTAGGGATGGATATATTTGTCTTTAGGTCATGTCATCACAATGTTACATACAACTTTGTACCAACTCATTTGTACTCCCCGATATCACAAAGAAATCATTCTTGGTTACCCAAGAAAATAAATTTGGGAAATTACTGTTTCCAATAACACAATGGGGAAAAGGCAAACATTTATTTTTATTTGTAAATGCAGTTTCTGCCAATAGTTAGTGCTCACAAAACCTTTTAAGCTACAGTAACTTTTGGTAAACTCAATGAACTTTAAAAAATACCTGATGGTAAGAAAATTACAGAAAAATTTCCATTACACTGTCGAAAATGTTTGGAATCCAAAATCCACTATTTTCTGCAATAGTTTTTAATGTTTGTTCTGGTTTAAAAAAGATTTTCTTTTTCTTTTCTTTCTACTTCTACATAGTCCTGGTTAAATTAATACAATCTGTCTCATGAATATTTAGGACTGCAATTTTCTGGATTTAGATTGTTTTTATTCTCACATATTTATATTAATACTTTAATATTTTACATAAAACATTGATTTGCTGTGTTTTATGAAGCAAATCATAGATCCTATTTATGGAGGCATTTCCAGTTTGAAGGAAAACTGAAAATCTAATCAGTAGAAGGTCATTTTATGCCTTTTTTTCCTTTTTAGCAGTAATAAATAATTAGCAACCTATTAATTACAAAAATTCTTAATTATGCTTAGAGCAACCAGAGCGCTATCACAAATTTAAATTCATATTTGTTACAGTATATGAAATAGTTAAGAAAAGCCTCTGTTTTTCCAGTTTGGTAACAAATGGCTTTTGTCTGATGCATAATTAATAGAAACTAATGATGACTATGTAGCTCTTCCAGAGTTTTAAAGGCAAATCTATATTGGCCTACAATTAACATGCAAATTCATCCAACAAGCAACACAAAATGTATTGTAGTAGTCATTCATTTTATCAACATTCAAGAAGATCTAGACAGCAGCACGACTCTCCTATGTCGGAAACACATTGTAACATGGGCACAACTGAAGTCAGATCATACCTGGTAAAATACCCTCTTGCTAATTCGTCCTCTAGAGTCAGTTCAGACTTCCAGCACGATACATGAACAATAGCAATTAATACTGTGGTACAAAGGTAAATACAGACAAGAGTTTGGTGTGCTAGCATACAGAGTTTTAAAAATGGTGACAAATGAAACCAAACGTCTTGCCCTGTTCTCTCCTCTCCCTTTGTGAGCCTGGAATTCTCATGGTCTCACTGAAACATTCTATTTTGGGAACTGAGTCCAATGATCCTAGCACTGAAATTGCTCCCTGGGAGGGAAATTCGGCCACAAGGGAACATTGTACCCATTTGAGAAAGGGCACTGAGGGAAACATTGTGGTGTGCAAAAAATGGTTTGCTACTACAGGCGTTGATGGAAAACGTGATTTTAAAAAATATTTAGGTTTATCCCAAGGAGTGGTATACTGTGGCTCAAATTTTATTTCATTATTTTTGGTTGGATTAATGAAACGTGCACACTATCACCATCACTCTTAATTCTTCTTCCATCAAATAAGACACTTGTTAGGATAAGAAAGATATTTTACTAAAGCTGACGGTGATTGAGAGTCATTCAGTATTCAAAGTTCCTAAAGAATCATTGGTTCTCTTAAAGGGATAAAAAAGTAGGAAAGGCTTTGTTCAAACTCCTGCTAGTAAACAAGTATTACTTCAACTGATACAATGACTACATGACATCAAAGTACTATAAATTATCAAAACTATCGTACAGAAAAATTACAAATTCGTTGCAAAATACATTATACTGCTACCATTAAGAAAAAAGTGCTTTTTGTTTTCCTTTCTTTCTTTTTTTTTTTTTTTTTTTTTTTTGCCAGAAAAGTATTCTTTCAATATAGAAAATCCTACATGTTACCCTGCATGTGGCTAGGATATATCATAACGGAGTTTGTACTGAGTCCTTCTGATTTGCTGGATGAAGGGCTGAAAAATGTATTAATGACTTATTAAAGCCATGCTCCAAATGACCACGCCAGCTGTCAGTGGAGAGATGCCTATTTAAGACACAAGAAGATGCCCTGGTCTGTCGAACCCTGCCGGTCATCACACTGTCCTACCAATTGGCTGGTCTAGAATGCACAGGCCTTTTGCACGTTCTGTGTTTCCTTTTGTTCTCCTGAATTATTCTCATGTCCTCATCTAGCTTTGACACCTACACGAATCCTCTGCTCAGTGATGCCTGTATTGTCTCATGAGGGGGACGATGCAAGATGGTGGACCTGCTAGTTTTAAGAATGGATGTCCGAGGAGTTCCTGGGCCGTTGCTCTCTGAGAGGGCTCCCTCACCAACATCAGGTCTAGGAATCCCCGGAGCACTGAAGAAACCTGTGGAAACACACAGATACCAATCTGAGGACTAACACAGACACCTAACCCAGTCCCCAAAATGTTTTCCCCATTCATCCTATCAACAACTTCAAATTCCAGAAAGTTATCTTAAGGAGAAAGATGTTATGAAAGTGAAAGCAGGTCTTGCCTTTAAAATTCCACTTTTTCCTTACCTTTTTCAAGTTTGAAATAATAGGTGTAAATGATAGATCAACTAAGAATGAAAACTTATTTACTAAATACAATAACAGTGGCAATCACAGCGATAAGAGCAGCTATTACAAAATGTTTACTATGTGCAGGTGCTGGTCACACATGCTTGATGAAGCATAGTAAAAACAGGGAGCCGTTTCATTTTTCTAACTGCAACCACACAGGCTCTGTGAAATCCCTTTCTTTAAGAGAAACAAGCTCTTGTAAGGATACCTAACACATCTCATTATTTTTCTTTAAAGGTCTTGTAATTTACTTTTTAAAGCTATGTCTTACATTATGTATGTATTTAGAGATGAGGGCTCACTATGTTGCCCAGGCTCAAACTCCTGTGCTCAAGTGATCCTCCCACCTCAGCCTCCTGAGTAGCTGGGAGTACAAGCACGTGCCAGCATGCTCAAGTTCCTCTGCACAAATACTAAGCGTATGGCTCAATGGATTTTTTACACACATTTACCCCTATTTACTTTCCACTCCTATCAAGATACAGTCATTATTTTAATTTCTAATAGCATAACTTAGTTTTGTTTACTTTTGTACTTCATCAAAATGGAGTCCTATATTTGATTTCTTCTCCGTCTGGCTTCTTTCACTCAGCGTTGTATCTGTGAGATTCATCCCCAATGTGTGGCAAAAGTTATATCTTTTACATTACTGTGTAGTATTCATTGTCCAATTATACCACACATTATTTATCCCTTTGGGAAACAACCTTGGGCTGGTTTCCAGTTTTTCAAAACCATTAGGATTAAAGTTATTCTTGTACATGGTTTTGAAGAACATTGGCACTCATCTCATTGGGTATGAGACTATTTTCATATGATATATTTTTAGTCAATTTTTTTTTTTTTTTTTTTTTTTGAGGCATAGTCTCACTCTGTCACCCAGGCTGGAGTGCAGTGGCACAATCTTGGCTCACTGCAAGTTCCGCCTCCCAGGTTCACACCATTCTCCTGCCTCACCCTCCTAAGTAGCTGGGACTACAGGCACCCGCCACCATACCCGGCTAATTTTTTGAATTTTTAGTAGAGATGGGGTTTCACGGTATTAGCCAGATGGTCTTCATCTCCTGACCTCATGATCCGCCCACCTCAGCCTCCCAAAGTGCTGGGACTAGAAGCGTAAGCCACCACGCCCAGCCACTTTTCGTTATTTAAACTTAGTCCAATCTAGTACAAATTTCAGTCTTTTTTTGTTGTTGTTTATGTTTTTGTAGGTCCACACAACCTATATGAGTGATTCCACTGGGGCTCTTCCCTAAGATTTAGGGGTGAGGAAGGAGGAGATACTACCATTGCAAACAATTCTCCTCCAAAAGGCAGCCACACACTCTCTTTTATTGTCGTAAAATAGATAGGAGGAGAGGTGTGTATGGGGCCAGTGTTTATAGTAGTAGTCCTACAGAAATGATCCTCTGAGCAAGTCCTGCGGAAATCTGGCAGCTCCTACAGTGGTGATTCTTGGATGAAGCATCATTATTTTCTGAGCTCGTCCTAACTGGCAATCCTTGGAAAACAGGAAAGACTCCACTCAATCTCTTAAAAGTATTATATTAACCATGACCTTCATTGCCCTGTACAATCTAGCTCCTGCCCATCTCTCCAACAAGGCCTACCTTTTTCCTCTTGCTCACTTTGCTCTGCAATATAGGCCTTCTTTCTTGGCTTAAGGCCTTTCCACTTGATGCTCCCCCTGCCTGGGACCTTTTTCTCCAAGATCTTTGCATGGCTGTACCTTCTTCCTATTCAGGTCCCAGCTCTGTTGATCCCTCCCTAGAAATGGCTTCCTTCCCTCTTCAGCTTAAATCAGTGATATGGTTTGGCTCTGTGTCCCCACCCAAATCTCATCTCAAATTGTAATCCTCACATGTCAAGGTAGGGACTTGGTGGAAGGTAATTGGGTCATGGGGGCAGTTTCCCCCATGCTATTCTCAAGATAGTGAGAGAATTCTCATGAGAGCTGATAGTTTTATAAGTGTCTGGCATTTCCCCTGTGCTCTCTCTCTCTCCCCTGCCACCATGTAAGACATGCCTTGCTTTCCCTTTGCCTTCTACCATGATTGTAAGTATCCTGAGGCCTCTCCAGCCATGTGGAACTGCGAGTCAATTAAACCTCTTTTATTTGTAAATTACTCAGTCTTGGGTATTTCTTTATAGTAGTGTAAAAACAGACTCACACAACCAACTTTCAATCCCTTCTCCTGCACACTCCATCACATCACAGTATGTTTTTCTTTCATAGTATGTACTATACTCTGAAATCATTTTATTTGTTTGTTTGTGGTTTATTATCTGTTTCCCCAATTAGAATGCAGAGTCTACAGAGTCAGAAAATCTGGGGTCATGCACGGCGATGTCCCAAGCTATTAGATGTCCCCAGCATGTAATAGATGCTGAATGAATGAGTATGGCATAGAGCACCTGATTTACTCTTCAAACCAACCCTTTGGGATAGAGGACAATTGTAACCCATTTTATAGATGAAGAACTTTGGGGTAGGAAAGGCTGAGTCACTTGTCCAGTAAAAGAACAGAAGAACAGAGATTCAAACCTAAGTGACTAGTTCCAAAGCCCATGCCCAGGATCTCCCTGCTGGATGTGGTAAGTCAGTCTTAAAAACCAGAGAGAGATGGAAAAATCCAAAAACCATTCTGCACTTCAGCAATAGCTGCTGCTTCTCACCTTGTGTAGGTCCTTCACTCTTGGAGGTAAACTGTCCCGGATCCTCCGCATCGCCTGGAGGGGAGGCTCGTTGAAGTAGGGGGGCTCACCATCGATCATTTCTATCACCATGATCCCAAGGGACCAGATGTCCACCTGTTGGGCACATCCCACTGGTTATCTCGGGCAAGGAGAACATTCTGAAACATCAAGTGCGTCCACAGAACCCAAGAGGTTCATACTCATTCACAAATGAATATGGTATTTGTAACCTCTCAACATTTACAATACAGATTTATAGGCTAAACTGCTGGGTAACGGAGTTTTTGCTAACAATCTTTGCCTTTTCTGGACAACTTCAGTGAGGGTTCCACCCTTCAGACATAAATGAATATCTTAACCTTGTAAAGTTTAGCACTTTAATTTTTACTCTGTAAACTTTAGTAGTTAACTGTCTATTAGGGCAGATGAGAAAATCTTCCAGTTTAATGCTATGAAAATGGAGAAGAAGGTTGTATTTAAACCATAAACAAATAAGAAAGTTTTGACATATTTGTGACAAACTGCAAAGGGCTACCTTGCAGGAAGCAGAATATATTCTGATTGTTTTATTAATTAGATTTAAAAATAGTTATTTTCTCCCCTACTTGGGGATTTCCTCCCCCTACCTTTTATTATCATTTCAAAACAGCATGCACAAAACCTCGCTTTACAAAAGCATTTTCAGGGATTGGAGAAAAGAAAAGGAAGAGATGACAAGCAATTAGTAAAGAATGGGAAGTCAGGACAATGAGGAGCCATCACTGTGCTATAAACTCCCAGTTCCACTCACTTCCCCATTAGGGCCTCTTTATACTTCTTATCTGATGAATGTATTGCTATTATTACCCCTTGCAGTGACCTTCACTGAGAATTTATCTCTCAGGACCACAGTGAGAAAAACAAGTTGAGGACTCACCCAAGGTCAAGCAAACAAGAGAAAGAGAAAGATTCTGCTGTAACTTATGCTGATGTCCTTAGTTCATTGCCATGTCTTCTCATGCTTCTCTTCTCCCAGAATCACCATCCACACCACAAAGTGTGGAAACACTATGGCTAGCCGAAGCATACCCCTTGGCTTCCACCTGTATGTAGCCTTATGTGCCTCTGAGCTTCCACCCATGCTATTACCTCCCAAGAAGGCCCTTCCTCTACTCCCTCTGACCCTGCATTTTCACACTTCCAGGCCCTACCCCTTAAAAGATTATGAGTGATTATTTTCATTCCAGTGGAAACAGAAATTGTGCCATGTTTTTGACTATGAGTCACATATTATTTTTTTCCTATAAGAAACCACTGTGTAGGTCCTTCACTGTGAGATGTAAACTGTATTGAAAACAGTTGCTCATTTAAATATCACCTCTGTTTTGTGGTACTTTCTTTGATCCTCTTTCCTTCCTCTGAATCCTCATGCCTGCTCATCTGCATGTCTCCAGCCACTTTGCAAGTTGCATTGCCTTGCTTTGTGTGTGCCTGCTACTGAGAGTGGGATCACAGTTGGAGTGACTTTTCCACAGTGTCCACTGTAGGACTGCAATAAAGAGCCCTTGGATAAATACTGCAGTGGTCTACCCCAGGGGTGGCCAGGCTCCCTCCTGCCACAGCTTACATCTGTGCCTCATCTAGTGAGTGGGGATCCAATGTGGAGTCAAAAGTCATTGCCACCATCTCCTGTGGTCACCAACTATCTCAGAACCCTGTGCCTGTCCCAGTCCTGCCACTCCTGACTATGACTGTGACCCCCTTACCTCTGTCCCATAAGGTAGCCTAGAAATCACCTCAGGGGCCATCCAGTAGGGAGTGCCAACCAATGATTTCCTCTTCGGCACCTCTTTGGAAACTTGAGCACAGAAACCAAAATCAGATAACTTTATCTGAAAAGGAAAGGAATGCAACAAACTAGCAATTTTAAAACAATGTCTGCTAGACATGAAAATACAAACACAGAGAGTTTCAAATTTAAAACAAAGCAGTCTCATCAACAGGCCTTGGACATATCAGGGGAGGGACTGTCAGACCCTTTTATTGGAAAGGCATGGTCCATTTTAATGGAGAAACTTCTCCTGGGCCCACCAGGATCAACTTCCAAATGTCTAAACTCCCGCTGCCTACATTACTTCTATAAAATGATGAAACAAAAACAAAAAACTTTACGAATTAAATACACCACAAACAACAAATTTGTTACATCCCAAGCCCACAAGTTTAACGTAATGTAACAGATGATGCTTTCATATACGTAAATTGCTATTCTCAATGTGAATTTTGAACAAACTGATAACATTTAGTTTCCTTTGAGTTGAGCACATTCAGATTTCTATGTACCATGAGGCAAATCAAAGAACCATCTCTTTTCTATATTTGAAATATTGCAAGGCCTTTGTTTATCCAGGATGTGGAAATGTCACTTTTAGTATTGGATCCCCTTCCCTTTTTGGTTTGATACTTTGTCCATGACAGTTGAAGCTACCACGGTGAACATCAATGGAAGTGGAAACACAGGCATAGAAACTGGGTGTCAGCACTTGGTTGTAAGGGGTTTAAGGTGGTCATCCTAAGGGCTCAGTGTATATACATGTTATTTACCTTAGATATCATCAAGGAGAAAAAAAGACTTGGAAATTTCTTTCCCAGAGCTCATGTACTCTTAAGAACATACTGCACAGTTAGGCACCCTGCTGGTTTATGAATTCTAGATGACCAGGATTCAGTTTATTTCTGGAAGCCATAATTTCTAGTCATGATGACCTGGTCTGAACTTCAAACAGCCTTATGAAAGAGATATCAAAGAGCCACTTAGAGTTGTTGGTGATAATAGAACACAAAAGGAACCAATGGTTCAGAATGACCATTTGAAGTTAAAAAATTTTTAAAAATCCATAGTACAGTCTCCAAGGTATGAATTCTCTCTTAATTCTCTTCACACCTCCCTGAACTTCCTCTTTCAACCTTTCTTTTCCCTGGCTCTACCTCTGCCATCCGCCTCTTAAATATTAGGGTTCCCTAGGGTTCTGGTTTCCTCTCTCACATCTTCTCTTCTTAGATTCTCTTACTGGATACTCTTTTTCTTTCTATGCTTAGTTCAGACCTCTCTCCTCCATTCAAAACCTGTATTTCCAACTAGTATATATTTCTGTATGGATGACCACAAGTACTTCCAAACTCAGCATCCCTCTCTCTGCTCCAAAACCTGACCCCTTTTCCATCAATCCTGTTCTAGTGAATGACACCAACATCCACCAACATCTATCCATGAAAATCATCCTTGACCCTTCTCTCCATCTCGTTCCAAGTCTTCCTGGTTAGAGTTTAAAAAAACTATCTCTGTAGCTTCAGGACCCATGATAGTGCTTGGCCCATGATAGGTTTTCAAAATCAAAATTGTTGCATGAATTGATGAGCCTCAATCATAAGAAGTGAAAGAGGCCTCTGCAAATGAAGAACACGTGCATTAATATATTATAAAGATCAGGATTCAGCAGGGAGTTCTGAACCAAAGGCAAGATTCCCCCTGCCACACATGTTATTACGGTAATTTCCAAACATACAGCAAAGCTGAAAGAATTACAGAGTGAACATCCCTACATGCATGAGTAGATTCTATAATTATTAATGTTTTGCTGTGTGGGCTTTATCATATACCTATCTCTCTATTCATCCATCTAATCATCTAATTTTTGATGCATTTCAAACTGAATTGCTGACAGCAGTACACCTCACTCCTAATTGAGCATTAACTGGAGTTCAATGTGTTTCTTTTTTAACAGTTTAAAAATTTACATAGAGTGAAATGTACACGCTTTAGGTTTATCACGTGATGAGGTTTGACCTACTATCAAGATCTGGGCAACACCATCGCTAGGGCACGGATGAGAGGGTCCTTGGGATATGAGTGGTAGTCAAACCCTTGAAGGGCCATAGCATGAGAAAACAACACAGTCAAATATGAAATACTGGGCACCTGGGGTGATTGAAATTGAAGCATTACTGGAGACTGAAGAGAAAGACATCAAGAAATCAGAAACAATGGAGAATAAATTAGGAAAGCCAAGGTGGGGATAGCAGCATCTAGGACACAACAGGGGGATGAAACCAGGTAAGAACTGAGAGTCACTGTTGTGCTCGGCAATGAGGGCATCCCTAGTAGCCTCTAGTTTCAGGTTGAGTCGGGGTGGAATACAGAGAGTAGTCAGGTAGATCTCAGTCAGACTGCTTTTCAAGAAATGAGATGTATTTTACAGATAGAAGATATCCAGCAGTTATAAATGTGGTGAATATGATAATGATGACAATGATAATTAACACTATTTTCTAGAGTGGGTTGAATGTCTCCCAGAATTCACACCCAATCAAACCACAGAATGTGATCTTATTGGAAAAGAGTCTTTGCAGGTCTAATTAGTGAAGGTGAGGTCATACTGGATTGGGGACAGGCCCTAAATCCCAAGACTGATATAGAAATAGGAGAGGACACACAGACATATAGATAAGAAGACCATGTGAAGGTAAAGCAGAGACTGGAGGGATGAGTTTACAAGCCAAGCAACACTGAGGATTGCCACAACCACCAGAAACCAGGAGAAATGTATATAAAGCTTCTTCCTCAGAGCCTCCAGAAGGAATCAACACTGCCCACATCTTGATTTTGGACCTCTGGACTCTTGAACCTTGAGAATACATTTCATGCAGAGAGAAGAAAATGCTACTCAATTGGTAGCAATTTGTTATAGCAGTCCTGGGAAATGAATACACTCACTGAGCTCTTACTACCTGCCAGGTAACACTATGAACACTTTACATGTATTATCTCATTTGACTGCTCCCAAGAAACTAACAAGGTAAGAAATATTATTATCTCAATTTTCCAGAGAAGTAAGCCAAAACACAGTAGTGCTTAGGCCACTTTGCCAAGGATACAGAGCTAGTAACGGAAAGAGCCAGGATTCAGGAATTTAATCACCACTCTGTACTGAAGAGCAAAGTTACAGGCTGAAAGAAGGGAGTTACTGGAGTGGTAGATGTTGAAGAAAGAGGAGAGAGTGAGGGAAACTGATGGTAGGGTTTTTAAAGCATCCCTGTAGGAGTGATGGGACGGGATCCAGGGTCTTGCTATTTAAAGCATCATCTTCATCAATAGCAGCAGCTGCAACGTCACCTGGGAGCTTGTTAGATTTGCAGAACCTCAGGCCCCATCACAAACCTGCTGAAGTCACAGTTTCCACTTTAACAAGATCCCCAGGCCATTGGTGTACACATTATAGCTTGAGTCATAGGAGATCACAGTTCCGCCAAGAAACAGAAGAGGGAGGAGGTCACACGGACAGGTGGGGATGAAGGGGCATTTGTTTGCACAGAGTCTAATCTCTTTAGCATTCTGACAAAAGCCTTAACATTTTCACCACACTGTCTTCCTACTCTGAGCTAAACACACTACAGTCCACCTGAACAGCTTTTAAAGTCCTCTGTAACCTGGTGCCTTTTCACATAGCCAACCTCATTCCTCATGGCTTTCTGCACACAGTAAAACCATTCTTAGGGACCAGGGCTGTTCCTAGAATGTAGGATTTCCAGTGCTAAAACCCGGAAAGTTCTGTGCAAATCAGAAAGAGGTGGTCATCTTATGGTCCATTCCCAACTCTGAGTTTTCGTTGATGGTTTTTTCTTGCATATTCAATTCTCAGGCATACATCAAGGGCTTTATCAACTCTAACATTCTCCAGAACTCTTCTCAGGAGCCCATGTTGATCTCTCTCCTTTCCAAATTCAGAGAATTTGGCATGCACTCAATCCTGAACTGTTTTCTGGTGCTGATTTTCCGCCTCTAGCTAGAGATGACATTCCTTGGGGACAACAACTCTGCTTTCTGATTGCAGAGCCTTACTGTGTTCCTTAAGAGCTGGGCAAACAAACAGTAGAAACTCAGAAAACACATGCTACTAGATTTATTTTATATTGACACATGTACATAGTAGTACACCAGGTGACAGAAGACACACTGAAGCTCTTTCTGAAAACGTCCGAAGCATACTGAAGATAGCTGTTCTTAGAATCAAAGTTGGAACACAGATTAAATGAAAGTAACATTTTAGAAATAATTTTATTTTATTTTATTTTTTTGAGACGGAGTCTCGCTCTGTCGCCCAGGCTGGAGTGCAGTGGCGCGATCTTGGTTCACTGCAAGCTCCGCCTCCCGGGTTTACGCCATTCTCCTGCCTCAGCCTCCCGAGTAGCTGGGACTACAGGCGCCGCCACCTCGCCCCGCTAGTTTTTTTGTATTTTTTAGTAGAGACGGGGTTTCACCGTGTTAGCCAGGATGGTCTCGATCTCCTGACCTCGTGATCCGCCCGTCTCAGCCTCCTAAAGTGCTGGGATTACAGGCGTGAGCCACCGCGCCCGGCCATTTTGGAAATTATTAATGTGATTTTTTTTTTTTCATTTCCTTGTTCATGATATTCTCACTAATTGTCTTAAGGCCAGTGATTTGGACCAATGGTGGTATGATTTGAATTGGAAGGGATTAGATTTTTCCCAAAGAAATGCTAGAGAAAGCTGGTTTAGTAGAGAGGTGATATTCACAATTTCTTATCAAGAATCAATCCCAGAGGACTCAGATCATAGAATTCCACATGTGTATGAAAAAGAGGGTCTTGTGGTCATGATACCTGGTCCATAATCCTTGGTGCCCTATTATAAGAGGAGTTGATAATGCATAGAAGTAAAAATACTACAGTCCACCCCTTGTAGTCTGTGATAATTTACAGAAGGGGAGAAAGAGGAGTGATGTTGACTATGTCAGGTCCTGACCTCCTTATGATATATCACTTTTCTTCACTCCAAGCAGATGGTGGTGGGCTTTGGAAATACCTGTGTTGCATACATTCCCATACAAATAAGGGAGAGGAGAAGCCCCACAAGCATGGGTTCAGAGGTAATATTCAAAATATTCAATAACCAGATTAAGGTAGGCTAATTGGAACCTAGATAGAAAGTCAAGCAAAGTCCTAGAGTTACCCTGGGAAGGATTACCATTTTTAATGAGGTGAGGAGGGTCTTGGGAAGGGGCTGGAGTAATAGGGGATAGTCTAAGGACTTAAAGCAGTGGCTGTCAACCAATTAGCAGGAAAAGCTTGCAATATTTAAAAAACGGGTGTAGACCTGCTAGTAAAACTGACTGAACAACAGCCTTGGCCACACCCAGTGTGAAAGGAAAATTAAAAACTCAGGACCCCAGTTCACTCTGCCAAGAGGAAAAATTAAACTAAAAGCTGAGTCCTGCAAGAAGCTGCCTTCTGTTTTGTTTCTAAGTAGACAGCTACAGGTCATGTTGTAAATATCTTCACAGGTAGTGACTCTATGTTCACATTATATTCTGTAAAGTGCCGATTTGCTGAGCATGAGATCAATACATAATTGACAGTTCTCCTACCTGCTCCTTTTCTCTTGCAACAAGTGGATGACCATACCCTCCCTCTTTCCTCTCCAGTCCACGTTTCCCTTTTCCCTCAAATTCATCTTTGGAGAAAGGCACAGACCACAGACAGTTTCTATGAATCCATGTTTTTGTTTTTGTTTTTTCTTCTGGACATGTCCTTAACCTTGGCAAAATAAACTTCTAAATTGATTGACACCTGTCTCAGATACTGTTTCATTTTATACCAGCATGTAAAATGTACTCCATGGAGACACGGTACAATAGTGTGGGTGGACATGAGCTTGCGGCAGTGCTACTGGCTTCCATGGCCTGTGTGGGATGTGCAGGGGTTCAGAGGTTCCTCCAAATCTCAGTGAGGGAATGGGAAGGGTCTGGCACAAGCCTGTGGTTGGGACAAGGAGGCAGCCTGTAGGGCACCTTTCAACCCGTGAGTGAAGAGGTTGTGACTGTGAAGTAGAGCAGAGGCGTGCCCCTGGACAGCCCAGACAGGACCAGTCAATCGTGCTACCTGGTCACCAGTCCAGTAGCAGGAGAGTCCAGTGACAGCAAGGCAGGGAGAAGAAAGGACAAGAAGATGCTTCTTATCTCCTTCACCCTGAGGTTCCATGAGCCATGCTTGTCTCTCCTTCACCCGTGTTCCATCCTGGGAATAAGTGATGGTGGAGAGGAGAGGAGGGAGTAGGTGGTGGTTAAATCTGAAAGACTGAGTTTATAAAGGTATCATTTATACTTCGCAATAATGTACTTGAACTTTGATAGACAATGTTCAAATTATTCAAGCCAACTAAATTTAACGCATTGAATTAAAATAGATATTTTTGAAAAGAATCCAACCAGTAGGACTCTGTGAAGAAGTCTGGGTTAGTTTTAGGAAACATAGAAACTATAATTGTGGGGTGTGTGTGTGTGTGTATTTCCAAAACTAGAGTGTGAGTAAATTTGCAACCCCAATACACAGAGAGTAGAGGAGGAACAAACGTTCCAATCAATTTTGTTTGCCTATAAATTTAAGAAACCTGAATGGTTACGGAGGTGAATGTATTAGCATTTTGCTACTTGGCAGTTTTAAATTTCAATATCTCTAGTGTGGGTTTCTCTTTGCTGACTTGAAAAATATCCAAACCCCTCAAAATCTGGCATCCTAATAACCATCTCCCTGACAAAATGTGAGATGAGCAATTGAAACTCGACACTTGAAAGTGAGGCCTGTTCTTCTGCTGTAGGAGTATAAGTGCTTTTGCATGATTCTTTACTCATCCAAGTACATAAAAGGGACAATTTTCTAAAAGAACAAAATTGCACACAACATTTGTCCAAATAAATCTGCAAGTAGATAATGAGAACTCAAGTAATGAGTATAATAAAGCACTGTAGGCAGATCTTAAAAGCAAATCACATAGATGCTAAGCTGAGCCTTACTTTGGGGAGAATTGTGCAACTGGGCTGCTTAGGAAACCACCTTCGTCTCACTAATGCAGTTAGGCTAAGGAACTACCGCTAGTATGTTGTCCGCCCCCTAAAAGGAGAAAATGTAGCTTGTTACACAAGGACCACACAAGGAACTTTAGTTGAGAGCTCAGACAAAGCTGTTATTTAAATGTGAGAGCCTATCCATCTCTCATGTGTCCTGGCCAGGAGTCAGGGTCTCCACAAAAGAATGGTGGAGGGTTGGGAGGGAGGGTGGGCAAAAGAGAGTCTATCCACAGGGCAGCTACAGGTTTAAAGACAGAATGTAAAAACCCTTGCTCTGTAAATTGCATGCACTCTAAAGAATTCTGTGTCTGCTCTAGGGTCTTGGCTAATGCAAAAGAGGGCTGCTTGTGTGCCTGGTTTCTGGGTGCTTCCTTATGAGGCAATGGCACTCAATGTACAACGTGTGTAGCATCAGCCTCACCTGAGAGCCTGTTAGAATGCAGCTTCCTGGGTACCACATAGCCTGAGTGAACCAGAATCTCTGGGGGTGGGGCCCAGGAATCTGTTTCTTGCCAAGCTTTCCAGCAGGTTCTGATGCTCAGTAAAGTTTGAGAACTTTATGGAAAAAGCAGATAACAGTGGCCAGAAAATGTCTTCAGGCATAAAGATGCAGATGGTGGTATTTGGAGGTGAAGCTAATGATCGCTGTAATAGGAAGTTCCAGGAAGATGTGGGCGGGGCACCAACGTCATTTGCTATGGTACAACTCACCCTCCTTATACCACTTCCCTTATCACCGTGTGTGAATCCAGGCACAGTGTTGCCAGACCCTTTGATTTTTCAAGGAAGACAGGAATCTGAAATTTTATATGACATATTCCAAGTTTTGATTTGTGGCAATCAATTTATAGTAAAAAGAAAAAGAGATCATAAAGACCACTTGTGTGTGTCTCTTTTCCATAAACTTATTGGACTTAGTAGGTCATGGGTTTGCATTCCGGCCAATGAATCTGATGAAAGTCAGTCACTCACTGCTTACTGTCCCCTAAGTAATTCATTTATCAAATGTTGGCCCTAGGCCAAGGAAAGGTCATGATGATTCTACACAACACTTAATTACAAGAGCAGAAGAAATGCCTTCTGACTCAGCATCTACCTTGTACCTGGTATACTTCTGAAGGTTTTACACAAATTACATTATTAATTCCTAAGCCATTCTATGGAATATATTTATTTTCCTCTTTCAAATCCCAAACACCACATTCTCCCTTCTTAACACAAATTAGTGACTCGTTAGATATTATTTATGTCATAGATAATAATTGAATGATTTACTTTTACTTGATAGAAGATAATTTGTCTAGTCTTTCGAGAGGACAGAAAGTATTCATTCTTTTAAACCCATGCAATTCTCAGTCATTTTTCCTAACTTTAAAAATTTATTTTAAATTTTTAATTTTTTTTTGGAGACAGGGTTCACTTTGTCACTCAGGCTGGAGTGCAGTGGAATGATCTTGGCTCACTGCAGCCTCAAACTCTAGGGCCCAAGCAATCCTCCTGCCTCAGCCTCCAAAGTAGCTAGGACTACAGATAAGTGCCACCACATCCAGCTAATTTTTTAGTTTTCTTGTAGAGATGAGATGGGACTTCAATATGTTTCCCAGGTTGGTCTTGAACTCCTTGGCTCAAGCAATCCTCTTGTCTTAGCCTCCCAAAGTGCTGGGATTACAGATGTGAGCCACCATGCCCAGCCAACTTTTTAATTTTTAAATAATGATAAATCCACAGGAAGTGGCAATGTGCACCCATCTCTCCCTAGCATTAGCATCTTACATGGCTACAGTACAATATCAACACCAATAAACTGATTAGGTACAATTTATAGAACTTATTCAAATTTCATCAGTTACAAATGAACTCATTGTGTGTGTAGTGTATATAAGTACACTCAGAAATTTTATCACGTGTTGCCAACTAGTCAATTAACCAAGAGGAGGCTAGTTACCTGAAGAGTTACTATGGTGGGCAACTAGAACTTGATCTTGCTGAGAAAGTCTGGGAGACTGTGTAGAACAGTGCAAAAGTCATTGTGGTTTTTGCCATTAAAAGTAATGACAATTGCTTTTGCACCAACCTACTATAACCACCACCAAAATCAATATACCCAACTGTACCACCAGCATAGGACTCCCTGTTGCTATTCTTTATAGACACATTCCCACAACCCTGAATCCCTGCCAACCATTCATCTGCTGTGCATTTCTAGAATTATGTTATTTCATGAACACACATATATATATATATGGAATCTTATAGCGTGTTTCCTTTTGAGATTGGTGTTTTCTCACTCAATATAATTTCCCTGAGGTTCATCCAAGTTCTTGTGTGTATCAATTGTTTGTTTTTATTGTTGAGTGGTATTCCATGATATATTAATACTGTTTGTTTAACCGTTTGCCCTTTGAAGGACATTTAGGTAGTTTCCACTTTGGAGCTATTATGAAGAAAACTGTTATAAATATTTGTGTACATGTTTCTGTGGGAAAATAAGTTTCCATTTCTCTGGATAAATGCCTCAGAGTGCAAGTGCTGGTTGCATGGTAAGTCCATTTTTAATTTTGAAAAAGAAATGCCAAAGTATTTTCCTGAGTGGCTGTGCCATTTTAAATTCCTATGAGCAGTGTATGAATGAGTGTTGTTATCACTATTTTTCATTTTGTCATTCTTATATGTGTGCAGTGATAGTTCATTGTAGTTTTCATTTGCATTTCTCAAAGGCTAATGATGTTGAACATCTCCAAACCCAATTAAAGAGAACCCAATAAATCTTGTGTGGCAGACAGTATTTTCCAAAATTGCCAACAATAATTTTGCCCATCCCATGAGCTCTTCTTACAATATGACTTAATTTTTCTCACACTGAGGAGGACTCTATACTCCTCCTCGCTGAATCTGGAAGGGCTTGTGACCATGGTGAAAGTGATGCCATATGATTCTGAGGCTAGGTTATAAAAATGTCATGCACTTCCACCTCGTTTTCTTGGGACACACTCTTGGAACCCACTGCCATGCCATGAGGAAGCTCAAGCCACATGGGGAGGCCACGTTGTAAGTGTTCTGGTAACAGCTCCCACTGGCCTGCCTGGACTGACTACCTGACATGTGAGTGAGGATAACTTCCAGATGACTCTGGTCCCAGGCATTATTTAACCACAAGTCAGAGCAGCACTGTTTTCCTGAGTTTAGCCAACTCTTGGATCTATAAGAGACAATGCTAAAGTGACTGTTGACTTAAGACTCTAAATGTTGAGATGCCTTGTTATAATAGCAATAGATAATTGAAAAAGTCTTCTCTACTATATAAAGTTGTACACTAATAGACCAGTATAAAAACGTACTCTCAGCCTTTTCTTGGCGTAGCCATACTCCATTTCTGCTCTCTTTTAAAAGAAAAGTTTCCTTTTCCTACAGACACTGGAGAAACCACTGGACTCAATATGATGCACTGTTCTGAACATGAATGGGTAAACTCTGGACAAAATGGCCAAGAGGCACAAGATCCACTCAACATGCTGTTGCTTCCTCTGTCTGGAATGCTCCTGTTTCTGGCAGCCACAGGATCTAGTCCTCCATGTGTCTGCTGCAATGCCACCACATCAGAGGGATCAGCCTCCATAAAAGAGCCCCGCCCCTCCCATCACTCCCCATTCTCCTTACTATGCCTAAATTAATCTTAGGACACTTAGTACTTATCAACCCTTGTTTGGTGGGGATTTTGTTTGTTTATTTATCTATTTGTTTATTATCACATTCCCAGCCCACAAATAAGCTTACTAGAGGAAGTGGTTTTGCTTTGTTCATCCCTAAGATTTAGAACTGTCTGTTACACGTAGTAGACATTCAGCAAATATTCAGTAAATGAATGAGGGAACAAACCAATAAGGACCAAAAGCACCTACAATGTGTCTATTTATGTGAGCTCTTTGCTGGAGGTGTTCGAGACAAAGGTGCAGGAGGTGTTCGAGACAAAGGTTCTGCTCTTGAGAATGACAACTGAATGATTTAAGAATCTTGCACATTGACGGGAGGGGAGATCTTTAAGTAAGTTGATTAAACAATGACTTCGTATCTTACTCGCATTTTGATACTGGATTTTGATACTGGATATGTTCTTACAGCAAGGAAGCCTGTAACATAAATTTCTAGAAACAAGGAAAGAAAGTCTGGCTTGAAATTGCTCTGGTAGACCAGTTTAATGCTTTGCAAATTGCATTCTGACACCATGGAGCCTTGCGTAGGAGCTTTCCTGAGTCTGGACAGGGAGGATTCTTGATCTTTCCTCATAGCTGCCCCACTCATATGGTAGACTGAGAAAAAATGCATACACAGTCTTCTCCCTATATCCACATCCCTGTGCAGTGTGACTTTGCATCTTCTCCTATCAAGAGGGAGAGTCTATATCCCCACCCCTTGAGTCTGGTCTTGGATATTCAGTAAATATAATATAAGCAGAGGATTTAAAAGGGCCTACACATCAGGGTTTGCCTCTTTTGGTGCCCTTGGGAACTTTGCCACAGGTACCATGTGAATAAGTCCAGGTGACTCTGGGAGATGAGTGATACTTGGCCCTGTTACCTCCACTGTCCCTGCTGAGAGCCAGCTGACTGCCAAGCAAATGAGTAAGGCCGTCACCATAGGCTGATCACAATGCAAGAGAGAGCTCAGCTGATGTCACATGATGCAGAGATGAGCTGGTGCAGAGACGAGTCGTCCCAGTAGAGTCAGCTCAAATGGTGGCTTACAGATTTGTGAGCAAATAAATAGAGATTGTTTTAAGTCACTTTGAGTGGATGTAGCAAAACCTGACTGATACATGCTACTGTACCCTTCTTTCTTAAGAGAAGCAATGCAATGGTTAGAGCAATGCAAGAAGCAAGTCTTAAAACTCCCCATTAAATACAATCCCAAGTTTGCAAATTGTATATACAGGTACATGGAAATATGGGAAAAATAGGTAATGGGATTAGGAGTGATCGTTGTTTTATCCTCTATACTTTTCTTAGTTTACTAAATTTTCTACAATAATAGTTACAATCTTTTTAAAACAATAAGAAAGAAAAGCCAAAGTGCTTAGTTAGTTTCTTCTGACTGCCCTCTGATCATTCCTGGGCAATTTCTGATGTGACATAAACATTTTCCATATGGCAGGGGTTGCTGGGTGTAAAAGAGAGGAACATCAAAGGAATGGTTGGCTCCATTCATGCCAAGGCCACTGCCTCTGGTGGGAGTTTCAGGGGACTCAAAAGAGCCTAATGGTATAGAGCTATGCTTTGAAACTCTTACATTTAACTAAGGCTTCCTTGGAATGTAAACTGGTTATTTCCTTGGCTGTTATATTCCATGCTCTCTGCCCTGGGGTGGCTGATGAGTTTCAGCAGAATCCCTTGTGCAGGTTGCGGTGATGTGAAATACAGAAATCTGGACCTTGAGGTATGCCAGTGTGATAAATATCTGCTGTTTGTCCTTCTGGATCCATTTTCTTCCCTCCTCTAAGCCTTGGGAAACTAACCTATATTGACTGCATTTTGGCTCCTAGCTGATTTCAGTCAATAGGGAGCATCAGTAGGAAACTAGAAGGAAGAAGAGTGAGGTTGGAGGATTTATTCTTTCAGCTCTCATCCTGCAGGTTCATCTTGGTTTGGCTTCTACCAAAGATCAGAGCTCCAGCCAGGCAGCCCCGAAATCTACAGCAATCTCCATTTCCAGATTCTAGTAGTCAGGACCTCGCTTCACCACTTCGGGCATGGAGTAGTAGGAGTAATGTTCCATTCTAAAGCACCATGGCACACTTACAGCTATGTAACCAAACTGCACATTCTGCACATGTATCCCGGAACTTAAAGTAAAATTTAAATAAATAAATAAAATAATTATATATATATATATAAAGTACTGCACTAATTCTCATACACTATTCCTTATGATTTTTCTATACCTGCCTACGCTTTTGTAAACTGTTCTTTATTACACCATCCTCAAATTACCCAAGTGGAGTTGATCATCTGTTACCTGCAGGTGCTCTGGAAGGTACTGTGGACACATGTATTCATGTGAATAGGCTGGATGCACCCCTAGAAGAGTCAGCTCTTCTCCTCCAACAAAAACGGATGTGGCAGAAAGGAAAAGAAATAGCCATAGTTTCCATTACTTCCTATACTCATTGTTAAGGAGGCAAATTATCCATCAAAGTCAGGCAATTCTGACTAACAAGGTGACCCAGAGGAAGGGATGGTAATTTCTTTTTTGTAAGCCTTCTGGGAAGAGAAGTGGGTGACTTGTGACTCAGAAAAATTAGAGTTATAAAAATTGTTTCTAAAAAATTATGCCCATGACAGAGTGACAAGAAAAACTATGAAGGGGCCAAACATGAACATCTTACCCGGCCATCACTTGTCAGGAGGATGGAGTCACTTTTTATGTCCCTGTGAATCACTCCTTGGTTATGAAGGTAGGAGAGAGCTCTCAGAACTGACAGGCAGACAGTAGCTATCTGTTCTTCATTCATTCTGGAAAGGAAATAACATTTAAGGAACAAGACAGATTTAAGAACATCTTTGAAATGCTCAAGAGAGGCAGCTCCCTTGTGCTTTAGTGAAACAGTCCACGTGCTCCAACTCATATCTGAAAAATCTGCAGACAAGGGAAGGAAGTCTTTGGGATCTGACTCCCAGAACAAAGGCACTTGGCACCGAGAATATGACAGGGACCAAATATAAGTGAAAGGAAAGAAACCACTATTTGTCAGCTTTTTGCTCATTCATGCAAATGCACTTCCAGGAATTTTATTTATTTATTTATTATTTATTTATTTATTTATTTATTTATTTATTTATTTATTCATTCATTCTTTGAGATGGAGTCTCGCTCTGTCACCCAGGCTGGAGTGCAGTCTTCCTTTCTGACTTTCTTTTTTTTTTTTTTTGAGATGGTGTCTTGCTCTGTAGCCCAGACTAGAGTGCAGTGGCACGATCTCAGCTCACTGCAACTTCTGCCTCCTGGGCCCAAGAGATTCTCCTGCCTCAGTCTCCCAAGTAGCTGGGATTACAGGTGCCCACCATCATGCCCGGCTAATTTTTGTATTTTTAGTAGATGAGGTTTTGTATTTTTAGAGATGTGGTTTCATCATGTTGGCCAGCCTGGTCTTGAACTACTCCTGACCTCAGGTGATCCGCCTGCCTTAGCCTCCCAAAGTGCTAGGATTACAGACAGGAGCCACCGTGCCAGGCCCCATGAACTCTTAACAGATAATTCCATAGGCATGAACAAGCCTCCAGGTCCCACAGAGACAACACATTGAATAGGTGGACGAAGGTTTCAGGTGTGGCTGTTAAATGATCATGAGCAAATCCTTTAACTTCCTTGGGCCTCATTTTCTTCATCTTAGAAATGGGGAGAGCTACAGTTTTCAAGGCTGAGCTCAGGCAGAGTGGTCTTTGCATCTCTAATCCTCCCTCTGGGACCTACTCTACTTCCCATTCACCCTCTCTCTTCTTCCCCCAAGGAGCTAGAGGTTTTTGTCGCTTCAGGTCCCTTCTCTCAAAAGGAAATTGGACCTAGGAAGTTACTAATAACTAAGTGTGAATGGATAGTATTTTAATAAATGGACCATGGGAATGAGAAAGGAAGTGAAGTATTGGTTATGGCCTCCTATATCTCATCACTGCACTCCTGTGGAGAAAGTATTTCCTTCTCCACAGTTTTAGAGGGGGAGGGGGAGGTCAGGTAACTGCCCAGGGTTGCACAGCTAAGAAATGGCCAGGTCACTATTCAAACCCCACCTCTTTTTTAGTCCAGAACCCATGCTTTCCCACTTTCCCATTTTCTCACACTGCCCTCACCACTTGAATGAATGGATTTTCCTAATGACTGAAATAGTTCAGCCACTGAGGAATCTAAGTGAGAATTATTTGGATGGCACAGGTTGTTCAGTGCCCTCAAAATGATTCATTTAGGCAGCTGCCTAACTCATCTATGTGCAAAACTTCTTCCCTATTCCATGTTAAATAATAAAAGTAAAAGAGGTCCTAAAGCAAACTATCACACAAACAGAGGAGACTGCCAGGACATACAGAGGATATAAATGACCGGAGCCCAAATTTAAGGACAACCTTGTAAAACTCCAGTAACCCCAGGTAAATCTAAGGTCAGCAGAATAAGGAAATGAATGGCTTTGAATTTTCATTTCAGTCTAGTTGATGCTAGAAAATCCTGATGGGATTCAAAAGTAAGGTATAAAGAGGTAGCCAATTAGGAGAGTATCAAAGGTATAAAGTTGATGAGTATGAAGAAACACACCCTTCCCTTCAAGGAGGATTTGGCCAGGTGCAGTGGCTCATGCCTGCAATCCTAGCACTTTGGGAGGCTGAGGTGGGAGGACTGCCTGAGGTCAGGAGTTCAAGAGCAGGCTGGCCAACATGACGAAATCCTGTCTCTACTAAATATACAAAAAATTAGCTGGGCATGGTGGCCCGTGCTTGTAATCCCAGCTACTTGGGAGGTTGAAACATGAGAATTGCTTGAACCTGGGAGGTGGAGGTTGCGGTGAGCCGAGAGTGCGCCACTGCATTCCAGCATGGGTGATAGAGTGAGGCTCTGTTTCAAAAAAAAAAAAAAAAAAAAAAAAAAAAAAAAAAAAAAGAGGATTCCACAGCACTAGTCTCATATGAAGGCAGATGAGAAGAAATGTTCTTGCCTGAAACAGAGGAAACTGACAACTTCTGTGTTCTGTGGTATGTTAGTCATTATCCTGAGTGGTTTTCACATGACCATTTTCACATGTGGAAAAACACATTCCTCAGAGGTTTAGCGTATCTGCAGCAGGGACAAGCTCACATATACCTTCAAATTAATTCAGAACCAAGAACCACCATCTTTAATAAAATTATTTTCTCTTGAATTCCATGAAATTTGAGTTACCTGAAGCAAGTATAAAGATTGTTTACAGGTCGACTATACCAAAAATTACTTGAATCTAACCCCTAGTCACTAACAGAAATATCCCATTTGACTGGAACATGTGACAAATACTTCCTAATCCAATGCCTTTGAAATTAACATGGCCAACTGGAGAATGGCTGGTGTATTTCTACTTCTATTTCTTTTGTATAGAAAAAAAGCTTGGCATGGAATAAAAATGCTTCAGTTCTCGAGTAACTTCAAATTCTAATCTTGGCTGTATCAGTTATTAAATGTGTGGTCTTGAGAAGGATACCTTTAAAAATTTTGAGATAGAGCCTTGCTCTGTTGTCCAGGCAGGAGTGTAATGGTGCAATCATAGCTCACTGCAGCCTTGAACTTCTGGGCTCAAGTGATCCTCCCGTCTTAGCCTCTTGAGTAGCTAGGACTACAGGGACATGCCACCACACCCAGCTAATTTTTAAAATTTTTTAATAGAGACAAGGTCTCGCAAAGTTGCTCAGGCTGGTCTCGAACTCCTGCCCTCAAGTGATCCTCCTGCCTTGGTCTCCCAAAATATTGAGATTACAGGCATCAGCCACTATGCCTGGCCAAGAATATTTTTCCTCTTTGAGTTGTAGCTTCATCACCTGGCAGACAGGTACATCAGCATCTGCCTCATAGAAATATGTGACGGTTACATGATAAATATATAAAGAGCTGGATGGTGCTTGGCACTTTCGTTTCCCTTCTGGAAGCCTCTGTTTCCTGGAAGTTAGAAGGATCTTACTTAACAAGATGTTAGGTTAGTGCTAACACTTCAGTATGTATAAGAAACACCTGAGCATCTGGCTAGAGCATGGATTCTCATTTAGTTGGTCTGGGGTAGGACCTGAGATTCTGCTTTTCTAACAAGCTCCCAGGTCCTCAGACAGCACTTGGAGTTGCAAGGGGTTACATGTTTTATCAACCCATCAATAAATCATTCATTAAATCAGTTATTCAGTATCTACTATGAGAAACTCTCTGAATTATCAGTTTAAGATTTCAAATACCTGCCAGGCGCAGAGGTTTATGCCTGTAATCCCAGCACTTTGGAAGGCTGAGGCGGGTGGATCACGAGGTCAGGAAATCGAGACCATCCTGGCTAACACAGTGAAACCCGTCTCTACTAAAAATACAAAAAATTAGCTGGGCATGGTGGCAGGCGCCTGTAGTCCCAGCTACTCGGGAGGCTGAGGCAGGAGAATGGCGTGAACCTGGGAGGCGGAGCTTGCAGTGAGCTGAGATCCGGCCACTGCACTCCAGCCTGGGCGACAGAGCAAGACTCCCTCTCAAAAAAAAAAAAAAAAAAAAAAAAAAAAAAAAAAAGGGTTTCAAATACCAAATATTCTTGGTGTTCCTTGACACACAATTAATTTTTTGTCTCTGGAGTTAGTGGGTCTTTAAAAGGGAAATTAGTTGACAATCCTGGATGAGAAAAGACATACTCTCTTGAGTGGTTTCCACCGATACAAAATAAGAATGGAAAGGAACCTTGACAAAGGTAGAGCTGGACACCTGAGTGGCTATATGAAGCTCCGGAAGGCAAGAAATAAGCTTCTCCCCTGAACATATTTTTATTTTTTGCTTTATATGCGAATCAGATTTGCCTTAGGCTTAGATCTTTCCAGTATATTTGTTTCTCCCAATTAAGATGATCTTAACGTGTTTTTTTGTTGGGCATGTCTTATTGCTACACCAACAAGAGTCTGCCAGCTGAATTGTTGGTGATAAATGTTCAGTGTCTTCACTCACAACACTTTATTTTGAGACGGCCTACTCCAGACTGAGAACTGTAGAGTCACGAAACATCTCATTTTAGTGGAGAAAAAGCAGCATGTTCTATCCCTCACAGAGTTTCCCGGTACTTTCTTGTTATCTTGCTTTCCACCTATTATATACCTGGATCCACTTTTGATTCAGGCGCCATTTCAGTAACAGCAGCCAACACTCAATACCTCTTCCTCATGACAACCCTTTCTTAACCTTTCGGCATTTTATTTACCATCAAAACCAAAGTTAAACTTTCCCAAATGTAACATGCTATTTTGTATGTCTATTCCACAGAACCTTGCTTCTCCAAGTATGGTCCATGAACCAGCAGCATTGCCATTGCCTGGAAGTTTGCCATAAATGCAGAGTCTTACACCCCTCTCTATTGAGTCAGGATATGCCTTTTGATAAGATCCACAGTGATTTATGTGGACACCAAAATTGAAGAGGCACTGTCCTAGCACATATTCTTTCCTCTGTCTTCAATGCCCTTTTCCTCCTACTTGCCTTCTTAGTAAACTCGTATTCGTCTCTCAAAATCCATCTCAGAGGTCACCTTATATTAAATAGGAATATTTCTTGACTCTTTCTGATAGAAACATTTAGGTATCCTTCTACGCTATATATATATAAATATATACACACACACACATATATATACATATATATATATGAGAAATACATTGTAATACCTGTGCAGAATTAGGAAGAGAGATATATATACACACACACATATATATGTATATACACACACATATATATGTGTATATATACATATATACACATACATATATATGTATGCATATATATACATATGTGTGTGTGTATATATGTGTGTGTATATATATGCATATATATACATATATATGTATTTCTCATCAATATACATCAATAGAGGTCAATATACATTAATATAGATCAATATACATCAAAATACATCAATATAGGTATTATAATGTATTTCTCATCAGTGATGTCCCTGAGGGGATATATCTGAGGCATATACATTTGTATCTTCTGCATCTCTAGCACTTACAAAAGAGCCTGACACATAACAGGTGCTCAATATATACTTAATGAAATGGCTGGAACTGGCACATTGGGGAGGTGCTGAAGCAATAGGCTGGTAATTAACCATTGTTACTTGCAAGAATATTTTAAAACAGAATTGAAGAATTTCTGTGTGCCATGTCGATTCATTATTTTGATACAAAACTTCAAGTGATCCTCTCCCTGTCCCTTCTTTCCCCTGGTATCCTTGGTGGTCTTAGCACGCAGCAATGGTAGGGTAACTCGGAAGAATGAAATTCAGCTTTAAATCTATATAGCGACAGGAAATTCTATTATTTGTCACTGAAGCTTCATTCTTAGCAGGTTGGTTATTTTAAATCAATGGGTATTAATGCCCTTCTGAAGGCAGGGAGAACGTTAACTGAATGAATGAACTATACATGCCTGATAGCATAATGGGCCCTCTAGGGAATGTGGGGGAAAGGGTAGTCATATTCCCTGACTCCAAAGTGCCCACAATTTATGAAGAGTTCGTAGTCAATGAGGCTTTATCCTGGAGAAGAATAAGAAGCACCTCAAATTGGCCGGGCGCGGTGGCTCAAGCCTGTAATCCCAGCACTTTGGGAGGCCGAGGCGGGTGGATCACGAGGTCAGGAGATCGAGACCATCCTGGCTAACACGGTGAAACCCCGTCTCTACTAAAAATACAAAAAACTAGCCGGGCGCGGTGGCGGGCGCCTGTAGTCCCAGCTACTCAGGAGGCTGAGGCGGGAGAATGGCGGGAACCCGGGAGGCGGAGCTTGCAGTGAGCCGAGATCGCGCCACTGCACTCCAGCCTGGGCGACATGAGCGAGACTCCGTCTCAAAAAAAAAAAAAAAAAAAAAAAAGAAGCACCTCAAATTATCTGGATAATAAAGAAGCTTACCTGGTGTGAGTCACAATGTCTGTCAAGGCACCACCTTCTAGAAACTCCATAACCACCCAGAGCTCATCGCCAACAAGGTAGCTATTGTACATGTCAACCACATTGTCATGGTGGTAATCCCGCATGATCACGACCTGGGGGAATGGGAAAGATATTTTTGACTTGTGAAGATGAAGTTGCTTTTAGTTCTCTTGTGGCCACACCTACAACTGTAAGTAAACTGATTGAGAGGTACTGACTGTGGGGAAGTTTATTCAGAAATCTATTATAGACAAAAAGCATCAAGGGTAACTTGTAGAAATAAAAGGAATCAAGGTAGCAAATTTGAGAGAAAATGGCAGGTCACCCTGACATTGGAGAGACACAGAGAGAGAAATGAAAACAAGTAGAACTAAAGGACGATTTGCATTCACAAGAGGGAGTTTGGTTGACCGTCTGTGGGGATATGATCAGCCATCCCTAAGGATCTCCTTTAGAATGCACTGTTCATAGTCCTCTGCTGGTTATCCTAGCAAAGGGTCACCAAGTTGTAGTAATTGAGGGATCAAGTCCCACAGGTGAATGAAGTAAACTATCTATTAGAACTGGAGCCACACAAGACCAACTTAATTTCTCCTTAGAATAAGATACGGGTTGAACCTGAGAGGTATTTGGGCTGAATTCAAAGAATATATATTGAAGATAAAAATAAATACGGCATAGATATTAAAAAGGCTAAGGAGACTGCTTGCTGGAGAGAGCTTCCAGAAATTGCTGCCCTGTGGCTGTTTCCACTCGAGTTTTCAGAGTTAGTGTTAAATAATAAATTACAGAATTGTTCATCTACATCATATTGCTCTGTGTGTTCTGGCATTATGGTTTGGAAAATAAATTCCAGAAATCAGGAATGGTGGACTGGGAAGATGCTGGAGCCCAGTCACCTGGAACTCTCTGTGAGATTTGGAGCATGTGTAAGAAATAAGCACCTATGGGAACTGGAGATGTGTGGAGGCCACTGGGGGCTTCACATGAGCCTCCATGAAAAACAGAGTTCGAAACTGCAGCTGAGTGCATTTGTACAGTGCCTGTTTATAGACCAAACACCTTCTTACTTCTCAGAGAATGGGAGTGCTTACAACAGAAAGACGAAGAGGTCAAGCAGCCACAGATTGTTCTGGGAGTTAGAAGATGTGGATTGTACATGCTTTCCTGGAGACTGACATCTAACACTGATATCCTGACTTGATATCTTTAGGACTTAGATCTTTCATCCACAAAAACTTTCCCCTCAGTGCTCTCATAAAATTACTGAAAGAATATTACTCCAAAATACTTTATGTGTTTTCTAACATAATTACTCATGTTTCCCCACCTATTTTAGAGCTCTTAAGTGATAAGTTTAAAAGATAAATGAGAAAGTGGAAGGTAAACGTTAAAGTACAACAAATATACAGAGAAGAGTTAATTCCTTAACATATCAGTAGCTCTTACACATCAAGAAAACAAATGCTAGCACCCTAATTGAAAACTGTACACAGAACATATGATTCAGTGAAGAAAGAAAGATGGCCTATAGCCGCATAAAATTAAATTCAGCTACACTAGTAATAAAAGTGCTAATGAAAACAGTAAGGTTTATTCACGTCTAGCAGATCAACAGAGATAACATGACAGTATCAACAATGCTAGTGAAGGTGAAACAGTACTATTAGTGAGGGTCTAGATTGGTACAAACTTTCTGGAAATTAACACTGTATATCATTTCTCTAAAAACATTTACAGATCATTTGATCTGTTCATCCTATTTCTAGGACTCTAAGAAATTATCAGATATGAAGCCAAAGACTTATGTGTAACAACACTCACTGCAAAATAATAAAAGTGACAAATTGGAAACAGTATAAATCAGAGACTGGTTTTAAATATGATACATGTATATGATAGAAGATTATTAAAAGTGTGTTTTGACATGTAGCTAATAGAATAGGTTAATATATTTTATTTTACATTAATAAAAATAAGTAATGTATGCCAATATATGTTATTTAATATTAATTTTATTAGTATTAATGTTAACATTAGGTGAAATTTAGAAAGTCACAAAACCACATACATATAAAGTTACCTCAAATTTATTAAATCAGTGACTGGTTTAATATATTTGATACATGTCTATGATAGAAGATTATAAGGCCATTACAATGGTCATTAAATTTATTTTACAGTAATAAATATAAGTAATACAGCTCAATATATTTTATTTGATATTAATTTTATTAGTATTCATGTTAATATTAATTGAAATTTGGAAAGTTATGAAACTACATATATGGAGAATTATCTCAAACAAAAGAAATTTGTAAATAGAAAAATATAGAAAGGAAACACTGAAATATTAATGTAGGCTATTACTTGACTGGGATGTTTGTGGGACATTTTCTTTACTTTCCAAATATTCTACAGGAAGAATTCATTATTTTTATAGTTAGGAAAAATATTTTAAAGTTCCTAAAGAGTAATAGTTCATTGGCAAACTGACCCTGGTCTACTGTTTTAAAAATTGTTTATGGAGGGTATATTATGATATCATACTAGTGTAAAATATATACAAATCCACACAGATACAGTGTAGCATAAGATTTAGAGTCCGCTAGACAGAGATTCAGGTCCTAGTTCTGCAGTCAACCTGCTTGACCCTGGGCCGGTCTCTTCACCTATCTGAGTCCAGGTTTCCTTGTTAAAATGGTGATAACATCTTTCTGTCTCACAGAGTTGTTGTGAGGATCAAACTAGATTAACGCTTAGTACAGTGGCTGACACACATGAAGTACTTTATAGAGGTAACAGCCATACATGCGCACAGAAAAAGGACCAGAAGGAAATATTACAGGGGACGCTAATTTTGTCTTTATATTTTCAGTGCTTTTCTAATGTCCTAAAATGCACGTGTGTAACTTTTGAAATGGGAAACAAATGTTACAAAGGAGAGAAAGGATGACCCAAACACACTCTTTACCTCATTGAAAAGCAGTTCCCGTCTCTGTTGCTTCCGGAGGTCCATTTTCTTCACTGCAACTTGTTTCCCTGTGTGTTTCTCGGTGGCGATGCACACGATGCCGGTTGAGCCTTCCCCAATTTTGATAAAGTTGTCCAAGTATTCCCTGGGGTCTCCTGGGCTGACCACCAGCTGCAGGGCTGCCCGAAACTGTTCATGGGACACCCTGGAGGGCTGCTGGTCGGAGGAGGAACCCCAGCTGGGCGGCGGGTAGGTGCTGGATGAGAGGCTGAGGGAGCTCAGGTAGGAAGCCGTGGAGATGTACTGCGAACTGCTCTGCAGGGAGGGGTGGTGGTACAAGGTGGCTTTGTGGTACCCAGACGGATACTGGTGGCTGCTTGAGGAATAGCCCGCTTTGCTTTGACTTTGAGGTAGTTTGGCAGGGCCCCTGGGGTAGGTGTCAGACCCTGACAGTGGAGGGCTGAGGACCATCTGTGCTCGATCATAATCCACCTGGGAAGACAGACATGAATAGAGAATATTCACATGCTAGATCTGAACGCCACAGCCAGGTGGTGAGTGAGCTGACCGACAGCTGGCAGAATGACGATCACCAGTGCAAGATGAGAGGATCTGGCTGGGGCACCAACAGGACCGGCCACACCTAGGGAAGGGCCTTCTCTGGTACACGTGCACCACAGTAGGAGGTTAGTTCACGTGTATCTTATCCAAGGTGTGCTTGCTTGTTAAGCCCTATTTTCTTGTTCAGGAATGAAAAATCTCATGCCTCATTAAAGGACATTAGTTTTCAGCTAGCATTTTGGGGAGGCATTTCCGGGGTAGGAGGCCTTTTCCCATGCTTCTGAATTCAAATACTAGAGGGTGGTATGGACATTTGTGTATAACATATGTATAACACAGCAGATGTAGGTACAGGGCAAAACATGGCTCCCTGTGCTAAGGGTGTGAACCACAGGGTGAACATGTGTAATGTTCTCACCAAATGAGTACAAATATAATTGAGAGTGACCAGTCTTTGCAGGGGTATGTGTGAAATGAAAATGAGGCTAGACCCCAAAGAGACCCCAGCAAAGAACATCCACTCTGACTTGGAAGAGTGGGATGAAGGGATTTTGTGGAGGAGAGTGGGGAAGCCAGTGAGGGGATTACTGGTATACGATACTATGTGTAGGTCCAGCAGTCACTTCCTGGAAAGAATCAAGAAGGAGCTCTGGCCACTCTTGGAATGGCTGAGGCCTGGATGATAAAAATACCACATCTTGTCATGTGGTATGCGCCTTGCCCAGGGCAGAAAGTGCTAATCCATCAATGCACTCTGTTTTGGAAGATCCCGATGGCAACACAGTGCTGGATACATAGAAGGTACTCAGAAAAGATTTGTTGATTGGACTTCAGGCTGTTTCTTAATGCAGTGCCCCAGAAAGTCTCTGTCACTCTACTGGGTGTAAATGGAATGGTATTAACTTATCCTACTCCCCTTCCATCCACCCCAAGGACCTAGATCTACTCTAACATAGTAGCTACAAGCTACACGTACTGATTTAAAGTAAACAAAAATCCATTAAAAATTAAAAATTCAGTTTCACAGTGACACTAGTCACATTTTAAGAACTCAGTAGTCACCACATCACACAGTACACATATAAAACATTTTCCTAATTGCAGAAAGGGCTACTCGGATGACACTATTCTAGATGAATTGATTCTTCCCATGCAGCACATTCATTCATTTATTTCAAAAATTAATATTTGAGTAACCATGATGTGCTATGCACTGTTTTAGATGTGAAGGGAGAGGGTCCACCAAGAGTCAAAATGAATGGTATCTCTGCCCTCCTGGGGTTTATGTTCCAGAGAAGGAAACAGATAATAATAAAGAAAACCAATAAATACACAGTGTGTGGTTCAGGAGTAATGAATAATATAAAGAAAAATAAAGCAGAGTGAGGGGGTTGAAAGTAACGAGATGCATCTTGGATAGGGTAGTCACAGAAGGACTCTCTGAGGGCGTTCCGTTTGAGCAAAAGCCTGGCTGAGTGAGGGAAAAAGCAAGATCACTCTCCTAAGAGGGGTGGTTTGGGCAGTGGGAGTGGCACATGCAGGATTCTGAGGCAGACCCAGGCTTAGTGTTTGAGGAACAGCAGAGGCTCAGCTATAGTGGAGAGTGTCAGCTAAGGAAGATGGACGGAGAAGCTGCCAGGGGCAGATCATGAAGACCTTGGCAAGGATGTTGGCTTTTGCTCCGAGTGAGGTATGAAGCACTGGGGATTGCTAAGCAGACAGGAGTGACACGGTCTGACTCTCTCTGGCTGCGGAGGAGAGACTTTGGTGGCGAGAGTGGAAACAGGGAGGCCAACAGCTTATCACAGTTAATGTGAGCTGAGATTAGGGTAGTTATTGTAGATGGGGTGAGAAACGGTGAAATCTCGGGCAAGATTTGAAGGTGGAGCTGAGAGGATTTGCGGTGGATTGGATGAGATCTTGAAAGACAGGAATCAAAGATGGCTATCAGAATTTTGGCCTGAGCAACAGGCTATTTAATGAGATAAGGAATCCAGGGGTAGCAACAGGCTTGTGGAGTGTGGTAATCAACTTCCAAATTGCTCTCAATGACATGTGCCTACTGACATTCATATTCCCATGTAGTCCCCTTCTACACTGCATTGGAATCAATCTGAGTGATCAAAGAATAAGGCAGAGATGATGGCAAGCTCCTTTGCTCTCTTACTCACATCATTTATTTTGGCTTTCACCAGCTGCCATGTCATGAGGACACTCAAGAATCCTTTGGAAGGACTGGGTGCAGCGGCTCATGCCTGTAATCCCAGAACTTTGGGAGGCTAAACTGAAGGATCACTTGAGCCCAGGAGCTCAAGGCTGCAAGTGAGCTATGATTGCACCACTGTGCTCCAGCCTGGGTGACAGAGTGAAACCCTGTCTCAATAATAATCATAATAAAATAGAGAGGTCCATGCAGCAAGAAACTGAGGACTCCTGTTAAGAGCTAGCTAGAAATGGAGGCCTTCTGGCAAACAGTCATGTGAGCCATTCTGGAGGTGGATCCTCCAGGTCCAGTGGATCCTTCAGATGACTGTATACCTGGTTGATGTCTTGACTGCAACCTCATGAGAGATTCCAAGACAGAACCAATCAGCTAAGCCCTCTCAATTTGTGACCTACAGAAACTGTGAAATAGTAGATGTTTGTTATTTAAAGTTTAGGGGGAAATAGTTGAACAGCACTATTTTTTGCTTCATGAGGCAGTGTGTTTTAAGCCATGAAGCTTTGGGATAATTTGTTATGCAGCAATATTGATAGCTAATACATGAGGGAAAATTAAGAATTCTTTTAGCCATGTTAAGTTTGAGAGAGTGATTAGGCATCTAGGTGGAGGTGTCACTTAGGAGACTTAGACATGCCCCAAGTCCAGGGAAGAGTTAAGACTAAAGACATGAATCTGAGAGTCATCAGTGCTTAGTTCATATTAAAAGTCATGATGCTGAATGTGTAAGAGATGGTCTGAGAACCCCAATTTCTAGATACCAGAAATAGCAGAAGGATCTTGCAGAAAGGAGCAGAGAAGGAGTGACCAGTGCTATAGGAAGGAAACTAAGGAAGCAAGGTGTCCTGGAGCCAAGAGAGGAAAGTATTTCAAGAAGGAAGGGCTAATGAATCCTGTCAAATGCCACTGAGAACTGGGATGGGGCATGTTGCTCATTGGATCTGGTGACATGGTAGAGGCAAGCAGGTGTTTCAAGCTCCAACCCCATCACGTTGCATAAGAAGATGCTTATTCTATCACATCATGGAGCAAGAACTGCACACAGTGGACTCTTTAAAATTGCTACCATAGCACCGTTCTCAGTACCCCCACACTGCCCATTGGTTCTACAATGACAGTGCCTGGCCTGCTGAACATTGAGCAATGCAGCTCTTCCAGCTTCAAAAACACTACACTTTACTAGGCGAATTCATCACTCAGACAGCCTTGGCATCAACCAGCAGGAACCAGGGCAGCTGCTAAGTTGCCCTCCTGCCCTGGTTGCAGAGACAACACATGCTTTTGGGGGCATAGGGATGAATTCTGACCTTGATAATTTTAGTCAAATCAGTCTCTCTGAGTCTCAGTTTCCTTATCTGTAAAATGGAATATTAATAATAATTACTTCTTTTGGTCACTGTGAACTCTAAAGGATCAAATACACATCTAAGTAGTCTACCAATGACTGGCCAATGAGTTCTACTTGGTGTTATTATTACATAAAGTGATGAGACACTTTATACAGTAATGAGAATGCAAAATAAAATAAATAGTAACTGCAATATTATCAAACTAGCTAGCATTTATCGAAGACATACAATGCCCCTGTGGTATATATATTCCTATACATTAATACTCAAAGCAATAAGACAAGGTGTCTTTAGTTGTAATATATTGAACAATGTATAGTTAAAATATTCAAAAACAAGCTGATTATTTTCAAAGCCTCTGTATTTGTGCTACACAAGGAAGACGTGTGTGTGTGTGTGTGTGTGCGTGTGTGTGTACGATGGAATGGGGAGAAAGAAGTGTCAGTGTAAGTTAAACAACTGGATTCTTCCTTTAATAAGCTCCAGATTAGTCAAGTCTAGGCTAGTCAGCAAGGCAGGGTGTGAAGGGAAACAGGGTTTTTGGCTTTTATTTCTGAAAGTGTGTCCTGGGAGCCATCACATGCCATTATCGCCCTGTGTCTTCCTTGTAGGACTTGTTCCCATACTTTCAACGAAAGAATTCATTCCCCACAAGCATGTATAATTGATCTCTGAATATATATTAAAAATGGGCAAGTTGCATCCTGCAGGAGTCACAAACACCGCTTTGCATTAATTTAGGCCACTTTTCTTCCTTATCACCTGTCAGCAGCATTATCAGAGTCCACCCTTAACAGCCGGCGTATGGCATAAAGAAGAAGCCTGCCTGCACCAAGGGGACAATTTCCAGGCAAAGATGGAATGCAGAGCTCTTTGTTGAAAGCTAACCATCTTCAAAATTAGGCCATGAGACAAAAAGGTATTGTTGTCTTTCATGGCTGCTGGTAAGAGGCGCAGACTCTTAAAAAAGCAATAGTTAAGGAACAGCCAGTATCACAAGAGACAATTTTTTGAATAAAACTCAAGGCGTACTCATCAGAGAACGAACTGTTCACTTCGAGTGAGGGAACATGTGGTCTTCCCTCAGAGGACAAAGAGCTGACTCTGTGAAGGAGAAATGCATAGGTGACCCCATTTGGGGCCACCAAGGTGCTGAACCTTTGCCTTCTGTTGGATCTTAACCCACATGCGGGTTCCATGATGGTGTGTATCACCGGCCCACACACTTTCGACAGGTCTTGTTCTTTTTATTCTGGGAATCATGCAGGGGGCAACTAAATCCCATTTCGTGGTTGATAAAATGGAGGCACAAGGAGATAAAACTGCCCCCAAGCAATCCAGGGCAAACAGCTCCACACTTCCAAGGGGACGACATAACCTAGTTCATCTGCCGGGGTCAGTCTTTCACTCGCAGTGGGAGGGCGCCCAGCAGAGCGGCCCACAAGCCGGCTCCCTTGCCTGCCTTGGCATTTCCAACCTTCGCTGTCACCTCCCTGGTCTGTATAATCAAGGCTGGGCATTCTCTCCTCACTAAAATGCACAGGGGTTCTCCTAGGAGCCATCGTGGGGCCTCTTCTGTCAAGCAACTGCTCTGTTAGAAGTATATCCTTGCAGTAGTAACAAATATTAATAAGAATAATGATGCTTGATATTTGTCGAGTGCTTTCTACATGCCAGGGACTGTTCTAAGCACACTATGTATATTCTTGCATGTAAACCTCAAGTTGGACAATTAAATAAGCTCTGTAATTCCTCCATTTTACAGATAAGAAGACTGAGGCACAGTGGGTTTAAGTAGGTCATGCAAAAGTCTCAAAGCTACAAAGAAGGGAGAACTGGGGTTCAAATCCAGACAGAATTGCTTCAGTACTTGGGTCCTTGATAAATTCACAGAGACAGGCGTCAATGATGGGGGTGGGAGGATGTGGTCTTAACAGAGGCAGGCAGAGCAGGGGATAAAGACAACCACAGAGATAAAGCCTGGTCAGGGTGTTTCACTGGGGGCCCAGATGTCTGGGCAGCCTGGGGCAAAATGCAAGAATTGGACCAGAACATGATGGATGGTAATGTCTAGGAGAGGGGAAGAAAGACAAATTAAGGGTTTTGTTTTGTTCTTTTTGTTTTTGGCTTGTTTGTTTTGAACAGTTTTGGCTTAGAGAAATGAGCTCAAAAAAAAAAAAAAAAAAAAAAAGTAGTCATCACAGCAAAACGAGTTGATTATCTACGTACATCATTCATCATTTTCCTTTTTGTTTTGGTCAAAGCGGAAATCTGCATTGTTCCAAAACCACTCAGGCTTTCTTTTGTTAAGTTCTTTCAAGGAAGAAAGTGCAAACTTTCTTCTGTGATGAGACCTCCTTGCCCTCTCACATTGCTCTTGGACTTTCATAATCATTTAAGTGTCCTGTTCTAAGTTGTCTTTCTCATGATAGCCTATATTTGGAAGACGGAAAACATAAATGATGAATTTGTTATTCCCACTGTTTTACACACACATGTTCATGTATGTGAGAAAGATGTCCAAAGCAGTCCAGCTTAAACTGTGCAATCTTTTCTATGACCTGATTTACAAACACATTCTAGAAAAAAAAATGAGTAGGCTTGAAGTCCATATAAGCAGACCTGTCTTTGGTATTGTGAAAGGGATTTGGGATCTGATTATTTAGTGAAACCACAATGCAGTGGAATTGGACCAGTGAAAGGAACGACATTTAATAAGTAAATCCAATGTATCTCTCATCACCCATGATCCAAACCATTTCCAAAAGATTTATGTACATAGTTTACCCTTGCAGACCTTACAGCAAGGGCACGGGGTGCAGAGCAAGGGTGGGAAACTGCAATGTAAGAGAAAAAACAACAAAGGCATTCTTCCCATCCCTCCAAAGAGAACAGTGCTGTGATTTTGTGAACGACTAACTTCTTACAAAGGAGACCATGGTCTGGAAAGTTTTCAGGGGGATTTCCATATGGCCTGATGTAATGAGAGAAGGCCAGATCAATCGTCTTGCAAATTATCACCCAGGCTGCTAAACTGCTTAGCTGCAGGGTTACCAGGTCATTAATTGTCATTGAAAATTGGATACATTTTAACAAGGAATTCTCTCTACAGGAATCTTTAGAAATACTGACAAAATGAACAAGGAGTTGTGATTGTGATTTCCTCTTTTTTTTTTTTGAAATGGCTAATAACATACACTTGTTTTTTAGCTTCCGGATACATTTTTGTATACCATATAAATTAATTCTTTAAAAACTGTGCTTTGTCATGTCTCTATACAAACATGATCAAAAAAAAAAAAAAAAAGAGCAAAAAAGAGAGATTGTATTATATAAGGGAATAAATAATCCCCAGTTAACAACTCAGCCAGACTACCTTTCTACAATGAGCTCAACATCTCTAAAGAGAGGGTCAGACACAGGCTTGTGATGTATCAAAATTATAAATAATTATAGCGATGAATTCGTTTAATCAATCAATTTCACCAGAGGTACGCTGGGGTGGACGGGGCATAAAACTCCACACAGCTATCAATTGCTCCGATTACAGCTGGCTGTCAGCCAGAATTCCCCTGATCCATGTTAGTTAAATGCACATTAATCTGAATTTGGCAGTGTAATCAAGGACCTAACTGAACTGTGAAATTGAATTCTGCAGTAGAACATAATTTGACCATTTTATGCCAAGGCTGCGGGGGGGGAGAAAATAGCTTGGTGAGGGAAGGGTGGGAGAAAGAAGAGAAGGAAAAAAAAATCCTGCAGCAGCATCTATTTGTCACTGTGGCCTTCTGTTCTGAGGGCAGGGGGGCCATCTCTGGAGTGTGCTCAACTGGGGTGTGTGGGCATGGCCACGGTGTGGGTCTGCTCCCACAGAATGAGGACCTAGGAATGTTGCATGAAAGATGGTGAGTTACAGGGAGTGGGAGGCAGCTGGTTCCAGCGCCTGAATGTGATGCTCCAATACACCTTTTCGGAGCACAATAAAACAAAGACTGCTCATCTCAAAAATGAAAACGCCAGGCTGGGTGCTGCTTGCTCTCCATAAATCAAATGCAAGATAAAAGTGAATCACAGTCCTCTATTATCTGAGCATGGAAAGGACATCTTAAATTGTCCTGACTTGACTCAAAGGAAAATTTAACAGGACCAGGCTTGGCTTTGGGAAGGGAAAACGACTGTTTGTAAGAAGTCTGGAGAGAATCATTAACTCACATTCTCTGTAGGGACACGATAGAGACTGGCAATTAGGGGAATGGGATTCATTAAACCCTGTGACTCATCTGTCTCTCTGGTTGTGCCCTGCAAATGCACACTGAGAGTTGGACAAGTCATGACCCTACAAACAAGCCAGCCTAGCTATATGAAGCATTGAATAAATCTGAGATGTGCAGGCTCAGGCATACGGGTATTCCAGGCTCTTCCTCCACCTCTGAATTGGTGTATCCAATTAACCCCCCACAGTTGCTGCTTCAAACTCAAAGAATGCATCTTCTATTCAAGAGCAGTGAGACAGACCAGATTGCTCTGGCCTGCGATCCGTCATCGCCTGCAGTGATGTGGAGGGACTTTTCGTCTTTGGGGATTGGTTTGCGGCCTCAGAATATTGTTCAAATATGTCAGGGCCTCCGAGAGAGGTAGGGACGGACAATGCCAGGTTAAATTCATTTTGTTTTTAATTTGGTAATGGGAAAACCCATTCATAACGTCCGAAATACAATTTACTTTGAGTCACAAGAGCATTTATGGGAAGAAGTGTCCATTCATATGCAAAGGACACCTAAAGTCTCCATCAGAAGGGACAGATGTTAGAGATAGCGCACTCAGTCAGTCCTTGGATGTTTTATGAGCCTTAATGAACACCCTATAGGTAAAGAAAATAAATCTAAATATATCCATTGTTATATTAAGGGATCAAGTTCTTCTCTCTTTCCCCCTCAGATTTTTGGTGGAGCCCATCAGTTTTCACTAGCACTGTCATTCCACAACCCATCAAGCCCCGAATGGATCTCTGAACGGAGTTCTGCAGGGATCCTCAGGAGAAAAGAAGTTGCTGTTTTGTTGTTGGAGCTGTGGTTGAATCTGGGCATAGCAAGTACCACAAAGAACAGTGAATCATTAAATTATTGATGCGGGAAGACGAGGCCCACTGGTTCAAGTGCTTTTTCCTTCCAGGAAAAGCAAAGTGATAGCTAAGCAGTGAAAATACATTGTATTGTTGACCCCAGAAGGAAGTGCTGGGAAATCACAGCATCCTTTTCTTCCCACCCTTTTTTGCTGTTGTTTTGTTTTGTTTTTTTAGACAGGGTCTCACTCTGTTGCCTAGGCTGGAGTGTACTAGTGTAATGATAACTCACTGCAACCTTGAACTCCTGGGCTCAAAGGATTTCCTTGGCCTCCCCAGTAGCTAGGGCTACAGATGTGTGCCACCGTGCCCAGCTAATTTTTAAATTTTATTTGTAGAGACCAGATCTCACTATGTTGCCTAGGCTGGTCTTGAACTCCTGGCCTCAAGCGATCCTCCCATGTTGGCCTTCCAAAGTAATGGGATTACAGGTGTAAGCCACTGCACCTAGCACATCCCTCATTCTTCACTCAGAACTTCTTACTACGCCATCTGTTTGGGACATCCTAGGCTGCAGCTGTGGTCACTTTTCCTGCCTTATAGAGATGGCAGGGGTGAAGTGGAGGGGTTGGTTGGATATGTATAGCTATGTCAGTTCTTGCTTGTTTAGCATCTGGCTTCCATGCAAGTCTGAGAATTTTATTTCCATTCTAGAGAGTAGAGTAGTCACTGGGGTGGCACTGGGGTCCTCAGGCCAGCTCAGTCGCTGAAGCTTCGCATGGCGGTGAGCAAGTCACACAGTGACTCTGCAACTCTGGCCTTCTGAGACTCACATTTCTAAAGTGAGAACAGTTGTACTTATAGGCTGCACAGAGTGACAGAATTTGTTCCCATATTTTAAAAATATGTAAAAGATAGCACAGAGAGAACGTTCCTATGGCTGGTGTCAGCTGATAGGGTGATGTGTCTTCTAACCAGAATATTCCTGAGACTAATGGTTAACACTGAGTGCTTGCCATGTGCTAACTCCTTTAGGCTTATTAATCTTAATCCTCAGGACAAGTTCGAAGTAGGTACTGAAACACTTTACAGATGATAGAACTGACGCACAGAGAAGATCATACAGCTAGTAAGGGCTTGAATCCAGGGAATCTGATTATAGAACTTGCATTTTTCTGTAATGGGTGAGAAAATCTGGATTATCTTCTAAAAAATCAAACAAGGCTACCACTTAAGGTTCAATAAATGCATGGGAGTCCCTTAAGGATTTCTACATCTAATGCTTCCTTTACAGCCCATAGTTCCAGCTTTTACCCACAGTTTACACTCTGGGTGACATTAAGGAACTTCTCAAGGATTCCATCCTGCCAAGAACAGGAAGAATAAACAGCACTCCATGGGCACTGCAAATCCACCTGTCAGTCACCACCTATTCTTCACCAGCAAGGTGAGGCTGCCTGTAGGATTTGTGTCTGGACCGGGAGACTTCATGTCCACCTTTCTGCCCCTGGATTTTCTTCTGTGGAAATGAGAATATTCTGGAACACATAGACTTTGGAGCCAGTGGGACCTCGTTTGGAGTCCTGATTCAGTTATATTCAGTTATTTGCCTTTATAAACTTGGGGAAGTCCATAAAGATTTGGAGTCTCAACTTCCTCAGCTGTAGAGCAGAGGTGATCCTGAATTCTTCTGGAATTGCAAAGACTAAGTTGGGTCATGTTTGCAAAATGCTTAGCACAGTGCTTGGAACACAGTAACCCTCACATCACTGCCACCATTCATCTACATGCTCCACAGGTAGACTGATGTGTAGCCTACTCATATTAGTAATTAAGATGCTGTAATTTATTAACTTACTTAGCCCTCATACTGTATAATGAGACATGGGCCATCTTTATCCTTATTTTGTAGATAAAGAAGTGGAGGCACAGTTAAGCAACTTGTTCACCCAGTTAGTAAGTGGCAATGTCAAGACTCAAACCCAGGCAGTTCATCTCCAAAACCTATACCCTTAACTGCCAAAACATGCTTGATAAATGATAGCTATTGAACAGTTGTCCTTAACTGGGCCAAGTTTGCCCTCCTCTGCCTGCAGGACATTTGGCAGTATCTAGGTATATTTTGGTTGTTATGAGTGAGGGAGGGATGCTATGGGCATATAGTGGGGAGAGGCCATAGATGTTGCTAAACATCCTATCATGCACAGGACAGCCTCCCTCAATGAAGAATTACTAGGTCCAAAATGTTCATAGTGTCAAGGTGGTGGACCCTACCACAGAGAGAAAGGGGATGATGCAACCTAATTGTGAAATTAATTGCTAATTAACTGCTAATGCAACTTCATTGTTTCAGGTATTAAAAGGAGCTTATAATCAGGCAGGTTGCAGGCTTTGCACCCTCAGAAGCTGCCCCTATGCTACTGGAAATGCATGCAATGTCTGGTGAAAGGCTTAAGCCCAAAGAGTTGAATCCCAGCTCTGCTGTGAGCACACTGAGCCTCTCAAAACCCGTTTCCTCATCTGTATAAAGGGATCAAGAATTCTTGCCTTACAGATCTGTGAGGCTCAAAAAAACATGGCATGTATCTGGTACACAGCAAATGCTTAATGAACTGGTGGGATTTTTATGCTGGGGGCTTCTCAGTGGCTGCCACAAGGAACGGATGTGCTGGGCCAATACAAAGACACAAGTAGGTGGCTGCCTGGTCCCTGGAGAGCACAGGAATGAGCAAAGTCAAATACATGGTGACAATTTCTCCAGCTAGCTTCCTTCCCTGGAAGGCAGATTTGTCTGCAGGTGAGGGTGGAAAGCATTCTCTCTCCACTTCTGGCAGTTTGTATTTTTATGGTGGGTATGGTGCTATATGGTTTTTGTTTGGCTTTGTTTCCCACCCTCTCAACCCCAGGGTTTCATCTGCTTAGTTCCAGCAAAATACACTTAAATGTAGTGAGAGGAGGCCAACATCAACAGACTCATAACATTCTTGATTCCTGTCATGCTAGCAGGAAAATTAAGTAGGTAGATAACATTGAAGGAGTTTTTTTTTTCCCCCTGTGGGTTAACATTAATCTTTTTTTTTTTTCTTCAGGACAAAATGTAAAACTGTGAGTCAAACACACACACATGCGTGCGCGCACACACACATACACACGACCCTCCTCATTTCTGCTTCATCTGGAGACCTACACAAGTTTTGTGCTTCCTTTTATTTTTGGAGGTGAGAACATGACCCAGCCTCCTCTAGGAGTCTCTGCAATGCAAGGCCGACTCATCTGAGTTGTGACCGCTATTTCTTCCCTCAGCTGGAAATCCAAATGTGATTGGTACTTTCTAAGAGTACAGTTCTAAAGACACAGGGACCTTGGTCTTTTTAGAGAAATGTTATATTTTTAATCAAGTAAACGTTTTAATTACTAACCTGCTTCCCACCTCTTGTCCTCCCACAAAACACAAAACCTGCTCACGAGTCTCTCATGAGTTTCCTGTGAAACATGGAGCAGCAGCTTGCTTCTTTGTATTTCTGATTATAAGGGCTGAACACCCTTGGTAGAAGTTCCCATGAGTGAATATGCCGTTTGTTGTTGTTGTTGTTGTTGTTGTTTTGGTGAGCCGCAATAGTTTGCATTGTTTCTGGGCTGGCAGAGCCAGATTTCAGGGCAGGTCTGCCTTGTCTTATACTTGGAAGTCTGCAGGATAGAGGAAACCTGCAGGGAATTAAAGTGAATCACCCCTCCCACCCTCCTTCTTCTATCACTTAAAGTTCTGGTGGCCACTGGGACTTCTCACAGATTTTCTTGGCAAATGCAGTTGAATCCCTGAAATAACATATATCCAAATAATAGGAAAATATTGAGCAGAGAGAAACACCAGGCTTGAGTTATTGTCCTTGTTTTGCAAACAACTAACTGTGAAACTGTAAGTGTGTCATGTGGCTCTCTGGGCCTCAGTTTCCCCTTCTAGGAAATGAGTGCACAGGGATTGCTGTGGTGACATTAAATCTCAAAAGCCCATGCTATGTGAAAATGTGGACTCAGGGATACCAGTACATCCTTAAAAAAAAAAAAAAAAAAAAAAAAAAATTTAAAAAGAGAGAAGACTGAAACTCCAAATTAAGAGTTCTAAAACTCTTGACCTCTAAAACTATTTGGACTATGGACATGTGTAGCCCACCCAATATTCATTTCCAACATCAAGGAGGAGCCAAATAAGCCTCCAGGGCCGAAAAGCAGCATCATCTGGGCAATGTTTTCTCTGTGACTATGACCCCAAACAACTCCCTAACACACAAGTAAGCAAGTAAGCTTAACATGCAAGTAAGCCACACACACACAAAATCTTAGATAAAAAATAACCACCGATGTTCAAAGCCTGAGGATGTAACTCAATTCAGCTATCGAACATGTTAACTTATTTATTCCATATCACTCACAGAAATGCACAAGTGATATGCACAAGAAATGGAATAAACTCTCATGTATCATGAGGCATGTGTATGACTTCAAGTAGATTTTGCTTGTGGTTAATTAGACCTCTTTCCAACAATCACCCTGGCAAGAACACAGGAGGAGAAAGCAGTCATGATACCCTGAGTGTGGGTGTTCAAGTACATTAACACTACAAGATAAAAAAAACACCGTCACTATGTGAATTTTAACTGGAGGAACATATCTCAGGCCTTTATTTATCAAAATTTGTTTTTAGTTTTATATCTTGGGAACTAAGGTGGCAGCTTTTTTGTTTCTTCTAAAGAATGGCTGAAGTAACTCCAACAATACACTTAAATGACTTCTCCTCAACATCTTGGATGAGGTTAATGAGAAATAAGAAGCAAAGGAAATATATCGACTATCTGTAATCAATAAAGCAGGTGAAAGCGGGCAGGCTTGGCTTGCAGAGTTTTCTGTGCTGCTCACCAACCTGTCAAGAGTTTGGTATAAATAAGGTACATGACTGCCCTGTGAGAAGGCATGTCCCTCTCACCTGCTTCAAGACCTCTATGTAATCCACAATCCACACTCAATGCTGCCTGTTCACTTTTGCTGGACAGGTAAGGTAGCAAAAACATTTCTAAATGACAGGGAAGAATAAATCACTTGCACATTCTCAAAGGAAGTTTCCAAGACTTTAGACCTTTGGACCCATAGACCTTTGTCTGTGATTTAGTTTCAGTGACTTCTCTGGCAGTGATTTCCAAACTTTAGGATATCATGGACCAGTCAAATTTCAAAGCACACTTGGATCTGCTAACATTTAAACAAAAATTAAAAGAGGAATTACAACAAAACAAAGTAAAAAGGAGACAAAAATGGTCCAGCGGTCCAGCAACCATCTGTCACCCCCAAATTTCATACAGAAACCAATATTTCAAATCAAATATAGTAAAAAGTACATACTCTTAATATGAAGGACCACCCCCTGAGTTGAATAAAATTAGCTTTATTTAAAAATTACCATCTCATCCTGAGTTTCTTTCCTTTCTGGCAGGTCCATGCAAACTTTGCCAGGATGTAGGAACTACTGTATGACTCGATCTAATGCTCTATGATTTTATATGACTGATCCACTCCTTAACAGGAAACTTAGCAAAATACAATCACATCATGTTTATTACTCATATATCAGAATATCTTTCAAATAAATAAGTTTATTTGCCTTTTAATGAGAAACCAGGTAGGAGGGCCCAAAAGATAGGTTTTGATTTTAATGAATATATATGCCTTATCCTAAACCTTCTGCCCTGGGACCTCACAAGTGGAGACAGGGTGGGTTTTCATATTAATTTTCCCTTAAAAGGCAAACAAGTACTTGGCAATCTTGATCGTATAAAAAGGTCGTGCCAGCACCACCCTTGTGGAGGTTTTTGTACACTTCAGGGAAAGGAGGTAGCAAACGTTACCTTTGGAATGCACATTGTGGGCTCGGACAAGCGAGGGTAGGTGTAGGAGTTGTAGGAGTGTCCTTGGGGATGGGTTTTAAATGCACTTGCTCCAAATGGCATCATCGGTTCCTGGAGCCCCGAGCCTGACCTGGACCTCTGCCGCATGGCGGGCTGGGGGCTGGTCTGATTCAGGTACGAAGACTTCGGCCTCCTGTCATAGTCATCCAGGCTGGGTCCCCATTCACTTTCACTGTACGCCAAGCTCTCCTTGGAGCACCCACTGGTCCCTGCAGTTCTAGAAGGTGTGAATTGGAATGAATAATCCAGAGGGGAGCTACTGGAGGCTCTCTGATACTCCCACTTGAGGTCACTATATTCACTTGGTTTGCTCAGTGAGTCCAAATGTGAGTGATAATCAGCAGAAAATCTGGCAAAATCGGATTTCAAAGGCTTCATCTCAGAATAGTAGGCCTCCCCGTGCTTCATTTTCATTACGTGCCCATTTTGTTTGGCTGCATGGCTGCCTCTATAATATGGATCCAGATCGTCTCCATAGAGACTCTTCTCCCTGTACTTTTCGGTCGTGTAGTCAGCAGTAGTATCGGATTCGCTGGAATACTGGGAGAAGGTGATGAAGCCATTTTCTTCCGCGTGGCCTGGACCGTGGCTGGAGGCTCCCTGATCTGGGGTGGGTGGGCTTTCTTTCCTTAGGGAGTTGGAACGAGTCACCGAGATGTTGTCAAAATCCTCTAGCAGGCCGTTGATGGAGGTTTCCTTGCAGGGTTTGTTTCCTCTAACGATTGTCTGGGGATAATAAAAGGAATACTGTTTGAGGAAAATATTTCATGACTTTAAATTGACGGCGGCATCCCACCCCTACTCCATCCAAATTAAACTACAGAAGGAAAAAGACCCCAGGAACACTTAATACAAAATGACAAAGAAAAAATTGTCGATTGACTGCAGTGGTGAAATACATCAAATAGTAGACAATAATCTCAAATTGCAATTTTTTTTCCTACCTATCTCAATAGAGACATCAATTAACCACCAAAAAGCCACGTAGGAGACTACATAGGCTGTCACTGTTTCATTTACCAGTTTACAGGCAAATCCCTTCCCCCTACTTCTTCTACCTAAATAATAAGCCCTAACCATCTATCGATGAGCTGATAATTATAATTTAACACTCTATAACTGTTTGGTAATAAAAATAATATTTATTACTGTTTTACATTCATTATTCAGATGATTTTCAAAATCAGAAGGCATTGTCGCCCAAGTATTAACATAACTAGAAATGGGTGTACATTTTTTACCCTAATATAGAAGACACATAATAACTGAGGTTATGAATTTTATAGATGAGGAAGGCACTTCCTGAAACTGTAATTAGGAAACAGCCTGAAGATTATTTGTGTGATTTATGATGAAATGTGATATTCTTATTAAGTGTGTATACTTATACTATACAGCTTGTTTGCTATGGCCACACTTCTGTGTAACATCATCGCTGAATTTTGGGTGGCTTAGTAACGATGGTTGCACCTGGATCTTAGTGACAAATTGTTCCCTTTAATGAACCTAAATAACACAAGAATACCAGGAACCAAAAGACATCGCAAACCACTTACAAAACCGTCAGCCGTTCCTTGACAATGACAGGATTCGAAGGAAAATATGATGGGGGTGGATAAAAGAACAAAGAACAAAGTGTTGTGACTTCAGACTTCCAGGATTTTAGGAGAAAAATACCTTTGAGCAACTAGCAAGGAGTTCAAAACCATCTTGGATGGTACAATAGAAGACTTCAAACCGGAGGAGGAAGTCAAAGTTGTCCTGGAGCTGATGTTTTATAAATCTATCCATGGTGAAACAGAGGCTTTATTTTTTTTCTCTCTCAAAGAGTCCTGGACTAATGCTTTTGTTCTATACCCTTTTCTTTCAAATACATTTTTTGTTCTAGAATAGTTTTAGATTAACAGAGAAGTTGCAAAGAGAATACAGAGTTCTCACAGACTTCTCATCCAGTTTCCCCTTCTGTTAATATCTTGCATTGCTATTAAGGAAACTCCATGTTCCTATAGATTTCATTAATTTTCTCCTAGCATTCCAGAGTTCCATCCAGGATAGCTCATTACATTTATTTGTTATGTCTTCTGAGTTTCCTCTGATCTCTGACAGTGTCTCAGATTTTCCTTATTTTTTGATGACCTTGACAGTTTTGAGGAGTACTGGTCAGGTATTTTGGAGAATGTTCCTCAGTTGGGGTTTTCTGGTGTTTTCCCCATGTTTAAACAGAGGTTATTTGGTTTGAAGAGGACGACCAGAGAGTAAAGTCACATTTCATCACATGATGTTCAGGGTACATATCATCGACATGACTTAGTAATGATGATGTTAGCCCTGACTACCTAGGTGAGGTTGTATTTGCCAGGTTTCTTATACACACAGTCACACTCCCCTCCCCTAGCTTTCCATATATTGTATTATTTGGGAACAAGTCAATAAGTGTAGCCTCTACTCAAGGGGCAGGGATTTAAGCTCTGTCTTCTGGGGTGTGTGTGTATGTTGCAGGGTATCTATATAAAGTAGTTGGAATTCTTCTGCACTGACTTGCTTATTTGCTCCCATTTACCTACTTATTCAATTATCTATTTATCTATAAGGATGGATGGACTCATCGTTATTTGTTTTATACTTTGGGTTATAAGCCAACACTATGTTATTTGCCTTGCTGCTCAAGTGGTTCCAGCTTCTGTCACTGAGAGTTCTCTCAGGCTGCCTGCTGTGTCCCTTTGACAATCCCTCTTCCTTTTATTTTTCAAGCACTTCCTGACTTTCTGTCACTACAAGAAGCTCCCGGTTTATCTTTTATTTTCCCTGCCCTTCCCCTCAAATCAGGCATTTCTCCAAGGAACCCCAATAGTATTAGAAATTAAGATTTGGTTCCGGGAATACTCATTGCTGCTGGGTGTCACTGCCAGGCCTCAGCAAACAGAGCTCCGAAATAATATGTTTGTAGACTAACTCATGAATACACTCACACACCTATAATTATATCTGTCCATCTGCATCTATATTAACCTAAGCATAAATCCATATTAATGTCTCTGAATCTGATCAAGTACCACATAGTTCATTCTAGCCATTTCATTACTTACCTGTAACTTTACTCTGTAACAGTAAAAAACATGGGCCCGACAATCTGCCATTCATTTGCTTATTCAGTGCTAACTGTTCAGCAGTTTCAGATTAACCCACTCTACCATGAGAAACAACTTTGTCAACTCCAGTACAGTGTTTACATCTAGTTCTTTAAAATTACTATATACTTAGAGTTTCCATTCAAAGCACTGTTTCCAAAGTTCCTTAAGTTAGTGTCTTCTTTCCTGCACCCCCTTCAATGAAGTTATGTAATATATGTGTAGCTGTTGGATTCTTTGGTCATGCTCTGCATTCTATCCCAGGATCCTCTGATCTTCTGGTTTATTTTTTGTTGTTGTTTTTTGAAACTGCATACATTAGTTAACTCTCTGTGCTGCAAAGCTCTATGGGTATAGACAAGTGCAAAGCATCATGCATTCAGTATTAGAATGCCATACAAATTAGTGCCACCAGCTGCAAAAATATCTCCTGAGTTTTCTCTGTCAAACATTACCCTCTCCCCAAACCCTTGATATCACTGATCTGGTTTCTATCCTTATTGTTTTGTCTATTCCAGAATATCATATGGATGGAATCATACAGTCTGGAGCCTTTCAGTTTGACTTCTTTCACTGAGCATAATATAGTCAATGTTCACAAACTAGTAGCCTAGTCTCTCTCTTTTTTTGCCTATTCCTTTTTTATTCCATAGTGTGGAATTCATTATATGGAATGTAGTCAATGTTGAGGGTGGTGCATAAACTGACGGGTTGATTGCCAAAGTAGGGGATGCTCTGTTGGAGCCTCCCTTAGAGAAAGAAAGAAACATGTATATAACCTGGGACCTTTCCTCAGAGGCACAACCTCCATGCTCACCCCACAGATTAACTTGGGAGAAACAATAACTGTGAAGAGGAAAAGATGAGCAGTCTTGGCAGAGGAAAGGATGAAACAGCTATAACTCAGCCTTAAAAATATCAAGTCTACTTCAACAGCTTCCTATTTCATTTCAGTTGTATCTTCCCTGTTTACCACTTTTTTTTTTTTTTTTTTTTTTTTTTTTTTTGAGAAAGTCTCTTGCTCTGTCACCCAAGCTGGAGTGCAGTGGCATGATCTTGGCTCACTACAACCTCCACCTCCCGGGTTCAAGCGATTCTCCTGCCTCAGCCTCCCCAATAGCTGGGATTATAGGTGCCCACCACCACGCCTGGCTAATTTTTGTATTTTTAGTAGACAGGGTTTCACCGTGTTGGTCAGACTGGTCTCAAACTCCTGACCTCGTGATCCACCCACCTTGGCCTCCCAAAGTGCTGGGATTACAGGCATGAGCCGCTGCGCTTGGCCTTGTTTACCACTTCTCTATTTTCTCAGGGTGGCTTTCAAGCCCTCTTAGACATCTGCTCTGCTACCTTCTATGGATTTAAACTCCTGATCTCCTTTCCTATTCAATAATGTCTTGCACTGTTTTTAAAGAAAACAGAAACAGGTTGTTTATATCACAGTGTATCAACTAAAAGTTTTTCCTTTTGGACAGAAATTATACTCTTGCACATTTTCTACTCTCTCTCTTTATGAACAAAAGGCAGGTTACTCAAACAAAATGTTATCAGGTATTCATGGTTTCTCCAAAAGTAGCTTCCTGGTATATTTAATCCCAGGCATTTGTGTTGACAGATGTGCCACATGGGTAATGAGTGTGAGGGACACCAAGGTCTTAAAGGGCCTTCTGAATCACTGGACCTACTCGGGTAGTTCTTTAGCAAAGATCTTATCTAGACTTTCTCTGAACTTGATAAACAATACTTAACTATATTAGATTTTTTCGTATTCAATGTTACGTTTAGCTCTATATCCTAGAAAAATATTATTTCTTTAAATTCTACCCATCTTAAACAATATTCCAATTATTTTTTCTTGTCTGCCCCCCATGCCTTCCCATCTCTGAATACACAAAACACTCAATCTGGTACTATGGAATCATTTCCAGCATCTTAACTTTGGAAAGAGTCTAGGTCACCTCTTCTTTTCACTGAGTAAAACCTGAAACCTGGAGTTGACTTTGCCAACAATATTTAACAAACCTGGGATTTGAACCCAAGTCTCCTTTCTCCCAGTCTAGGTCTCTTTCTGTGGTATGCTTTAGACTCTTTTGAGCTAAACAAAATAGTATCAGTAAGCAATGCAATGTTGGTGTGTGACACCATGACCCAGCAAATTGGCCATTGGTCATTGCGGTGCATATTTCTATCACGCACTCCACTCTCAGAAATTAGTTGTCGAATGTACGGAATATGGATAATTCTAGATTCCAATTTCAATTTCAGTACACACTTGCTATGTGATTTAATTTAATTCTCTATTTCATTACCTGTTCTCTTATTGGTAATAGAGATATTATCACTTGATGGTATTTAGTGATCCCCTTCCCCCTGGAATTGTAGATGCAGATGGAAGGAGGGGCTACAGAACAGTTTTAAAACATCCTAATGCCCTCAATGACAGAAATGTGTAAATATGATATGAATTAAGAACATTTCGACACATTCATCAATGAAGGCTAGGAAAGCATGAAGATTATTTTAAAAACGATCAGAGAAAAGCTAAAAGTCTACGGAAAGTTTCTGGAAGAAGAGAACTATGAAGCGCATCTAGGAGGAAGCAATAGATGTAACTAGAGGGAGGGAAAAGAGAGATAATCACCAGCTCATCATTTACTGGACAACTGAGGCTCAGAGGTGATCTGTATGCTCTAAGATGCTACCATCTTTGGGGTCGGGATGACAATTGTGAATACAGAAGAAAGGCTCTCTGCTCATATTGAATTAGTATCCCAATTATTTGTTTGGAATTTATGTCCAAAAAACCTATTAGTTCATCTTTACAAATTAACGACTGGCTGTGATGGGGGGTAGACTGTTAGTGTTGGAAATTCACTACAAGGACACAGATAATTTAGAAGGAAAAAAACCTTCCCTGTGTGATTCTTTTGAGATAAGAGCATTATTGAATACCTCCTTTGGAAGTTCTGGGTCCCTTACATCTCCCTATTTTTACACTAAAACCCTTCCAATTTCATTCATGAGTTGATTGGGTAGACTTTAAACTAACACTTCATTTCTGAGAAATACTGAAATAATAAAATTTACATGTCAAAAAGAGGCATCTATTTATCCTAAAATATCTATAGATGGATAAAAAAGAGAACTATAGTATCTATGTGTCTAGGCCTATACTATCTATAAATATTTTTAAACCACTAGGAACAACATAATGAAGGCCTATTAAATAGAGCTTTTTCTGTCATTAATTGCGCTATAAATATCTTATATTTAGGAAATTAATAAACAAAAGGAATAAATAACAATTTCATAGGGATTTTTGTCTCCCAAGTGTGTTCATTAACATTTCTATAGGAGAATAGAGGGTCACCATTTCATCATACAAATTAATGTGTGGCCTCAGAACTGGGGACCTGCCGTTTCTGTGCACTTGTCACCACATATCCAGAGAAAATATTAATACTGCTATGAGCTAAATGCTATTTAGAAGAAATGATAAAGACTACCAATTTATAAGAAACATTGCTTAAAAATGTAGTATTTATTATCATTATTTTGTATCTTAGGCTTATAGCACTTATGAGATAGGTAATATTAAGTGTTATCTAATCTTTTTAAGCCACTGTCTCTTTATCCATAAAGCATTGAGACTAGATCCTTACCTCACAGGGTTAATGTGATTATTTAATACAGTAATATGTGTAAAAACCTTGGCATGATTCCTGGCATACACAAAGTACTTTAAGTGCTAGTCACTTAACTATTGGCTGGGGCAGGGTGGGGAGCGGTGGTGGTAAATTTTACTTTTAAATTTAGGTTGATAATAAATGAAGAAGAAAGGAAGCTACAAACAACAGCTAGAATAAATAAATCTAGTTTTATATGGTGGGAAAAAATGGATAATTGATGTGGGAGACTTTAAAGTACTATTGGTAACTTTAGATACAAAATACGTATTTCTTGAATTTAAACAGATGTATCTCAAATTAATTACAATTGTTACATAAATACTCCTTCCAAGAACTAAAAAGTGGAATACTTTCAAATTAATAATCAACATTCTATAGTTATTTTCCTTAAAAATGTAATGTATGAGTCAGAAAAGTTAACCAAGTTAGACTTTCAAGATTTAAATGGAAAGATAGGTATAGAAAAGAAAAATTGATAGAAATATAGTAAAATGTTGATAGCCGCTGTCATCTCAGGGTGGGAAAGCTAAGGGTGATTTATGTTTTAGTCCAGTGCTTCTCAAACTTTAAAGTGCACACAAATCACCCAAGCATCTTGTTAAAGGGAGACTCTGATTCAGTAGGTCTGGGTGTGGCCTGGGAATGCTAGAGTTCCAAAAAGCTCTCAGGTGATGAGGATGATGCTGGTCTGAGGGTTACACTGTGTATACAATGGGGTTTATGCATTTTCTGGATCTTCTACAATCAGGGTTACCTTTATAATAAAAAAGTTAGACTGAGGTATGCTTTTCTGTACAAGAAGAGTCAGCATTATATGTATATACATACAAATATATAATTGTATTAAATATGCATTTTATTAACTATATATAATATAGTGTTAAATGTACTATATGTATTGTGTTCTATATATACATACATAGCACTAAGTATATTTACACTATGTATATACATTGGGAATTGCATGTTCATTTTCTCATTCCCTATGAAGATGAAACATTTCTCCAGCTTAACCAAAACGATGACTTTCATGTATTTCACCATTTTGGTACACCTGCTTTTATAGCATCATGCCCTTACTATAAGGCTATAAGCCTTAGAGTTATTGATGAACAAAATCTGAACACTACAAAAGATATGATGTGGTTACAAACATTTGGAAAGAAGAAATTTTAATCAACCAACAGTAAAAAATGAAAGCAAAATCTAAAAGCCAACCAACCAACCAAACAAAAGGGCAAAGAAACTAAGGCATGTCCTAAGACAGTCTTTTCTTGGATTTCATTTTCATGTTTAACATTTCAAAATGTTTGTTGATGGATAAATGTATCACACTTTAAATAAAGCACACACTCTTCTGTTTCAATGAAAACTATTAACTCGGTGTGAATAATCAGGGGCTTGCAAAATGTAAATGTTTGTTAAAAACAAATTGTTGCCCCACCTAAAAATGTAAAAGAAAAGAAGACCAGTTAAATCAGAACCAAGGCAGTATTTGTTTTGTTGATACAGATTTCACTTTATAGAATCATAAGTGGAAAAGCAGTAATAATGAAAATTCAAACATGCAGAATTTTCCAACACGGTTTAACCAGGCTTCCAAACAGAAGAACCACTAGTTATTATTATCTGTCTCTGATGTTTATTAAAGCAAAATTGTGCATTTTTATAGAGATAAATAATACAATAACTGCAAGAGGATTCGTGGATTTTATGCCACAGAACCTCCAGGCATTAAAAATCAATGCAACCCAATCTATTTGAGTTTGAAGCCATGGTGCTCATTGTCTTTCATTGTACCCCGGACCAGCTCAGCATCTGTTTAGGCTCCCAGTGACAGTGGCCATATTTCATAGTGCTCCTTCCGCAGGCTGTTGGCTGGTGATAAGCTATAATGGATCTGTCCATGAAAACAGCTGTCTCCCCTTGTTCCCCGAAAAGAGATGAAAAAGTGCCTCTGCTCTCACAGACTGTATTAACCTTGACAATAATGAAGTGTGTAATTAACAGCTTTGCCCTAATAGGACCTCACATCTCTTTTTCAAAAGCAGTGTCTTCTGTGTGCCTCAAACATGTGTTTCATTTTGTCTTTCGGGTAAATATAGCTCAGGAGGTTAATAAGCTAAATATTTCCACAACTGAAGTATAAACCAAGATTCTCTCAGAATGTATGTACTTTTAAACTGTCTATCTAAATTCTTACCCTGTTGGTAAAGAACTGGCTTCCTTGTTTTTATTAAGGCAGGTAGCTGGAAACATCAGGGAACATAATCACAACAAACAGATTTGATCTACTTAGATCCTTGTAGGAAGAAATGGTAACTCTTGTTTGGATTTTGTAATATCATTAGATATTTTCAATAAATATTTTCATTTGATATTATCAATAGATATTTCATCTATTTTCTTTCAGTTCTCTACATATACCTTTCATTTGGTAACAACAGTGGGTGGGGTAATTGCGTGAACATTTGAGAATCACATATCCCTGGAAAAAAAGAGAATTCAGACAACGCATTTCAGAGTGGAGGTAGTGGTAAGGGATTCTAATCAGAAAATTCCTTTTTAACAAATTATGTAATAATCTTAATCACATGGAATCCAAAAAGCCAATTTCTGAGTTTTTGTTTGTTTGTTTTTTTGTTTGTTTTGAGATGGAGTTTCGCTTTTGTTGCCCAGGATGGAGTGCAATGGCGTGATCTTGGCTCACTGCGACCTCCGCCTCCCAGGTTCAAGCGATTCTCCTGCCTCAGTCTCTCAAGTAGCTGGGATTACAGATATGCATCACCATGCCCAGTTAGTTTTGTATTTTTAGTAGAGATGGGGTTTCACCATGTTGGCTAGGCTGGTCTCAGCAAATTTAGGTTACTCATAAAGGTAAGGCATCTGTCTCTTTCTATTCTAAGACTGAAAAACATTTTATCTTTAAAAATCAAGATGTTTTAATATATTACAAAAATTTTTTTTGAAGACAAGGTCTTGCTCTGTCATCCAAGCTGGAGTATAGTGGTGCAATCACATCTCACTATAGCTTCAAACTCCTGGGCTCAAGTTATTCTGGGTAGCTAGGAATACAGGCATGTACCAAAATGTCTGATTAATTTTTAAAAAAATTGTACAGAGGAGGTCTCATTATGTTGCCCAGGGTGGTCTCAAACTCCTGGCCTCAAGTGATCTCATGCAACAGCCTCCTGAAATGCTAGGATTACAGGGATGAGCCAAGAATTGTTTTTAATGTGCTGCTAGGAAATGTAAAATTAAATATGTGGCTTGCATTTTATTTGTATCGAGCAGAATTGATCTAGAGCAGAAGTCGGCAAGCTATGTGGCTCATGGCCCTTTGCCTGTTTTTGTCAATATTTACATATGGTGAGTGTATGGCTGGATTTGTGCACCACAATGGTGGGGCTGAGTTGCAAGAGAGACCATATGGCCTACAAGGTGTAAAATACTTACTATCAGGTCCTTTACAGAAAAAGTTTGCTGAACCCTGATCTAGACATACAGGTCTCATCTTTGGACGGAAAACTCTTGTAGTATTTGATTCATGGGCTGTGCCAAAAAAAGAAAGAAGCTTCCCCAAAAGCTGAATGTGCTTTCTTAGAGGGAGAGAGTCATATGGCACCACAGGCATCACTTGGTTTACTGTCTGCAGTTCTGTGACCGAGGAGGACATGAAATATAGTTCTCTCCACTCCTGAAGAAATGCAGTTTGTTGGCCAAGTCAATTGACTAGAATAAACAACCCAAATAAACAACCCAACACTGTTCACAAATGAGCTTTTCTGGAACAGCAATCTGAGAAGCAGACTGGCCAAGTTCCTGCTGGGTGGTAAGGTCATCTTAGGCAACAGTAGGTGTTGTGGGCATAAACAAGAATCCATCATTTCTTCCCTCATGCCCAAATGGGGGGATATCTCCATATGATCTGAACTTTAAATAATTTGTGAACTGATGAATAAAATGACTGCCACCAATCCATAATTGGTTTAACAGTTTCTAGTTACTACCATGGATTAAACACTTGTTGTGTGCCAAGATGATTAGAAGTCTTTTTCCCATATATAATCATCATAATATGACTCCAATGTATGGCATTATTACCCCTTTATAAGAAGGATGAAAGTGAGGCTCAGAGAGGCCAAGGAACTTTCCAAGTGTCACTCAGCTGGCAGGTGAAAGGTCTGAAAGCAAGGTTCACACCTACCTGTTACAAATGCTGCCTCTCTATAGAATGTGAAAACCACAACACCCTGTCAGCATCCTCAACTTTAACTCCCAGGAGTAGAAAGGACAGTCAAAGCTCAGAAGGACAAGCTCCAAACTCTTTGAGATACAATGAAAGAAATGTAAGTATAGTCTATGGGGGGCAGAATATAAAATATTTCCAGAAACAAAGCTTTTTAAAAAAGGGTGTTTAAAACTCAGAATTAATGGGAATTGGGGAAAAATAAGTTGACTGGTCTTTGAAATAACTAGTCTTTAATGCAACCTGAAAATTCTTTCTCTATAACAAAGGAAATGTTACATTGTGTTTACTCAAGATTTTGACATTTAAAAATTTAATAACTAATAAAACATGTGGTCTACATATCAATTGCAACTACCTACCCAAATCAACCAACTGATTAAATTATGCTTTAAATATTGCTAATATGCAATGCTAAGGGCCACTATTAATTGCTTTCTCATATAGCACAAGGCATATTTATTTTAAATATAGCATAAGGCATATTTATTTTAAATTTAGCCAAGAAAAATTTACCTTTGCATGTCCTAAATTTAAATTTTTGTTGTTGTTGTTGTTTTACCTGACATTTCAAGCAATCTTTACAAATGTGGAAATTATCTCTTGGAGGCATAATAAATGTTAAGAAACTTGTTAATCTGGAAATAAAACCGGCAGGCAGTCAAATAACATTTTAAAATATAAATTTGGTATTGTAACTATGTACTGTACTTCATATTTCAGAAATTGACTGTTCTTAGATGCCAAGAAAAAAGTATGCCCTATGCAAAAACTAGAGGAGAAAAGTTGCAATCCAAGTCTTCCATATGTCCTCAGAAATTTGAAACTTCTAACCCCATTAAATATTAAGGTCATCATGGACATAAAGATGGAGAGTATAGACTCAGGACTCTAAAAGCAGGGATGGGGGATGGTGGATAAGGAATGAGGGTTGAAAAATTACCTGTTGGGTACAATGTTCAACATTTCGGTGATGGGTACACTAGAAGCAGAACCCCCACCACTCTGCATGTAATATCCATGTAACAAACAAGTACATGCACCTTAGTCAGCTTTACCAAACATTCCTTGATATTCATTACTAATTTCTCTTTGGTGATCAAAGTCAGAATACTGGTTACCCCTAGGGGAAAGGTGCTCATTGGGATCGGGCCCAAGGGAACTTTCTGGGTGATGAAAATGTTCTATATCTTGATCTTGGTTGTGGTTACACGAATACATACATACACACAAATTTGGCATACTGTACATTTATGATTTGTATCTCTCATTACACATAAATGATTCCTTTGTCAAAATACACTGGAATTGCACCAAACCAAAAGATTGCTTGACCTTTCCAGTAAATATGGGCAGCTTCTGCAAAGGTGGGACACTGGATGTATTCAGAATGGGTGTTTGCCACGGAGTTGTCATGCAAGCAGGTAGGTAGCAATGGGCACTAGAATGTGAATGAACCATGCAGTTTAAGTTGAAAGGAGATTATTAAATGAGGGTGCTGATAAGTAAGGAGCATGCAGCAAGGTCAAAGACTGAAGGTCTAAGGGAGAGAGAACAGGTGTTGTGGGATGTGGCTGTGGGTGGGTGGCTGGGTCAGAGGGGAAAAAAATCCCATCTCTTAGACTCAATCAGAGATACAAGTCTGTAGCTGAGATATTCCAGTAACTCTTAGCAAATGCCAAAGAAATGATGCTATTCATACTATTAGGAGTTGGCAGAGCTGGGCAAGGTGGCTCACACCTGCTATCCAAGCATTTTGTGTGGCTGAGGCAGGAGGACTGCTTGAGGCCAGGACTGCTAGACCCGCCTGGGCAATATAGCTAGATGCCATTTCTACAAAGAAAAAAAAAATAGCTGGGCATGGTGGCAGGTGCCTGTGGTCCCAGCTATTCAAGAGGCTGAGGTGGGAGGATCCCTAGAGCCCAGGAGTTGGAGTTTTCAGTCAGCTATAATCATACCACTGTACTCCAGCCTGAGCGACAATGTGAGACCCTGTATCAAAAGAAAGAAAACAGTTGGTAGATTAGGCTCCCTTCATCCTCAATCTCTTTACCAGTCTCACCAGTGGAGCCTGATGCCTCCCTATGTACTAACTTGGCTTACCCAGAGAAACCTGCAAGTCTATGGTGCTTTCCCTTTTTTATTTTTTAATTTTTTTTTTAATTTTACTTTAAGTTCTGGGATACATTTGCAGAACGTGCAGGTTTGTTACATCTAGGTTTTAAACCCCATGTGTATTAGGTATTTGTCCCAGTGCTCTCCCTCCTCTTGCCTCCCACCCCCGGACAGGCCCCAGTGTGTGATGTTCCCCTCCCTGTGTCCATTTGTTCTCATTATTCAACTCTGTTCAACCATGGTGGAAGACAGTGTGGCGATTCCTTAAGGTGCTTTCCTTTTGCACAGTAGAAACGCTAACTCTACAACATTTCTTTCATTTAGATAAGCTATATACAGAATCAAATCATGTCTTTTCTTTTTGCAAAATGAGACGTTTATCCCAAGGACATCTCTCTCTCTTTCCGTGGTAAGAAATGCGTTCATATTTAAAAGATTTTGTTCCTTTGAAACCCAATGGAAGGTTTAAGAATGCACCTTGAGGATTTCTAATAACCCCTAGGACAGGCTAAGGCAGTAATAGATTCTGCTTCATCTGGCAGCTTCAACTGCAGTGGCTCCTGGTCATGCACATTGGAATCATCAGGGTGGAGGCCAAGGTCTCTTCCCAGACCAATTACATCTCTGATCATGGTTCTAGGGTTCAGTAATTTCTGCAGCTCTTCAGGGGATTCCAATGGGCAGCCAAGTTTGGTAACCATATTGCTAGAACTTCTCCTGCCACTCAAAGTTTGGTCCTGAGGCTGGCAGCATCAGCATCACCTGGAAGTTTGTTAGGAATGCAGAATTGCAGCCCCATCCAGATCTACTGAATTACAATCTGCATTTTAACAAAATCTCCAGGTAATTAATATATACATTAAAGTCTGGACAGCACGGGTCGACCAAGACAACCTGCAGGTCACATTTGCAGACTTCCAAATTAGTCTGCCTTGGGGAGGTCTTGTGATTCATTGGCAACATCCTGTCCCTGAGTAAAGAATTGTATCCGAGTTCCTTTACTTGTTGACACACTGATTAATGTGTAACCTACTGACATTGAAAAGGATGCTGATTTGTTTCTGAATTATGAAGTTTTGCTGGTTTGTATCTGAATCAGGAAGTTTCACTGATTGTCTTGCACATAGATGTGTTAGCCTGTATGTTGCAATCTGTAGACAATGACAGTAACCCCTGTACTGTACCCTCCAATGAAAAAGGACAACTCTGATGTGAGAGTCCCTCTCCTTTCTCCCAAACTTTCTTATAAAAGATTCCAACTTGTAACAGACTTTGGATCATTCCCAACTTTGTTGATGTGTTTTCCCAGGTCAGTTCTCACATTTGACTTCCAATAAACCTTTTATCAACTTCTGCCCTGACAGCCCTAATTTTGGTCAACAACCATTTGCCTTTGATTTACTCCTCACTCCTAAGGTCCCCTTTTCATGACCCAAACCATTTCAACTCAATAGGGATTTTAAAATTAGTCCATTCCCTTTGTGTATATATAAAATTATATATTTATTACAGAGAGAGCTTACTGATATATATAAACACACATACACATACATTTAGATATATGTATATTTAGGTGTATTTAGATGTGTGTGTGTATATATGTGTATATATGCATATACATACGTGTGTGTGTGTGTGTATATATATATATATATATATATATGGAGAGAGAGAGAGAGAGAGTATCGAAGAAAAAAAAATCTAGCCCCTAAACTCCAGATTAATAGGGTCATTCTTTCATTTAATAGAAAAAGAAACAGTAATTCAAAACAGAAAGGGAAAAATGATTGATTCACAACACCAAGGGCACCTCTGGACATCATGCTCCTAGAATGCATTCTGTGACTGAATGATGGAGTGTAATTATCCCATGTGTTTATCCAAGAGGGCAAGTTTAAGTCCAGAATGCAGGACTCTGAAAAGAGTTTACCGATTAATCCCATTGACTCCCTCAATGATACTAACAGAACAGCAGGAACCCTTGTACCAATAAAGAGAGATAATCCACTTCTTTCCTCTCCAAGCTGCCTTACCAAATTGAAGCTCCTCTTCTCTTAGTTATATCTTAGATAAAGCTTAGTTATATCTTAGGTAAAGCAATAAAAACACATCAGAAGAGACTCAAACAACATTATCTTTCCTGTTTCCAAAACTGTATTCTATCAGTTGTTTTCACATAAAGACCACAGATTTAACAAAAGACACTACAAGAAACATAAAATCCAGGGGTGTTTTTGGCCCAGGAATGTTCTTGAAGACATCGTTTGCTACTTCATTAAGTGTCTCCTAGAAAGGCCTCATGACACATTTATTTACAAATTAGAATTAGAAAGCTTGGCTCTCCTACAGGAAATTCTGCTTTTCCCACTCCCCTTTTCTGCTGATAGAAATCTAGTAACTGTTTCAACTGGACTCCCCAGAGGCTTAAAAAAATCAAATTTATAGTTTAACTATTGATTTTGTTCATGTGTAAGGCCTGTAGTCTATTTGCATTCCCTTCTGTCTCTTCTTTCTTCCATGATTTACATGTTTCTTGGCATTCACTGTTGAATTATATAATTTGCCACACCTTTATTATATGGAATTTCATTGTACATTAATGCTATCCCACTTGGGAAACAAAGTTGATTTTTAAAAAATTCCTCTCAATGACCACTTCTGGTCTTTAACTTCCTCCCTTATGAAAACATATTTAAATAGTCCTCAGCAACTTTAAAATCCCTTGATCCTACATCTGACCCAGGATGCTGGAGCAGGTTCATCAACTAGGGTCTTCTGAAGGTTGTTTATTCCTTAGGAAAATACTACCCCACTGCGCAGAGAGAAAAACCATATAAAAAGCTGCCAATGTCTTCAGCATCTTAGAAATAGACTAAAGAGAAATCATGGCTTGAGGAGCTTTCAAAAATCCTTTAGCCCCGACTGCACCCAAGAGCAAATATTTAATAAATAAGAATCTCTGGATTCTAGGCAGTGGTAGTTTTAAACCTCTCCCAGGCGATTCCACTGAGTATTTGAGGTTGAAAACCAGTGTCCTAATGCAGTGCATATTAAACCCTACTTGGCACATAAATGCCCCCGGCGTCTCCTTAAACAGCAGACTCCAAGGGAGCAGGTCTGGTATAGGGCTCAATATTCTGAATTTCTAACAAGCTCTTAGGTGAGGCTAATACTGCTGGCTGCAGAGTATGCTCTTAGTTGCAAAGTCTCAAAGAATAGATTGTGTTCCCTTGGTGGTGAACTGGGGTTTACATGTTCCAGGGAAAATGAAATCAGCACCGTGTCCTAGAGAGAGTGCTAGGTTATAAATCTAGCAATCTGGATTCTAGTCCAAGTTCCATCTGTGGCAACTATGAAGCCTTCACCAAATCACTTTCCCCTGCTGGGGCTATGGTCCTCGTCTGTACTGAGAGGGTTTCCCTGGCACCCTTCTAGCTTCAAAATTCTGTTGCTTTGAAGGTTCTCTCCATGTCTCAGCTCCATATCTCAGCTAATCCAGATAGTTACAGCTCCTACAAAGTGCAAAGCAGCTGGCTTGATTGAAAAACAATCTGATAGGTGCTTAGCTACTGGGAGACAAAATTATATGCATGAACTGAGGTTTGTGTATGCTTTCCTTCACTTTTAAATTCCTAAAACAAGCACTGACCGTTTACGTGAACAAATCCTAGGTTACTTACATGAGTACATCCTGCCACATGCCATTTGGTGTCCTGACACCTTCTTAACAATGTCAAACCCAAACTCGAGTAGGTTGATGCAAAAGTGGTTCCAATTCTCCTCTCCTGTCTGTATATATGTCCTTTGGAGTGTGACTCTGCGGCTCCTCCCATCAGGAGATGGAGTCTGTTTCCCTTTCCCTCGACTTTCGGTTTAGCTCTGGCCAATGGAATACAGCAGAGATGATGTTGTGCTTATTCAACACTACATTTCTAGAGGCTGTGCAGCTTTGAATCCTGCCTGGTTACCATGTGTACAAGTCTGTACTAGCCTGGCAAATGATGAGAGACACAAGGAACAGAGACCAGTCTTTCCGGCTAAGGCCATGCTGGGCCAGCCAGCTTCTAGCCAACTCAGAAGCTGATGTGAGTGAGCCCTGATGAGGCTAGAAGAACCATGGATCAAGCACAGGCCAAACTGCCAACTTGCAGAATTGTGAGAAACAATAAACACTTTTTTAAAACAAAATTTAAGTTCCAGGATACACGTATAGGACGTTCAGTTTTATTACATAGGTAAACATGTGCCATGGTAGCTTGCTGCACCTATCAACACCTCACCTAGACATTAAGCCCTGCATGAATTATCTATTTATCCTGATGCTCTCCCTCCCCCCATCACAGCCCCAGTGTGTGTTGTGTTCCTGGACTATCTCCCTGTGTCCATGTGTTCTCATTGTTCAGCTCCCACTTATGAGTGAGAGCGTGTGGTGTTTGGTTTTGTGTTCCTGTGTTAGTTTGCTGAGGATGATGGCTTCCAGCTTCATCCATGTCCCTGCAAAAGACATGATCTCATTCCTTTTTATGGCTGTGTAGTATTCCATGGTGTATACATATCACACTTCCTTTATCCAGTCTATCATTGATGGGTATTTGGGTTGATCCCATGTCTTTGGGATGGGATCTTTATAATAATCCCTATTATAGATAGGGCTGTAAGAAACATATACTCACATGTATCTTTATAATAAAATGATTTATATTCCTTTGGGTATATACCTAGTAATGGGATTGCTAGGTCAAATGGTATTTCTGGTTCTAGATCCTTGAGGAATCACCACACTGTCTTCCACAACGGTTGAACTAATCTACATTTCTACCAACAGTGTAAAAACATTCCTATTTCTCCACAGCCTTGCCATCATCTGTTGTTTCTTGACTTTTTAATAATTACCATTCTGACTGGTGTGAGGTGGTATCTCATTGTGGTTTTGATTTGCATTTCTCTAATGATCAGTGATGTTGAGTGTTATTTCATATGCTTGTTGGTCACATAAATGTCTTCTTTTGAGAAGTGTCTGTTCTTGTTCTTTGACCACTTTTGATAGGGTTGTATGTTTTTTTCTTTTAAATTTGAATAAACGCTTATTGTTTTAAACTCTTTTATATTGTGGTAAAATATACATAAACTTTACCATTTTAACTATTTCTAAGTATAAAATTTGGTGGTATTAAGTCAATTCACAATATTGTACAACCATCACCACTATTCCTTTCTGGAACTTTTTTTTAAATCATCTCACATAGAAACTTTGTACCCATTAAACAATAACTCCCCTTCCCTCCAGCCCCTGGTAACCTCAAATCTACTTTCTGTTTCTATGACTTTGCCATATAAGTGAAATCACACAAGACTTCTTCTTTTGTCTCTGGTTTATTTCACTTAGCATAATGTTTTCAAGGTCCATCCATGTTGTAACATGTATAAGAATTTCATTCCTTTTAAAAGTTGAATAATGTCTACCACATTTTGTTTATCCATTCATTCATCTATCAACAGACATTTGGATTGTCACCCCTTTTGGCTGTCGTGAATAATGCTCCTGTGAACATTGATATACAATAATCTGTTCGAGTCCTTGTTTTGAACTATTTTGGGTGTACTGAGAAGTGGAGCTGCTGGGTCTTAGAGTTAAGTCCATGTTTGACCTTCTGAAGAATCAACAAACCGTTTTCTGCAGCAGCTGCACCATTTGATATTCCCACCAGCACTGCATGAGGATGCCAATGTCTCCACATCCTTGAAACACTTGTTATTTTCCATTAAAAATATTATTTTTATAATAGCCATCCTAATGGGTGTGAAGTGGTATCTCATTGTGATTTTGATTAGCATTTTCTCAGACTATGTTGAGTTTCTTTCTTGCACTTATTGGCCATCTATATATCTTCTTTGGAGCAATATCTAGCTATGTCTTTTGCCTATATTTGAGTTGGGCTGTTTCTTTTTATTGTTGCTGAGTTGTTACAGATTTTTATATATTCTGGGTGTTAATCCCTTATCAGATATATTATTTGTAAGTATTTTCTTGTGTTCTATGGCTTTTCACTCTCTTAACAGTGTAATTCAGTGCAAAATGTTTTACATTTTGATAAGTCTAATTTATCATTTTTTTCTTTTGGTACTCACGCTTTTGGTGTAATTTTCAAGAAATCATTACTAAATCCAATGTCATGAAGCTTTCGCCACTTTTCCTTCTAAAAGTTTTATAGTTTTAATTTCTATGGTTACATTTTTACCCATTTTGAGTTAATTTCTGTATATGGCATAAGATAAGGGGCCACCTTCATTTTTTAGGTTTGTGGGTATCCAATTTTCCCAGTGTTATTTGTTGGAAAGCTTATCCTTTCTCCATTAAATAGTCTTGGCTGCCTTGTGGAAAAGCATTTGACCACATACGTGAGGATTTGTTTCTGAGTGCTATATTCTATTCCATTGGTTTAGGTGTCTGTTCTTATGCCAGTATAATACTATTTTGGTTTTAATTGTAGTTTTGTAGTAAGTTTTGAGATCAGGAGGTGTGAATCTTCTAACATTGTTCTTTTCAAGAGTGTTTCGGCCCCTTGGGATTCCATATGAATTTTAGGATGGTTTTCTGATTTCTGTAAAAAACATTGTTGACATTTTGATAGGGATTGGATTGAACCTATAGATCACTTTGGTAGTATTTTCGCGTTAACAATACATACATCTTCCAATGTATGAACAGAGGATGTCTTTTCATTTATTTATGCCTTCTTTCTGCCAGTAATGTTTTGTAGTTTGCATGTGTTTTAAGCTCTTTAGCTTCAGAGTGCTTTGTTATACAGACTTATTTGTGATCATAGATAACCATTACTGATATTATTCCAGGCCACTGACTCTAAGGCTGCTGACTTCTCCACTGGATAGAAAGCACCAAGCAAGGGATTAACCTTTCTCATCTGCAAAACAGGTTGTCAGGGGAACTGCTTCTCTGCTGTGCTCACATTTCCCTGCAGAGTCTTCCACTGGAATAATACTTCTGCTCTCTCCCACCTCCCCTACTCATCTGCATGTGACAGGGAGTGTGGCTTATCTGGCAGGGGAGAAAGGAGAACCGTCAGGGCCCATGCATGGCTCGAAGAACTTTCTCTTCATTTTTTCTGGAGAGTTTTCCTGTCTGCATAGCCTGTGTTTTCTACTTCCATGGGGTAAGGACCCAGAACTTCTCTTCTGGAGGTTAAGTGTCCCACTCTGACCCAAACAGGCAGGTGACAAGTGTATGTAAAGTGACTCCTCTATAGCAGGCTGACCAGTATCAGCCTCACAGAGCTCTCTCTTATATCTAAGCTGGAGGGTGAGGTGGAGGTGTATATTGTACAAGGCCTCCTTAGTAAATGGGGCTTTATAATAATAAAGCTGATATCTGGATTCTCATCTATCTTTTCCACAGCCTATTACAAGGAAGAGTCTGCAAAGATATTCACATTGCCTTAATCTCATGTGTAAGCATAATAATTTGAATTAGTCCTGGAGATGAAAGGAAAGCAAGCAGAATTTCCAAGAATTTAGAAATTGAGGAAGGGAGTTGCTACCAGAATGGAGGAAAGAGGTCAGGAGACAAAAAGGTTTAAAACAGAAAGGGTTGGTTCTATAACAAAAAAGTTCCCCTTTATTAATCTTTATGTGCTATCATCTGTCTCTTGCATTTGATCTTCCCAATAGCCCTAGGAGATACATATTATTATTACACCTCATTTTACAAATCAGAAAGAAGAAGTTACAAGCATTGCCTGAGGTTCCATAGCTCTTCAGTGGTTGAGTGGTTGTAGTAGATGAAATATCCTCTCAATTCTGCTCTCCTTCCCTGTGATGATGATATATCTCACTCTCTGCATGTGACTTTTTAAGAGTCTCCCAGTAGAGTGGGACCTACTGACTTTGAGCTTGGCCATGTGTCTTGTTTTGGCCAGTGGAATGTTGGTGAACTGACAGAAGCAGAGGCTATTATACATATTAACCGGTTCCTTGAGTCCTTGCCATCTGCACTGAAAAAAACCTGGCCTGGGTAGTTGCTGGTCCAAAACAAATGCCAAGAGGCGTCTAGAACAGACCTGAACCCAACCTAAAACCCGCAGCCAACTCTAAGTGACCTGAACCTCAAAGCAGAGTAAACCCACCAGCCTAAGACCCATGAGCAAGAAAAAGAAATGTTTGTTGTTGTAAGTCATTAGCATTTGTAGGGTTGTTTGCTATGGAGCATTTTTGCAACCATAGTTGACTAATACACTGGTGAACTTGGGATTAAACTCCAGGAATGCACTTTGGGAGGCCGAGGCAGGAGGATCATGAGGTCAAGAGATTGAGACCATCCTGGCCAACATGGTGAAACCCTGTCTCTACTAAAAATACAAAAATTAGCTGGGTGTGGTGGTGCACGCCCGTAGTGCCAGCTACTCGGGAGGCTGAGGCAGGAGAATCACTTGAACCCGGGAGGCGGAGGTTGCAGTGAGCTGAGATCACACCACTGCACTCCAGCCTGGTGACAAAGCAAGACTCTATCTCAAAAATAAATAATACATACATACATACATATATACATACATACATACATACATACATAAAATGAAATAAAATAAACTCCGGGAATGTCTGACTGCAGACCCCTTGCTCCTAACGTTGCTACTATACAACCTAGGAAATAATAGTGCCCATGGCTAGCTGCCTTGTATTCAGGTGGAGCACAGCCTCTTGGTGTCTGGGATGTGCCTATTACAGATGCTCACCTGTCATGCATTAATTATTTTTATGATTAGTGCTTCAGGCTGATTCGTCAGTCAGTTTCTGAGAATGTAAAAGTTCTTTCTGCAGATCATTCTATTCTTATCATTTTGCACTGCAGGACTTTTCCATGCTAGATTAGTAGCTAGTAAAAAGCTTGGTTTACATGCAATATTTGACAGAGCCAAGATTCAGAGCTGCTCCAAATCAGTCAAACGTGACCACAGCATCTGAGCTGAACACAGAAAGGACCCTTTTCATCAATCAAAGTTTGGTTTCCTCTGAGGGAATAAATAGAACTGAATCCAAGGATATTCCCCATCTTGCCTGAACTGCACATGTAATAGAGCTTTAGCAGGCAAAACTATCCATTTATTCAATCTACTCGAACTAGAAAATAACACAAAAACCAAAAAGCAAGCAAACAAAACAAAAATAAGATGTCATCACTCATGAATTTTAGTTCCAATGCCTGTAAGTCACAGATGGTTGAGACAGAGGTGGCTTTGATGGGAAAGTCAAGTTGATTTATTTTGCCTCATTTTATCTTGGCAAGGAACCCAGGAAGGCGCGAGGGACTACTTTCAACACGGAAGCATCGCGAAGTGTAGTAAGCTGGGAGGAATGGTGCTGTGGCGGGGAAAGATCACAGATGCCTCCAGTGTAGAAAATGGCCAAATGACCTACAAGCTACCTGCCAATGACTCAGTGGCTTCCTGGGTAGATGGAGTTCTCAGGGAGTAATGCAAGCACTTTTGGTCTTTCCTGGGAAGTGCTTCTAGTTGGGGAGGGAGAACATATTGGCAGCAGCAAGCTTTACCTGGTAGAGAGGAGGTAGCCATCCATTTTCTTTATCTGTGTCAACTCCACCTTCTCTGTTTTCTTCTTCCTGCTTCTGTGAATCCCTTCTATTCATTCCAGCACATTCCCTGAAGACTCTAAGTTCTGCCCCACTTACATCAGAGAATCAGCTCCTCCTGGCACCCGAAGGTTTCTGCCTCTCCCTGGCTGATCCCCAGCTTACATACAGCTTCTGCCTGAGAAAAACATTTAAGACTGTCTTTCCATATTGGTCTTCTTGATGAGCTGTACATTAGTTAAGCAAGGCTGGGTACATCCTCACCCCATGATTGGACTTTCCTGACTCCAGATAGCTTATAGATTCAAGTTATTTTTCTAGATTTACAGATAACATTAGAGTGCTTATGCTGTGCTGCTACACATACTCTTTGAAGTGCATGCTCTCCGTCTCTCTCTGTATATAATCCCCATAACAACCGTATGAAATGTCCACTTTTATCCCCACTTTACAGTTGTGGAAATTGAGTCTTGAGCCAGGAGGTAGAAAAGTTGTGCATCTGAACCCAGGCCATCTAGCTACAGAACCCACATTTTAACTGCTACATTCACATTGTTAATGTCATAAAAAATGCTTTACTTCCTGACAGTTGTGTTAAGAACTTTATGTATATTTTCAAATTTAATCCACTCAAAAATCCTATAAGATTGGCAGAATTATTATCACCATGCCACAAATTATTGCTATCAGGGTAAACACACCTGATAGCAATAACTTAAGCATACCCTTAGAATAACCCTGTATGGCAGATGCACCTGAATGTGTGTTCCAAGCTAGGGCATCTGGGAGTGGCCAACGTGATTAGTTCCTTGTCAATGATAAACATCAGAGCCCATGGGCTCTTCTGTGGAATACAAGCTGTCTAGGGCACTGAGGCCCTGAATTTTGAGTTAAATGAAAGTTACCAGCTGGAGGTTGTTAGGGGGAAGGTGCTAAGTGAAAATGCTTTGTAAACTGCATGCTGTTTGCAAACAGTTGCGGTTTTCCTGCCACTGAACCCTCTCCCCTGTGTGTGAGCCCCCAATAAAACCCCATGTCTCATTTTCTGGGTCTGGGTCTCTTCTCTGGCCTCTCGAATGTGGTCCCTTTGCTATTGAGGTTAACAGAGATTTGACACAACAGCATATGGCATGAGGACACTGAAGTATGGAGGATAAGCCACTCAGTGAAGGTCACAAAGCTATAGTTTAAGTGGAGGAATCAGGTTTTGAAGCCAGGTCTTTCTAGAGCCAAAGCTTGTTCTCTTAGCTAGAAATCCTTATTCACATCCTTGCATCCAAACCTGTGACCCCTGATGACTCCTGTATTGTGAGTTCCTTTAGCTTGATCTGCTTTGTCCCTTTGCCACCCACACACCAAAACGGCACCTCTTTTTCCTACCCCCTTAGACATTTAGAGAAAAGACACCTGGTTGTCTTGACAGTTTTCCTCCTCCAGAGGGGCCATGGAATGCTGTAGGCTAGGCATTCTGTGTCAGGGAGGAAAAGCCCAGGCTTGTATAACTCCTTACTGGGGCAGTATCTGGGATGCAGCTTTATTCAGAAGCACTAGGTATCCCGTGCAAGGAATTGTAGAGAGGATAGGTGTTCTAATTTGGGTTCCCTTGAAAGTAACCCAAGGAAGAAGGACTTTAGCGCAGGTTCTTTATTTGGGAGGAGATTCCAGAAAGCCACATGAGAGACTGAAGAAAGTGCAACGAAAATGAGAGAAATCCACATTGGGTGCCCCAGTGGGCTGGTTAATGCTGTGGGCAACTGGGCCTCTTTGCTGCAGCAGATGCCCTGCAGAGCCATGTCAAATGCAGGTCAGAGAAGTGGGGGTATTTATCCAAGAACTTCCTTTCCACATTGGTTAAGGATTACCTCTGGGGGCATTCATTCCCTGGCATTTCTGGGCAGACTCGTTATGTCAGAGAAAGCCCTTGAACACAGAGCAGAGAAGCTGTTAGTGTGCATGAGATGAGTCCACCAAAGCTGCAGTTAAACTCAGCTGTGTCCAGGGGATATGAAGCAGGGCATCTTCATGACTGCTGTAGCCAGCTTTGCACATGGACAGATGGAGGTTTGAATATCTGCTCTGTCACCTAACTATAAGGTCTTATGCGAACTATGGAAACCTCTCTGTAAATATCAGATACCTTCCTTAAAAAAACAGAGATAATGATATATTGCTAGTTTGGAAGGAGGATTAAGTGAGACATGGTATGTGTTAACACCTGGTACAGTGCCAGGTATACAGTAGACAACTATTATTGCTTCCCCACTTGGTTAAAAGTGAAGAGAATTGCCAAGTGTGGTGACTCACGCCTGTAATCCCAACACTTTGGGAGACCAAGGAGGGTGGATCACTTGAGACCAGGAGTTAGAGACCAGCCTGGCCAATTTGGTGAGACCCCGTCTCTACTAAAAGTACAAAAAATTAGCTGGGTGTGGTGGCATGTGGCTGTAATACCAGCTACTGGGGAGGCTGAGGTGAGAGAATGGCTTGAACCTGGGAGGTAGCGGTTGTGGTGAGCTGAGATAGCGCTGCTGCACTCCAGCCTGGATGACAGAGTGAGACTCCATCTCAAAAAAAAAAAAAAAAAAAAAAAAGTGAAGAGAATTTAGACAGACTAGATGGTCAAAAGTGTAAGCACCAGTGCTCCTCACTTTGCTTAAATTTCTGGATAATTAGTAGGTTGATATGATTTGGATCTGTGTTCCTGCCCAAATCTCATGTCAAATAGTAATCCCCAAGGTTGGAGGTAGGGCCTGGTGGGAGGTGATTGGATCATGGGGGTGAACTTCTCACGAACGGTTTAGCACCATCCCCTTGGTACTATTCTCATGTTAATGAGTGAGTTCTCACAAGATCTCATTGTTTAAAAGTGTGTAGCACCTCCTGCCACCCTCTCTTCCTCCTGCTCTGGCCATGTGATGTATCTGCTCCACCTCTGCCTTGCCCCACAATTGTAAGTTTTCTGAGGCCTCCCCAGAAGCCAAGCAGATGCCAGCGTCATGCTTCCTGTGCAGCCTGCAGAGGAGGTGAGCCAATTAAACCTCCTTTCTTTATAAATTACCCAGTCTTAGGTATTTCTTTGTAGCAGTGTGAGAATGGACTAATACACATGTGCTTGTTGAGTGAAGGAAGGAGGAAAAGACACCACACGTGGACAGTAGCCCAGGAGGGGCAATAACTACAATTATATACAGTGGCATGAATAAGGCTGAATCTCCTAATCATAATGTTGAGTGAAAGAAATCAGGCACAATTGCACAGGTACTACAGAATTCCATGAAAATTAAGTTAAAAAACCAGCAAAATGTATAGTTGGCATCGGTGACCCATGGGGGTGATTGAGAATGGAAGCGGACACAAGCTGAGAATCTGCTGGGGTGGGTTTATAACATCATGATTCTTGATCTAGTGCGTTTCCTTTGTGAAAATGTGTTGGGCTGTACACTTAATAACTTGTGCACTTAAAAAATACATTAAATGTCAATTAAAACTTAAACAAATAGGGGTGAGAGAGTATAGCCCTTGGCTTTCAAGCATTGTAGGACCTGCCTGCCTATGAAATGAGAAACATAGAGACACCAAGAGATAATTTCTTCTGCGTGCATCTAAAACAAAGAGACTTAAGAAAGCTAATCAATTTTAGAAAATTAACTAAAATTTGATATAAAGGATCTTTTGCTGATCTAAGTTTTAAAAATGAAAGTCTATATTTCCTATTCTCCACTGACCTCCTCCTCCTCTCATACCTTCTAATTACAGAGGGGAAAAGAGTAACCTTGGAGCTGAAAAGCCTGGCAGACACCACCTTTGACTGAGTGATCAGAGTGAGCACCGCCAGCCATGAAACACATTGAATCTGGAACAATGGTAAGGCCCACCATGGCTTCTCTGATAGTCCTGCCAAAGGTGCATCGTCTGAACCTGACTATGAGGAAGTGTCAGCCAAAGGCAAATGGAGGGCATTTGGTAAAACAACTGGCCTGTGCTCTTCAGAAGTGCCAAGGCCAATCCAAAGACAGGCTGAGGAACTGTTCTGGAATCAATAAGACTAAAAAGAGATGTGACAACAAAATGCAACATGTGACTTTCAATTGGATCTTCATTACTAGGTCAACTGGAGAACCTTCTTGAGGCCTGAGAAGTAAGTGGCAGTAAGGTCTCAGTGTTAATGTCTTAATTTTGATAGTGGCATGTGGCTATGTAGAAAATGCAGGCATGGTGGCTCACGCCTGTAATCCCAGCACTTTGGGTGACCAAGGTGGGAGGATCACTTGGGCCCAGGAATTAAAGATCAGACTAGGGAGAACCTGTATCTACAAAAAATATTTTAAAAAATTAGCCAGGCATGGTAGGTAGCACGTGCCTGCAATGCCAGCTACTCAGGAGGCTAAGGTGGGAGGATTACTTGAGTTTGGGAGGATGAGGCTGCAGTGAGCTACGATCATGCCACTGCACTCCAGCCTGGGCAATGGAACAAGACTCTGGCTAAAAAAAAAAAAAAAGAAAGAGAAAAGAAATGCTTCTTTTTGGTACTGTTAGTTGATTTAGACTGCTTTAACAGAATGTCACACACTGAGTGGCTTTTAAACAATAGAAATCTATTTCTCACAGTTCTGGAGGCTGGGAAGTCCAAGATCAAGGTGTTAGCATGTACAGTGTCTGGTGAGGTCACACTTCCTGGTTCACAGACAGCCATCTTCTCACTATAACCTCACACAAGGTAGCTGTATGAGGTCTCTTTGATAGGGACACTAATACCATTCATAAGGGCTCTGCTCTCATTGACCTAATCAATCACCTGCCAAAGGCCCCACCTCCAAATATCACCACATTGAGGGTAAGGATTTCAACATATGAATTTTGGAGGGATACAAGTATTCATTCTATAGCAGGTAGGTAACATACTATGGTATTTGGAAGTGACAGAATATCAGGTTGGCAACTTAATAGATTCAGGACGCAAAGTTCTTTATATGGTACTTGTAACTTTTCTGTAAATTTTAGATTATTTGAAATAATGAAAAGTAAGGAAGTTTCTATGAATGCCTTAGCCAAGAGGACTCCAGAGCTTGGAGGACAGCCAGTCAGTCCAAGAACATGAAGTGGAAGCATTCCTTCCTGGTGTGGATTTGAATTGACAAGTAATCCTCTGTTGTCTCTAGGTAAGACATGGTGTTCAGACACCCATGATCTCAAGTGATGTCTTTTATTTTGACTTTCAATCTCGTTTTCAAAATCAAAGGAAAACTATTTAAAATATCAAATATCTTCTCTGCATGACCAGACAGGGTATAAATGTGTGTTTAATGTGCACATATTCTGAAATTAAAAGCAAGATTAATAGGGAATTCTAAAATGAATTAATTTACAGGAAGCTGCCGAAACACTATTTGAATCATTTAGATTAAATGTGCTTTACTGGACAGGTCCACTTCTACTGTGTTCTATTATCAGCAGTAGATTGGCCCTGACAACCCTAATAAATTAAACTGTCCAGCTGCTGCTCCTTCATCTATCTGATGCAGCTGGTGATGGAAAGATGAAGAATAAAGCAACGTATCTGCAGATTTCATGAATTAGTGATGCCTCTTCACCAAGTTGTACTTATTATCGGGAACATATGAATTCAACCCCCTGGTGGCAGGGCTTGGGATGAGAGAACCACTTCTCTTTGCAGTCAGATACCTGGGCTTTCTGTAACAGGGCATTGGCAACCACATGATGCTGGGGCGGAAAGGGGAAAGCACTTTACACAGCCTCTCTAGTAATGAAGACAGATGTGCCTTTGCCTACCCAAGCCCAGTTCAGCAGCTGTAATTTGCAAGCTGACGAGTTGGCTTTCAGGTAGAGACAGAGCCAAGAGAATGAGTCAAATGAAGATGTCACCTACAGTTGCAGCCTCTTTTGTCCTGCCCTAAGCAACTGAGCTCGTGCCACCATTTTCCAGATTGGTGAAAATCAAAGATATCACAGTTTAACCTCGCACAGGTGCCCACATATCCAGGTCCAGGGCAAAATATAAGTGTAAAAACACTGATCTTTTCCAGGCAAAGACACTGAAAGGGACAGAGCAGGCCGAGATGCAAACTTTTCCTTTCCTTCTGCGAGGCCTGCGCTTATGGTGGGGGTCACATGGGGCAAATGAGTCCACCAGAGGCACAGTGCTGGAGTTCTGCTGCCAACCCTCAGCCACCAGCAGTGAAAACCATCAGAGGCAGGAACATGAGGGTGTTTTTGCATTCGGCCACTGGCCATGCTATCCTGGAAGATTTTACACCGGCAACACAAAACATTAAAAATGACTATAGATGTTGACAAATTTTCAATTTTAGGAATTTGGAAACCTTGACCTGTATATTAGTCCATGGAACTTTAGCATAGAGAGTACGTCTTCCTGTTTAAAATTCAAATGGATCCTCAAAAATGGTTCCAAACGGAGTGGAAAGAAATCCAGACGGGACAGATGGATATGTAACACTCCAAATCCATTCTATGGAAGGTCTGTAATCAGCCTGTGATGGTGGAAGTAAATGCCAAATGGTACTTTTCCTTTGAGGTAACCAAGTGTAGTAGCTTTTGTTTTGTTTTGTTTTAAATAAGACACAGCCTTTGTTCTCGAAGAACAGCACACAACGGAATTAAAAACGACTCAAGACTGCCCCCTGGTGTGAAGATAGATAAAAGCAACCGCAAGGGCTTAAAGGCATCTTCCTGAAAGTATCTTCGTGAGAGCTGAAATCACACTGCTATACACAAAGTCGAATGTATATAATTGGCTAATACACTTCACAGTTATTTTTATATTGAATTTATTCAGAATTGGTATAGCCACTATGGAAAGCATCAAAGAAATGGAAGAATTAGCTTGCATCCTCCAGATAATCATTACTAAACACTTCCCTAGGTAGAGCTTGAATGTGGCCTTGCACAGTGAGCCTGTACTGGCAGCTATCTCTGTTGTGCTCCTCTGGCATTCTAAAACAAAATTGCCAGGCATGGGGTTTTGATGTTGCTCCATTCCATGACTGCAGACCGATTCTGCATGGTGCAGTGTGCTTGCGGCATTCTTACTTAAGATCACATATATTAATATATTTAGCAAAATAGCAAACAGGGGATGTACCTGATGTTTGAATTACAAATAGGCAAATATAAGACGTCGACATATGCAAAAGATACTAAGGTATTTCCTTTTTGGTCTTTGTAGCAGACTCTATTGATAGGCTGCATAGATGGGCTTGGATTTCTTTAACTGTTCTGGCATGTCCCTCCCTTGGCATCTGTGTGCTTTGTTTCTTATGGTCTGTGCCCAAAATTTATTGCTGTCATTTGAATGTATGTGTCCCTCCACATTTCACAGGTTGGGAGTGAAATCCCAGTGCGAGGTGGGGCTGTCAGGAGGTGGCTATGTCTTGAGGGTGCTGCTTTCATGAATGAGACTAGCGCCCTTATAAAAGATTAAGGCAGCTAGGTGGGACCATTTCCCCTCCATCTCTTCTGCCATGAGAGGACATGGCCTTTGCCCCTTTTGGCCTGTTTATCCTTCAGTGCTCATTCAAACGGACATCTTGGAAGCAGTCTGTGCCCTCACCAGACACAAAACCTGCTGGCACCTTGATCCTAGACTTCCAGCCTCCAGAACTGCAAGAAATAAATGTTTTTTTTTTTTTTTGAGGCAGAGTCTCACTCTGTCCCCCGGGGCTAGAGTGCAGTGGCCGGATCTCAGCTCACTGCAAGCTCCGCCTCCCGGGTTTACGCCATTCTCCTGCCTCAGCCTCCCGAGTAGCTGGGACTACAGGTGCCCGCCACTTCGCCCAGCTAGTTTTTGTATTTTTAGTAGAGACAGGGTTTCACCGTGTTAGCCAGGATGGTCTCGATCTCCTGACCTCGTGATCCGCCCGTCTTGGCCTCCCAAAGTGCTGGGATTACAGGCTTGAGCCACCGCGCCCGGCCAAGAAATAAATTTTTAATGTTTGTAAATTTTCCTATCCCTGTATTTTGTTACAGCAGCAGGAAAGGACCAAGATATTCATCTTCAATGGACTGTCCTTCGCCTATTGGGATCCATTTGCCTGCACAGGCAGAGAGATGGTAATACCAGGGAGTAATACGCCACTCTGGAATAGGAATTAGTTTGAGTGGAGGCAACTGAGAAAAAAGTGGATTCAGAATGAACTCTCTACTCTCCTATCTGCCCAAAAACAGAACATAAAGTCCTGTTGTGAAGGTGTCCCCGCCCCACCCAAACTCCCACTCCAGGAAGGGGATAATGGCCTTATTACCAGAGATGAGATGGTACTGAGAGAGTCTACACAAACACACCTTACTAACTAATGCTATCTTTTTATTTGTTTCCCCATATATTTACCTTCCCACAATTTGCCACCTCAATCGTCAAAAACCCTTTTCTTGTCACATCTCTACAAAATTATCAGTCTTTGTTAAGATGCCGTATAAGCCCCAAGTTATAATCACCCCTTTAAGTTACTTATCACTGAGTTCTCCCTCATGTATGCGAGCTACACGTGCTAATAAACTTCAGCCTATCTGTTTGTTTTTGTTGTTGTTCTTTTTTTTTTTTTTTTTTGAGAAGGAGTCTCACTCTGTCACCCAGGCTGGAGTGCAGTGGCCAGATCTCAGCTCACTGCAAACTCCGCCTCCCGGGTTTACGCCATTCTCCTTGTTGTTGTTCTTAACCTGTCTTTCATCAGTCTAATTTGCAGAGCCTCAGCCAAAGAACCCAGGAGACAAAGGAAAAAGTTTTTCCTCCCCTATATGGGAGTGCGAGAGCCCAACTCTGCCTCAAGAAAGAAGAAAGTCTAAGGAGTTATTTATGCTACAGAGCTTCCTGTGAATCAGACAGAGGTGGGAACTTACTTGAGATTGTCCATTACTCACTTTTGTCCCTTTCCTGCCTATTTCCTTCATTTAATTATCAGTTTTTATTGGGAACACTTCCTCCATAAATCCTTTGTGCAGGAATTACTGCTGTGATGTCTCTTCCAGGGAGCCATCCTGAGAAACTCTGTTCTCCTCTTTACAGGCACAACTATGTTATTCTGCCACCCCCAAGCTCCTGAGGCACAGGGTGCCTGGTCCCCCATGGAAAATGCTTCCGGGATATGTGCCGACTAGACACTGAAACAGAGCAGACAGCAGACCTCCAAATCTAATGCTCTCAACGAGGCCCATCCTCTGGGGCACCATGCCCTCAGCTCCTACATGTGGCTCCAGTTCTCACTGGGCCCTAGCTGTTGTTCCTACTGGCATACTTAGCGCCTTTCCTGTTAACGTCCTCTCTATCTAGAGAGAACATTTATCAGTGTATTCGGCCGTTCTTACACTGCTATAAAGAAACATCTGAGACTGGGTAATTTATAAAGACAAGAGGCTTAAGTGGCTCAAGGTTCTGCAGGTTGTACAGGGAGCATGAGTATGGGTATCTGCTCAGCTTCTGGGGAAGTGTCAGGAAATGTACAATCACAGCAGAAGGCAAAGGGGAAACAGGCATGTCACATGGCCAGAGCAGGAGCAAGAGAGAGAGTGGGGAGGGGCCACATAATTGTAAACAACCAGATCTTGCAAGAACTCACTCATTACCATGAGGATAGTACCAAGAGGGATGGTGCTAAACTGTTCATGAAAAATCCACCCCCATGATCCAATCACCTCCCACCAGGCCCAGGGTCCAACATGAGTGATTACAATGCAACATGAGATCTGAGCAGACTACAAAGATCCAAACCATATCACCCAGCTACCCCCAGAGGCACTCCCTCGACCCATTCTCATCTCTGCTGAAATGTTACTTTATCTTCTTGGACCGCATATTACCCTGTCACTTTTTCCCCTTTTTTCTAGTTTCCTCATGACATTTATTACTACCTGATGTTTATTAGTTTTTACTGTATCTCCCCCCTCATTAGACTATACAATCTATTAAAAACAGACTTTATTTTACATATAAATCAATCCCTATTACCTAGAACAGATGTGAGGAAAAATTGTCTACAAAAGTCCAAAGAGCTAATATTTTAGGCTTTGTGGGCCATCAAGTCTCTGTGGCGACTACTCAGCTACTCTGCTACAGCACAGAAGCGGCCATAGAAAATGTAGAAACGAATGAGTGTGGTTGTGTTCCAATAAAACTTTATTGACAAAAACGGATAGGACTTCCATTTTCCAGTGACATGTAGGAAGCTCGGAGGTTGTCATTCCATCCTAACAATAATTAAAAAACTAAACAGAACATTTCAAGAATCTTCTTAGTTCTGTCAGAGAAGTAAGGCCACAGGACAAACTGCTCCTCCAAATCTGGAGAGGCAGACAGGAAGATACAGAAGATCACAACTTACCAGAGCAGAAACCCACAGGCAGAACCATCCATGGGAACCAGTACTGGGTAGGAAATCTGAACTGGGATTGAGGAGTTGCTGGGAGCTCAGTGTGCACACGTCTGAGAGTTAAAATCTCCAGGAGGGCCCAGTCTGAGGGGGCACCCACCCTTTTGTGAGTTTTATCTCCAGCAGCTTAACCAGGCTCTCACAGTGACTGTCAGAGAAAAATCTATTCATTCTTCTGGCAAGAGGAGGGAAAAAGAAACCACCTAAAAATATGCCATAGCATTTAGTTCTTAACAAGGCCTTCCCTCAAGAGAAATCATTTTATCAGAGCCTAAACTGTTGGTTTTAAAATTTTTTTGCAGAGCCTAATGAACCTGGAGGAAAAGAAAAACCCAACTCCATTTCCCCTCTAGCCACCCTGTTCCACCTCAGGGAAAAACTGAGAAGCTGAAGCTCACAGTCCAGGGCACAGGCTCAAGACAGACTGGGTCCTAATCACAGGTCTACAGACTGAGTCCTAATCACAGGGCTATGGAACCCTCCGTTCCCCACACCTCACCAAAGGCCTATTTGCCACCGTTTCTGACCCAGTGCCTCACATCCGGCTATCAACAAACAATCATAAGGCATACAAAAATGTAAAGACCACAGTCTGAAGAGAGCAAATGTCAAAACCAGACTCAGCTATGACAGGGATGTTGGAACTATGAGACCGGGAATTTAAAATAACTATGATTCATGTACTAAGGGCTCTTATGGATAAAGTGGACAGTAAGCAAGTACAGATGGGCAATGTAAACAGAGAGATCAAAGTTCTAAGAAAGAATAAAAGAGATGCAAGAGATCAAAAACACTAACAGAAATGAAGGATGCTTCTGACGGGCTCATTAGTAGGGTTGGCACAGCTGAGGAAAGAAAGACTGTCTGAGGCTGAGGATATCTCAATAGAAGCATCCAAAACTGAAAAGCAAAGGGAAAAAATGCTGAATGAAAAAAGCACAGAATATCCAAGGACTGTGGGATAATTAGAAAAGGTATATGTTTAATAGGAATACCAAAAGGAGAAGACAGAGAGAAAGGAACATATGGAATGTTGGAAACAATAATGACTGAAAATCAGACACTGAACCACAGATCCAGGAGGCTCAGAGAACACCAACCATGATAAATGTCAAAATTAAGCCTAGCCATATCATTTTCAAACTACAGAAAAATCAGATAAGGAAAAAAAAATCCCAAAAGATGCCAAAGGAGAAAAACTCCTTACTTCCTTAGAGGAACAGAGGGAAGAATTTCATCTGACCTCACGGAAACCATGCAAGCAAGAAGACAGTCGAGTGAAATATTGAAAGTATTGAGAAAAAAACTCCACCAGTCTAGCATTCTGTACTCTATGACATTATCCTCCAAAAGTAAAGGAGACTTAAAGGCTTTCTCAGACAAACAAAACTTCAGGGAATTTGTTGCAAGTAGACCTGCCTTGCTCAATGTTAAAAGAAGTTCTTTAAGACAATAAAAATGGTTATAGGTCAGAAGCTCATATCTACATAACAAAAGAAAGAACACCAGAGAAGAAATAAGTGAAGGTAAAATGAAACTTTTAGCTTGTTATTCTTAATCTAACAGATCAATTTGTTCAAAATAATTGTAGCATCAATGTATTAACATATATACAAATGTGCTACCGAGCCATGAAAAGATATGAAGGAAACAAATACATATTACTAAGTAAAAGAGGCCAATCTGAGAAAAGTTACATAATGCGTGATTCCAATGATAGGACTCATGGGAAAAGGTAAAACTAAGGAGACGATAAAAGGATTAGTGGTTGTCCAGGGTTAGGGCATGGGAGGGATGAACAGGTAGAGCACAGAGGATTTTTTAGGGCAGTGAGACAATTCTTTATGATACAACAATGGTAGATACAGGTCAGACATTTGTCAAAACCCATAGAATCTGCAAATGAAAAGTGAACCCTGATGTGAACTATGGACTTTGAGTGATAATGACGTGTCCATGGAGGTTCTTTGACTATAACAAACGTGCCACTCTGGTAGAGGATGTTGATCATGAGGGAGGCTGTGCATGTGTAGGGGCAGGTGGCATATGGAAATCTCTGTACCTTCCACTTAATTTTGCAGTGAACTTAAAACTGCTCTAAAAAACAAAGTCTATTAAAGAAAATTCACAATAACCTAAAACAGATGTAGGCTAGATTTGGCCAGACGGCTACAGTTTGTCGAATCTTGACGTAGAATAAGTCCTTTGTTGAAGGAGTAAAAACAGTAACAAAAACAACCAACCAAAGTGTGTTTCAGTTACTGTTGCTGCATAATAAATCACCCCCAAACAAGTCTTTGATTTTGCAAAATCATGTGGGTCAGGAATTTTGGAAGGGCATTTGCTGGGCAGTTGTCGGTCACTGCAGTCAGATGTTGGCTGGGGTTTCAGCCACCTGAGGGCACAAGGGCCGGACATCCATGATGCTCACTCATGTGGGCTGGCAGTGAACGGGGACTCTTGCCTGGGGGTACAGCACAGCTAAGCAGTCTGCTGGAGTACCACATGAGGCCTCTCCAGCATGGCAGTTTTCTCAGTGCTGCATGCTTCCCCCACAGCAAACAATCCAAGAAAACCAGGTGAAAGTTGCATGACCTTTCCTTTTCTAGTGCTGAGAAGCCTCAGAGTAACTTCTTCCCCATTCTTTTGGTTACAAGAGATTCACGAGCCAGTTCCAAGTCAAGGGGAGGGAAGGTAGACACCACCTCTGATGGGAAGCATGTCAAAGACACTGTGGCTAATTTTTAAAATAAAGCAATATTGAAACTATACTCCATTGTACTTCTACCTGGAAGCAGGGGGTGGGTAGAAATGAAATTAATATTTATCACTATGAACCAGGCATTATGTCAAATACAGTACACATGTTAGCCCACAACAACTTCCTGAATTAAAAAGGACAGTTCCCATATTACAGATGAGGAACTGGAAGCACAAAGAGTTTGAGGTGCTTGCTCAAATTATGTCAGTAGCAAATAGCAGATTCTAATGTCAATGCCAGATGTGCCCGATGTTCATCCTTCCAGACTATTTCATGCTGCTGGAAACACAGCAAAGACAAGTAGCACGTTGGAAAGGGAATCAGCATTCTCTTTGGCTAAAGCCTTTGTGTTCTGTATGGTAGGTTTTCTCAAACTTTAACACATGCACACATCCCCCGGGCATCTTGCTAAAATAGATTCTTATCCTTCAGGGCTGGGCTGGGGACTGAGATTCCACATCTAACAAGCTCCCAGGGGATGCTGCTGCTGCTAGCCTGTGGCTTGCACTGTGGGATGTGAGGCTCTATGGCACAGCAGGTGATAATATACTGGGGTGCAGTGCCCAGACAAAGCCTGGAGACCCAAGCAAAGCATGCCTCCTTCCTTAGGGGACCTGATAACCTTCCCCATTCTGGGGGCAGTGAGAGTCTAAGGATAGAAGTTCAGGGGTGGTTGGTGTATGGAATGTGGTTGAATTCCTTGGCAGTCTGTCCCATGATGCCAATAGGCATAGGAAGATATTAGAAATTGCTGTTTTCTTCTGGGAAAGTCTTTTTGTTTATTCTTTCACTTTGGTGTTTCTGGAGTTGTACAAAAATATAAATAATTGCAAAAAGCTGGACTATTGCAATTGTGTGTGATTCAGACAGAATAAGCCTGAGAGGCATAACTGAGTCCAGAAAAATGCCAAGTCATAAATCAAAAGTGAGATCAAACTAATTATTCCAAGTGAGTCGATGGCACAACATTTGTTTATCTCAATACATAATCGACTTCACTAATTAAAATGCAAATTCGATTGCATTTATAACTGGTAACCCTGACAAGTGAAAGCTTGAATACATCCGATGAGTGAGCTGTACGAACTTTTCAAGGACACTAGGTGGCGCCCGTGTACTTTTCTTGACAAAGCCAGTCTGCTTTAACCATTTAAAACTTCAATCAGTGGAAAGAAACGAGTTAGCCCAGTAATTCTCAAAGACAGTAAGTCAAAACTCTGGGGATTGGGCCCCAGATTTGCACTGTAAGTAAGTCTTCCCAGACGATTTAATTTTTATACCAGTTGGTTAATGTGATGACATTGGAAACAGCTAGCGCAGTTAAGCGCTTAATTGTAATTTGAGAAAACTGAGACTGAGAAATTGACTCAATTTGCAGGGATGACACCCAAGAATCCCCATTCTTGTCTGAACAGCTCTTCCACCAAAGCATGAAAAGTAAAAAAAGTGAAAGTTTACATGAGGTTTGTTGTCAAAGCATCAAAGATACCTTTAAGCCTCTAAATTGTGTCCTGAAATTGAAGATACGTCTCAGAAGAAAAGGTCGAACCTATCAAAATAAATGCTACGATGAATTAACATTCAGTGGAGCTAATATTAGTATAAGGAAAAATGAACATTATGTAAGAATGCGACAAATAGGCTTGTAATGTGGCTCTCACACAACTAGATGACAGCATACTCCAAGGAACACACAGCGCGGGGTGACACTATCAAGGGAGAAGGAACATCTCTAGGAAGTGCCAGAAGAAGATACAGTAAATATTACATAACTCCAAAAAATCAGGTATCCCCTAAGTTTTATCAGCCCACAAAATTATAATCAAATTGATAAAACATAGCTCCACTCCATGTGGCTACAGAGTTTTCTGTTAAGATCCCCTGCCCAGTGTTATTGCTGAGACATATGTTGATACAGAGGACAGACTATTATGGGCTGGAAGTTGGAACTCTTTTTTTTTTTTGAGACAGAGTCTCGCTCTGTCACCCAGGCTGGAGTGTAATGGCGCAATCCTGGCTCACTGCAACTTCTGCTTCCCGAGTTCAAGCAATTCTCCTGCTGCAGCCTCCTGAGTAGCTAGGATTACAGGCATGTGTCACCACGCCCAGTTAATTTTTTTGTATTTTTAGTAGAGGCGGGGTTTCATCATGTTGTCCAGGCTGGTCTTGACCTCGTGATCTGCCCACCTTGGCCTCCCAAAGTGCTGGGATTACAGGCGTGAGCCACTGCACCCAGCTGGAACTTATTTTAATTCAATCATCAAATATTTATTGAGCACGGTGACAGGTACAGTTCTATAAGTACAAGCAACTTAAGGAAAAGCTTAGAGGAATCGATATTTTAATAATATATCATATGTTTCAGGACTGGAGGTTTTAAGATGAAGAAAGGAAGGTAGAAAATGGCTTCTCTCAGAGAAGGACCGAGGTCCGAGGACGGAATGAAGGGAGGAAAGGAAGGCGGCGGAAGGAAGGAAGTCTTGCCGTAAAGGATCCTATACGTGACTTCCTTAGTGAGGTCTTCGGGGCGCTTTTCTCTGGATTCTGCGTAATGATTATGGATTCTGTCTTTCTTTTATTTCTTTCTTGAGTCTTTCTTTCTTTCTCTCTTCTCTTCTCTCTCTCTCTCTCTCTCTCTCTCTCTCTCTCTCTTCTTTCTTTCTTTCTTTCTTTCTTCTTCTTTCTTTCTTTCTTTGGCTTTCTTTCTTTCTTCTTTCTTTCTTTCTTTCTTTCTTATCTCATTGTCACCCAGGCTGGTATGCAGTGATTGGATTATGGCTCACAGAAGCCTTGACCTCCCTGGTTCAAGTGATCCTCCCACCTCAGCCTCCTGAGTAGCTGGGACTACAGGAGTATATCACCACACTTTGATAATTTTTGTATTTTTAGTAGAAACAGGGTTTCTCCTTGTTGCCCAGCCTGGTCTGGAACACCTGAGCTAAATGATCTGCCTGCCTCAGCCTTCCAAAGTGCTGGGATTACAGGTGTGAGCCACCGGGCCTGGCCAGATCCTATTGTTTACTGTTGTTTTACTTTAGGTAAACCAGAGAAAATAGAAACAAAGAAAGTTTGGAAGAACAAAACCATGGCTGTTTTTGATCTTAGGAAACTTAGTTATTATCTAGGGCATGGCAAGATAAAACTGAAAAACAATTCTATTCCTCCCACACTTCTCTCTGAAGGAGACACACTTGGCAATCCTGGCCACACTTCTCTTACTCCTTTTCATTGCCCAATACTCTCATTTCTCAGACACCAAATCCCTAACAAACTTCTCAACTCCCAGTTCTTCCTCGCTTTTTCTCCTGCCCTGTCTGCTGTGTTCAGGTCCCTTTTACGGGTGCCATCGGACCAATATTTGAACATTCCTAAAGATGAGGAGCTCGCCTTTCCAAGGCAGCCCATTGCATTGCTGGAGAACACATTTCCAAGCCTTGCCCTATTGAGGTGAAGTACTGGAGTCTCTCTGTGCTGCCTCAACTTACCTCTTCCTATTTTTCCTTCCAGGGGATTCCTAGAGGTTACTAAATTCCCCTCTTATGGGACAGTCATTCAGTGTTTGAAGAAAGCGATTGTTTACTTCCCTCCCTTGATTCTTTGAAAGAAGATCACCAGGGCTCTCAACCAATCATCAGTGCTCTCAGCCAGTCATCGGATCACCTGAATTCTAGATTCTCCATCATCTCAGCCACCTTTCTTCACATGCAACTTGTTAAACATTGTCCAAGGATGACATGGAACGAATTGGACACCTTTATTGTACAGATAACATGGCAGGAAGTTCTGTTGTAACAAGGGGGGTACAGGAAGTGAGGGCAGAAATATGAATCAGCAACACTGCCCTTCCACCACAGCCTTTATTTGCCCATTCATAACACTCTGCAATTAGAACTAGATCACATGGATAATTATTTCCCCTTTGGAGTAAACATTCCTGGAAGGAAGGACTCATCCCCGATTTATTCAATGCTGTGTCCTCAGCACTGGGCTTGGTATGCGGCTGGCATTTGTTGAAACAAAGATCCTGAAAGGGAAGAATGAACATTTGAATTCAGATCTCTTCAGAAGGGTTGCAGAAAGCAGGAGGAGGATTCTGGGACCATGATGACCTACACAATTCTCCCTCTCCTCCATGTTCAACTCCAGGGTGTCCACTTCTTTTGACCAAATGGCGTCTGGGGCTGATGGGCAGTTGGATCAACAAGGCTTGGGTGCTGAGGACATCTCAACAGAGAGAGCTTGTGGGCTTGCTTCCACCTGGATGGGGAAGAGGTGCACACGGGTGGACAGCAGGCTCAGGTTCTGGGAAGAACATGGCTCACAGTGATATTGGGGACCCAAGACCGCGAACTATGGCAGCATGGATTTCTCAGCTCTGGAGAGGTGGTGCTTAGAAGCCATACAGAGTCGCTGCCCTGGAGGCTGGGAGAGTCTGAGAGATGGTGGAGGAAAAGAGGGACTTCCTCCATGCATCTCAATGGGGAATTGACAGTCTGCCTGCATCATGCCATCAGTCCCCAGGTGTAGTTTCCACTTTGTCTTCCTCTAATCACAGGACTACTACCACACAGAGAAAGAAAGTAGCCAGAAAAAAATGTATATTAATATATTATAACCAAAGATATCCAGCACCCAGAGAGAGAGAGAAAGAGAGAGAGAGAGAGAGAGAGAGAGAGAGAACAATGGCTCAGAACAGATTAAACCCATGCCCAACAAAACAGAGCTACTGGAAGAGACAGATGACAACTTGAATGTAAAAAGCAACAAGAGCATCTCTGTCGATTCAAGCATGACACAAAAGAGAGTGTCTGGAAGTAGGCAATTGAAAGCATGGATTGAAGGAGAAGATGGTCACTGCTGAGACATGAGGTTGAGACTGACAAGTAGAAGAGATGTCTCAAAACCTATGCAAAAATACAAAGAGAAGAAAGTCATAGGGGAAAAAGAGACTTAACATGCAAAATAAGGGAGTGTCAGAAGAATAAAAAGGAACAGATGGCGGGCATAATTTAACAAATAATGGATGATAATTTCCCTGAGCTAAGGACCTGAATAGGCAGTTTAAAAAAAATGTCATTAAGTTCAGGGCAGGACTGATTAAAAAAAAAAAAAAAAGACACACCTAGGCATATCCTGAAAAATTTTTCACTCTTAGAATAAAAACAGTCTCTTACATATTTCCAGGAAAGAGAGAATATTAATGGGCCGATTTGAAAAAAATTAAAAAATACTTATGTAGGCATATCCTAGAAAATTCCTTAATTCTAAGAATGAAAAAAACTGTTATATACTTCCAAGAAAGAATGAGAATACTAATGGACTTATTATCTAAAAACCTGAAGTTTAAGTTAAGTACAGTCCTGCAGTTGACTTAGGTCTGAGTGTGGTGGCTGACGGGCAATGGCAGGCCACCCCTCCTGAGAATGGCCCACAGTTATCCAGAAAGGGCTCACAGCCTCATGCGCAGGGCCTGGGGTGTTATGCCCTTCTTTGAGGGTGGTCTCAGCCAATGACTTATTGAAAAATGGTAATAAAAGTCAGAATTGCTATCTCCAGGTGAGACAACCCCATGGTGCCATTGATACTCCAGAGCTCCCATGGTCTCAGGCTCAGGTTAGACTGGAACTGAAATGACAGCGCTGTCCATAATATTCTTCGGCACTGTCCTGCCTACCTTACTCTGTCATGGGTGCCTCCTGAGACATCTCCCTCAGTAAGTCCCTTGCAGAAGAACCCCGGTCTGAGGTTCTTCTTCTAGGAAGCCCCACCCGAGAGGAAAGGACTGAGAAACCTATACTCAACCACAATATATTGACTTATCAGCAAAACCAAAAGAAATATATATATGATTATATGTTAGACTTAAGAAAGCAAATCATGATCATATATTACAATTATCTCCAACCATTTTAGAGGTAATGCCAATCAAGACTATATCCAAATAACAGATGATCTAGATCTTCCCTTTCAATATGGTACCCACTAGACACATGTGACTATTTAAATTAAAATCAAATCAAATCAAAAATTCAATTCTGAGTCATCCTCATCTTATTTCCAGAGCTCCATATCTCCATGTGTCTGGTGGCTACCCTAGCGGACATTTACATTATCACAGAAAGTTCTACGGAATAGTGCTAATCTAGACATTGACCTCAAGATGAAGTAAATATGAGGAGGAGGGGAAAACCTGTTAATTCAGGGGTGTCCAACCCCTGGGTCATGGACTCATACCCGGAGTGTCTGCTGACTGTTGGGAAGCAGGGCGCACAGCAGAAGGTGAGTGGCGGGCGGGTGGGCATTATTAGCTGAGCTCTGCCTCTTGTCAGATCAGCAGCAACATTAGATTCTCATAGGGTTGCAAACCCTATGGTGAACCAATCATGCGAGGGATCTAGGTTGTGCGCTCCTTATGAGACTCTAATGCCTGATTATCTGAGGTGGAACACTTCCATCCTGAAACCATCCCCACCCCTGTCTGTGGAAAAACTGTCTTCCACAAAACCGGTCCCTGGTGCCAAAAAGGTTGGGGACTGCTGTGTTAAGCAACACACCTGGTGTGCACTCAGTCTGTATCTCTCTCTCTCTGTTTCTCTCTCTCTTTATTGAATTAATTCTGAGTGGATAAGTAAGACTGTCTAGGAATGATACATTATAAAACTGCTAAATAAGGGCTCTTAAAACATAATGTACAGAAAATTCTAATAATAGTTTAGTGCTGTAGGTATAAAATGAGTTCATCAACATCTAGGAGGGAGGGAAATAAAAGTATTTCAAAGTCTGTTTGTCACAAGGAGTGGAGAAAGGGAAGACGAGGAATGGATGACATTTTTCTAATTGTCTCATCTTATTGGAATCAGAAATAGGGAGGACATTTGCATTTTGTGGGGAGAGATAAGTTAATATTATTGGGGGAGTTAGTTGGGAGTTTGTTTAAAAATATAGTAAAAAAGGAAAGTATCTGATCACAAGAGCAAAGAAAGTGGAGAATCCATTAGTGGTATGGAAAAGTGGAAACTCCAAGTTAATAAAGGAGAAGAACAGAATGAAAAGCAACATGATCAAATCAGCAAGAAATAAGGAAGAGGAAAAAATAAAAATGTACATTAAATAAAGCATTAAGTAATATGGAAGAAATGAAATCAAGTGGATGAGTTATGATACTAAATACAAATGTACCAAATTATTCCAATAATTGTCACATTGAATAAAGACAAAACAACATAAAACTAAACAACAATATGCTGTTTACAAGAAAATACTTACAGATACCCAAATAAAAGTACAGTATGAGACTAAGATAGGTAGAAACAAAAAGAAATCAGGTTTGAAAGTATAAGACAAGGGGGCATTTAAAGTTAAATGATTAAAGAAACTCTTACTAATGCAAGAATTCTTGCAAAACAACAGGAGAGTTGATAAAGGATTTGAATAGGCAATTCACCAAATGAATGGTCCAACAGTTAATAAGATATGAAGAGATGCTCAAACACAATAGTGAAAAGAGAAAGGAAATAAAAATCACAATGAAATCCTCCTTAGACCTGCAAATATTCAGTGTATAATACCAGGGCATGGTGAAGATGTAAGATACGCAACCTTATGCTTTACTGGTGGGGAATACACTGGTACCATCATTCTGGAGAGCCATCTGTCAGTACTTACTAAATTCAATGGTACAAATGCTTTATGATCCAGCAATTTCACTTTAGAGTCATGGTATGTCTTGTAGTCAAGACAATTTTAATCCAATGCTGAATATGAATTCCAATATTAGACAATAAAATACTGTAAGAAAAACATAGGAAAAATCACAATTCTAGAGAGAGACTTAAACATACTTCTCTCAAAATTTGGCAGAAACCGTTTTTGCTATAAAAATAAGTAAGGCATAGGAGAACTGTATCAGAAAATGCAACTTTTGTCCAGTCCTATAGAAATTTTAGCCTCTCCTGGTTATCAATATCTCAGTCACTGACATACTCAATTTCACACCCCAGCAAGCACTGGCATCATGCCTAGCCCATGCTGGGTATTCAAAAATGCTGAACAAATTGAACGTTGAATACCTAACAAAGGTATTGATATGGTGAGTACCTTAGAAAACAGTAGAATTTGAACACTTGGAAGGTGCTTCTAGGAAGATTTTTATGCCATGTCCAGGATGGGATAGAAATATTATAGAGATAAAGGCAACAGAATTTCTTCCAACTTATCTGTTTTCTTGAAATTAAGGTTCATGTTTTCTCCTTACCTCTCTCTCTTATAATGTGCTAATGTTCCCATTATACCCTTGACAACTCACAGCCATCTCAAACACAACTTTATGCTTTGTGGCAAGGCCCTGGCTCTGGAGTCTCCTGAGCTGGGTGGAGAATGCCTCAGCTCTGCCATTTGACAAGTTGTGTGACTATTGATGAGTTCTTTGGGTTCTCTGAGCCTCAGATCACCCAGTCTGTAAAATAAGGATAATACCTACCTCACAGGGGCTTAAATGGGGTAATATGTATTCAAATATGTCACTGACTATGAGCCCCAGTCCTGTATCCTAAAGTGAGTTCACATCTCACAGAAACAAACAAACAACAAACAAACAATGAATCTGTTATAAGCAATTAAGTAAGGATTCTTCACATTGGTTTGTGGGCAACAGAACTTTATAACTGGGCATAAAATAGATGTGGGCCATTTACATCTACAAGTAGCCTTTCATGAAGGTTAAAAAAGTATTACTACCACTACCACCACTGCCACTACCACATCCACCAACCATCTCCACTGACATCACTGTCTCCACAGCTTCCACCACCACTTCCACAACCTTCAACCACCTCCATCACCTCCAAACCACTTCTTCCTCCACCATCAATGACCTCCACCACCTTCATAAGCTTTAGCTTCAACACCATCTCCTTATATTTGATGAGAACTCCTTTATCTTGATGTTCTCACTCTCTCCCCCGATGCCCTCTCATTTGACTTGATTCATGCTAGCTTAAAGCTAATGGAATAATAATCCATTGAGGATGTACCCTTAATTGAAGAGCTAATTTCAAATATGAGCCTACTTTCTACAATGCTGTGCCAAGAAGCTATGCACCGTCCTAGGTAGTCCCCTGACATCTTCCCTCGCTGCACCGTACCCACGGATGGTGTAGGACACAGTGTTGTGCCCAGGTTTTTGGTATGAAGTTATCAAAAGTAAGACGTTTTTGAATTTCACAATGATTTTTATTTGTCTTCATATATTTTTCTTTTCTTTTTCTTAGGGACAGGATCTTTCTATGTTTCTCAGGCTGGAGTACGGTGGCTATTCACAGGCACCATGCTAGCTCACTGCAGCCTTGAACTCCTGAGCTCAAATTATCCTCCTGCCTCAGACTCCCCAGTAGCTGGAACTACAGGTGCATGCCACTGTGCCTGGCTCTGTCTTCATTTCTTCCCTGTGCTCTCATAGGTTTAATTTCTCTCTGGTTGCTGACAATTTATAGGCTTGTCAATTCCTTGGCTTTATTTTTATTCATTAACTTGAAAATCTGAAGCACAGCTGATGGGTTAAAAAATAGTTTCCTGTTTTAGGCTCATTGTTCCCCAAATCAAATCAGTGACAAAACCATGAAGATCATAGGATTTAGAAGGTGGATAATCATAGCATTCAAGACTGCAGGTGCCACCAGCTAATTGGGCTAACTGGGCTCTGAAACTGCAAGGTAAGTATATAAATAGGCCAAATAACTATGGGTAGTAATTGTGGATTCAAAGACTCTACCTTTACATACCAGAATGGAGCTTCTTACCCATTTGAAGACAATGAAATTATCAATAAAAAATAAACTAACAATCAACATACATTTCCAACAATAAGAGGGTTTTAAAATTATGACACATCTGTAGAATTCTAATATGGCCACTAAAAATAATATTGCAAACCCCAAACAAAAACAGAAAGAGAAAACAAAATAAAAATAATAAAAATAATCTTGCAGTCAGTGTAATGAGACTAAGTTCGTAGTTCCCAAACTGTATGCCAAGGTAACCCAGGGAACTGCAGCAAACTCACAATGGTGTGGCAGACTGTTTTAAAATTTTGAAGGAAACAACATTTAACTTGTCAGATACCTTCTCAATTACTAGTGCATCTTTCAACATTAGATTACACTACATGTATTTTGATGACATCAAATGTAAAGTGGTGCATCTGGCAGTTGCCATGACCTAAAACAGACAGAAAGTCCTGTGTGAAAATCAATGTGGAACAGGAAATGAGGGTGAGGGTATGGTATCCACCCTGGTTCCAAGGTTGGAGAAGTGAGGCAGTGTCCAGCAGGCCTGCACATTTCACCCGCGTTTCAGAATGAAATCTAATTATTTTACAAATTGCAATTTACAGGTATTTGTTGTTATGACATAATCACAGTTTGGACTGAATTACCTAATAAATAGAATGGCTTTTATTTTTATCTATTTATTTTTCTAGGAGGTGCTGTGACAAGTTACTGAGAACCAAGAAACTTTGGTAACCCCTGAAATTTGGTGAAAAGATGAAATCAAAACTGCGTAAATATAGTCAACAATCTCATTCTTCCGTGTATGTGTACGCACATGTGTCTGTGTTAAAATGGTGCAAGAAATACATCAAAATTCAAAATTCAAAAAAAGACAGGTCTTTATTTTTTCTCTGTAGTTTTCTAATTTTGCTAAGCTGCCTATGATGAATACTTAGTACTCTCAAGTGGTGAAAACATAAAAATGAAAGTTTTTAGAAATAACTCTCAAAGGAAGCACATTTTCTTCTATAGATAAAAATATCTGCTAAACATACCACAGGGTTTCATTTCTAGAGAAGGTTTATCACATTCAGCTGTTTCTCCAGCTTTCTGCTCTAACCTAAGTGAGCTCTGGCTTTAGGACACGGAGATTTGAAGAAAGCTATTTCCCCATGCACCTCTCCTTAGTGTTGTTTAAAAAGTGCTCCTTTTCCCCACACCTACAGACTTCAGAAAGTGAACTTGGCTTGTGGTTTCCAGCCAATGAGGTTTCCAGCCTCACAGCTCACATGCAAAGATGCTGCTGACCCATGAGGCGGGAGGTGAGGGCTGCTGATGTCAGATGCTGCTGCAAGCAGTCATTGCTCTGCCTCCTGCTTCTTGGTGGGAGCAATGGCCTGCAGCACTGCAGTGGCCTGCAGGTTTCAGGGGAAAGATACCACTGGAAGCCTGCCCTTAGAAACTTCACACTTGAATGCACCCACGAGTAAAAGAGATCTGGGGTATTTTTCCATTCAATGTTTTTTCTTTTCCTTTTCTTTTTTTTTAAATCGAATCTTGCTCTTTCACTCAGGCTGGAGTGCAGTGGCACGATCTCTGCTTACTGAAACCTCCGCCTCCCAGGTTCAAGTGATTCTCCTGCCTCAGTCTCCCAAGTAGCTGGGATTGCGGGTGCTCTCCACCACCCCTGGGTAATTTTTGTGAATTTAGTAGAGACAGGGTTTCACCATGTTGGCCAGGCTGGTCTCGAACTCCTGACCTCAAGTGATCCTCCTGCCTCATGCCTCCCAAAGTGCTGGGATTACAGGCATGAGCCATTGCTCCTGGCCTTTCCATTCTAATTTATAAGAACTCTAAGAACTCACACTTGTATGGTTTAGAGAGTTACATATAAATTATGCCAAATAGTATTCCTAAAATGATGAAGACATACATGTATATTTTTTGTTTTACTAATTGAGAGAGAAAAACTCAAAATATTGTTCTCTTCTTAAAAAAGTGAATTTTCATTATACTTTGTACATGTGACCATTTGGTTTGATTCATTTTTTATTTCTTGACTGCTAATGTTTTAATGTATTAAGCTATTCAATCCTTACTCCAGCCCTGTGAGGTAGTACTGTTATATCCACTTTTTTTTTTTTTTTTTTTTTGAGAGGGAGTCTCGCTCTGCCGCCAGGCTGGAGTGCAGTGGCCGGATCTCAGCTCACTGCAAGCTCCGCCTCCCGAGTTTACGCCATTCTCCCGCCTCAGCCTCCCGAGTAGCTGGGACTACAGGCGCCCGCCACCTCGCCCGGCTAGTGGTTTTTTTTTGTATTTTTTAGTGGAGACGGGGATTCACTGTGTTAGCCAGGATGGTCTCGATCTCCTGACCTCGTGATCTGCCCGCCTCGGCCTCCCAAAGTGCTGGGATTACAGGCTTGAGCCACCGCGCCCGGCCCAGAGGGCTCTTAAGCAATACATTGTCATTGCCTCTTTGTAAAGTTACTATTTGTTTACATAGGAATATTCATTCATTAGGTATGAATATAAGATTATACTCTTCTATAAAATCCAAAGTTATATCTTCTCAAAATTTTCTAGGAAGTATAGTCATTTTGTTCTCAAAGCTTTCATAACAAAATATTTATACTTCTGTTATAACATTATATTTTCATTTGTCTTTATAATTCTTTCTCCCTCACTAGACTGTGCATGCTATGGAGATGAAGACCAAATACTGTTGTTTTTTCTCTCAGAACACAGTAGGTGCACAATAAACATCTGTTAAGGAAATGAAAGTTGATATTATACTGATAGCAGTTGCCACCCGTGTTGTGCCTTTATCCCCTCAGTCCACCCCAGAGGCCACCTGCAGACATTTCCTATTCATGCTGAAGGATCCCCGAGTCTCTCTACCACAAGGTGTCCTCTGGCTGTTGGGGAATGCACGACCAAGTGTGGAACTGTCAGGGAATTAACTCCTGGGAGCAACCCACAACCAAGAAACCTTGGAGTTGGTGGGTAGATGTCCCAGCTTCCTTGCTCCTTGCTGGGCTACTTGTGAGGTGTGCTCCACGTGGTCTCAGAGCATCCCTGGCACAACTGAGCCTGCTTGCCTATGGGGTTGCCTGTTCATCAACAAACCAGGCTTCTTCTCCTTTCTGGCCTCAGTACCCCATTCCCTCAGAGCTGCAAGGAAATGAATTTTGCGAAGTGAATTCTTGCCCTGTCAAGCCTCTGGATGGGAAGGCAGTGGGGAATGTAGCCAAGCTGACACCTGAATTTCAGCATCCTGAGACCTGAGGAGTCAGTGAAGCTGTGCCAGACTCCTGACCCATAGAAACTGCAAGGATATTAACAAATGTGTGTTGTTTTCAGCTGTTACATTTATGGTAATTTGTTACATAGCAATAGAAAACTAATACAGCTTTTGATACCTGGAAGTGGGGAACTACTATAGCAAATACCTATAAATGTGAGTATTAGTTTGCTTGGGCTGCTATAACAAAATAACACAGACTGGGGTGGCTGCCTTCTTACGTGTATCCTCACATAGCCTTTTCTCTGGGTGGGCACCTCTGGTGTCTCTTCCTCCTCCTCTTTTTTTTCTTTTTCTTTTTTAATTTTTTAAAAATACACACAGGGTCTCGCTATGTTGTTCAGGCTGGTCTTGAACTGCTGGACTCAAGTGATCCTCTTGCCTTGGCTTCTCAAAGTGCTGGGATTACAGGTGTGAGCCATCATGACTGAGCTCTTCCTTTTTTAATAAAGGCACCAGCCCTATTGGATTAGGGTCCTACCCTTGTGACCTCACATAGCCTTAATTACTTCTCTAAAGTCCATATCTTTACACAAAGTCACATTGGGGGTTAACACCTCAACATAAACGTTTGGGAGGGACACAATTCAATCCATTACAATGTGGAAGGGGTTTAGTAACCAGGTGGGTGAAGGCTGGGGGAATTTTGAGGAATATGGTAGAAAAAGCCTAAATGACATGAGCAGACTCAGAGCAGAAATCTGGACTTTGAGGATGCTGATGGTGAAGGCTCAAAAGTGAGGAACACTCATTGGAAACTGAAGGAAGGAGGAAGGAGAATCCTTTGTAATGTAAAGTTTGGTGAAATAGTCTCCTGAGGTTATCTGGAAAGCAGAATTGAAAGTGATAAACTTGGCTGTATAAAGATTTCCAAGAAGTGCTGAAGGAACCCCCTGGTTTCTTCTTTCTGCTTATAGTAAAATGTGTGAGGAAAGAGGAAAATTGGGAGGACAATTTGTCTTAAAAAACCGAATCAGAATCTGACAATGTAAAAAATTCCGATGATCTCTAGATGGCACAGATGCTAAAATGAAGAGATTCACTCTCAGGAGAGCATGCACTAGGGAAAACTCTGAGTGTGACTGTACAGCTCTTTGTTAGAAACTTAGAAAGATCAGAAGACAAAAGTATGCAGCTACATGAAAGGCTCATTTAATAAATTAAGGGTTTGACCTATAGATCTTCTCAATCGAGCCAGAAAACCTCAAGGAAGCATACGGACATTGTCCCTCAGTCATCTCAGAAGGAGGCCAAGGAACAGGAAGGTTTATCTTTAAAATATCTGTGGATATGGCTTCAGCTAGTGGAATGAACTGCAGTGAATCCACACAAACTCTACAAAGTTCTTAAGAAATTGTTTCATCAGGAATACTGACCACTTGGCCTGAAAGGGACAAAAAGAGTATGAAATAAAGGAGGCCTTCAGACCCTTCCAATTTTACTAGCAGTGGAAAGCATGCTGATAAAACTACTCAGGATGCAAACATGTGCTGCCTTTCATGAAAAAGAAGGGCAGAACCAAGAACCCTGAGGATGGAGCCTAAGCCATAGAGGGCCATTCCCAAGCCTTGAAATGTAATCAGGGAACTCCTAACATTTGCCTGGCTGGATTTCAGAAGAGCCACGGACCGGTAATTCCTTTTTACCTTCCACCCGCTTGCCCTTGCCCTGCCCCCATTTTGAATCAGAATTTTTACACCTGTTATCCTGCGCTGTCCCACCATTATATGTTGGAAAGGCTGGGGGCATATAATTTGTCTCTTTAGCTTCATAGGTCCATGGATGGAGAGGAATTGTGCCCCAGCAGCTACATGTAATAGATTACTCCCAAGCACTCCATCAATACCTAATCACAATTTAGATGATGAGTGTTTGGACTTTGGGATGATGCTGCAATGGGATGAGACTGTGGGATCTTGGGCTGGGATGAATGTATTTTGCATGTGGGAATGACATTGGGAACCAGGGTAGATAGACCCTAGGGTGACCCCTCAATGTTTCGCACCTCCTGGTGATCATGCCTTTGATTATCCCCTCTCCATGAGTATAGGCAGGATCTGTGGCTTTCTTCTAACCGATAGAATACAATAAACGTAACAGGCTGTCCCTTCTGTGTTATGTTACGTGGCAAAGGTGACGGGATGTCACTCTCATGGTTACCTTACATTATATGGCAACGCTGATGGGATATCACTTCTGCGAGTACATTATGAGATATATACATATATATATATCCCAAGCAGATTAGCTCTTGCTTTCCTGCTAGCTTTGAAGAAGCAAGCTGTCACGCATTCTGCAGCTGCAAAGAAAAGAATTCTGCCCACAGAATTCTGACTAAATAAGCTTGGAAGTGGATTCTTCCCCATTTGAGCCTCCATATGGGAATGAAGCCCAGCTGGCCCCCTAATTGCAGCCTTGTGAAACCTTGAGCAAGAAGATCCTGTTAAGCCATGCCTAGACTCTGAACTCAGAGAAACTGTGATAATAAATATGCATTCTTTGAAGCCATTAACTTAGTGGTAATTGTCATGCAGTAATAGAAAGCTGATACGAAGATTCTCAACAGGTGATGGATTCAGTGATTCTAGCAAACACTTAGGTACCTTCTTGGGCAGGCTTTAATCTTAAAGGTAACAGTAGTAGCATCCAATCAATTAGCTAGTGATGTGCTGCTTGGAAATGATTTTAAAGTGATAGATTTATCATCAGTATAAAGTTGGCAGCATAATGCTTCCACTTAAAATTACACAATAAAACATTAAAAAGGATAGGATTTGATAGTTCCACTAAAGCAGCCTCTAGCTGCCATCTTACTGTCCCAATTTCTATAAGATGCTAAATGAGAGACAAAATTAAATCTTTCAAGTTCCAAGCATGAGTGGGAGTCACAGAGAGCCACATGCCTTTTCTCTTTTGATTTAGAAGGATTATTTTCAGTTAGGTCACTACTGCTGGGAGAGAAGAGCTGGGGAAAAGAAGATGTCCCCGAGAATATCATTTCACATTACATAGAATTTCCCATCTATCAAAGCACAGCTGTCCTTATTTGATGAGTTCAGCCTGTCAGGAGTTCAGAGAGGGCTACTCTATGGGAAACCATGGGAAACCAACACAGTTCTGGAGACACGCTTGTGATCTGGAGGGTGTGCTGTTTGACCTAAAATATGATGAGCTCAGGGAGCATCGAGGTCATAGTGGAGCAAGAGTGAGCGGCACACATTTGAAAGTTCACTCATTTGCTTCTCATTGTATGATTTCATTGACATTTCCTATTTAAATATTCTGCCTAATTCCCTTGAGAAGACTGCATGGATTACATGCATAATGAAAGACTCCGTAAAGCGCTCTGAGTACTCTACAACTGAAAAATAAAGTCATATGGCAGTAATGATAGGGAATCATAGTCAGGTAGGTGTTTATAATGATGTCCTTTTCAGATTCTCAAGGGAGAGCTCATGGGCTAAATCTGGAATTTCTACATGATCAAATCAAAAGCATTCCTTACCCACAGATATAATGTCTGACATTAATGTGCTCTGCAGTCTTAGGAAAAACCACTGTGCCTACCTGAGTCTCAGTTACACAATCTGCAAGGTGAAAAGGTAAGAAGGAAGCAATTTTGTTTTCTGACTTAGCATCATTTATGCATATAACAGTTTTTCATGCCCAAACATACTTATTACCAGGAGGCACAGTGGTGTGGTGATTACAAGCACGGGTCTTGGAGTCAGATAAGTATAAAGTTTGAGTACTGGGCCTTTCCAGTTACAGAAGTGGGATCTTCAACAAATCCTTTAACCTTTCTAAGACTTGCTTTCCTTACCCAAAAGATGGAGTTACTATTCTCTAATTGAAAAGGCTGGTATGGGGCTAAGTAAGATAGTGTATCAGTCTGTTGTCCTATAAGGCTGCACAACAAACCACCCACACTCAGGTTCATACAATGAGGTTGGGCTGGGTGGCTCTGCTTCAAGTTTCAGAGATGCAGGCAGTCTGTCATCTAAGGCATATTCTTATGATGTTGGCATAAGCACAGAGGGAAATCTTAGCTGTCCATTAGAAGTCTGTTCACATCACCCCATTGGCCATGCAAGTCACATGCAAATTCAAGGGGTGGGGAAGAACTCAGCCCTTTATGAGGCTGTGGTGAGAAGAATGAAAAATTGAGTTTATTTATTTAGTTTTTGAGACAGGGTGTCACTCCATTACTCAGGCTGGATTGCAGTGGTGTGATCTCTGCTCACTGCAGCCTCCGCCTCCTAGGTTCAAGTGGTTCTCATGGCTCAGCCTCCAGGGTAGCTGGGATTACAGGTGCATGCCACCATGTCCCATTAATTTTTGTATTTTTAGTAGAGACAGGGTTTCCCTATGTTGGCCAGCTGGTCTTGAACTCATGGCCTCAAGTGATCCACCTGCCTCGGCCTCTCAAAGTGCTGGGATTACAGGCATGAGCCACCATGCCCAGCCAAAAAATCGAGTTTAATAATTTAGTCTACAGAGATGGTGTATGTGAAGCACCTATGGAACATAGCATCTGGTACATGGGGCCAGTGAGTAATTAGTGATATCTCTTATGATTTTTTTTTTTTTTTTTGCCAACATTCTGCAGGCCTATCAATCTTTCTTGTGCTACTTGAGGCAAACTGGAAAATGTCCCCTGCTCAAAAATACCACCATCCCACTTACCTGTCTGATATTGCAATATAAGTTTCTCTTTTTGGAATTATGATTGTCTTTTTCCTATGCTCCTCATTTCGAAAGCAAATACTTTGAGGGAGGGAATACACAAAGTAATCATTAACACTTTAGGGAAGAAGAGCACAGGAGTTTTAAACAATGGGTATGTAGCAACCAAATGCAGCTGGGTTTATGGTATTAGAACTGGGCTCTTGACTTGGAAAGCCAAGGCCAGAGGATTGCTTGAGGCCAGGAGTTCAAGACCAGCCTGGGCAACATAGCCAGACCCAGTGTTCATAAGAAAATAAATAAAAAATTAGTCAGGGATGGTGGAGTGCATGTGTGGTTCTAGCTACTCACTCAGGAGGCTAAGGTGGGAGGATTGCTTGAGCCCAGGAGTACAAGGGTAGCAGTGAGCTATGATCGTGCCACTGCACTTCAGCCTTGGTGACAGAGTAAGACCCGATTTCTAAATAAATAAATAAATAACTGGGTTCAACCTAGAAATTGGGTGAATTTGAACAAATCAATCATACTCAGTCAAGACTTATCTGTACAACTGGGTTAAAACTATTTGTTATTATAAGTGCCACAAAAGAATAAATCTTAAATATTTTGTACTCTGTAAAACACTATCCGATGTTTGGTAACCATACTCTTGATTTTGGTCAGGTCTGTTGCCTAAGAGATTTCAACAAAAACTAGAGATTACTATAGATTTGACACCTGCATTGCCTTCACACCAGCTTCCGCTCTGGGAGTAGAGTTGGGGTAAAATACTCAAGTGGAGGTACTCACAGGACCCCTCAGTATATGCAATCCCTGTGTGGGTTCTTCTCTATCGCTTCCTCCCAGGAGTTACAGTAGGGGAACACAGCCACTGCAGGAATGCTGGGAACAGCATTTTGAACCATGAGAAGAGGGCTTCAGGTATAGATCTAACCACCAATTGGTAGTAAATAACTTTTCAATATAACCTATAACTGACAATTGCTTTAAAATGGTACAGTTCAATTTGTGTTTACTTTGGTCTTGAGGGTGGCAGGAGATTAAATCTCTCAAGTTCTAAGCATGAGTGGGAGTCACAGAGAGCCACATGCCTTTTTTCTTTTGATTTAGAAGGATTATTTTCTAATAATCCTTGGCAACAGATTACAGTTACTCCTTGATGGGGAGTAACTGAGAGCATTCATTCATGGGGTCTCAGTGACCCAGTTTTAGTTGGGAGCCTAGGAGCTGTCTTCCAAATGCCAGGATCATGGACCATGAACGTCCAGTTATTCTCCACTGGTTCCAGGGAGCTGCAGGTGTGACAGCTGTGACATCACCCATTTGTGATTACAGAGCTGTCACACTGGGTACCAGGATGGCCCTGCCAAGAGGCCTGGAGGTGTGTGGTTAACATTGGCCGTCCTCCAAATGGAGGAAGAGGTGGCTACCTGCAGGGATAAATTCCCTGGGGTGATACTGTCTTCTCTGAAAACATCAGCTTTTGTTTTTTAGAGTAACAACTAGACCATGTGAGCTCAAGTTTGCTCAAAGTTTAAGGAACCCTTAAAGTGACTTACGTAAAACACTGCAAAACACTGATGGAAACAAAGATGGTTCTTATTAGTGGCTGATATAGTTTGTTACTTTTAAAGGGGTGTGAGAGAGAGACATTTATGGGGAAAGATGGTGTGTTGACATGGTACACATCAAATAATAACCTCATTAATACAATGAAAAACTGCTTTGCCAAAGTTTTCAGATTGGATGGGATCATAAAAATGAAGAAATATGATAAATCTGGCTTTGGTTTTGGATTTCTTCTTTTATTTGGAAACAAGGTACCTTGCCCACATCTCCCGAATTTAGGCAAATGAGAAAATGGGGGCCGGTGTGATGTTTCTACTACACAGTCTTTGTGGTGGTGGGAGGGCTGAAAAGGCATACTGACACTGGAACGAGGGATTCCAGGAAGTAATAGGCACCGAGAGAAATGTGAGTGTCCAAGTCCATTGTCCTCACTGGTTTTGCAAGTATAAAGATAATATAAACAACTTTAACAAAGGATCAGCAATCTCTCTTCCTCTTGAGGGCTCTGGTTCTGAAGAACTCAATGCAGTTCTTCTGAAGTGGCATTTTTGACGAGAGGTTTTAAAACATAGGTAATCTGCCTAATGGGTTTCATTTTATAATTACATTTTGCTTAGCAGTGAAATTAACTATCTTTATAACATATACACTCTTTCCTCTTTAAGAAGGTTTGTATTTTTATTAAATGTCTTCTGATAATCATTAAGTTGGAAGGACTTCCGGCATACCAGCTGTTCACAACCATTTGACTAATATACTTCTAACACCTGCAGGATTACATATCAGATCAATATATTTGGTACACTATACATTGGGTCTGACCTTTAAATAGATCAATTCATTTCATAATAGGACCATGTCTTCATCTGAGATCTGTGTCCTTCATGCACAGAGGCTTCACAAAACAGCAAACTCATGACTGTGGCTTCCAAAAGTGCCCCTGTGCCATCCAATCCCTACTTGTCCATCTGGCCGTATTCCCCACCCCTCTCCCCATCGTGCTTTGCTCTACCCAACAGATGATCTGTTTTTCCTTTAAACTCCTCAAGCTTGTTCCTGCCACAGGGTCTTGGGACTAGCTCTTCCTCCTTCCTTTGAATATATCTCTTTCCAAGGTCTTCTCCTGGCTCCATTGTTACCTCTTAGAAGTGTCCTGATGTTCACCCAGATGAGAACTTAGAAATGAAAAGCGGTGACCCAGCTCAGTGAACATGAAGGCATTGGACTTCATGTTGCAAAAAAGATGATTCTAGGCTCACCATTATATTTTAGCAGAAACAGGTCTAAAAGAAGGGAGAGTCAAAAAAACAAAAACAAAAACAAAAACCAAGCAAACAAAAAACACCGATTTATGAGGATAGGAAAGTAATGGGGAATCTAATCTATGACCTTTAAGAAGAGACCTGTTAAGGGAGCCAGAAAAGTCATGAGGGGACAGCCCCAGCTCTCAGAATGGCTGGGAGCTTCACTCAGCTAGGAGCATGGCAAACATCTGGAAACAGTTTAAACTGCTTGGCAGCAACTCTCAGAAAGTAAAGGAGGCACTAAAAGAAATAACTCCTTCTGGCTTAACTCTGAGTAACAAGGAAGAGCACATCAGTTATGTGTAATTGAGGAGGAACCTTGGGGAAAACTGTTACCTTAGGTCAAAGGGAAATAATGCTAGAAAATGTCAGATAGTTGCCCTGTATTTTGGGAAAGCAGATTTTAAAAACTATTCAAGGACAGAGAGAATCCCATGGAAATAAAACTATGAAAAATGATATAGCTCTAAACACAATGCAAAATTGAGAATCACAAAAATAGAGAAAGGTAGAGAATTTCAGAGTAATTAAAATAGACTCCATCTTGGATGAACTTTCAACATAAACTATGACGGGAGAGAAAATAAAACAGTGGTCTTCAAGAATGGGATGGCCAGACCTAAAGATTTACCTCTCTTCATTTTACCTGCTTTTGTGAATAGAGAGGTTTTTAAAACAGTAGTCAGCAGCAGTCGATAAAAAAAGGAAGGGACAGAACCTCAGCTTTGAAAGATTATAAAATATTGAAGACTACAAAGACAAAGAAAACTAAGTCAGAGTCACTTTTGCACTGGTCTTCTCTATGACTCTTCAATCTTTAAAAGATAAAAAGAAGATTGTTAGGAAGGCTTTGAAGGCTAAAATTAGAAAAGGAATGGTAAATAAGGATCTAGCAATTTAAGAAACTTGAAAACAGCTGGTTCAGATAAATTATATAGTATACACAAAAAGGGATGAATATTGTATTCAATAAACTTTGAAAAGGTTGTAGAGATTAGAAGATTGCTGGCCAACTAAAAAAGACAAAAGTGTCTATTTTCATTTAAAAAAACAAAAAAGTCAGTAGTGTGGGCAGGGTAAGTTGCAGAAGTCACAGATAATCACATTTAATATAAGTTCCAAGACAGTGGTTCTCAACCTTTTTGTCTCAAAAACCTCTTAAAATTATTGATGACCTAAAAGAGACCTTAGTTTATGTTATATCTATTAATATTCACTGCATTAGATATTAAAACTGATAAATGTATTTATTTATTTGAGACAGGGTCTTGCTCTATTATGCAGGCTGGAGTGCAGTGGTTCAATCACGACTCACTGTAGCTTTGACCTCCTCGGCTTAAGTGATCCTTCCACCTCAGTCTCCACAGTAGCTGGGATGACAGGTGCACACCAGCTTGCCTGGCTAATTTTTTTTTTTTTTTTTTTTTTTTTTAGTGGAGACAAGGTCTTGCTACGTTGCCTGGGCTGGTCTGAAACTCCTGAACTTAAGCAATCTTGCTTTGGCCTCCCAGAGTGCTGGATTACAGGCATGAGCCACTGTGCCCAGTCAAGAAAATTTAAAACATAAGAATATAAGCACACGATCCATTAAGCATCCATCAATCAATGACATTATCACTTGTAATATAGCTTCTCCCTTGTATACACAGGAAACGAGAGTAAAAAAAGCAAACTTTAATTTTGTAGACTCCCTAAAAGAGTCTGAGGAACCCCCATAGGTTTACACCACACTTTTGAGAACCACTGCAAGAAAACTTTTCACCATAGGCCCAAGAAGACACAAATACAGATGTCCATGACAATATTATTAATATTTATAATAGCAAATACTTGACAATATCCCTTAGTAGAGAAATGGATAGATTGAAAAAAAGCTAGAGTAATTTTTAAATAAACTCATTTTCTACACATCAATGTGAATTTATCTCAAAATAATATTAAGTAAAAAAGTAAGTTAGAGATTATATACATTATGACATCACTTAATAAAATTCAGATATGCCAAATAAAGCTATTTAATATTATTTATATAATTCTACTTGAAAATTAAAAAGAAATATGAAGCAAATGTTAAGATATGCTTTTTTCATTTTAGGTAGACGCTACAAAAGCTTTTAAATATTGTCTTCTTCTTCTTTTTTTTTTTTTTTTTTTTTTAGCATTTCAAATGATTTCTAGGCTGCAACAAAGGGAAAGGATGATCATTATGTTGTGGCTTTAGTCCACCTAGAACAGCAGTTCTTAAAGTATGTCTATCCATCAGCAGCACCAGCAGCATCTGAGAGCTGGTTAGAAACGCAAGTTATCAGGCTCACTCCAGACGTACTGAATCAAAATCCCTAGGATGGGGCTTGGGAATGTGAGCTATAATACACCCCCAAGGAAATTCTTATGAAAGTCTAAGCTTGAGAACTACTGGGCAATCACAAACAAATATGACCATTCAACCTGCCCTTTACGTAATGCATCTAATGCAGCACAGATTTTGCTAATATTGCTTATGATGTTCTCATGGACAGAATCACATGAGATATAAAAGGAGTTTCTCAACGATATTTGCCAAGTGTTTTAAAGGGAACCTCCCCCTCCGGGTGTTCAGGTTATCTTGGCTAGCCTACATGGCCGACATGGCTAGCCCAAAAGTTTGGGCACACAAACTTTTGACACAAGTACAAGCTAACTGGTGGCTTCTGGTTAAATTTCTGACAGTTTGGAAATCTCAGCCAGTGCAAACTCACATTGATTATACCTTATGTGGATACATTCCTTTATACTACTTAAATCAAAGTTCTCAAAGTGTGATCCTCAGACCAGCAGCATCAGTACCACCTGGAAACTTATTAGAAATGCAAATTCTTGGGCCCCATCCCAGTTCTACTGAATCAGAAACTCTGAGAATGGAGCCCAGCAATCTGTGTTTTATCAGACTCTTTGGGTGATTCTGATCTACTGTATGGTTGGAGAAACCCTGGCCTAAATAAGTCTACACAGAGGATAGGTGTGTACGGGTAAGCGTGACAATGGGTAAGCATGAGGTTCTAAACAGGAACAGCTGAAATCCTAACTAATCAAGGAAGAGTGTTGGTGGCTACGGCAGATTTCCACTCGGAACTAGCTTGCTGAAGCTTGCTGACAAGTACTGAAGAACTGGTATTTCCCACAACATCAGGGGTGACACGCTTCCTCCATTGACTGTTTTTATGTCATGATCTCTTTTCTCATTTTCCTTTCTCAATTTAAAGAACACTTTGACCAAACCAACTAGAATGGTTGGTTCTATTTAACTTAAATAATTTTGCCAAAATGGCTTTAAACCTGCATGACTATATTCAGTCTTTTCTGCCCATTTATTCATTACTTCTTATTTCAAGGACTTTTTTGACTTCCGAGATACATTATCTATACTTTATAATATGTCATTCTTACGTGACTTGTAAGATTTTTCCAGAGAAGCCATTTCCTGAAAAATTGGATCATGCAAACTATATGACATAGTTTGGCCCCTTAAACCTTTTAATTTTTACTTATTGTAAGAGTCTGGTAGTCACAGGATTCTGTTTGACTACCAATATTGTCTACTGTCTGCTAATGGTGTTAACTGAACTCATATGTGGGGAAATATTTATACTCATATTTGGAGAAAGATAAGATTTGCTTTATGGGAGTTTAGTGTTAGTATGAGGTACTGGATTTTTCGGGTGTCCTTCAGTTAAATTGATTTGATTAATCTTAATCTTTATGGGTGAGATCCAACTTGGCTGGATCTTGTTTTAGTCACTCCTTGTCTGTTTTTATTTTATTTTTTCCCTGATGGGTACAATTGTGCCTGAAGTCTCATTTGCAGAAATCCAGGACCTGCTCTATACTTGAGATGCATCTTCCAGTCATCACCCAGTGAACATTTAAGTGTCTATAACTAATATTTTAGTCTTTTCATTTCATATGGACTGAATGCTCATGCATTTGGCACAAGGGCTGGAAAGCCCATGCTAGTGAGTAAGAGAAGCACAAGGTTTAGCAGCTTAGAAGTTGCTAAATCTTGCTCCAACTCTCAGTGGGAATGATTGTCAGAGAGGAAAGGATAACGAGCCAGCCCACCTAGGAGATGGAAGAAATGAAGTAGAAGGTTCTACTAAATCCCACATCCACTGAACATGATGGGTTATCACTAAGACGAGAGCCTCTTTCTTTGCTCCCAAACAGGACCTGCTAGGATCTGGACAAGTGAAAAACCATGGTGAAGTAAATGACAATTTGTCCTAACCAAATAATGCATACACTCTAACAAGACGGTGCATGTCCTGGGTCTTCAGCTAGCATGTTTCTTTAAGACTCTGCTTCTGTCTAGAATGTTTCTTATCCAATGATAATGATTATGATACCCCAGGGTAAGAAAATAAGTCCTAGTTTCATGTGAGAATTTTTCCTTCACCATGGTGACAAATAGTAGAAGACTTTTCAGGGCACACTGCTCATTCCATTTTCTGGGTTTTGTAAAAACTTGGGATATAAGAAAAATAATGAAATTAAACAAGCAGTTTTTTTCTAATCCCAACTTTTTAAAGATATGGTCCACCTTATTATATGATCATCAGTTAAGTGTTAGCCTTCTCTTAGGGAGAAAATTATGTTCAATGGTAAGATATTGCCAAATACAAACTAGTAGATTTGTTTAGTCAGTTTCTAATAAATATCAGTTGATATCTGTTTAAAATGACAGCCTCCTTTTGTTCCCAAAGCTTTATCTTCTCAAATATCCAGTTGTGTGTGTGTGTGTAGACTTAACATTTTAGTTGGTTTGAAAAGTTTTGAAATTCTACCAGAAAATCAAACTCACAAAATGCAGAATTATAAGACTCTGTATTGATCTTTGGGCAGAACAGACTCATATGTTCAATACCAGAATAGAATGACCAGCACTGTGCATGAACAATGGACTCACAGTTCTAATTTAGTCAGGTCAGGTGATGTTTCATAAGCGTTTCCCATAATGTATCAGCTCCACTCTTTCTTTGCATCCCTTTAAAAATGCATTCAGTTCTGTTCTGCATATTATTCAAATACAGTTTATGCAGTATTCATGTTAACGCAGAATAACATATTCAAATAGCACAGATATCTACTAATATAATGAGCAAGGAAAGAATCTGAACTCAAGTTTTGTATAGATTATGAAACTCTGGAATGGTCCACTGGATAATATCATTATAATTGTCAATGATGTTTAACTCCCATAGAGAACTTTTGGACAATTGCCTGATAGTCTATAGAATTCTTATCATTCTGAAGTGCAGAAGAAAACTGCAATTCTTGGATTTTCTTTGTAGTAACTTTGCATAATTGAAATTTTTTGGGGTCTGCTTTCTGCTTACATGTAATTACTTTTATGAAAATTTATTGCCAAAAATTTCCTAGCTACATATTTAAGATAAATTATATCTTATTCTAGGACTCAAATTACTTGCTTTTATTCGCAATAGCTCTCTCTTAGGCTATAAAGACAAATTTGAAAGCTATAAAGACAAATAAATATGTGTGTATATGTTTGTGTGTATATATATACACATATTTGATCATATAAAACATATATATGTATATGCCTATATATGCATGTGTATATATATTTATAAATATTATTATTAAAATCTATTGGCAGTAAATTTTATATGAAAGAAAAGTTTAAATATTTTGAGAGCAAATGGAAAACAACAAAAGATGGTCTAATGTTGGTCAGAGGCTATTGCCAATATTAACCAGAGTGGATGGATAACACGCTTCAGTATAAAAACACATTTAAAGCCGAAATAAAAATGTCCCATTTTGTGATCACATTTTATGTGTCTGATTTTTAAAAATCACATCTAAAGCCAAAGTTCCTTTTCATGTGCTGCAATTTATAAGAAATGGTGAAAATTATAATCATGAAAGAATAATTGTGAATAATCTGTGAATGTTAAAAAAAATACGTGGTTTAGGCGTTTTATAGCTTGCTTATAAAGCTGATGCAGTGCATCAAATAAGAGCATGATTCTTAAGCCCACCCAAAGATGGAACCCTCGCCATACCTTCATAGGAGCCAGCTGGATGGGTGTGATGCACGAAGGATCCACCATAGGCTTTGGCCTGTTGGCCGTATCTGCTAACAGGCTGTGCCATTGCTGGGGAAGGCCGGTAAACTTCTGCTCTTGTGGATCAAACCCAGTGTGAACCCTGTGTTCAAAGTTGGATGGGCCAGATATTTCAATCTTTTTCTTTTTCTTCCCAAACATGATGCCAAAACCTGGGAAATATAAATAGAATAGAGTCAGCTGTTTATATCTTGCCAGCAGAAGACCATGAGAAAGCTATTGTTAATTCATTCAGGGCAACATCTTTTCAGTTATTCCTCTAGATTCCAGCTGCAAAAGATAAAAGTTGAATTTTCAGGGTGTGTAAATTTAATAATTTTATTCAAATTTTTTTGTTCTCTCCTTAAACTTGCCATGTGGATTATAGTTCCCTGCCGCAATGACTTTGATTTGGCCATGTGACCTGCTTTACTGTGGATGGAAGAGACAGTTAGCAAGTTCAGGGCAGAAGTTTTTGGAGGCATTGTATGTTTCCACTTTTTCCTTGTGCTCCTGTCTCTTGCCACAAAGATCTCTCTCTCAGGTAGATGACACTTCCTCAGCCTAGGTCTTGGAAGGAGAGATGCATGAGGGCAGACACAAGCCCAACTTCCAGTCTGAAGACAAGACCAGGCAAGCCCAACTGAGAAATTACTGAGCCACGGCTGACTCGCAAATGAGAAATAAATGTGTGTAATGAAGCCACTGAGATTTTGGCCTTGTTTGTTATATAGCATTATTAAAGCTGACCAGTACACAGGAAGAAACATGTCAAACTTTGGTATGTACTTAAAATCCAAAACATTTGTGTGGAATAAAATATATACATACATGAAAAATGGGTTGATAATGATAGTCACCACATAAAGGATCAAACAAGTAAATATTTACAAAGCACTTAGAAAAACATCTACCACAAAGTAATTACTTCAAGTATTAATTATACACCTCTGGACAAATATACAAGAAAGTTGACTGATATTTCCTGCAGAGAAGGGAACCAGGGGAAGAAGGCAGGGAGGAAGACTCACTTTTCACTGCATATTATATTTACAATTTTTTACAGTGTACTTTACCTGTTTGAAACAACATCATTTACGCAGGTGAAACATAGCCAGTGACTAGAACACCTCTAGAAAATATGTAAAATAGGCAAAGTATGCTTTATGATGTTGAAAACACATAAGGTAACCCGGGTTTGCATCCCAGGTAGGTCACCTATTCACTGTGATCCCAGGTAATTGTGTTTTCCTTTCTGCAGCTACTCATCTGTGAATAGAACAATTATCATTTTGGGAATCCTTACAACACTGCCATGGGCATTGTAAAAGATGATGTTTTGGCCTACATGTTGATTTGTTGAGGAAGATTATCTCAGTCCTTGGACTGGAATAGTGGGTCATATATTCCTACACTTTTTTTGTTTTTGAGACAGAGTCTCGCTCTGTCGCCCAGGCTGGAGTGCAGTGGCACAGTCTCAGCTCACTTCAAGCTCCCCCTCCCGGGTTCACGCCATTCTCCTGCCTCAGCCTCCCGAATAGCTGGTACTACAGACGCCCACCACCACACCAGACTAATTTTTTTTTAAAATATTTTTAGTAGAGACGGGGTTTCACTGTGTTAGCCAGGATAGTCTCGATCTCTTGACCTCGTGATCTGCCCGCCTCGGCCTCCTAAAGTGCTAGAATTACAGGCGCGAGCCATGGCGCCCATATTCCTACACTTCTATGTATATATTCTTCACAGCATTTATCCACTTGTGAGTAATTAATTACATGTAATGGTGTGCTCAGTGTCTGTTTTAACTACTAGAATGTACGATCCATGAGGGAAAGGATGCTTCCTGCTTTTTCATTACTGTTTGCCTGACCTATAGTAGGGCTCACAAAATATTTGTTGATGGACTAAAATCACCCTGAACAGCACATTTATTCAGTAAATAGCACAAGGGGTTGGAGCTCCGTGTTCTCTCACTCTCCCCATTGTTCCTTCTCTACCTCCCTTCATTCTCTGTTAAAACTGTTATTTCTTTTGAACACGTGTCGCTGTGTAGTAAGCAGGGTCTTCCCATGCCTTCCAGTTTTCTCAAGTTCTTTTTCCATCCTCTACCTACATAGATATTGTCTCAGCAATGCTCAGATCATTCATAGCCTTCACTCCCTGGACTCCATCACAACCCATCACATTCATTCGGCTTGTTACTTCAGACTAATTTGGAAGGGCTGTAATGAAAATGGATGAAAGATTATAAGGACTTCAACTACCTTGATATATTTCTTTCCTGGAAAATATAATTATAATTTAAAACAATTCTATAAGTACTTTACTACAAGTAGGTCAACAAATACAAGTGAGCTGACCTTAAACACTCGGGCACACCCAAACCAAAGTGTAAAGAAGTAAAGGAATCCTGCTGTCACAGACTGCTGCAGAAATGGTCCACAAGGTTTCATTCTTCCTGGTATCCATGCCTTCAAGGAGGCCTCTCCCACACTGACTCTGAACTTGGATATAAAATTTGATGTGACCAATGAGACAAGAGAAAATATGACACCAATACGCACTGTGCCTGCACACTGGTGCTTGCTCACCCTCTTGCTGTCCTTGGAAACGGCAGTCAGCATGAAAACAAAGCCAACCTATCCTGCTGGAAGATGAGGGGCTGTGTATACCAGTTACCTGTCTCCCCAGCCAGCAACTAGTCGACCCTGAGAAGCAGAGCTGCCCAGTTGACCAGCAGCTATACACATGAGAGAGCCTAGTCAAAACCAGCAGAACTACCCCGTTGAACTGGACTTAGAAGTACAGAATCAAGACACAAATAAATGTTTTTTTGCTTTAAACCATTATGCTTTGGAGCAGACTGCTATACAGAAAAAGCCAACATAATAAAAACCGTGATTATCATCCTCTACCTTGCATCTTCAGATGCTTGCCATTTTTAGGTTTCTATTTTAGCTGCTTCAAAGTTTCACGTAACAACATCCAATCTGGGTAACTATATTAGCTGCTACACAATTGAGTGCTAACTCAAAGGAGTTTTGATTGTGATATTACTATCTGGTTGAAGACCCGGAACGTTTTCAGTGGCAGGAAATTACACCAATAATTAGCTCTATATGCCATCTCTCAGAATTATTTAGTGAGCATAAAATACATTTGAAAATATAATTTGGCCATTTGTTGGCTGAGTCTGCTTGACAGTTTAAGAAACTTTAGCTATGACCATTTTTTAAAAAAGCAAGACAGAAATTATTTCAGAAAAATCATTTGAGAAGAGTTATTTAGCCTGTATTCATACCTGAACAAGCACTGAAAATGCTAGGCCAAATATTTTTAGAGGCAGAATAGAAATGTCTTGTTATTCCCTTTCTCATTGTGAATTTCCCAGTGGTTGCTATGCCACTCAACGAGAGTATTCAGAAGAAAATATCAATGAACTAATACTGTTTCTGTGTTTAAATAAGAGAGTTGTGAAGAGGAAATGCACAGCTGAATTAATCTACATACACTGCATCCTGTGACACCACACAACTATAATTTTAATGGTCAAACAAACAGTTCTATCTCTCCAGTAAATTTGAGTTAAAGAGTTACAAAGGAACAACTTAAAAGGAAAACACAAAACAGCTCTAAATCCTGAAGCAATTATTCCTGGGAAGTTCACAGATGCAGAGACAAAATCTCCAAGATGGATCGTGACATTCTATCAGCAGTGTCTACTACTCTGTTAGCAAGGAGGAGGCCCACACTCAGGTAAAAGACAGAGACAGGGTCCTAGTGCCTTTTAGCACCATGGGACAGAGGGATGCCTAGTAGGAAAGTGAAGATCTGCTTGGCAGATGATTTCTTCTCTGTGATGTGCTCATGTTCAGTCTACTTACTAGGGCACTAAAAGTTCAATGCATCTTATCCCACATTCATGGCAGCCCTCTCTCACGGGTCCCCAAGACCACCTCCAGGCTTGATGATTCACCGGGAGAACTCATAGGACTCTGCATACAGTCATACTCATGGCTATGATTTATCACAGTGAAAGGATACAAAACAAAATTAGCAGTGGGAAAAGGGGCATGGGACCAAGTCCAGAGGATACCAGGTGCAGGCTTTCAGAGGTCTTCTCCTAGAGAACTCACACGGATTGTTGTTAATTCCCCCAGGACTGATTGTAACAACACACGTAAAATGCCATCTATCGGGGAAGCCCATCAGAGATGAAGGGCCTGAGGATTTTATTTGGTACTGGTCACGTAGGCACCCTTGCTTAGTCCATATTTAAATTCCAGGAGGAAAACAAGGGTTCAACATAAACCTTTTTTTTTTCTTTTTTTTTTTAATGCATAAATAGTTTAGGCACAATAAGCCATTCTTTATCAGGGAATGGTGAGGAACTTCCTAAAATCCAAGTTCCCAGATGCCAACCAAGGGCCAACCTTGCAAATAGGCTTTTTTCTAGGATATGCATCCTCAAGCCTGCTAGACTAACTCTTTTCTGCAGAGGAGGTGTTATTGTCATCGCCCTTTCATAGAAGAGGAAACAGATGCTCAGAGCCCAGGTTAGAAACTTGTAAAACTGGAGATTTAGAATCTCAAAACACAAGCTTTTAATCACTTGTGAGAGCAATGTATGGCTGCCCTGTATTTACCTTCTCTGCCAGTTACACCGTCCTACCCTTCTTAGGGAATCCAGTTGGTATGGATGATGAGGTTTCTTGGGTCCTGTCACGTCTCTCCAGAAATGCGCTTTCTGAGAAACTACAAACTGTGTCACTGAGCAGGTGAAGCTGAGCAGCCTCTTCCATAGAAGAAAAGATCCCTGCTGCTCAGCACCCATGTAAACCAAGGGCACAGCATACCTCCTTTCACTCCTCCGTGTCCAGCAGACCTACTTCCTAACAGCTGGGTAGGTATCTTTCAGTACAGAAAGTTAGCCACAGGTTGAAAAGCAGGCAATTCAAGAATTAATGTGAAATATTTCTTCATCTCTTTGTTTCATTATTTTATTATTATTATTATTATTATTATTATTATTATTATTTTGAGACAGAGTCTGGCTCTGTCGCTCAGGCTGGAGTGCAGTGGCGTGATCTCGGCTCACTGCAAGTTCCGCCTCCCGGGTTTACGCCATTCTCCTGCCTCAGCCTCCCGTGTAGCTGGGACTACAGGCACCCGCCACCACGCCCGGCTAATTTTGTGTGTGTGTGTGTGTTTTTAGTAGAGATGGGGTTTCACCGTGTTAGCCAGGATGGTCTCGATCTCCTGACCTCGTGATCCGCCCGCCTCGGCCTCCCAAAGTGCTGGGATTACAGGCATGAGCCACCGCGCCTGGTCTGTTTCATTATTAAACACTTTATTATTTGTATCATTATGTGAACATTCACCTGGCAGTTTGATTCAGCATTAACCAAGTTGGTTCCTTAGCTAACTAAGTTTGGGAAACAATGAATTACATAAGGTCCCTTTGTGGGACATTTCAAGGTCTTTATTATGCTAATATTAGTTTAGTTCCTAGGAGAGGATAGTAAACAGATCCCAGAATCCTTGTTTCTCAAAGTTTATTACAAAACTCACAGCAAACACTGCTTTGATGGATGGTTTCAGTCACCCTATGTTCTTCTATGAAAGGTAAGTCTTAAGTCATAGAAGAGACTGAAGGAAATCCAGATCCCCAGACTCCCATACCCCATTTCTGCTCTGACATCTTCATGGTTATCTCAGCCCTCAACCTGTTCTCAGAGACAGCCCAGCTCTGTCCCTAACTTAGTGGGTTGCCCTGCCTTAAGTGTATGCCTAGTCTAAAAGTTCCAACATGCAGGCATCTCCCAATTCAGGTCTCTATGAACAGGCATAGGGAGCAGGGAGTCAAAGAAGAAATAGCAGGCTAATGCAGCAGCACCTGGTACTATTCGAGTCATGCAGGTTGGGGTGATGGCACAGCACCTCATTAGGGACCAGAAGATGCTACTTATATAATAATCATCTAGGATGAATTGTGTGTCAGATACTGCTCTATATGTACAAATTCACATATTCTGTTTACAGCAATTTATATTGTAAGGACTATTAGTATTTCTGCTATACAGGTAAGGAAACTGAGGTCTACAGGAATTTTAAAAAATGTGCCCAAGTTCACTTAATAGGAAGGAACCGAAATGGAATTCCAAACCCGGCAGTCCACATTGTGAGGACAAACTGGTCCATGCTCTGCTGACTTGAATACTAGTCCAGTCCCCATGGTGCAGCATGCTCTGTGGCCCTGGCAGCCTCTCTCACATGGGGAGTCCTCCATTCTACATGGAGTTAACTCCAGATATGCTTGGCTCCTGTAATTGTTCGGATAACTCAATGAGAAGATAATAGAAGAAAGCCCTACAAGGGACTGGATGATCTGAATGTTGCTTCTATGATAGACAAGGGAGTGGTTAATACTGCTCATATTATCTGGTTGCAGTGGGGACTTTGCTGGTTCTTCTGAGTTGATACACTGCAACCCTCTTCCCAGCCCTGGGTTCAGTCTCTGCTCTTCTCTGTGCCTTTAAGTTGATTTCTATGACTGCATCACTAGAACTTCCTTGTCTTTGGCTTCTAGGGGGATTTGACCAATTAGAGGCAATTTGTAGGTGGAGAAAGAGGATGGGGATTTATTTCCCTGGCTTTCTTTGCACAATTCCCTGCTTTTCTTGCCAAACGTATTTCTCTGGTTTTCTTGCCAAAATTCCCCAATATGTACACGCTTCTGTTGGCATTCCCTTTTCCCTCCAGTTTTCCCTCCAGTTTTCAGTCCCTGTAGGGCTAGATACGATATCTTCCTACAGTTTTTAGTTTGTGGGTATTCCTACATTTTTTATAGGTTCTCAGAACCTTGCTTACATGTGCCAGGTAGACCCTTCTGGAGTTCACCTTCTGCTTCCCATCAGGACTCTGACTGGCACATAGCATACTTGTGGGGCTTGTGGTCCCCACTTCCCAGGATTCACCAGCAATGCCTACGGACTAGGGAATATCCACAAGAAGCCACCACCCATTAAAAGGGTCCAAAGTCTCCAATGGCCATGTGGAAACCCCTGCTTTTTGCATTTTAAAAGTATTTTTGTTGCCTTATTTTTCTCTTGGGCATAAAGCTTGAAGTGTTCAAAAAAGCAAGATGAGCATTCCGTGAAATTACTTTCTTTATGAAGTTATCTAAAAGGGTAATGACAAAAGAATTTTATCAAACAATCCTATTGCCTCCTCAGGCAGCTCATTTTCTCATTAATTTAGGATTGTGGTTGAAAGCACGGACCCAGACTTCCTGGATCTGAATCTGAGTCCTGCTACATTTATCAGTTCTGCATTCTTGGGCAACTTGCTTTGCCTCCTTTTGCCTCAGTATCCTCCTATGATAAATGGGAAGAACAATATTCTCCCCCTCAGTGTGTTGTTGTGAACATTCAGTGAACTAAGACATGAAAAGCGGCTTAGATCTGTGTCTGGCTCCTAGCAAGTGCAATCCAAATCAGGATTTTAGGGAATGGAGTAGGAACTCTGCTACAAGCCAGGTCCAATCAGTGGCTGAAGTGCCATCTCTTGTCACATCAGGTGGACACGTAGAGGTAGAGGAGTAGCTACCTGACTTCTATTACAAATCGAGAAGGTTCCAGCATTCTTCAACCTTTTCAAAACAATGACTCATGGCTCAGTCCTGTGTCCCATCCATGGTAACATTTTAAGTTTAATGACATGGATGGTGGTGATGGTCACACAAAAGTATGAATGTATTTAATGCCACTGAACAGTACAATAAAAATTGGTTAAAATGGTAAATTTTTTGTTTTGTATATTTCATGATAATAATAATAGTAATAAAAGATAATAACATGGATATGCCCCAGGAGCTTTGACTGCATGGGAGGAAGTAGTTGGCAGGCAGGAGCCATACTGAAGATGGGTTGGGGCAGGCACAGGGTGTAGTGGGGCAGGCAGAGCAGGAGTTCACCTATTAAAAAATCCTTTTGTTCATATCCCCCCTCAAAAATCTCAAATTGTAATATAACATTTGGGATTAAGAAAGACATATGTCAAACGGTGTTGGTCTAATAAAGTGAAGAGTCAATGTAATTACTGAACTATTAAGGTTTCCAGTCATTCAGCCAGCTAGAGACATAGTGGAAAGAATAAGACCACAGAATTTTAAAATGGTGACTTTAACGTACCTCTTAAGAGTGAGTCTTTTCTTATTGGCTCCTTCATGAAGAGAGATTTTTCTTTTCTTAGTCTCAGATCTATTTTCAGAACTTGGTAAATGTAATAATGGAAATTTAAGTACTTTAGAAATACATACCTGTGTTCATATAATTTAGATTTAATGACTGACCAGTCACTTACGGGAGAAAGGTGACTGTTTCAGAAATCACATTACAGAGGGGATGGCACCAACCACACCATCCCCTTTCTGAGATGTCATTGCCCAGGTATACATTCATTATAGCCTCAGAATCAAGAACAAAAGATTCTCCAGGCTTTTAGCTGTGCTGATTTTAGGGAAAATACAACTTGGATTACATATGTGGGATCCATAGGAAAATATAAAATCTTGGGATTGGTTCATCATCTAATCTAAAAATAAAGTTGTTTTCTAAAAAAAACCACATCATTATGTGTCAAAGTTGTTATAAATGATATAGTTTCCTCTCCTTGGATTCATCTATTGCAGTGTCTCCTAACAGGACCCATTGGACAGTCACTAGGTTCCACTGGGTGCTTCCCACTCCAGAAGAAACTGTATTAAAGCCTGTTGGGTCAATAAAATGATTATCCTTGTACCTGGTCCCCATTTCTATTGTACAGATGCTCTTTATCCAGTTGCTTTGTGACCTGGGCCTGTTTTTTTGACCTGTATCATAATCCAAACACACTTCCTTCTCAATAGGTGTAGAAACAGCTGTAGCCCCTTTTCTTCTTTTGTGGATCTGATTCTGGCTTCTAATTTCTACCACTGGGATGTAAACCCTGACTTCATACCTGAATCTTTGTTTCTTATTTGTCCTTCTCTACTTCTGTGAATGTCTTAGACCCTTTCCTCTGATCGTGATGCTTGAATCTTGCCTGTCTGCTGGTTTCTTCTTATCTAAGCCTTCTGATTCTGCCCTGATTCTGAAATCTGTGCCCACAGTTGGATTTAGCATATACATCCATCTGAACTGCACACTTTCTAGACCCTCAATATCATCAGACCTTTCTGCTGTAACTCAACCCCTCATCCTGGCTTCAACTCCTCACCCTGGCTTCAACTCATCCTTCTCAACTTTCTGCTATCAATATCCAGTACTGACAAAAGGCACACTATAAGGAAAACATATTTAAATTTGAATCATTTTCACATTGTCAGAATGACAACGTAATATTGAGATAATAGCAAGAAGAAAATCATGGGTTTTAGAGTACCATCAACGTAGTAAGTACTCAGAAAAACTGCATGGAAATGTGTTAAACATAACAATCAAAAGCCACTACTTCACCATGGTTTTATTCTTTACTATAAGTTTAGTTCTCCTTTATGCCAATGAGCCCAAATATGGAGACAGAACCCAAACTTCTCTCTTAAGCTCTGTGTCTATTCTTCCAAAGCTTCTCTTGGATTATTCTTATTTTTGACACTCAGCATCTCCAAAACTTAACTCATGATCTCCTACTTGCTCTACCTCTTTCTTTCATACATATTTTAATCCTTGTATAGATAGCACCACATTGCATTAAATTGCATCTGCTCCCCAGATGTTCACTACATCTATACCTCTCTCTGAATTCCCACTGTATTGGTTTCCTAAAGTTGATGTAACAAATTTCCACAAACTTAGCAGCTTAGATAATGCAATTTATTTTCTTACAGTTCGGGGTCAGAAGTATAACATGAGTCTCAATGGGTAAAAATCAAGGCATTGGCAGGGGTATGTCCCTTTCTGGAGTCTCTAGAGGAGAATACATTTCCTTGTCTCTTCCAGCTTCTAGAAGTCACTTGTATTCCTTGGCTGATACTGCATCTCTCTCTGACTGTTATTCCATCTTTCCCACTTTATTTTCCTTTTCTTTTCTTTTCCTTGTTTTCTTTCCTTTCTTTCCCTTCCCTTCTCTTCCCTTCCCTTCCTTTCTTTCTTTCTCAGGGTCACATGCTGCCCCCACCCCCACCCCCCAGGCTGGAGTGCTATAGTGTGATCTTGCTGATCTTGGCTCACTGCAACCTCCGCTTCCTGGGTTCAAGTGATTCTCTGACTTCAGCCTCCCGAGTGGCTGGGATTACAGGCATGCACCACAATGCCTGGCTAATTTTTATATTTTTAGTAGAGATGGGGTTTTGCCATGTTGGCCAGGCTGGTCTCCAACTCCTGACCTCAGGTGATCTGCCTGTCTCAGCCTCCCAAAGTGCTGGGATTACAGGCATGAGCCACCGTGCCTGGCTCATCTTTCCCATTTTCCTCTGACTCACTTGTTTTGTCTTTCTCTTCTACTTTTAAGGACTCTTGTGTTATATCGGACCAATCTGGATAATCTCCCTATTTTAAAGTTATCTTATTAGCAACAGCAATTCTACCTGCAACCTTAATTCCCCTTACATATTTCAGGGATTAGGACGCTGACATTTTGCAAGGAGGGCACTATTCTGTCTACCACACCCACTGTCACTGCTCTGTCCATGTCAGCATAATTTCTCTCCTAGTCTACTATAAAATTATCTAGTTTAGTTTCCCTTCAACTAAACTTGCCCCTGCCAAGCAGTTTTCCACCCTGTAGGCAGACCAATCTTTTGAAAAATATAAGTCTGTATCATGCTGTCTCTCTCTTAAACCTTTTCTATGACTTCTCACTGACCTTAAAAACAAAACCAAACTCCTTATCAGAGCTTACAAGGCTCTTCGGGACCACCCCTTGGTACCTCTCTAACTGCATAAATTCCTTCTCCCTTTCATTAAGCCTTACCATCCTTAGTCACCCCCATTACCTTAAAGTCCCCCATCCCCCACAACTTCGCCCTCCCCTGCCTGTCTCTACCCTCTCATCTTGGCCCTCACCCAAAGTCTCTTTTCTGGTCTCAGATCAAATGAAACTTCCTTAGGGAGGTCACTTTAGACCTCAGAATACCTTTCTTCTTAAGTGCTCCCACAGTTCCTTGTCTATTGTGCTAGAGAAAAGATTATTTCAAATTACAGACATGCATGAACACATTCTGTCTACCCTGTCCACACCACCATCATTTCTCTCTTAGGCTGCTACAAAGTTGTCTAGCTCGGTTTCCCTTCCACTAGACTTACCTGTACAAGCAGTTCTCCACACTGTAGGGAGACCAATGTTTCTAAAATGTATGTCTTGTATTATGCTCGCTCTCCTAAACTTTTTCTATGACTTCTCATTGTCATTACACACAAATCCAAACCCCTTATCCAAGCTCACAGTTGTGGATGGTTCAAACAAAAAGAAGCACACAAAGTAAAAGTTAAAAGGGAACTACTTTGTTCCTATTGCAAAGTTTCAAATTCAGACCATTTCCTATTTGTTTGTGTTATCCCTGCACACATCCTGACTTTTTATACATAAATATATGACCACTCTAAGTACACTGTGTGGAACTTGCTTTTTTTTTGAGTCATTTAGCCTATTTTGGGTGTTATGTTAAAAAAATAAAAAAGCAAACCTTGGCTATCTTTACATATCAGCACACATACCACACTTGCTTTTTATTTATTTATTTATTTATATTTATTTATTTATTTATTTATTTTTTATTATACTTTAAGTTCTAGGGTACATGTGCATAATGTGCAGGTTTGTTACATATGTATACTTGTGCCATGTTGGTGTGCTGCACCCATCAACTCGTCAGCACCCATCAATTCATCATTTATATCATGTATAAATCCCCAAAGCAATCCCTCCCCCTCCCCCCTCCCCATGATAGGCCCCAGTGTGTGATGTTCCCCTTCCCAAGTCCAAGTGATCTCATTGTTCAGTTCCCACCTATGAGTGAGAACATGCAGTGTTTGGTTTTCTGTTCTTGTGATAGTTTGCTAAGAATGATGGTTTCCAGCTGCATCCATGTCCCTACAAAGGACACAAACTCATCCTTTTTTATGGCTGCATAGTATTCCATGGTGTATATGTGCCACATTTTCTTAATCCAGTCTGTCACAGATGGACATTTGGGTTGATTCCAAATCTTTGCTATTGTGAATAGTGCTGCAATAAACATACGTGTGCATGTGTCTTTGTAGTAGAATAATTTATAATCCTTTGGGTATATACCCAGTAGTGGGATGGCTGGGTCATATGGTACATCTAGTTCTAGATCCTTGAGGAATTGCCATACTGTTTTCCATAATGGTTGAACTAGTTTACAATCCCACCAACAGTGTAAAAGTGTTCCTATTTCTCCACATCCTCTCCAACACCTGTTGTTTCCTGACTTTTTAATGATTGCCGTTCTAACTGGTGTGAGATGGTATCTCATTGTGGTTTTGATATGCATTTCTCTGATGGCGAGTGATGATGAGCATTTTTTCATGTGTCTGTTGGCTGTATGAATGCCTTCTTTTGAGAAATGTCTGTTCATATCCTTTGCCCACTTTTTGATGGGGTTGTTTGTTTTTTTTCTTGTATATTTGTTTGAGTTCTTTGTAGATTCTGGATATTAGCCCTTTGTCAGATGAGTAGATTGCAAAAATTTTCTCCCATTCTGTAGGTTGCCTGTTCACTCTGATGATAGTTTCTTTTGCTGTGGAGAAGCTCTTTAGTTTAATTAGATCCCATTTGTCAATTTTGGCTTTTGTTGCCGTTGCTTTTGGTGTTTTAGACATGAAGTCCTTGCCCATGCCTATGTCCTGAATGGTACTACCTAGATTTTCTTCTAGGGTTTTTATGGTATTAGGTCTAACATTTAAGTCTCTAATCCATCTTGAATTAATTTTCGTATAAGGAGTAAGGAAACGATCCAGTGTCAGCTTTCTACTTATGGCTAGCCAATTTTCCCAGCACCATTTATTAAATAGGGAATCCTTTCCCCATTTCTTGTTTCTCTCAGGTTTGTCAAAGATCAGATGGCTGTAGATGTGTGGTATTGTTTCTGAGGACTCTGTTCTGTTCCATTGGTCTATAGCTCTGTTTTGGTACCAGTACCATGCTGTTTTGGTTACTGTAGCCTTGTAGTATAGTTTGAAGTCAGGTAGCGTGACGCCTCCAGCTTTGTCCTTTTGACTTAGGATTGTCTTGGCAATGTGGGCTCTTTTTTGGTTCCATATGAACTTTAAAGTAGTTTTTTCCAATTCTGTGAAGAAACTCATTGGTAGCTTGAATGGGGATGGCATTGAATCTATAAATAACCTTGGGCAGTATGGCCATTTTCACGATATTGATTCTTCCTATCCATGAGCATGGTATGTTCTTCCATTTGTTTGTGTCCTCTTTGATTTCACTGAGCAGTGATTTGTAGTTCTCCTTGAAGAGGTCCTTTACATCCCTTGTAAGTTGGATTCCTAGGTATTTTATTCTCTTTGAAGCAATTGTGAATGGAAGTTCATTCATGATTTGGCTCTCTGTTTGTCTGTTACTGGTGTATAAGAATGCTTGTGATTTTCGCACATTAATTTTGTATCCTGAGACTTTGCTGAAGTTGCTTATCAGCTTAAGGAGCTTTTGGGCTGAGACGATGGGGTTTTCTAAATATACAATCATGTCATCTGCAAACAGGGACAATTTGACTTCTTCTTTTCCTAACTGAATACCCTTGATTTCTTTCTCTTGCCTGATTGTCCTAGCCAGAACTTCCAACACTATGTTGAATAGGAGTGGTGAGAGAGGGCATCCCTGTCTTGTGCCAGTTTTCAAAGGGAATTTTTCCAGTTTTTGCCCATTCAGTATGATATTAGCTGTGGGTTTGTCATAAATAGCTCTTATTATTTTGAGGTACGTTCCATCAATACCGAATTTATTGAGCGTTTTTAGCATGAAGGGCTGTTGAATTTTGTCAAAAGCCTTTTCTGCATCTATTGAGATAATCATGTGGTTCTTGTCTTTGGTTCTGTTTATATGCTGGATTACGTTTATTGATTTGCAAATGTTGAACCAGCCTTGCATCCCAGGGATGAAGCCCACTTGATCATGGTGGATAAGCTTTTTGATGTGCTGCTGAATCCGGTTTGCCAGTATTTTATTGAGGTTTTTGCATCGATGTTCATCAGGGATATTGGTCTAAAATTTTCTTTTTTTGTTGTGTCTCTGCCAGGCTTTGGTATCAGGATGATGTTGGCCTCATAAAATGAGTTAGGGAGGATTCCCTCTTTTTCTATTGATTGGAATAGTTTCAGAAGGAATGGTACCAGCTCCTCCTTGTACCTCTGGTAGAATTCAGCTGTGAATCCATCTGGTCCTGGACTTTTTTTGGTGGGTAGGCTATTAATTGTTGCCTCAATTTCAGAGCCTGCTATTGGTCTATTCAGGGATTCAACTTCTTCCTGGTTTAGTCTTGGGAGAGTGTAAGTGTCCAGGAAATTATCCATTTCTTCTAGATTTTCTAGTTGATTTGCATAGAGGTGTTTATAGTATTCTCTGATGGTAGTTTGTATTTCTGTGGGGTCGGTGGTGATATCCCCTTTATCATTTTTTATTGCGTCTATTTGATTCCTCTCTCTTTTCTTCTTTATTAGTCTTGCTAGCGGTCTGTCAATTTTGTTGATTTTTTCAAAAAACCAACTCCTGGATTCATTGATTTTTTGGAGGGTTTTTTGTGTCTCTATCTCCTTCAGTTCTGCTCTGATCTTAGTTATTTCTTGCCTTCTGCTAGCTTTTGAATGTGTTTGCTCTTGCCTCTCTAGTTCTTTTAATTGTGATGTTAGAGTGTCAATTTTAGATCTTTCCTGCTTTCTCTTGTGGGCATTTAGTGCTATAAATTTCCCTCTACACACTGCTTTAAATGTGTCCCAGAGATTCTGGTATGTTGCATCTTTGTTCTCATTGGTTTCAAAGAACATCTTTATTTCTGCTTTCATTTCGTTATGTACCCAGTAGTCATTCAGGAGCAGGTTGTTCAGTTTCCATGTAGTTGAGCAGTTTTGGTTGAGTTTCTTAGTCCTGAGTTCTAGTTTGATTGCACTGTGGTCTGAGAGACAGTTTGTTATAATTTCTGTTCTTTTACATTTCCTGAGGAGTGCTTTACTTCCAATTATGTGGTCAATTTTGGAATAAGTGCGATGTGGTGCTGAGAAGAATGTATATTCTGTTGATTTGGGGTGGAGAGTTCTATATATGTCTATTAGGCCTGCTTGGTGCAGAGATGAGTTCAATTCCTGGATATCCTTGTTAACTTTCTGTCTCGTTGATCTGTCTAATGTTGACAGTGGAGTGTTGAAGTCTCCCATTATTATTGTATGGGAGTCTAAGTCTCTTTGTAAGTCTCTAAGGACTTGCTTTATGAATCTGGGTGCTCCTGTATTGGGTGCATATATATTTAGGAGAGTTAGCTCTTCCTGTTGAATTGATCCCTTTACCATTATGTAATGGCCTTCTTTGTCTCTTTTGATCTTTGATGGTTTAAAGTCTGTTTTATCAGAGACTAGGATTGCAACCCCTGCTTTTTTTTTGTTCTCCATTTGCTTGGTAGATCTTCCTCCATCCCTTTATTTTGAGCCTATGTATGTCTCTGCATGTGAGATGGGTCTCCTGAATACAGCAGACTGATGGGTCTTGACTCTTTATCCAGTTTGCCAGTCTGTGTCTTTTAATTGGAGCATTTAGTCCATTAACATTTAGGTTAATATTGTTATGTGTGAACTTGATCCTGCCATTATGATATTAACTGGTTATTTTGCTCATTAGTTGATGCAGTTTCTTCCTTGCCTCGATGGTCTTTACATTTTGGCATGTTTTTGCAATGGCTGGTACCGGTTGTTCCTTTCCATGTTTAGGGCTTCCTTCAGGGTCTCTTGTAAGGCAGGCCTGGTGGTGACAAAATCTCTAAGCATTTGCTTATCTGTAAAGGATTTTATTTCTCCTTCACTTATGAAACTTAGTTTGGCTGGATATGAAATTCTAGGTTTAAAATTCTTTTCTTTAAGAACGTTGAATATTGGCCCCCACTCTCTTCTGGCTTGTAGAGTTTCTGCTGAGAGATCTGATGTTAGTCTGATGGGCTTCCCTTTGTGGGTAACCCGACCTTTCTCTCTGGCTGCCGTTAAGGTTTTTTCCTTCATTTCAACTTTGGTGAATCTGGCAATTATGTGTCTTGGAGTTGCTCTTCTGGAGGAGTATCTTTGTGGTGTTCTCTGTATTTCCTGAATTTGAATGTTGGCCTGCCCTACTAGGTTGGGGAAGTTCTCCTGGATGATATCCTGAAGAGTGTTTTCCAACTTGGTTCCATTTTCCCCCTCACTTTCAGGCACCCCAATCAGACATAGATTTGGTCTTTTTACATAATCCCATACTTCTTGCAGGCTTTGTTCATTTCTTTTTCTTCTTTTTTCTTTTGGTTTCTCTTCTCGCTTCATTTCATTCATTTGATCCTCAATCGCTGATACTCTTTCTTCCAGTTGATCGAGTCGGTTACTGAAGCTTGTGCATTTGTAATGTATTTCTCGTGTCGTGGTTTTCATCTCTGTCATTTCGTTTATGACCTTCTCTGCATTAATTAGTCTAGCTATCAATTCTTCCACTCTTTTTTCAAGATTTTTAGTTTCTTTGCGTGGGGTACGTAATTCCTCCTTTAGCTCTGAGAAGTTTGATGGACTGAAGCCTTCTTCTCTCATCTTGTCAAAGTCATTCTCTGACCAGCTTTGATCCCTTGCTGGCAATGGGCTGCGCTCCTTTGCAGGGTGAGATGCGCTCTTATTTTTTGAATTTCCAGCTTTTCTGCCCTGCTTTTTCCCCATCTTTGTGGTTTTATCTGTCTCTGGTCTTTGATGATGGTGACGTACTGATGGGGTTTTGGTATAGGTGTCCTTCCTGTTTGACAGTTTTCCTTCTAACAGTCAGGATCCTCAGCTGTAGGTCTGTTGGAGATTGCTTGAGGTCCACTCCAGACCCTGTTTGCCTGGGTATCAGCAGCAGAGGTTGCAGAAGATAGAATATTGCTGAACAGCGAGTGTACCTGCCTGATTCTTACTTTGGAAGCTTCCTCTCAGGGGTGTACTCCACTGTGTGAGGTGTGGGGTGTCAGACTGCCCCTAGTGGGGAATGTCTCCCAGTTAGGCTACTCAGGGGTCAGGGACCCACTTGAGCAGGCAGTCTGTCCCTTCTCAGATCTCAACCTCCGTGTTGGGAGATCCACTGCTCTCTGCAAAGCTGTCAGACAGAGTCGTTTGCGTCTGCAGAGGTTCTGCTGCTTTTTTGTTGTTGTTATTTGTCTGTGCCCTGTCCCCAGAGGTGGAGTCTACAGAGACAGGCAGGTTTCCTTGAGCTGCTGTGAGCTCCACCCAGTTTGAGCTTCCCAGGGGCTTTGTTTACCTACTTAAGCCTCAGCAATGGTGGGCGCCTCTCCCCCAGCCTCGCTGCTGTCTTGCAGTTAGATCACCGCAGACTGCTGTGTTAGCAATGAGGGAGGCTCCGTGGGCATGGGACCCTCCCGGCCAGGTGTGGGATATATTCTCCTGGTGTGCCCGTCTGCTTAAAGCGCAGTATTGGGGTGGAAGTTACCCGATTTTCCAGGTGTTGTGTGTCTCAGTTCCCCTGGCTAGGAAAAGGGATTCCCTTCCCCCTTGCGCTTCCCAGGTGAGGCGATGCCTCGCCCTGCTTCAGCTCTCGCTGGTCGGGCTGCAGCAGCTGACCAGCACCGATTGTCTGGCACTCCCTAGCGAGATGACTCCAGTACCTCAGTTGAAAATGCAGAAATCACCGGTCTTCTGTGTCGCTCGCGCTGGGAGTTGGAGACTGGAGCTCTTCCTATTCGGCCATCTTGCTCCACACCCCCCCCCCCGACACTTGCTTTTTAAAGTCTCCATAGCATTTTATAAAATGCAATGTAGTATAATTCATCTATTGATTCTTTTATTGATTAACATTTAAGTTTTGGGGCTCTTAAAAACACCATTGCTGTTAGAACCCTGCCAGGTGTATCATTCTCCATAAATATGAGCAGGTCTGTGGCATAGATTGTCAGGTGTGGAAATAATGGAGGGAAGGCATATGTATTAGTTTCCTAGGGCTGCCAAAACAAAGTAACACAGATTGGGTGGCTTAAGCAAGATAAATTTTGTTCTCATTTCTGGAGGCTGGAAGTCCAAGATCAAGGTGTCGGGAGGGTTGGTTTCTTCTGAGACTGAGATTTCTCTCCTTGGCTTGTAGATGATGTCTTCCCCCTATATATGACTGTGTCCAAGTTTCCTTTTCTTATAAGGACATAGGCCATATTAGATTAGGGGCCAAACTAATGACCTCATTTTAATTTAATCATCTCTTTAAAGTCCATATCTCCCAAATTCAGTCACATTTGGAGGCATTGGAGGTTAGGATTTCAATATATGAACTGGGGAGGTGGACGGCATTCATCCCATAAAAGCAAGCATGTTTAAAACTTTTTAAAATGCTAGCAAGTTGCCTTTCAGAAAGCCTAGATACTTTCCTTTCCTACCAACATTGTTGGAAATCAAAGTTGGTCTTCCTTAGCAAGTAATAAGCTCCTTAAGGTCATCTTGATCTTATCTGTGCCCGGCACATAGCAGACGGGCAATAACATATGTTGAATGAATAGTCACTGAGACAAAACATTTCCCTTGATAGAGACAGTCCATGGTTCAAGCAGACTGGCTTCTAACAAGCAGGCAGCACACAGGGTGAGATCAACAGTATATGACAGGAATGCATCCCAAATGCTTCTAAGGAACCCAGATAAATGCACAGCTTTTCAGGGACAGAGTGGGAGAGAGAGGACCCAGTCCTTTTGGATTTTTTTCCTGGTATGTTTTTATCACTCCTCCAAAAATGTTAATTAACTACTTGCTGTATACCAAGCACTATAGGCAAGGCAGTGGTGATCAAGACCTTATAGAGTGGAAGGGAGAAGAAAAAACAAGCACAGTGAAGTCTAGAGTCAGTCTTCTGGGTTCAATCCTTTGCTCTTCTACTTACTGGGGGAAATTACTTAATCTTTTTATGCCTCAGCTTTTTAATAAAGTGCAACTAATTAATATCTATGTCAAAAGGTTGTTGTGAATATTTAATGAGTTAACACTTGTTAAGCACATGAAACACTGCCTGGCATGGAATGAGCATTCCATAATTGTTAGCTATTATTATTGTAAAGGAAAGAAATAAAATGTTACAGAGATAAAGGGCCCACAAATCTCTCCATACTATCTTCACAACTTTCTGTGAATTTGTAATGTTTTAAAAAGTACACATATAAATGTACATTTTACTTTAATTGTACCCCCCATAGTTACATCTTACATAGTTAGGGTACCATATCAAAACCAGGACTTTGGCATTGGTACAATGTATGTATATATGTCTATTCCATTTTATCACATGTAGTGATTCCTGTAACTACCAGCACAATCAGTGTATAGAACTGTTCTATCTCCACAAAGATGTGCTATCCTTTTAAAGTCACATGTTCCCTCACTACCCCCACCATCGCTAAGCCCTGGCAACCTGTAATCTGTTTTCTATCTTCACAAATGCATAATATTGAGACTGTTATATGAATGAAATAATAGACTATATGACCATTTGGGATGGTCCTGTTTCCCTCTCAGCCCAAGGCCCTTACACTCCATCCACATTGTTGTATGTATCAATAGTTCATTCTTTTTTATTGGTGAATAGTATTTCATGGCATGTATGTACCATACTTTGTTAAACCACTCACTGAGGGATAGTTTGGTTGTTTCTAGTTTTTGGCTATTACAAATAAAGCTGGTATGAATAATATTGTACAGGTTATTTTTTGATCACTTGTATTACTAATATTTTTATATTGGTTACATATTAAAGTGGTAAACATTTTGGATAAAATGAAACAGATTAATTAAAATTAGTTTTACCTCTTTTATATTTCAAAATATGACTACTAGAGTATTTAAAATTGAAGATGTACCTTATATTATATTTCTACTGGACAGCATTATGAAAATGTAACTTGTAGGAGAGCAGCTGCATGCCTACTTGTGATACAGATATTGGGTTGAGAATGCTTTGAGTTCAGCCTTTATGGATAAGAAGGGGCAGGTCTTGTGAACTTGAGACAGAGCATTCCAGGCAAAAGTAACCAAGGATAAAGTACTCAAGAGAGAAAAGGATTTACCTTGTTCAAGAAACAAAACCAGCTCCTGTGGCTGAAGCAATACTTATTTAAGAAGGGAATGAAGTGGTCCACCATTTGTAAACATTGTATAGATAGTCCCAGATTCTCCAGTTTTTAAAAATGTTTTACATCAATGACACTAACATCCAAATACGCCCATCCACTTTCTGAAGGTAATGAATAGGAAAACTTGATAAAGTATTTTCACAGTAAGTCTTTTAGTGAAGTAGGGTTTCCCTAAACAGATACTGGCCCATAATTTAATCCTGGAAATACCACTGTTATTTGTTTGTTTAAAACTTACTGGGAATTATGAGTAGATTAGTTGATCAGTTAGTTTTTGCTGCATATCACACCATCCCAACACTTAGTGAGTTAAAATGACAACCATTTATTTGGTCCCAAATATTGTGGGCTGATAATTTGTGCTGGGTCCAGTAGGGTGGTTCTTATGGTCTTGCCTGTGCTCATTCATGTGTTCTGTGGTCAGCTATGGGTTGTCTGGAAACTGACTGGTCTAGGATGGCCACATGAACTCTTATCTTTCAGCAGGGTAGCATGGGCTTGTTCTTGTGGTGGTATCAGGGTTCTGAGAGGGCACAGATGTAATACCTCTTGAGACCTAGGCTAGGAAAAGGCATGTAAGATTGATTCCACTAGCTTCTATAACCAATGCAAGCTCTAAGACCAGCCTAGATTCAATGGGTGGGAAAATTAGTCTGCTTTTCAAAAGGAGGAGCTTCAATGTCACATTGCCAATGATTGGCTACTGTGAGACATAAAGAATTAGGACTATGTTTGCAAACGACCACAGTAAGTAAAAGTGGCATGCTGCTAAGTGGTTAAAAACTGGCTCTGGAAAAGGGGGAAACAAACCCTGATTATAATGTCTGTCAACTTTTATCGTGCAAGTACTTTCACACAGCTAATTTCAAGCTACCATTGTGACATTGCTGAACATTTTTTTAATTGAAAAAAATATTTTTAAAGATGAGCACAATTGGCTCTCACAAGCTCATGTGAGCCAGCTCCAGCATACACTAAGAATAAACTCTAATTCTGGTAGTTGGCAAAGGAATGCTGTAATTTCTGGAACTCACCACTCAAGATACCACACTGAAATCTTCTGCCCTCTCTTAAAAAGGCAATTTCAAGGAGCTACATGTCCCAGCAACAGGCAAAAAGTCCCCCAAATAATTGGGTATAAAGACTTTAGAAGTCTGCAACAGTAACTATGAGATATGTGGCAGGTGTCGTTCTCATCTAATTATCAATCTTCTCAGGTGATTGAAAATAGTATTGTGGGTGTGTGTGCAAGTGTACACACAGCTGGCAATCAAAATGAGACCTTCCATATATCATAATTGGAAACACTGTCAAGTTTAACAACAACGGAGCCTGCTTTCTTTCCTTCAGTCTTCAAGAAGATCCAAACTGATGCATAGGAATTTCACATCGAGCCAAATAACTTTATGTAACCTTAATTTTGCTTTATTTAGATTGGTCAAATGGGATACACAAACAGTTGCCTAATTCTGCTCTTTTCCATCTGAGGGTCATATGCTAGCACCACCTCCTGGTGAGAAGATGGGCTTCATATGGGCAACTGCAATGGTGTTTGACTTATTTCCAAAAATAAGTTACTGCTACCACTTGTTTGAAAACCTCAGAGCTGTATATTTTCTTAAAGTTGTAGGAGAAATAAGTTGTCAAGCTGGCCACTTTTTTTTTTTTTTCTTGAGACTGAGTCTCGCTCTGTTGCCCAGGCTGGAGTGCAGCGGCGCGATCTCCACTCACTGCAAGCTCCGTCTCCTAGGTTCAAGCCATTCTCCTGCCTCAGCCTCCCGTGTAGCCAGGACTACAGGCGCCCGCCACCAAGCCTGCCTATTTTTTTTTTTTTTTGTATTTTTAGTAGAGACGGGGTTTCACCATGTTAGTCAGGATGGTCTCGGTCTCCTGACCTCGTGATCCACCCGCCTTGGCCTCCCAAAGTGCTAGGATTACAGGCGTGAGCCACAGCGCCTGGCCAAGTTGGCCACTTTTAATGCCATTGATTGTATGAATTTTAAACAATAGAGTATTGGGTGTAAGAAACTTTCCCATTGAAAAAGACTGGGCCAAATAAGAAGGGAATTTGCTGTTATGAGTAAAGAATGGAATCTTCTTAGTAGTTAAATACTAAAAAGTTGTAGTACAATTTTAGATAAAAAAAATCACAGTTCTTGGACTTTTTTTGGTTTGTTTCTTTCTTTAAACCACTAGAATCTATCATTGGATATTGCCTTGTCCCCAAACAATTCAACATTCTGAGCAAATAGAAATGGTAGTCCTGTTGACATGTCAGCTTCAAACTGAACTTTCCATGCATAGAAACCCCTGCTATAGTGTATAAGTCTCACCTTCTGGCTCTTCTCTTCATATTTGCTTCTCCATGAGAGCAGGTAAGCCAAAGGGGAAGGGCAAGAATGGGCTTGGTTTGTCCAGCCTAAGTCAGAAGAACTGAGAGTCCCAATAAGAGCAGCAAAAACAACAATAACTAGCCTCTGACTGTCACTCCCTTCCAAATCTGAAGTTGCCCACTTCTATTGTAAAATATTTTCAGATCCTCACTTACAGCCTGCCACCTGGGGCTCTCAAACCCCAGAAGAACCTGAGGATAATGCTGGCATGAGGGGGATAAAGGCAACCAGGGCACTAAAGACTTTCAGAATTATACAGCAAAACAGAGGCACTGCACGTGGATTACACGGTAAACTGGCTGTGTGCAAGTGAGAAGTGATTCACATTCCAAGCAAAAATCTGTGGTAGATTAACATTATTTTAATTTTCTCTCCATTCTTTCTTCCCTTAGGCCTCTCTCCATCGTTTCTTTGACAAATATTTTACTGTGCACCTGCTGAAGCCAGGTACTGTCCATGGTACTGAAGACGCAATAGGGAAGCAGACAAAGATCCTTACCACCCTTATGGGGCTCTCATGATAGGAGAGAAAACAATAAACAAGTAAATAGGCAAATTACGTAGTATATTAGAAGATGATAAGGCCCGGGAGAAAAAAAATAAAAGCAAAAAAGGGAATAGTGAATGCTGTGGCAGGGGAATAGAATTTTTATATTGTGTGGCTAGGGATGAGAGGATGTCCCTAAGAAGGTGATAGTTGAGCAAATATTTGAAGGTAGAAAGGATGCAATTCATTAGAGTATCTGGCCAAAGCGTTCTAGTAAGGGTCAACAGCAAGTGCAAAGACCTGGACAGGTGGATATGCCTGGTGGGTTCAAGGAATAGCAAAGAGGCTTGTGAACCTGAGGAAGGGTGAGCAAAGAGCCAAACAGAGGGACATGAGACCGAGATAGAAAGGAAGCCAGGCTACATAGGGCAGTAGTTCTTCAAGTGTGGTCCCAGATCAGCAACATCGGCATCACTGGGGAACTTGTTTAAAAATGCAAATTTTGGAGTTCCACCACAAACCTACTGACTTAGCAGCTCTGAGGGGTGGGGTAGGGAGACTCAGCCACCCATTTCAGTGAAGTTTTCCAGATGATTCTGATGTGCACTCAAGTCTGAGAAGCAGTGATTGAGGGCATCAGCTGCCACTGCAGGGCTTCAGATTTTTTTCTCTGAGTGGAATGAAAATTGATTTGATTGTTTAATTACTTAATCTAAAACAAAGATTTGAGTTTTGATGTAATTAAGTGATTGTATGTTTTCTAGGTATATTCATTTTCCTAGACAATGTTGGGGCTCAGAGACTAACAACCCAAAATATGGCATTTGGACATGCTGAACTGAAGAAGCTTCAAGGATTCTCTGGCCTCCCTCCACCACCCAAAATCTCTCCCAAAGAAGATGAAGTTCCTTTATCTGCCTAAGATCCAGACCCACCAAGGTGAACAATTGTTTTTTCTTCCTTTCCCTGTTATCTCATTATCTGTTGCAGAAAAGTTGAGCAAGATGTGACCACACCTGAGCAGACCTTTTTATGGGCATAATGAATTGTCTCCAATGATTATTTAAATTCCAGAGAGGGCTATTTACAAATTGATATTTATTCCCCATTCTATCATTTATTGCCCCTCAATAGAATTCTTCTCCCACCTCTCATAACTGGTCTTACCAGGATACAAGCTCCCATTCTTTCTTTAACCTCAAGATAAAATATAAGTTTCTGTAACCTGTTGGAAGAGGAGTCTTCATTCTAAAGGCATTTATTTAATGCCTCTACTAAAGGCATTAAATAAATTTGTATGTCTTTTCTCCTATTAATCAATCTTCCTCATGTCAGTCAGTGATTTTTCAGTGAATCTTTAGGGGCCAAAAGCCTATGGCTCCTACAGCTACAAAAGATAGCACAGTGAAATGATCATTTAGGATATGTCTCCTTAGCATGGTCTCCTGGGGACTTTCTTCAGCCCCTCTGGGCGCTTCTCTGGACAATAGCTGGTCCTGGAAGAGAGAAGGCCCTTCTGATAACTATATGCTGCAGTAAAAACTTAGGTTTATTGTAGATATCTTTTACTATGATTCTTGAATAATTTTGGCATTGGAATTTTAATATATCTAATTTATAATTTAGCATAACTTGGTGCCTATGTGATGGGAAAATCAGCAAAATATTGTCAGTGCTATACACCATGCATTGGGAATTAATAGCAATTGCATGTCCAACTGTGATCACTTCTTGGTCATTTTTTCTAAGATAACATGATGATATTCACCATGTTTAATATGATTATGGGAATGCTGCTGTAGGATGATGGCTCTAACAAAAAGACTACCTGAAATATCACCAGCAACAACAGCAACAAAAGCTTCACAATGTATATGGATTTCACACGCTCCCCTTTCTGTAATATAGAACTCACCCTAGAAATTAGGTGCCCAGCTCCCTTTGCATCCAAGTATTGCCATGTGACTCATCCTGGCCAATAGCATGTGCACAGAAGTGCAGTAATTCACTTCCAGATTAGGGATTTTATGTTGGCCGGATGCAGAGAAGAATGAAGTGCAGGGGTGGTGGTAAAACTTCAAGGTAGAAGGTGCCTGAATCCCTCAACTATTGTATGGAGGAGATCCACTTGCTGACCAGGAGCACCTGCACTGGGCTTCATGCAAGAAAGAAATTAAATTCTACTGGACTAAACTAATGAAGTTCTGGGGTTTAGTTGTTATGTAACAATGGACATTACCCTAATACACTTGTCATTTTCTTTTCTGATAACAACACTATGCTGTCAGCATAGTGAGGCATTAGCCTCACATCAAAGAGAAAAAAATCTGAGTATCAGAATGAAATCACTTGCCTAAGGTACTCAGCTAGCTAGTGGCAGATACAGGATTCATGTCAAACTCCCTTGGCTCTTAATATATGTTTATTACATTATATTTAGTAAGCCAAAGAATGAAATGCAAATATAAAATGGCAACAATGGTGGTTATTAGCCACTATGTGAATTTTCAGCAGTAACATTTTTAAGGAAGATTGTCAACAGAGTTGTTAATAAAATCATCACATAGTTTAGAAGATGGATTCTATTGTAATATATTACAGCAGATTAAGTTTTGTTCCTTTGAATGTATAAATCAATGAAGGCAAAACCATTGCAATGGTAAAATCTGAAGTGTTTTGGGGCAATATTTTGTTTTTACCCAACCTTGATTTTAGTCTAAAAGTTTTACATTCCTACAAAGCAATCCTACCATGTGACTGGCAGCTTGGTCTGGTAAAATAATCTCGAGGAAGGAAATATTGCTAGAATAATAACTCCTAATTTCTGTGCTTGAAGCTGTGTCCAAGAGGTATTTAATGTGAAGTTTCTAGCGAAGTTTATTAAATAGCATTGTCATTTCCCTCCCTCTGTTATGCATAATAATAAACCTTTGAAATTCAAATCTTTGAAAAATGCCAAAATTCATTTCCCTCTCCAACTTGATACTACTGTTTAATTTGGGTAAGTTGGTAGAACAGTGGGATTTCAGTCTCTTTTAAAATGGAAAGGGGCTTATTGCTCCTACTTTCAATAATGTCAGATTTATGAAATATGTAAACTCAGCAAAAATTACCCTTCTCTTTGGAAATGTAAGACAGGACTACACTTTCAAGACCATATCCAGCAGGCTTTTTCTGAGCTCTCGAGTAAAGATAAGGAACCTTACATTACCATTGAGAGGGTCAGTTTTAAAATATATTCCCTCAGTAGGAGAAGAGGCGAACTTTTTGAATAACAAGAGTGTTTAAAGATATTGCTTTATATTTCTACTTTTCTATGTGTAACTGGCTTTTGTTGCCTCCTGTTTAAGAGTCACAAACTAGAAATTATCCATAGGCTCATCAGTAGTAAAATGCATAAATAAATGGGGGTATATTCCTACATTGCAATGCTACATAGCAGGGAGAAAGAACCATTTGGAAAAGTTCAATGAATTCCACAAACATAAAGTTGATTGAAAAAAAAGGCAGCTACAAATAAGTCCATATTTTATCTTATGATGGGGGATTTTATAAATAGGTCACAGGCAGAAAGTCCCTTCCATCAAGATTACACTGTACTATGGAGAGAGCCCCAGACAACATATCAGAATGGTCAACATAGAGTGAAGTCTCTTCTCTGGGGCTCAATTTTCTCACCTGAGCAGGGCTCCATAGATCCTAACCAAGAGCATAGAGCTTTAATGTAAATTGAAAGGAGCTCAGCATTTCCTTTTGTCTCTAAACTGTTCAATGGGTTGACACCCTCTTTATAAAGAACATGAGAAAAGTCATCACAAGAAATGCTTCAACCTCCAATGGTTCTCTCCAGTAAATCAGACCTCAGTCAGTCCCATCCAGCTCTAAAATTCTATGATTCTTAGCTGTTTTGGGAATCAGGACTGTGGAAATCAACAAGGCATGTATCAAAAATGGCTGAAAAACTGCAATATTACAGTATCTATACTGTATTATCTACCCAGAAACAAACATTTTGGTTGCACAATGGAACTTTGTCGGATATCCTTTAAACCTTAGGGAACATCATTTTGTTTTTACAAAATAACCAAGAGATTTGCTGCTGTTGTTGTTTTTAATTATTTCACCCACATTCTTCTGTAGTTATAGTCTTGTGTCCTTAGTAGTACCAAAGGCAATATTCATGCTTGGATGATAGTTATTGTTTTAAAAAATGGTTCACAGCCTTCAGCTTCATATTATGTATTATAGCCTCATAAATACAAGGTTAAAAGACATTACAATCAGAAAAACATCCATTGAGATGCTGCTTTCACCCATAAATGTCTAATTATTTTACTGAAAAAAAAAAAGAATCCCTCAAAAAATGGGTATGGGAAGTATATTTTGGTAGTAAAACTTGTGAGTCTTTTTTCTTTCTTCTTCTTCTTCTTCTTGTTTTTTTTTTTTTTTAATAAGCAGAGTCTTGTTCTGTTGCCCAGGCTAGAGCCATGATCATGGCCTTGAATTCCTGGGCTTAAGTGATCCTCCCACCTCAGCCTCCCAAGTAACTGGGACTATAGGTGCACACCATCATGCCTGGCCAATTTTTTCTATTTTTTTTTTTTTGTAGTGATGAAGTTTCCCTGTGTTGCTTAGGTGGGACTCAAACTCCTGAGCTCAAGAGATCCTCCCACCTTGGCCTCCCAAAGTGTTGGAATTACAGGCATAAGCCACTGTGCCTGGCCAACTTGTGTGACTTGAAGGGACAACTGGATAGTCACCATTGTGTATTAGTTATTAAAGCACTGAGTTATTTGATAAAGCAGGAAATGAGGCATTCAATTTAATATCTCATCCACCCACTACCCCAGGCCCTCAAATCCTTTCCTCCTGGCCCATGAATGCTGGCTGGAAACTTTAATTTTCAAACTCCCTTGCTGCTAGTTGTGAACATGTGGTGAAATTCTTGCCATTAAGATAAGTGGAAATTATGTGTGACTTCTAGGTTTTCTTTCTTTATTTTTTGAGTCAGGGTCTTGCTCTGTCACCCAGACTGGAGTGCAGTGGCACAATCACAGAACACTGTAGCCTCAATCTCCTGGGCTCAAGCCATCTTCCCACCTCAGTCTCCTGATTAGCTGGGACTACAGGTGCTCCCCACCAGGCTTCGCTTTTTCTTTTCCTTCCTTCCTTCCTTCCCCCCTTCCTTCCCCCCTTCCTTCCTTCCTTCCTTCCCTCCCTCCCTCCCTCCCTCCCTCCCTCTCTCCCTCCCTCCCTCCCTCCTTCCTTCCTTCCTTCCTTCCTTCCTTCCTTCCTTCCTTCCTTCTTTCCTTTCGATGGGGTCTTGCTATGTTGTCCAAAAGCTGACCTTGAACTCCTGGCCTCAAGCAATCTTCCTGCCTTGGTCTCCTAAAGTGCTGGGATTACAGGTGTGAGCCACTGTGCATGGCTGGTCATCTTTCTAAAGTTACAGAAATGCTTGCCCAGGACTTGGTCCCTATTTTTCCTTCCCACTGCTTAGAAATGGTGATAATTAGAAGAGCCTTGGAAACCATATCTTAAGGATGGCAGAGCCTCTCAGTTTGACTGGAACCCTGGGTTATGTTGTGGAACAGAACCTGTCTCCACGGCCCAGGCCATTAAGAAAGAGAAATAAGCCTCCATCTTTAATGTATAGGATGTTTTAAGACTCTTTGCTATAATATCTCAGTCTTTTCCTTAACTAGCCTGCCAGGAAAGTACTTTCTGTTTAGCTGTAAATGAGCTGAAGAAGAAGGGAAGGAGGAAGGGAAAAAAGTTCAGCACTATTTCTCAGAATAACAGAAATAAGAAAGAATCCAATATAACTTAACAAAGATATTTACACACATGCACTCCTTTTGAGGGCATAACTTGAGTCATATAATTGAAATTGGCCATTTACTGTATTGAAAGAAGCATCATATAGCCTCCTAACTGCCCACACTAAGCCACTAACAGCAAGCTGGAGTCCAGTGAGAATAACAGAAAGTATGAAAGGGCAGGCATCATTCTTCAATACAGTGGGAATTTGGAAAAAAAAAAAAAAAAAACTTCAACAAAAGCACAACACCACCAAAAGGCAGCATCAAAAAAAGAAAAAAAAAAAGAAAGAAAAAACCACAAAAACCAAAACAGAAAGCAAAACCAAGTAGGAAATACTACATTTTGAGTTATGACATTAGATTGCCTGATCAATGATACCCATTTCCTTGTTCTCCAAGTGGCCTTCTTACTTCTGGCTACAATATCTCCCCACTTCCACCACCACAAGCTCAGATGAACAATGAAAAACAAAACAAAATGCAAAACAAAACAAAACAAAATAGCAAAAAGTTGTTGAGTGCTTTGTATGTGTGTTTGTATCTGTGTGTATGTATAGGTATGCAGATTGTCACATTGATTTTTAGCATAACTCTATGAGATATGGATGAGCATTGTTATTATTCTTAGTTTTAGATGAAAAGATGACAGCCTCACAGTGAATCAGTGACAGATCTAGTCTTTGACATGCTTAACCATGATGCCACATTTCTCCTTCTCAGCCAGGACAGAGTGTGATAGATTAAACATGGCTGCAAATTTTGTGTCCCTTCTTTCATTAAGATGTAAAGTAGGTTGGGTGTAGTGGCTCATATCTGTAATCTCAGCACTGAGGAAGCTGAGGCTGGTGGATCACTTGAGGTCAGGAGTTTGAGATCAGCCTGGCCAACATGGTGAAACCCTATCTCTACTAAAAATACACACATCAACTGGGCATGGTGGTGTGCACCTGTAATCCCAGCTACCTGGGAGGCTGAGGCAGGAGAATCATTTGAACCTGTGAGGCAGAGGTTGCAGTGAGCTGAGATCATGCCATTGTACTCCAGCCTGGGTGACAACAGCAGAGCTCCATTTCAAAAAAAAAAAGAAAAAAAAAAAAAAAAAAAAAAAGAATGTAGAGTATAGTTCTCCTCCTCTTCAGCCTGGAATGCCTATAGTGACTGTGGCAGAGTTATGTTTTGCCAGTCTATGTTCAGGCCCTAAGAGACTAGTAGCTTCCATTTACTACCTCCTAGAGCACTTGCTCTTAGAGTATTGAGTTCAACTACCCTGAGGCCATCACACTGCATTAGCCATGTACAAGTGCTCCAATCAACAGTCCCAGCTGAGCCTAACCCTTCACCTGTTCCCACCAAGGTCTACATATGTGAAGCTATCTTGGATTTTCCAGAAAGTTCATCTTCTAGTTGCATACCACCGGGGAAGCTATAACAGTATCTTGTGGAGTATAAAAATCACCCAACCAAATGTTGACCAAAGTCCTGACCCACAGAATCATGAGGTATCATAAAGTTGTCTTTGTTGTAACAACTAAGTTTTGGGGTAGTTTGTTACACAGCAGTAGATGACTAGAACATAGAATTTCCTAACTTAAAGCCCATAATGTATATATGCAGATTTATATATGCGTGTTTATTCCAAATGGTTTCACATATGAAATGATAAATTGTTGCATTCTCTGTTAACACCCTTTCAAAACATTTCCTGCCTAACGTGTTTAATAGTATCTAAAATCACTTAGTAATAGTAGCTTGCTAGTATTAAGGTTATTCGTTTTTGAATATACAGTTTATAATTATACCAAATAGATCAGAAGCTGAGAAATGGAAATTTGAGTAGAATCTCCTTGAACCATTTGAGTCATGATAGCCTCCACTAAGAACAAGAGGAAAGAACTATTTTCCTTAAGAATTGCTTTTTCACAAAATTTGTCTCTAAGTCATGTGTTGGGGTATCCCTCTAAGAACTTAAATTCATAGTTGTCTCATACAACCTCAGATAATAGCACATGTACTCCTAAATTCATACTGAAAGCACATAAATCCAACTGAAGTGGTGATAGAAACCTAAACATAAAGCATGTACACATCTATGTCTTTGTTTTTTTCAGAGGAAATCTTGAGCCTAATGGAATATTTTCATTTTTTGCCTTTGTGATATGTTGCCTGCAGAATGTGTAAGGGAGTTCATTCTTGTCTGAATTTAAATCCTTCATGGTTAGATGAAAAATATAATGTTACATTTATACACAAAGATGATATCTACCTGCCTTCAGCAGGATGCCAGATCGTGAAGGCTGAGTCATCCACTCTTTTTCCTTTGCCCTTTCTTATAATGAAGGAAAATAGCCAGGATTAGATAAGGGAGTCAACAGATGGACCAGTAACAAGGGAACTGGCCACCTGGAAAGGGAACCTGTGAATTTTATGAGAGCATAACACTGAGAACGAGAACCACACTTTTGCACATTGGAGTGGCATGCTCAAACCAATAAACAAAAGCAACTTTTAGAAGTGGTATTAGCTGTTCCTGGATACCAGGGTGCCATTTACTTCACTGACATCATCACCTCTGTTCTACTGATAAATTTTATTAACATGCTTTCAGTTTTGTTAATTTGATCTGCATCTATTAAGGCAGTTACCTAAGTGCAGAAACAAAAGGGAATATCCACTTCTATACTGGGCATTGCTAGGGAAGGCATGAAGAGCTTGCATGCAGATCAGCACTGACTCAGTGGGCCTCCCGGTGCCCAATATCATGGCCTATTCGAGAGATCTTTTCCTTGGATCCATAGGATCATAAGGGACATTTTTAACGTATAATGGAACACAAAATCCAACCTTGTGCTGATTGTAGAATCAGTGGACATGTCTATAATAAAAGCCATTTACAATAAATATGGTTTATATTTATAATTACACATGTTGTAATGCAATATATGTAATACATCTTTTAAGACATACATAGAAAATATTCAAACAGTGGGCAATATCCATTTTTGGAGGTAAAATGTCATTTGGTTTTTATTTTAGATCTAATAAAAAGTGTATTTAGGATGGTTTCTCTTGAACTCAGATTACCAATATATTTACTTGCTAGTTTCTATTTCTTATATACTTACCTATATACACATGACAGTGTTAGATATATAACAAGCCTCCTTCTAGAAATATCTTAAAGAAACCAAATTTCCCTTTTTAACTTTTATTTTAAGTGATTATGCTATTTTTAAGTGGTTCACATATGCTTTTTCTTCTATATTTAGGTGCAATCATGTTAAAAGTCCTCCTCTACTGTGCTAGGACTAGAACTTCTTCTTGGATTAAAATTTGGATAAATCTCTTATGGTGATTTTTGTAGGAAGGTATATCAAAAAATAATATTGTTTTTCTCAAGAAAAAGAGAGAAGGGCTTTATCTATCAACATCTAGGCAACATCCAAGCTGAGAGCATCTCTGCCTTGGTTTGGGTGCTGAGAAGTGGCCACAAGCTAATTCCAATTTTGTTTGCTAATTTACCCTATAAGAAGAAACCCAGGCAAGCCTAAGTTATTATATAGGTACCCCTGAGTTTAAAATAGGCCCTGTTCCTGTCAAAGCACTCCTGATCCTTAAGATGAAAATCAGCCACACCCTATGGAAATCTAGATAACAAAGAGCTTTGCTCCTAGTCTCTGAATGTGGAATTTGTTGAAGGAATGAACAAATGAAAGAAGGAAGAGAGATAATCAGAGAGGAAGGATGAAAAAACTAGATTTTCCTACAGAGGTAATCTTGATATAGCCATACATTATAGATTAATTCAGCTTTTGAAGGCAGCCTAGGAACGAATACATCAATTTTAAAAATAATTTCCATGAAAATGTTTTACTCCAAATTATGTTTATATGACAATAACTGGAAATGCAACCCATTTATGTAAATAACATTTAATGAATGCCTGATATATTTCAGTGTGTAAGGTTATTTTATTTAATATACATGTGAAATCCTGGCACATACTAGATACTCAGTGATATAGTTTGTTCCCACCCAAATCTCATCTTGAATTGTAGCTCCCATTAATTCCCACATATTGTGGGAGGAAGCCTGTGGGAGGTAATTGAATTATGGGGGTGGGTCTTTCCTGTGCTGTTCTCATGATAATGAATAAGTCTCACAAGATCTGATGGTTTTATAAAGGAGAGTTCCCCTGTACACGCTCTCCTGCCTGTCGCCATGTAAGACATAACTTCGCTCCTCCTTCGCCTTCTGCCATGATTGTAGAAGCCTCCTTGGCCATGTGGAACTGTGAGTCAGTTAAACCTCTTGCACTTACGAATTACTCAGCCTCGCGTATGTCTTTATTAGCACCTTGAGAACAGACTAACACACTCAGTAAATCCTAAAAAGCAAAAAGTTAAAAATAAGAATCTGCTCAATCTCAGAATTACAATAATATGTTTCATTTCCTTTCACTTTGCCCACATATCCAGGTAGGAAGTATAGATACAAATAGATGGCTCTTGAACAGTAGTTTACATGTGGTAATTCTTGAGCAGAAATAACTTCACCTATAAAGGAGGCAGCAAATACAATTCCTGCATTAGATGGGAAATGTCTATTAGATCCTTGAGATCCTCCTAACTCTAAGGTACAGAGACTCAAAGAATAGTGCTCACCTCCTCTTTTCTCTACCTATCCATCTTTATGCAAAACCATTGCCCATACAAAAGGGAAAAAATAACATGGGCAAGAGAGAAATCTTAACACTAAGTGACAGACATAGAATGTTTTTAGTGTGTTTGACATCTTATTACATTTAAAATAACTACAAAATACCAGTTGGCCTTCCTGTTATAACAGATGGAAGAAACCTGGCACCTAATCCTTAATGTGTTTCCAGGAAAGGGATTCAAATTGTGTTTATTACCATATTTACTGGAAAAGAAAAAAAAAGAATTAAAAAAGAAATGAATCTCTCAAATCTCTTTCCTTAAATAAAAGCAATAGTTTTTAAAAATAGGTGCATTCCAAGAGAACTTTTTTCAATAATATATGTGCTGGACATGTGTCAACATCTGTCAACAGAGTAGCCATGAGCTACATGGAGGTTTTGAGCACTTGAAATGTGGCTGCTGAAATTGCAGAGTTAATTTTTTAGATTATATTTAATTTTCATTAATTTTATTCAATTTAAATAACCACATGTGGCTAGTAACTTCCACACCTGATAGTACATCTCTAAAGCCTCGGATGTTATATGTTATCTGAAGAGATGTCAACAGTATTTATAAATGATTCTACTATAATTTATCTGGTTGACTTAATGGCAGTTTATCTGCCTCCTAATTTTTCCCATTATCTGTTCTCACGATAACCAAGTTGAAACTGTTTTTCGAGCTCCTACTTGTCCATCAGTATACTGTATTACAGTTTTGATGGGACATTTCTGCCCACAGACCCCCTCTGGGTGATTTTCCCTTGCCCACAATCCTACCGAATGGAAGCCTAATTGTTGTAGACAACATACTTACCCTACCAACCCCCAGCTCTCCTAGGAGGGCCACTGACCCCAGTGCAGTCTACTCATAAGCTGCCCAATAAGGAGCTTAAAATCTGGTGAGAAAAGTTAAACTGGGCTAATTGGAAACATGGATTTAGAATCAGAAAACTAGGAGATTCTGCTAGTTAGCATGCAAATGGGACTGATGTAATACATTTTGATGTGTTGTGCTACAGAAGACTCTGGGCTGCACAATGACCCCATGTAAATGGGAATTATGAGGAAAGAAAAGCCCCCATAAGCCAGGAAGTCCAGTGGCATAAACAGAACGAGAATGGCATGGCTTTGCTGAAGGGAGTAAGACTTAGTTACCAAGTCTGCTTCTACTGTGGCCTATTTTTAGCTATCCTTGAGAGCCCACAGTTCTAACAATGACTCCTCACCCTTTTTTTTCTGAGCTAATCCGAGAGTCTCTGCTTACTAAGATACATAGATTCAAGAGGCATATGTGGAATTGAATCCTCTCCCTGCCTACCCCCCAAAAAAGAACTTGAGACCCCATGTGTCCTTAAGTCAATGTACTTGGGGATCAATACTAGAGGAAGAATAAGATACAAGCTATCTTACATGTTTCCCTCTGAGGTTCTTCCTTCTATAGATCTTGCTGGGGAATAATCTTTGACATTTCTTTGACACTGGAATCTTAACTGAGTTTGCTATTTGGATATGAGGAAAGTTATATGGAACAGGTTGAGATGTCCTGGTTTGGCAGACAAAGGAAGGCAAAATTTGGCAGGATTCTTGCTGCCTTAAGTTTGGTATGCAGAAGCAGAGCCTGAAGCAGTGATTTAAATGCTAGAGATTTATTGAGGGATTGCTCTCAGGGAAGCAGGGCAGGTGGGAGTGGGAGCTGAACAGGCTGTGGCCTGAGCTGGAGTCTAGTCTCAGACTAATATCAAGGGAGCTCTGGAGCATTAGCTGCCTCCCAGGCAAAAGGAGTTTGTACCTCGTGTCAGTCATGTTTGTAACCCATGTCAGTCATCGCCTGTGAGTTTAGCATCTTGGGTGGAGATGCTTCCGTTGGCTGAGAGTAATGCCTCAGAGAAGGAGCTAGCTGCAGGTCATTAGTAGTCAGCACTCACAGCAGCTGGGGTGGCCCAAGGAGGGGGAACTGGGGATCTGGGTGAGCCACTTACAACATCTGCACACTTCCTCCTAAACAGGAACTCTGGCTCCTGGGAGAAAACAGTACATTTACAAATTGTTTGTATTTTAATTGAGTAAAGGGGTTTCCTCAGACTGAGAATTGCAAGGCTATGGAGATCCTAGAAGCTTTCTGAGTAGACAGAACTAAATATGCATGATAAAAAATAAAATACAAAGAGGAGAAGAGTTAAAGCAGTCCAGTTGCATACTCACAGAAGCACAGAGGAGATTCTTTTCTAATGCAAGGACAACAAGATAAGGGTAATACAGCTTGGCGGTGACAAAAGCTCTAACTTAAAACCAAAAGGGCAAATAGGACTTCAGTACTTAGCACAAGGCATGGCACACAGGAGGTGCTTTTAAATATTTGTTCAATATTTGAATAAATGAATGGATAAAACTTCACAGGTTAATAATTAATTTTATATATTTATTTATTATTAATTTATTTTAGAGATGGAGTCTCTCTCTGTTGCCCAGGTTGGTCTTGAGCTCCCAGGCTCAAGTGATCCTCACACTTCAGCCTCCTGAGTAGCTGGGACTACAGGTGCCTGGCACCATGCCCATCTCCAATTAATAATTGTTCCCAATATTCATTTCTTCCCCATTCTGTTACATTATTCAGTTCACATTTTTTAAAATTAACATTTACCAGAGGAAGGCATGTTTTTAAAGAAGAAAAGCAAACTATATAGTCAGCCAAAATATTTATGAATAAACAAATTAGTCAACTGATACCATGTGTCTTGCTGCTTATTCTGTTAGTCACAAGGCTATTTGGTGACAACTTGTTATGAGCAATGTTTAATTTTTAATTCTGTAACACTTCCTTACAACATAGCTATCATTGTAAATTGGTAAAGTAAGGCAACAAAAACTGTGTATTAGTCCATTTTCACGCTGCTGATAAAAACATACCCAAGACTGGGCAATTTACAAAAGAAAGAGGTTTAATTGGACTTAGAGTGCCACAGGGCTGGGGAAGCCTCACAATCATGGTGGAAGACAAGGAGGAGGAAGTCATGTCTTACATGGACGGCAGCAAGCTAAAAAGCATGTGCAGGAAAACTCCCCCTTACAATAACCATAAGATCTCATGAGACTTACTCACTGTCATGAGAATAGCACGGGAAGGACCTGCCCCCATGATTCAATTACCTCCCACTGAGTTCCTCCCACAACACGTGGGAATTCAAGATAAGATTTGGGTGAGGGCACAGCCAAACCATATCAAACTGCTTTAGGCAATATATGAATTATTTAAATTGGGTCAATCTATATATTTAATGTGAATACTAAAATATTACACTTGATAATTTTTTAAAATTATGATTTATTATTTTTGAAGGACCTAATAAACTACAATTACAATTTCTACAGAAAGAAAAATAAGAGAGAGTTTATTAGGATCTATTCCTGGGAACTGGATGAACATTATTGATGTCATTTTGTAACAAACAGGAAAGAAAATAGGAGTGTTTCAATTTCAGCTTTGCTGGAAAATATGGTTGGGAAGTGAAATAGAGGGAGAAAGAGACTGGTTGTGAATTCTGAATTGTTTTTTCTCAATATGAAAATAAAGGAGAGTCTTCAGGAGAATATTGAAAAGATAGATAAGTATACACACATATATATAAATATGTACATATACATGAAACACGGTCCTGGCTTTGATATGAAATCATCTTGATTGGTGATAATTCAGTTCCCGGGGAACAAAGATATTTGTTTAAGCACTCTCTATTGTGTTCACAGTTTTGTATATTTGCTGATATTTAATATGCTTATGTTTTGTGCATTAAATGCATATCTGATATTCTGACAATAAAATTAGAGAATAGTGAGTCCAAAAGGGTGTTGGGTAGCATTTCAGAGACCCTAACATTTTACCATTGAAGGATATCTAAAGACAGAGGAAAATAAATATATTTTCCTGAAAACCACAGGGAAACCAAAATCAGTGTGTGTGTGTGTGTGTGTGTGTGTGTGTGTGTGTGTGTGTGTGTTTGTTATTATTTTGCATGGAAGACAGAAGGAAAAGAATGTCTTTTTTAAAAAATTAAAGCAATAAAAATATACTCTTTCACTTCATAATGTATTCAGCTTAGCTCACGTTTTCCTCCACACTTGGGCTCTCTCTTCCAACAAATCTAATGTAACTCAGCATTCTAATAGGATGCATCACATTCAGACCCTGGCTTCTGCACTCCAGCCTCAGCATAATGCTCTGTCCTTACTAGAGGGAGCAGAAGAGCTAAGGCTGAGCAGCTCAGGCTTGTAGACTCTCAGATATATTGGCCTCTTCTTTCTTTTTCTACTTTGATTTTTTATGAGCAGGGCCTGCACCCTATGCTGCAGCAGGTGGCCTTAGACATGAAACCCTGGGTGTGACCACACTTAAGTTTAGAAAACAATGTTTATTCCAGCAATCCCTCCATTGTAAACATTCACTAATTTCCATTTACTTGTAGATAAAAGTCTGAACTCTTTTGAACATCAGCCAATTTCTTACCCATGTGTTCTTAACCTCGTCCAGAATGGCTGTGAGATTTGACCAGAAAAGTTAACTTTATGTTTTTTAACTGTGAATGGAAACTAATATTTTCCTAAATTACGCATGTAAGCAACAGACCACAATAATAGTAGCAGTACCTGTGACTCTTTCACTCATGGAAATAAAGGTATTTAAATATCATAGGACAGTATGGTGGCTTTCTTGAAATACTGTTTACGCTCATCATTACTTAAAATTATAGTAGGTATTAGGCCTACAGCTAGGTCTTGTTATTTAATGTGTTAATAAAGAAGCATATATGCTATCATATTACAATTTTTTCAACTTTCTGAAAACCTCAATGACCTATAGTTGAAATTATTCTGAGAAGGGAACATGGACTCATCAGATTGCCACCCCATGGCACAAGCAAAGGTCAAGAACCTGTCTAGCCTCAGTTTCTACCAATCCTCTCTACCTTCTCTATGTTTCTGCTCTAACAAGATGCTCATTTTTTCCAAAAGAGTCTTTGGTTGTTCACAACCTTGTATCTTGATCTCATAGCTCCTTGGGATCTTTATTTCTGTGGGAAATTGTGCCCTTTGAGAAGGTATTATAAAGAGCAAGTTTGAAAAAGCTGTATTTGTCCATTCTCATACTGCTAATAAAGACATACCCAAGACTGAGTAATTTATAAAGAAAAGAGGTTTAATTGACTCACAGTTTCACATGGTTAGGGAGGCCTCAGGAAACTTACAGTCATGGCAGAAGGGGAAGCAAACACGTCCTTCTTCACATGATGGCAGGAGAGAGAAGTGCCAAACAAAACGGGGAAATCCCCTTCTAAAACCATCAAATCTCGTGAGAACTCACTCACTATCATGAGAACAGAATGGAGGTCACCGCCACCATGATTAAAATACCTCCCACTGGGTTCCTCCCACAACACATGGGGATTATGGGAACTGCAATTCAAAATGAGATTTGGGTGGGGACATAGCCAAACCATATCAGAAGCCTTAGCTAATATTCCCAGGCAGAGTTTGAATATACAGTTGACCCTTGAACAAAACAGGTTTGAATTGCATGTGTTCACCTAGATGCAGATTTTCTTCCACCTCTGCTACCCTTGAGACAGCAAGACCAGCCTCTCCTCTTCCCCATCCTCCTCAGTCTCCTCAGCATAAAGCAAGGATGAAGATATATATGATGGTCCACTTCCACTTAATGAATAGTAAATATATTTTCTCTTCCCTGTAATTTTTTCAATAACATATTCTTTTCTCTAGTTTACTTTATTGTAACAATACAGTATATAATACATATACCATATAAAATGTGTGTCATTGACTCTGATATCAGTAAGACTTCCAGTCAATAGTAGGCCATAGGTAGCTTAAGTTTTGGGGGAGTCAAAAATTATGCATGGATTTTTGATTGTGTAAAGGTCAGTACCCCTAAGCCTCACATTGTTCAAGGGTCCACTGTCTCTCCTTTGTGCTTTTAAGATTCTTGGTACATGCCTTATCTTCAATCTTGAAAACATTTTGTGTCTGTGCATCTGTCTCTTCCATTACACCTTATGTTTCTGTATGGTAAACACCTTTTTTTCTCATCTCCCAACTCCTGGCATAGTAATTCTCATATTGCTGACATTCAAAAGATGCCTAAGTGGTCAGGGTAAGGCTATTTTCCTGGGAACAACAGATAAACAAAGCATTATAAATAGGGCAAAACAGTAGAGTCATGTAGTGGTGTGGCAGACCCATTTAGTTTCAAGGACAATCTCTGAGAATAATATGGTGCTCTGATTTCCCAACATCACTGCCTCCCTTAAAATCAAATTAAGAATTGATTTCAAATAAAATTCCAACAGAACAAAGCATGTCTTCATGTAACAAACAGGGCTGGCTCCAGGCAAAATTGTGATGGACAAAAGCCCATCTCAGGAACGCTGACATCCCTTTTCATCAGCCTAGATTTTCTTCCATGAAGGTGCCACATGCATCTGCATAGCAGGTCCTCTGGGTTCTTTGGACATACTAGCATGTTTAGGGATATTCCCTGTGGCATGTGATCTAGGCCTGTCCTCCTAAGAGTTCAGATTTGTCTCTACTCTCTCTTTCAAAACCTACCTATGTGATCTGTTCAGGCAGCCTTGTGCTGAGAGCTGATGGATGGTGAGTTTCAAATCAGGCTTCAGTCATTGATTAAACAATGGCTAAACTGGGCACTAGTTGAGCACTTCTTATGTGTCATGTGCCAGGGGCTATGCCACGGAGATAAAAGCATAGTCTCTACCATCAAAGAGCTCACAAAAGAAGGTGGATCACTATAATTTAGTAAGTTAAAGTTATATTAGCAAGCACAGATGGGGCCCTGTCTTAGTTTGGGTTCTCAGAAACAGATCCTTAAACAAGAGTTTGAGTGCAAGTCCTTTACCTGAGATATCTCAGGAGGAATGGTAAGAACATGAGGAAATGAGATAGGACCAAAAAAGCAGCCAGTGCAGAGTATGTTTCCAGCAGGTTACTACTGTCAGCAACTGGAGCTTGGTCCTGATGAGGGTCTCTGAGAGGTGGTATAGGATGTACCCCAGGGTGGTCCCATCTGAAGGGTAAGGAAGTGGGATGTTTATTCAGCAATTCCCATATTTTATGGGTTGGGAACTGCACCTGACACATTAACTCCTTGGCGTTTCTACCCTGAAGTGTGCATGGCCCTGAGCATGTTTCTGTGACCAGAAAAAGTCCTCAGGAGGGACTCCCCAGTGTTTGCGGGAAGAAGATATGGACATGTAGAGGAATGTTAAATGCTAAGGAGTCCTAACTGGGTCTGCTCCAGACCAGAGCAGGGGTGCTGCCAAAGAAGGTTTTCCCCAGGACAGGCTGTCTGAGAGGTGTCTTCAAAAAGGAACATTCCTACCCTAGGATAGGATCAGCGTTAGCAAATGTTTTATGTCCACTTCAGAAGAATGTGTATTCTGAAATTGTTAGGCGTGGTGTTTTATATACATTGGTTAGTTCAAGTTTGCAAACGATTTTGTCAAATCTTCTCTTATTCCTTTTGGTTTGTTTAACAGTTACCAAGAGTTGTGAATTTGCCAATGTCTCCTTTGAATTCTATCAATTTTTGCATCCATGTTGAGGCTGTATTATTTGGTACATAGACATTACGAATCATATCTTTCTGGTGGAATGATTCTTCAATAAAGTATAATACATTTTTATCTCTAAAAATGCTTCTTGCCTTAAAATTCACTTGAGTTTTTATGTAAGCTTAGCTGTTTCAGCTTTTTAATTTTATTTTTTTGCATGGTCTCTTTTACTAATATTATTCCTCCAACCTCTCTGTATCATTATATTTAAGGTATGTATTTTATAAGCAACATATGTTTCTTATTTCTTTTTTATTTAATCCAGTTATACGTTCTGAATTTCAGTTGAAGTGTTTAATCCCTTCATATTTAATATAATATAGATGGGTTTAAATAAACTATCTTGCTTCAAAGATGTTTCCCCCAACTTGTCCTATCTTTATTTTTCTCTGCTTTCTGGCCTTTTGGGTCAATCAAGTATTTGTTATCATTCCTTTTCCCCTTTCTATTAGCTAGATAATTGCATATTATTTTGCTTTTCTTTGAATAATTTCCCTGGGGATGGCAACATAAATCTTTATCTCTTTGTAGTCTTTTATATGTTAGTAAGCTTACTATTTCGTGTTCAATGTTAAGAGCCTTGGAATTGCATTTGCTTCATACTATCTTTTGTAATGCTTTACAAACTGAAAGCCATTTATTAAAACATTATTATTTAATATAGTTAATATTCACTTACATTTGTTATTTTTCTTACACTTTATTCCTTTCTGCATGTCTGTGTATCCCTCCCTCTTAATTTTCTCTCTGCTTAAATTTCCCCTTTCAGTTCAGGTCTCCTGGTGAAAAATGCCCTGTTTTTGTTAGTCCATAAACACCTCCATTTTATTTAATTTTTGGAGGTTTCTTCACTATATAGAGAGTCTTAGGTTTCCTTTCAGAACATAAAGATGTAATTCTATTGTCTGAAAAGGGTGTTGTACAAACCCTTCCACCTACAACGAGAAGAGTTTGACAATTTATTTTGAAGTTATGTTGAGAGGTACTAGAAAGCTACTAGGGCAGCCAGAACTCAATAGGTGAGCATCTTGGTGAGAAGAGAAAGATGTGAGGTGAATCTGACATTCTGAGCTTCATTTCCTCTCAAGGCATTTCCTAACTCAGAAGAATTACAGATTCAAAACCCAAGCAGTGAAGCACAAAGCAGTGGCCAAAACATTGCAACACTGAACTTGGCTTGACATGGTTTTATTGGTCTGGGGAATTGCAACTTGAATATTAGGACTACAAACACTTGGGGACCCAAGGCCCTGGGGAAAGGGAAAACATATTGAGGTGAACCCCACAATCTGTGCCACTTTATGTTCCTGATATTCTTTATGTTCTTACACAAGTTCTTTATGTTCTTAAATGGGTGTAAGAAGGGAATTCTCTGCCTATATATTCCCTTTGATGGTCAAAGGAGGCAAGAGGGGGTTGGCATATTGTGTACAGCTCCTCACCCACTGGAATGACAACATCTTATATATGGGATGATTCACAGATGAAGTAAAAATGTCTAATAATGTTCAAGCTCTAGGAGGTAGCTTTATATATTCTGTGAAAGAAGCTGTAGGATTTACTCTAACTCCATTCCAGACATTAGGATGCTAGGGCTTAAAACTTAGCGCTTAAGTAATTTGCACTCTCGAAACACTTGGATACTAATAGTTGGGTTGAAACTCTTCCCTTTAGGGACCGAAGTGATCCTATATTGTTCACTAGAAATCTCCAGAGCAAATTCCACAAACCTTCTTAGAAATGCTGTTCAAATATTCACACACACTCCCTCAAATTTCTATTTAACCAAAAATAGCTCATGCTGCAATTTAGGTTCCTGTCTCTGGTTCTGTTCTCAGAAGGAATAGAAAAATACATGCCCCACAGTCAGTGAATAATTATACATAGAGTGAGACCCAATTAGCTGTTCTCTTGGGAATGAAGTTTCTACACACTAGCTCATTCATGTTGAAGATAATCTGTATTTCTCAGAAATTTCAGAAAGTGATGCTGCCTGTTTGCAGCTGCAATGTAATTTCCATTAATACAGGACCAGATGAAAGTAAATACAACTCCTTATGGGATATTGTAAAACCTGGGGGTCTATCCTCTTCTTCTTTTCTTTCTTCCTCTTCTTTTTCCTCCTCCTTGTTGTCTTCTTACACGTGGATGTGTCTGAGATATAAAGTTGTGACCAAATCTGTTTCCCTTTTTATCCTAGGCGTATAGTGGATTATGTTTCCCAGTCTCCCTTGTGTCTAGGCACTGGTAGATGATGTGAGGGCAGGAGGAGACATAGGCCAGGGTATTTCCTTCCTTTTCCCTTCCTGTTTGGTATCTTGTTTTGTTTTGTTTTGTTTTGAGACAGGCTCTTGCTCTATCAGCCGGGCAGGTATGCAGTAGCGTGATCATAGCTCACTGCAGCCTTGACTTCCTGGAATCAAGCAATCCTCCTGCCTCAGTCTCCCAAAGTACTGGAATATGGTCATGTGACTGAAGCCAATGAAATATGAATGTAGTGCATTTACTTGACTTATGGGAATGGCCCACAAAATTCCCCTGACTGATCTTAGCTTTCTCTTTCTCCTCACATGCCAGTTGAATAGATAGTTCTCTGTGGACAGAGGAGAGTGGAATCTTAACTCACAAAAAGCCTTGGTCCCTGATGGAGCATGTGAAAGAAGACTGCCAACCAGAACCAGTCCCATTGGTCTGTGAAGTGAATGAGAAATAGGACTTTATTGTGCTAAACCATTGGGAATTTGAACTGTTTGTCATAGCAGGTAGCCAACTGTGACTATAGAGCTACCGGAACCAGGAGCTGTAGTTGTTAGGAGCACACCGACTCTCTGAAAATAAACTGTTTGGGCTCAGATTATGGTTCTGCCACTTATACTAGTTATGTGACCCTGGGAAACTCCCTAAGGATTATAGTTTCAGAATGCACACTGGACTGGGGTATGAAGAAGAAACTCCTATTGCATTAAGTCACTGAGAATTTTGAAGCTGTTCATTATAGTGATGTGCCTGCTCAGATTAAATCAGAGGGCACTGAAGACATGAAAGTCAAGACATCAAAGACTTCAAGGAAGGGCAGTATTCAAGGTTTAGAAATGTGCAGAAGAAAAGCTATTGATAACTTGCCAGTTTTCTTTATTATGAAGCATGTGGGCATGTTGGTTTGCTAATGTAACATGATGACCCTCTTTTCCTTCCTCCCGGGGACATTTAGATGTTTGCACTGCATCCTGCATGGCCTCTGTTGCTTTTTATAAATCCATTTTTTTCTATTCTCCACTTCAATCAAAAAAGCTAATGACCAAACTGATTACACTCATTTCTGCTGAATGTTTCTTCAATTAGGCATTAGTATTTTTAAGCCTCTTAATAGATAGCTTTTTCTCCTCTTTTCCAGGAATTTCAATAAATAGGTGGAAGGTTTCCTTAAGACTAAAAGCTGGCTGGAAGGCAGATCTGATGTCCATTGGGTATCTTTGGGGTGGAAGTGGGGAGTATGCCTACCTTGGCAAATGTCCCTCATTCTCAGAGGAGGCTGCCGTATACAGTATCTAACCAGATTTTCTCCCTTCCTTCTCCTAGGACCACTTTCCAGTCCCAACTTCTCATGACTATAAATGCACTCTCTCCTTCCAGCCCTTCATTTAATCTCTTTCCTTCTTGAATATGGTTGATTTTAACATCTCTAAAAATCTGAATCCAACTCTTCCCTTGCCTTTCCATAGCACTGGTCGCAGGCTTGTGACACATATTCTCTAGCATACTGAATATCTTTTAAGCATTTTCTAACTGGGCAAACCTTATGTCACTTCGACTTTTGCTGACTCAGTTTTCCCATATGACAGTGGTGCCGTGGGTTAAACTGTGTTCTTCTAAAGTCCATATTTTGAACTTCCAGTGTCTCAGAACGTGAGTTTATTTGGAAATAGAGTCATTATAGATGCAATTAACTTAGATGAGGTTATTAGGTTGGGCCTTCATCCAATATATCTGGTGTCCTTATAGAAAAGGAAAATATGGACACAGATATACACAGGGAGAACCACATATAATCATGAAAGAAGAGATCCACAAGCCAAAGAGAGTAAAAGATTGCCAGAAAACAACTAGAAATTAGGAGAAATATGTGGAACAGATTTTTTCCCTCACAGCTCTCAGAAGGAACCAACCTTGCTGACACCTTGATCTTGAACTTCCAGCTCCAGAACTTGGAAACAATAAATTTCTGTTAAGTCATGCAGTTTGTGGTACTTTGTTATAGTAACCCCAGAAAAGGAATACAAAGGAGATAACAGTATCTGTATAATTGGGATGTTCTCAGAATTTCAAGAGGTGATATGGTACTCATAACACAGTGTCTAAAACATAGCATGTGCTCAATATCAGCTGGAACTACTTCTGCTAGTACTTATCTACTGAACATGTCATGTCAATGACATCCTCTGTGTTATGAAGTATAGCCCCATTCTGCCTGCATCCCTGGCCTGGAAGTTTCTGATTAAAAAATTATTATGTTGGAGCCCATCTTCTTCATTAGCAAAGTGTTGCTACATGCAATGAACAATATTAATTGGTCCTTCAGACTACTTTTCTTTGAGCTAAATGAGCCTTAAATAATTTTCTTAATGGGTCTCAATGCCTTAATGTTTTAATCATCTTTATAGTGGAAAAAAAAGGCTCTCCAAATTCTTCAGTAATAGAATCTGGAATCTGATGTGCTGCCAGCGGGAGCCAAGTCACCAATGTAATAAACAGGAAAACCATGTGGGCTATTTATTATTTGTGTGCTTTGCCAAATCCAGTATCTGTCCTTCTCTGTGCCTCGGAAGCTGACCCATGTGGACCATTTGACAGACACTCCCTTGGTGACTGGTGTCTGAGTGGGTTCAGTCACTGGGAGGCACTGGTAGATGATGTGAGGGCAGGAGGAGACACAAGCCAGGGTATTTCCTTCCTTTTCCCTCCCTGTTTGGTATCTTTTTTTGTTTTGTTTTGTTTTGTTTTGAGACAGGCTCTTGCTCTGTCACTCCAGGCAGGAGTGCAGTAGCGTAATCACAGCTTACTGCAGCCTTGACTTCCTGGTATCAAGCAATCCTCCTGCCTCTGTCTCCCAAACTGCTGGGATTACAGGTGTGAACCCCTGCAGCTCACTTTGGCATACTGGAAGTAGTTGCATCCCTGTATGATTACAGCTCTGGAAAAAACACTTGCACCCCCTATCCCCTTCAACCTAGGAACAGTAAGGCTTCCTGCTGCTGCTAGTCCCTGGAGGCCTCAATATCTTTTGTTTGCTTCCATACCTCTGCAGGTAATCCTTGCATTGAGATCCCTTCATATGAGCCACCTGGGATGGATTCCCTTTCTTACCTGTGTCCTGACTGACACGTTCTTGAAGTTCAAAGTTGCCCCCTCACAGATCCTGAGGCAAGCATTGAGTACAATGAGTTTATTTAGGAAGTACAGGGACCATTGTTAGGGAAGCAAAGATGTAATATGTGGAAGAGAAGAAAGCTAATTAAGGGTGAGCTGGTGAGCCAGTTATAATAGTGTGTGACTGAGGCTCAGTTCTGCTAGGGAACTCTGAGAATAGGTACAAAACAAGTGTTTCCAAATTATCTCACCTAAGAGGCCAAGGAGCTGCCCGCTCCTGAGAGATTAACTGGCAGAGAGCTGCTCTTGGGGAGCTTTAGTTCACTGAAGCCTCCAGCCTGTCTTATGCCCAGACTGTATAGCTTTGCTCAGGATGGAAAAAAAGAGGCCTCAGTCCCAAGGCTGCCCAGATTGGCAGCTGAGAGCAAATGGAAAAGCTCAATGTATATGGGTGGCACTCAGAGAGCGTCTACTGCATATATCAAGTCTGCATATTTTTCTTTTTAGATACAGTGCCAAGATTCTCATTTTCAGGAAGCTTGAGTCATATCATTCCTCCTGGATATCTTCAAATGACACTTTAACTTGTAGTTTATCATTATCCATCTAACTTGTAAAGTATTTCCCCTGCCCAATCATGGTCCCTTGTGCTCTTTATTTTTACTGGATTTTTTTCTAAAACTCCAATTTTACCATGTCATTTTGAATTCTGATTTCCTTCACTGCCTACCAAAAATATTACTTTACATGATGCTCATCATACAGGGGCCTCTTTGGGTATTAACTGAGTCAGAGTTTCTCCAGGTTTCATGCTTTTCAAAAGTATGGGGCCAGACACAGAAATACATGGTGAGTTTGAAACCTGTACATCATGGCTTTGGCTTCAGATATGGTCAAACACTTTCTTTGAGGCACTAGGGTGAGTTCATTTTCCATTCAATAACATTTATTCTGTGTCCACCATGTGCCCAGCACATAGATGCACAGAATAGGGAATCTTTGTCCCCATGAGCGCTCAGAGAAACAATTACCTGAAAAAGCAACGATCTAATTGCACTGGGGTGTAACAAGTACTTGGATAAACAGAAGCCAAGAAAGGGAGGTGTGTGTGTGTGTGTGTGTGTGTGTGTGTGTGTGTATTCTGTGTGTGCATCTGTGTGTAAGCGTGTAGGGATTATCCATTCCAGAATTGAATGCTGGGCCCAGGAAGGCTCTGAGATGTGGGGAAAGGGTTGGATGGACTGGCGATGGTGGGGGCAGGGACTGGTATAAGGATGTGCTAAATATTTAAGCAGACACCAAGGTGAGAGGCCAGAGCCCTTTGGGGTGATGGGAGTAGTCTAAAACTGGCCAGAGCACAGCCATGGTGGAAACCAAGGGCAGGCACAGGGTGAAAATGTAGATTTAAACAGAGGGCAGACTTTGCTTCCTTCCTATTTCCAAGCTAGACTTCTTCTGAGAGTCCCATGAGGAGCCAGCAGGAAATGTCTTGCTTCAAACAAATTCTACTTCCCGCCTCCCCCACCCTCCCCATACACTTTGTATTATTTAGGAAAGGACAGAGACTCTCTTTAAATTTGAGCAGCTTCTTCAAAGGAGACCTGAGATACTCCAAGGCCTATAGGAACAGAGGGAAAATACCTGTGTATCCACTCAATTGGTAACTAATTCTGACTCAGGTCCTTGGTTCTCCTGCTGACCGTCCATCTGTCCTGGGTGGGCACAGGGCTCCCCTGCTTGGGGCTTTTTTCCTGCTGCTGATAGCACCCTTGTCTGCCCCGATGGCCCCTTCCTCTTGTCATCCAAGCAAAGCCAGGGACAAGCAGAGTCCAGGAAACATTGGTAATTCCTCCCAGGACACCAAGAGGTTGAAGCTCACATAGCATGAACACAGGATAGGGGTGAGGAGCAAGTCAGGGGCACTCCAACATTTCACCTGTGCAGCTCTATTCCTCAGTTTCCCCATCAGCAAAAAAAAAAAAAAAAAAAAAAAAAAAAAAAAAAAAATCTGGAGTTGTTAAACGTGTTGTCACATAAAACAATTTAGGACAGTGCCTGGCAAAAACGTGGGCTATATAAATTCTAACTTACATTTTTCTAGTTAGTCCTACTCAGTGATGATTCTCAGATTACCAAGTGATAGGAGCCTCAATTAAGTATAAAGCACCACTGCACCAATGTAGTTTCATCACTGCAGATGCAGTGGCATTCATGTGGACTCAGTCACATGATTCTAAATGTGTATTCTGAATCATTAGAAAATAGTTCCATCACAATAACAACTTCGTTTATATAACAGAAGTGATACTTCAAACTGTTCCCAAAGAACCGCCAGCCCTTATTGCCTTTGTTTTTATAATTAACGTCTGCAGTCGAACATTTCTCTCCTCAGGTACTGCTTCATTTGTTTTCTGAGTCAGGAGGTGTCACTGCTCTGCAAACACGCTCCCCTCTGCAGAAACCGTGGGAGGTTCTGTCTGCCACTTCTCCATCCTCAAACTCTGCTTCAGAATGAGGAGGAAATAAGGTTGCAGGACAAACTCACCAGTCTTTGGCTTCCTTTCATTCTATGGCCAGCCTAATTGTCTACTCAGCCAAATACCAATTACCAGAATTTGGTATTACGATGACTTCAATAGCAGATGGACACTCAATTGATTGCAAGCAGACTCTTAATTATTTCTCCTCCCTCACCCCTCTTCTTCCTTTGTGTCTATATCCGGCAGCCTAACTCTCTCTTGGGTTCCCTAACCTCCCTTGCAACTTCACCAAACCAATAATTACTCGTTTCCCTGGCCTTCATGCTTCAAGTGTTTAATGATTTGAAACTCAGCAATGAAACTGCTGATAAGCAAGGGACATCTGCAGATTGGCTTGGAGAAAGCTATTTTGGTAACTTGAGCTAGATAAATAGAGTATGCAGATTCTAAGTCTTTATCTGAAATGGCTTTCTGATCCTCTATATCCATAATTATTACCTTGGGGTTTGAAGTATCTTGGTATTAGAGTGAGTAGAGGAGTTTAACAGTTAAATCTCTCTTAGATATCTCTGCGAATTCATGTGTAGACTCCTATGTGCTTATTTATAGTTGTGTACGGAGATAACTGGAACACATCTGGGCTTCTGGGTCATTCTGAGGCACATGATTGCCAAGCAGGCCTGCAGGCATCAGAGCTCATAAGAACATTTACATATAGATGCCTTCACATGAAGATCAGTTCTTCTTTGAGGATAACAAGATGCTGTGCTCTAGATATTTGGGAAAAAAAAAAAAAAATACCCCTTTCCATCCTCACAAAAACAATCTTCTTTGCTCAGCCAGTCAGACAACAGTATCATAAAAATAGGAATTGACTCACTTAGGTCAGCTGATAGAAAAACTGCCAGTAGAACTGTCCCTAGTGAGAAATGCAGAGGAGAGCTGTGGTCACAGGAAGAAGAATCAAAATGCCAGGTGGAGTTGTGCCGAGGGCAGGCTGACAGCGACACATCATTTACAATGCCCCCACATGGGGTGGGTGGTGGCCGCTGTTCTTCAATGTGGACTGCTAATTCCTAGGGAGAATTACCTTCTAATGAAAATCAGCATTGGTCTGGTATATCATGTCATTTTTGAAAGAAGAAATATGTGTTTTAGATTGGGTTTCCCCAGAAGGCTGACTCTGAGATGAGGATTTGAGTGCAGGTAGTTTATCTGGGAATTAGTCCCAGGAAGCAACGGTAGGGATGTAGGGAAATAATTCAGGGAAAGGAATACTGTCAATGCAAGGTGAGTGAAGAAGCAATTGAGTGCAATGGGCAACTGGGCCTCCATCCTGCTGGGGACCTTCTTTGGAGAGAAGGTAAATGTACCTCAGAGCTTGATACCACTGCTAGCCCCTGCTTCCCATCCTGGATCTAGGACGCTGCAGCATTTGTCCATTAGCTCTTATCCATCACTGGTTTGAGAGGTTTGAGAGATTCTCCCAGGGGTAGTCGTCAGCATTTCTTTCCTTCTTTTTTTTTTTCCTTTTTTTTTTTTTTTTTTTTTTGAGACGGAGTTTCACTCCTGTTGCCAAGGCTGGAGTGCAATGGCATGATCTAGGCTCACTGCAACCTCTGCTTCCCGGGCTCAAGTGATTCTCCTGCCTCAGCCTCCCGAGTAGCTGGGATTACAGGTACCTGCCACCATGCCCAGCTAATTTTTTGTATTTTTAATAGAGATGGGGTTTCACCATGTTGGCCAGGCTGGTCTTGAACACCTGTCCTCAGGTGATCCACCTGCCTTGGCCTCTCAAAGTGCTGGGGTTACAGGTGTGAGCCACTGTGCCCAGCCTTCCTCAGCATTTCTGTCTGCCCCCACACACAGGCTCAGCAGCCAGAGAAAGCCAAGGGGCTACAGGCAGGGCAACAACATCTGTGCTCCTTGCAGCTGCCTGCTAGTTTCCTAGAAACATATTCCCGGACACACCTAAGAAGAAATGCACTTGTTTCAAATGCATGTGTTTCAAACGCAGGGGGCCATGAGTTACCAGGATAAAACCCAGAGTCCCAACATATAATATCTGTACCAAAAGAGGAAAGCACTTGATTACTGAGGACCCTCAGATGGTGGTGGGAGAGAGTGAGGAAAGGAAGAGCGAGGGTAATGAAGAAAAGCTGTTATTAGAATTAAAGGTGATCCAAAAAAGCTTTAGGCGACTGTCACCAAAATCACAGACTCTATGGAAAGAAAAAGACTGTTGATCATTTTCAACCACCATCCAGTCTGTATCACCTTGACTGAATAGCCTGAACTTGGTAGAGTTTAAATAGTAAACAACCGTATTTTTTAACAACTATTCCAAATAGGCTCTTTTGCATAAGTGTCCTTTCCTTGCTCTGGACAAAAATTTATGAAGACACCATGGATTTCTAGTCACTTTCTGTTATAATAATCACCTAATTTTAATGATTAATATTCACAAATAAGTCACAAATCATAGTCTATCACTATTATTTACAATGAAAACTACAAATGTACTCCAATAAAAGTCCCTCTTACATTCTTTGTAGCTAAACAATATTGCCCATTTCTTCACAGAACAACACTTATTTCCTGTCAAGAAAACCCCATATTCAGTCTGCAGCTTATTTTTATAAGCACTTTTATTTGAGGTCATTAGTTTTGACCTTTGATTTTAGACCTTTAGAAGCAAACTTGGTCATGTTTCTAAAATATTTGACAGACAATCACAGCCCTTACCTTGAAATGCAACTGGCGGACCCTCTCTCTATAAGCTCCTAAGATTGCAAAGCCTACCTTATTATGCAGCATCATGTTTAAATCCATGTGCAAAGAAATCACTGAACTTGCCCAGGTACATAGTGGTACATACATCACTAATTGTTCAAACTTTGCTGATTATACATTCTTCCTTCCAGAGAATTAATATTGAAGCAATTGCTCACTCTGATAGAGTACTTGAGCATATTCAGAGTTTTTCATGTAAAAGAAAACAGCCAGATAAGAGGACCTGTTTCATCAGTATCGCTGTACAGTAACATCAAGAAATATTAAAGCCACATTCCTTGTGTGAAAGTAATGAGAAGGTTAAAGATGGCTTTTATAATTAGCTTTCAAAATTACTTGTTTGCATCACACCTTCCATACAAAAATGCAAATATACTCTCAGAATGGGACTCAGGAGTGTTAAGTGTTCATCCTCGCTACTGTATGCATAGGAGTTTATCTACAGAACTTTGGAAGGGTCAGCCACAATTTTATTTCAATTGGCAGTTAGGTTATGTTTTATTCCATGGATACACTTCTATATAATATAATTTAAATTAAGGTATTTGATACTAAAGGAATTCCAACTCTCAGTGATATTTTTAAAAACACATGATTCGACGTCATTCATTTAATTAGTTTAGAGGGGAAATTCTGGAAAGTAATTATCACCCTGTTTTTTAAGTATTCATGATGCCTTCACAAACTTTGGAAATTTTGGCATTTTAAAAGATGTAGGCATGGTCACGACAGAGTTCCAAAACTGAGAGGAAGGATGTTATCCTAGAAGGAGTGAGAGTTCACTTGGGCCAATCAATGACAAAGTTCCAAAACTGAGAGGAAGGATGTTATCCTAGAAGGAGTGAGAGTTCACTTGGGCCAATCAATGACAAAGTTCCAAAACTGAGAGGAAGGATGTTATCCTAGAAAGAGTGAGAGTTCACTTGGGCCAATCAATACGAGCTTGGCAGCTGTGTGAGCCTGACAGACAAATCCTGGATTTCTTCCATCCCCAGTTTCTTCGTTAAAAAAAATTAAATAAATAAATACATTACTCTCTCCCCAGCAACACACAAACTCACAAAACAAAAAGTCTATATTATGGGTTTGTTAAAAGAATTAAATAAAGTACATAAAGTGACTGCCACTGTAGCAATGCTAGTTTCTCCTGTACCAGCAAATCATGGGTCAATATTATGATATATTTCCACTTTACTCTATATGTCTTGCAGTTGAATTGAATTAAGGTTAAGCAAAGAAGAATGGCAACTTTCTTGGTTCCATGGATTGCAAATAAGTCATTTATGATAAGAGCATACAATTGATCCTTTGGGAAGGCAATTGATATTCCTCTTTCAGGAAAGGGATAAAAGTGGCACTCCTTGTAAATCTGACATTTTTCTTGATAATCTAAGAGTGGGATAAGACTCTCTTAAAGTGATACTTGGAAACACAGATGGCAAGGAGAAACGGTTTTGGCTTTTTATTCTCCAAATGCAAAAAGTCAATGCAGAAACACAAGTTTGATTCATTGTAGTAGTTTCTCTCTGTCCTCCCTTCTGCTTCCATTCTCTCTCTCTTCATCTCTCCTTTATCTGTCCCTTTCCATCTTCCCCTCCCACCCTTTCTCTCTCTCTCTCTCCCCCCTCTCTCTTTCTCACACACATGCACATACACTACACAATTTCCCCATAAGTAATCCTAATAAAGCCAAAGAACAGTAATTACAGACATTTCTAACTCAAAGAGCCATATAGTTCACATTAGTGGAAACTTGTCAGTAATGTAGCATTTCAATATAGTCACGCGTAGATATTATATGTTACTGTGTTGTAATCACACATTTACACACTAAAACCAAAAATGCTATTGAGTAAATAAATTTTGAGCAAATACATTTTGAGTCGTATAATAAAGCTCATTAACACAACGATATGCATTACGAGCAGCTTCCTACCAGTAAGGAATATAACCATGCACTCATAAAGACTTTTGCATAAGCTGTGTTGAACAATTTATACTTCTAAAATAATACCTCTATCCAGTTTCTCACTTCAATCTAATGTAAATAATTGTATGTCAGTTGCATAAATTTATGATTGTCATAAATCTTTGGAATTAACTGCATAGATAATTATTCAAATCTCATGGTCTATAGAACCTGCCTATCATCAAGGTCCTTTTTTTTTTAAGGTTTTTCAGGACAGGTTGAATCACATAAGATCTCTATTAGCTAGATGACATTTAATTGAATATAGAACAATATACTACTTACACTTTAACTTTACACTATAATTCTAGTTTTGATTTTCAATGATATATGTCCAATGAGGAATTTAAGATAAATAAATTGGACTGATATGTGCAAAAAATCTTATTATATTAAAACAACTTCTGATTGTCAACTGCAAACTATAGTTTTAAGTATAAAACAAAAGTCTATATTATTTTTAAGTTTTAAGTAGTGAGATACAGTGGTGGCCATGTGTGAGTGAGTGTGTGTGTGTGTATGTGTGTGTGTGTGTATTTTAAAGAGGTGAGTTACTTTTTCTGGGAGGGTCATGGGGTACGACTTTGTATTTCTTCTTCTCTCTTTTTGTTCAACATTTTATTTAGGTATAACATGTGTACAGAAAAGGGTACAGCTTAAAGACTTTTCACAAAGGGAACACATTCCTGAAACCACAGTGCAGACCAAGGAGAAAAATGCTAGAAGCCTTCCTCAAGCTGTGCCCAAGTAACCAACTCCATCAAAGGGAAACCATTATCTTGGCTTCTCTCACCAGAGATTGATTGGTCTGCTTGATTTTGAACTTGATATGAATAGAATCATTACATCACACAATTTTAAGTGTGTTTGATTCAACATTTTGTATTTGTGAGATTAATTCATGTCGTGATAGGCCATGTTCTTTCTTATTGCTGTCTAGTAGATCATAGCATGACCACACCACAATTTATAAGTTCATTTTACTGTTGATGGACACTTGGGTTGTTTCTAATTTGGGACTTTTAAAAATAATGCTGCCTTGAATGTTCAAGTACATGTCTTTTGGTGACAGGTATGATGCATTACTATTGGGTATATACATACCTAGCAGTAGCATTGCTGTGTCAAAGGATATGAGTATATTTGACTTCAGTAGAGCATTCCAGTCAGCTTTCCAAAGTGCTCAATTTACACTCCTGCCAATAGTTTGAGTTGCTCCACATCCTCATCCACATTTCCAATTGTCAATCCTTTTATGATTGTCATTCTGGTGGGTGTGTAGTGGCATCTCATTGTGGCTTTATTTTGCATTTCCCTAACGAGCTTGAGCTTCTTTCATGTGCCTTGGCCATGTAGATCTCCTCTCTTGTGAAATATCTGTTCAAGTCCCTTGCCCATTTTCACATTAGGTTCTCTTCCTTTTTCTTACTCATTTGATGGAGTTCTTTATAAATTCTGGATATGTTGAACAAATGTACTGAAATGTTTTCTTCCACTTTATGGTTTTCCTTTTCATGCTCAAAGATGTATTTGATGAACACATGTTAGTTTAGACCAATTTATGTATCTTTTCCATTATGTTTATTACCTTGTATGTCCTGTTGAAAAAGTGTTTACTCCCACCAAGTTCATAACTGCATTATCCTGCGCTTAGATTTACAATCTATCTGAATTGATCTATGTGTATTGCAACTGGAGCTTGAATGGATTCTAAAAAGGGAAATGCAGTGAAATAATCCTTGCTTCTGAAGGAGAGCATTTCTTAACACTTCCAAGGAACTAAGGTAAACTTGGGAGAAACTGACCCAACAGCCACATTAGTTAAAATAGCAAAGACTTGGAATCAACCCAAATGTCCATCTGTGACAGACTGGATTAAGAAAATGTGGCACATATACACCATGGAATACTATGCAGCCATAAAAAAAGGATGAGTTTGCGTCCTTTGTAGGGACATGGATGCAGCTGGAAACCATCATTCTTAGCAAACTGTCACAAGAACTGAAAACCAAACACCGCATGTTCTCACTCATAGGTGGGAATTGAACAATGAGATCACTTGGACTCGGGAAGGGGAACATCACACACTGGGGCCTATCATGGGGAGGGGGGAGGGGGAGGGGGGAGGTATTGCACTGGGAGTTATACATGATATAAATAATGAATTGGTGGGTGCTGACGAGTTGATGGGTGCAGCACACCAACATGGCACAAGTATACATATGTAACAAACCTGCACGTTATGCACATGTACCCTAGAACTTAAAGTATAATAAAAAAAAAAATAAGTGAGGGTTGGCAAACCTCTATTGAAGTAATCTTCTAGTGAATAATGTCTTGTTAACTATTATTCAAAACAAGTGAATAAAAAGGATATTGTTGAGAAGTTATTTACAAAGAAAGCACAATACCTTCTTTTCCTCTGCTGGTTACTCTTAAATTCTAAAAAAAAAAAAAAAAAAAAAAAAAAAAAAAAAAAAAGTCAACTTTTAAATTCTAAAAAATTTCTAAGTTCTATAAAAACGAACCCTCAGCATAAACATGTTTAGAAAAGCTCCATAGACCAGTGTTATCTAGTAGAAATGCAATGTGAGCCATATATGTTAACTTTAAATTTCCTAGTAGCTACATTGAAATTAAATATCAAGTGAAATTAGTTTTAATAATATGTTTTATTTAACATAAAATATCCAAAATATTTTTATTTCAGCATATGGCACTAGCCACACTTCAAGAACTCAATAGCTCCATGTGGCCAGTGGCTACCATACTGGGTAGCCCAGCTATAGACAGTTACATGAATACAATGACCTCCTTTATAAATATTACAATTTACAGTATCTACAGGTAAATCAATTTTATATTCATATGACAGCCACATATTGAAAGAATAACACAGTGGTTCTCAATGTGCAACCTCTGGACCATCAGCATAATAGGTATCACCACGGGGGATTGGGAGAAATGAAAATTCTTTTGGAATCAGGCTCTCTAGTGGGTGGGTCTAGCAATCTGTGTTTCTGTTATTCTCATGTGTGCCCCAGTTTTCAAATTAGGAATAATAGACCCACATTTTTGTTTCATACAGTGACATTAACTCTGTATTATGACATTGTAAATATACTGTCTTGTCTAAAGCAGAAGCATTTTTTGGGGGTATTTAACCTCATAGTCAGGTTATCATCTCACATCTTCCAAATAGGGCTGCCCATGGCATGACAAATGGTCTACTACTCTCTGAGACAGACGTGTGGGAGGAAGTTTCTTTTTTCTATTTCCTGATGATTCTCAATTGCCACAGGCATCTATTATATTTGCAGAAGCAAAGACTTGGACCCACACAGTAATAACCAAAGCAAGGAAATTGTATTATAGAGAAAAGCAAATAACCACTTTCATCTTATTAGCTCTGTTTGTAGAAAGTGAATATGTAAAGAAGTACTTGAAGAGATTTTTTTTAAATTTTCATTTTTGTGGATTAGAATATATGATCTGGGAGGATCCATTTTTACTAGATGAATATCTCTGCAGAGGCAGAGAACTTTCTCCAAACTTCTCATTGCTGTATCCCCAGCACATAGAAGAGCCAGACACCTAGTAGGTTTTCAATAAACATTTGTTGAATGAATGAATGGATGGATGGATGCTCAATAAACCTTTTTCCATGTCTTAGATTCTGGCTAAGGAAGATAAGTTAGCTCAGTTGCTAGAAATCCCTTATTATTTTAACACAAAATGACCTGAATCATTCATTTTCTGCTTTTCAAGTAGTATTCCCCCTTTCCCCAAAAGACTTCTTGCCATCTAAACGTTCATTTAGAGAAGGTGCAGATTTTAAGGGAAGTTCTCCTTTGTTAGAGTATAAACTCCATAAGGGTAAATATGTTGTTTAGTTCACTGTTATATCTCTATAATTTAGAACACTGCCTATCATGTAACAGACACTCGATAACTATTTGTTGAAACAATAGATTTTATCCTTATAAAATTTAATCGCAGCCCTTTTGTCTCTCCCCTCTACACACAGCCATGGAAACTCATCCATTTGTGTGTTTCTCCACATTGTTTTACCTGCCCCAAATACCTCCAACTACGCTATTCCCTGTATCTACCGAGCTCCCACCAGTCTTGCAGACCCAGTTAAAGACTTTGGCCCTCTCAGAGAAGCTCCCCAACAACTCAAGGTTGTCTGAATCTTCATTGTCGTGTCTAAATCTCCAAGATTCTACTCCACTTAATCCAACACTTATTAGCTAGCATGATGCCTTTCATTTACTAATTTTGCATCCTTGTATTTCATAAGCTTTCTCTTACCATAAAGACTTGTGGCTTCTCGAAGGCTAGAACCATGGAATACATTTAGTTTGCTCATTAAAAAATCTTCCCCATGCCTTTATTAGTCTGTAGAACATATTAGGCATAATTATGACTTATTTTAAAAAGGAAGCTTTTAGACAATAATTGTTTTCCAAGAACAGTCTCAGTTGACTATTGTTAGGCTGACATAATTATTAACAGCTCTCCTTTTTACTCTCACACCAGTCTTGGTTTGGACAATACACATTTTCCCAAGTTATGGCCAGCATTAATATAGTGAAACATTGACCAATGTTTTAATACAATAAAATGTTGACATGAGCTAATTGACATTAGCCCGTGATGTTAGAACTGTTTGACCATATGATAAATTTGACACATACAATGCCTTTTGCTAGATACTATCTTTACTTATTTAGATTTATAAAAGGAAGAAAAAAAATCAGATAGCATTACAAGTAGGAGAGGGCTTGATTAAGCTTACCAGAATCCTCAATATAATGCTTAGAAACCTTTCTGAGAATAAGAGGGAAAAGTGGTATAACCCCTCAACTATATACTCTTTTATTTATTTGAACTTTTAAAGCCTTTTCACACATGATTTCCTTTGATGTTTACAACATTCCTCTTAAGTAGTTCAGGGTGGTAGATACTGGTATTTCTATTTTAGACATAAGGAAAAACAACTCCGTGGAGTTATACTCTTTGGCCAGCCAGAAAGAGAGGACAGAATAAATCCCAGTGCTTTCCATTGTAACTGTATAGCTCCTTTTCTCCCCCTGAATGCATGGTCTTTAACTTCTTTCCCATAACTAATGATACTTACATCCATTTTCCAATAAAAACCAAACATTAATTACAAGAATCAAAAAGCACTTCATCTAAGGAATGTTTGCAGACACGCCATTTGGTTTGCTTTCTAAGCCACGGGGGTAAGAATGATTATAACTCCCATTCACCTCACACTTGACACTTTGTTAGGATGCCTTTGGCTTTGTTTCATACCAAACTTAAGGAACAGACAAAGCATGGATTTCATCTTGCTTCACTCGGAGCTCAGAGAGGTTAAGAAGTGAACTCAAGACTGCATTGCCATCTATAAGTGATGTAGCTAAGCATGACTGAAGACACCTGATTCCCACCTGGGTCAAGTACCTTTGATTTTGACCAGTGAGAATTCCACGGAATAAAATGCCAAATTTCCCATGAAACTTATTGTAATGAGAGATAACTTGATTTTAAAACACAGAGACATAACAACTGGAAGTTAACAAAACCATTTTTTTGAATTTTCCCTATCTTTCCTGCATTATAAATAAGCAAGTGAAGCACTTTATAAATTCTGAGTTATTTCCATGTTTTCCGTTTTGAGTAGTGATGTTTGAATAATGCAGGGATATAGGACACTTTGAATAAGGAATAAATCCTTAAAGAACGGTCACAACACCCTCCTCTGCATCCCCCGTACTACAACCAGATCTCTGGCTGCTGTCTTTCGTGCCCTATCAGCCGCAATAAGCCACCACTATTTACACGTGTGTTTGAAATACACAGTCCTGGTTGTAATATCAGAGGTCTTTCTAGCTTAAGGGCTCAGTGTATGTTTCCCCTTCTTCAGTTACTTCTTTGGTTTTTACTGCAGACTCTCCTCGTCTCACTTTCTGCCCTAGAGAGCAGGTGCCAAATAAAATAGGCTGGGAGCCTCTTTTAGGTACTTTCCAATTGCTTCCTTTCAAGGCTGCACTTACTAGTCCCCGGGGTATGAGAAACAATCTGTATGGAAACACCAATTCCTAGTAGTAGAGAAATAGCCTTGGGTGTGTATTTTCTTCCCCTCAGTCTATTCCTCTTGAAACTTGAAAAAAAAAAAATTAAGCTTGTGAGTGGAAACAGAAGGGTTATTTTGCTTCTTTTTTTTTTTTTTTCATGTGCAGAGACTAGGATGCTCTGGGGAAGATGTGAAATCAACATATACATAAGTAACACTCCACAAAGAGCCACTCCTTCAAGCTTGGTAGGAATAAAAAAAAACTGTACATCTCTATGATAGATAAAGAAACTTATATTTCACAAGTGGGGAACCTGGAGGACTTGGAAAAAAAGTGAAATATCATGTCACATGGGGAATCAGAGTGCCTTCCCCTCTATATGCATGCATTGTGATGGAGACGTCTCAGTTGGTGAAGGATTGGAAGGGTGGACCTTCAAGCACCCAGTCCCCTCATGCCTATGGTAAACAGGGATACTTGAGAACATCCTTCAAATTACTAAGCAGTTACCCCTGAGCTGCAAAAGGAGACAGCTAACTCAGCATATCAAACTAGTTTTTGAGTTCTAACACCAAAGATTAATTTTGCCCGTTTTTGAGCTCCTTATAAATGGAATCACACATAATACATTTTTGGGGGGTCCAGCCTCTTTTGCTCAATGCAATGTCTGTGATTCATCCATGTTGTTGTGTGTATCAACAGCATGTTCTGCCAGGCACAGTGGCTCACAGCTGTAATCCTAGCACTTTGGGAGGCTGAGATGGGAGGACTGCTTGAGCTCGGGAGTTTGAGACCAGCCTGGACAACATAGTGAGAACTTGTCTCTACAAAAATAAAAGAATTAGCTGGGCGTAGTGGAAAGCACCTGTGGTCCCAGATACTAAGGAGCCTGAGATGAGGGGATTGTTTGAGCCTGGAAGGTTGAGGCTGCAGTGAGCTGTGACTGTGTCACTGCACTCCAGCCTGGGTGACAGAGTGAGACTCTGTCTCAAAACAAAAGTGTGTTATTGTTATTGTACCGCATTCCACTGAATGAATAAACCAAGATTTATTTCTCATTCTTCTGTTGTTGAACTTCTGGCTTCTTTCCAGTTTTGTATTACTTTGAATAGATCCATTACGCACCAGTTTTCCATGGGCATACACTTGGGGGGCTATTGCTGGATCATAGTATAGGCCAATATGTAGTTTTAGATGATAAAGTATCCACTAGGCTCTTCAGTTATACCAGGGAGAAGAAAATCCCAAGCAATAAAACAAGCAATCAAAAGCAAAAATACCTTAATACAGAAAAGTCATTTTCCTTGATACAAAATAATCCAACTGCCAGTGCAGATAGGATTTGCATTTTGAAACTCATCCATCTCAAGCTACATGCTGCATATCTGAACTTGTCTGCAGGCTAGATTCAGCACATAGAGTGCCCCAAACATGTTTTTTTCCCCTAGAAAATCAGATCATTTGTTGTTTGCCTATTTTTGTTTTTTAATAAACCAATGTTTAAAAATTAGGAGGTTTTTAGGGAATACCATTCAGGACACAGGCATGGGCAAGGACTTCATGTCTAAAACACCAAAAGCAACGGCAACAAAAGCCAAAATTGACAAATGGGATCTAATTAAACTAAAGAGCTTCTGCACAGCAAAAGAAACTACCATCAGAGTGAACAGGCAACCTACAGAATGGGAGAAAATTTTTGCAATCTACTCATCAGACAAAGGGCTAATATCCAGAACCTACAAAGAACTCAAACAAATTTATAAGAAAAACAAACAACCCCATCAAAAAGTGGGCAAAGGATATGAACAGACATTTCTCAAAAGAAGACATTCATACAGCCAACAGACACATGAAAAAATGCTCAGCATCACTGGCCATCAGAGAAATGCAAATCAAAACCACAATGAGATACCATCTCACACCAGTTAGAATGGCAATCATTCAAAAGTCAGGAAACAACAGGTGCTGGAGAGGATGTGGAGAAATAGGAACACTTTTACACTGTTGGTGGGATTGTAAACTAGTTCAACCATTATGGAAAACAGTATGGCAATTCCTCAAGGATCTAGAACTAGAAGTACCATATGACCCAGCCATCCCATTACTGGGTATATACTCAAAGGATTATAAATCATGCTGCTATAAAGATACATGCACACGTATGTTTATTGCGGCACTATTCACAATAGCAAAGACTTGGAATCAACCCAAATGTCCATCAGTGACAGACTGGATTAAGAAAATGTGGCACATATATACCATGGAATACTATGCAGCCATAAAAAAGGATGAGTTTGTGTCCTTTGTAGGCACATGGATGCAGCTGTAAATCATCATTCTCAGCAAACTATCGCAAGAACAGAAAACCAAACACCGCATGTTCTCACTCATAGGTGGGAACTGAACAATGAGATCACTTGGACTCGGGAAGGGGAACATCACACACCGGGGCCTATCACCGGAAGGGGGGAGGGGGAAGGGATTGCATTGGGAGTTATATCTGATGTAAATGACGAGTTGATGGGTGCTGACGAGTTGATGGGTGCAGCACACCAACATGGCACAAGTATACATATGTAACAAACCTGCACGTTATGCACATGTACCCTAGAGCTTAAAGTATAATAAAAAAAAAAATTAGGAGGTTTTATATTAGAAAACTCTAGCTTTCAAGCTTCCAGCTTCCTTTAAAAAAACAGAATATCTGGCCCACATTACCATACAGCAATTACAGATTGGAGATAGGTAGGAGTCATTGCATTTACACAGGTCTACATTTCCCTCTTTGCAAACTTCTCACCCCCTGCCTACTTTCCCTTACACTGTGCGGTCTGCATAGGCATGAGAACCCTGCTCCACCCTTTGACCAGTTAATCAAAGTCATTCACATTTCTCTCTATATATAAAGTATAGAGACTTGGCAGTTCCAAAGATGAAAGTGTTCTAACAGTTAAAAATTTGTCTTTGTGAATGTCAAACTTTGAAATGTGTGAAAATCTTCCTGAAATGTACCACTTACTATCATGTTTCTAAAAAATGACTAAATAAGAGGGACAGCTCAGTACATGTTGAATGTGTGTGTTCCATAAATAAGGAATGTGTGGAGAGGGGACCAGCTGAGCTTGCCTCTGACTAGAGAAACGTCACTCAGGATCTATGCCCACAGGCCCAGTCTTCTGATCAATACCTGTTAACCATGTGAAAAGGACACTGAACAAGGGATAAGAATACCCCTCTGATTCATTCAATTAAAGACTTCCTGGACCAAACTCAATGCCATTATAATTGGTGCACTGGGCAATTGCTTATTGCTCTAAGTCATTTTCAGGCAAGTAGAGAGACAAAGTTATTTCATTTTTGGTAGTATGCAGTCTAGGTAATTTAAAGGATTCCTATGCTAAAATGCAAATATATCCTGGATACATTTATAAAAAGATCAATTTTGATGGCCTGGCATGGTAGCTCATATCTGTAATCCCAACACTTTGAGGGGCTGAGGCAGGACGATCACTTAAGTCCAGGAGTTCCAGAGCAGCCAGTGCAACATAGCAAGACCTCATCTTTACTAAAAATATAAAAAAATTAGTCAGGTGTGGTGACCTGTACCTGTAGTCACAGATACTTGGGAAGTTGAGATAGGAGGACTGCTTGAGCCCAGGAGCTTGAGGCTGCTGTAAGCTATGATTGTATCACTGCACTCCAGCCTGAACAACAGAGAGAGACCCTATCTCAAAAAAAATTTTAAAGAAGTAATACATTACGCTAGGCTCAGTAGTTAGTAAATGAAATATTTGAGCTTCCCTCCACCTTTGCTCACAAAAATAAATGTTAGAGAAATAATACCAGAGAAACGATTTAGGAATTAAACTAAAGAAAATGACTGGATAGCTCTAAAGGAATATGACGATAACAACACTGCTGTAAAGACAAAGCCTAGGCCCTGGGCAATGGGAGGCAGAGCAGCCAAGCCTGAGAGTCAGCCCCTCCCTAGCGTGGAATCCCAGAAGACAGCCAATATTCCTGACTCCTAGAGAACACAAAGCAATACTCTCCATGGGGAAACATGGAGAGTATTGGTCACCCAGGGCCCCAGGTGACCAAATAACAATCAACCGACTGTACATCATGTATTAGAATTCGCAGGTAGATATGCAATAACGATGTGTAAAATGTACAAAAAATTAAAAATGGAATAAACATGAAACATGAACATGAGCTGACTGTCACGGTTCCTTGCCATCTCTGAACCAACTTAGATGTGGAAACCTGGAAAGGGTCTATGAAATTCCATGGTTTATAACCCTTCAGTTGTTCTCCCGTTATCCAAACTGCAGATCTATTAGCTGCCCAATTATTTTCTCCCAAAGATTTCCAGGATCTCTTAGCCACTGTTAGATTCCTGTGGCTCAAGGCACTCTGACTGCTACTTCAATTTTGCTACACATTATAAGTAGTTAAGGCCACCTTAACTCTAACAGTAAACACTGCTACTTAGCCTCTGTTGTTCTGGGCCCCATCATCCAAGCAATATTAGGAAGATCAACTCCTGGACAGCTTCTTCAAATGTCAACCCCAGCCCATAGACGGCAGCCTTTTCAGACCAGCTTCTCAAATGTGTCAGCACTCCGCTTCAGGATCCCTTACTGTCTTTGTGAAGGGAGTGTCCTCTGGGTCTTCTTCGTTAGAAATAGTGAAGTGATAGGTTTGAAGATTGTACCTAAAACCTTTTTAACATGCATTCTAACATTCCGTCCTTTCTGAGCTATCGGACCCTTTATTGAGACTGTTAAAGAACTTGTGGCATTTCCTCATTTGCCATAGGCCATCAGAGCATACAGGATTTGAAGAACCATCCCAGAAAACTATCGGGATCAGCTCCAAGTGTCCTTGACAAACAACTGAATCTTGACTTATGAGTGAGTGCCTCTATATCAATGAATACCCCTGATTTAGCATTATACTGTATGATAAATGCACCTGACCACAGTTACTTAAGCATATCCTAAGAGTGACCCTGTATGGTGCACCTGAATGCAGTTGGGAATTCTGAGCTAGGGAATCCAGGAGTGGCCAACCCAGAGAGCTATTCCTTCTCTATGAGGAACATCTGGGCCCCATCCTGTCCTGTGGAATGTGGGCTGTACAGGGGTTTGAGGCCCTGTGTATGGGGTTAAAAGGTTTCCAGGTGGAGGTTATTAGGGGAGGGGGCTAAGTGAACATGCTATATAAACTGCATGCTTTTTGCAAGTGGTTGTGGTTCTCCTGTCTAGCTCACCACCACAGGACTCTCTCCCCTGTATGTAAGCCCTTCATGAGACCCCATGTCTTGTTTACTGGCTCTGGGTCTCTTCTTCTGCCTCTTGAACCTGGTGCCATCCCCACTGAAGTCAATGGGAGTTCAGCACAACATATATCCTCCTCTCCACTCTAATACACTCAAGGTCCACTCCCGGGTGGGTTTCAAGGTACTTCAATTGTTCAGTGGGTAGGCTATTTCGCCCTGGAGATGGCTGGTACTTCTCCGCTGAGTCTACACTCTAGTTATCAGCATGGAGACAATGAGCAGTGGCAGAGAAAGATCTTAAAGCATGCAAGAATGATTTCATAAGGCACCTGCTTCAGGTGAGATTCCTACACAACTGTTGGGCAAGGAAAGCTGTTTTTCTCTGTCAGAAAAAGAAGATGACTCCTGTCTTCCAGGGTGGTTTAAGGGAACTTAGGGGTTTAAGGCCCTCAATCTCATCCATCCAAATGAACTCATCCCACGTCTCCTTATTCCGATCATGGCCCTGAGTTTGAAATAGGAGATTTTACAAAGCTGTGTATCCTGTCTCCTTGGCAGCCCTACCAGCCTTATAGTCAGATCCTGGGCCTGGGTTACATCACAGTCTGCCCTGCAGTGACCAGAGATTAGTCTCCTTTAAAGTAGCCATAGATGCCCTCTGGCTTTCAGAGCATGCCTTAAGTAGGCAATGAACCATCCTCAGCGTAACATTTTCTTTCCGCAGGTCAAAAGTAGCCATCTACTTCACAATCTGCATAATTATCAGTGCTTTAATAGCCACTGTGTGTTGCAGCTACTAGATCTCCTAACAACTGACCTTCCACTTAAGCCATATCCCAATTTACTACAGATGAGAGTTTAAGTAATTGCAATGCTGCTGCCTGCTAGGGTTTATTTTCATCCCAATTTACCACTAAATATATGATCCCCATTGCTTTCAGACACGTCAGTAATCAAATTCCAAAATCCTATCGGTAGGGTATCTTGTCTGTAATTACTTGTTTTAGTTCAGTTTCCCTAGGACACTGAACCTGAGACATGCATTAAGTGCTGAGGTTTTAATTGGAATATGCAATCCAAAGGTGGGAAAGAGAAGAGATAGTAAATGAAGCAGGGAAGGGTGAGCAGCAACACAAAGTGAGATGTTACTGCTGTGACCACTGCATTACCATGAAGAAATAGAGCCAGTGGTTCAGCGATGCATCTGCTATGTGACATGCGACACTTCTAAACATGCTGGACAGAGACATGCTGTACAGGCCTTGAGAGATAGTTCATCAGAGAGAGAAATGGAAACTGGAATTTACCTGCCTGGCTACCTTCTCTTTCCTGCAGGAGCAAGATGCTCTCAACCAGGTACAATCTTGCCCCTAGAGAAACATTTGGCAAGAGGTAGTTTTATGTCTAGAGGCATTTTTTATTTTCACTACTTGGGGGTGCTATTGGCACCTAGTGGGTAAAGGTCAAGGGTGCTGCTAAATGTGCTGCAAGGCACAGGACAGTATCCCATGAGAATTACGCAGTCCAAAATGCCATCACTGCTGCCGTTGAGAGACCCTAAGCCAAGTGCTGGAAAAATCAAGAAAATCTGAAGAGATAAATTAGATGTGTCTAATTTAAAAAAAAAAAAAAAAAACAAGAAAAGATGAAAGATATGGAAGGCATTTCACAGAAGAGAACACACACAGGGAAAACTAAACACGAAAAGATGCTGAACCTCATTAGTTACCAGGGAAAATCAAATCACAGCAAGATTCCATTTCACACTCAATTGATTGGCAAAAATTAAGATATCAAGAACACCAGGCATGAAGAGAATGGTATTCAAAGGGAGTAGTCATATACCACTTGTTGGGAGTGTAAATTGCTACCAATTCTGTGGGAAAGAGTTTAATATGTATTATGTTGTAAAATTGATCATATGTGTGTTTAAGGTGACCACTTACATCATTTTGATCGAGACTGTCCTGGTTTTAGCACAGAAAATCTTACATCCTGGAAAACTCCTCAGTTCCAGGCAAACCGAGATGGTTGGTTACCTATACATCTTATCTCCTAGGAATCCACTTCTACATATACTTCCCTGAAACACTCTTGCACAGGCACCAGGAGAGATACAAAAATGATCATAGTACCATTTTTCATAACAGCAGATAATGGAAACAACAGAAATATCAATCTATAAAAGAACAGAAAAATAGACTGTGATATATTAACACAATGTAGTATTACTTAGCCGTGAAAATGAACTATGAAATTTCTATTCTGCCTCTGAGGAGCTTGAGATGCTAATGTTAGCCTGTTATGCTTCACAGTAAAATCTGCTGCACCTGGTGACTTGGGCGAGCTCCACACTTGCAACACAGACCCAGGAGTACAATGAAAGTGGCTTTGGAAAACTGTAGAATAGAGCTGCTATTCAATTTACACAACTCAGTCTCAGAGTGGAGAAATCCATGAATTGAAAATTACCATCTCACACACATACCCCAGTGGAAACACACACATGCACAAATCTCTATGTAAATATATCTCTGACATCAACAGTCTTCACAGAGACTTGGCCTTATGAGAATCTAGAGCCTTGGAATTGGCTTGTGACCATAAGCCAAACTCTTCATTAGTTTTCACAAAAACCTACTCACTATGCTTAACATGCTTATAAAAGTTGTCCCATAGAAAGAGTTTCTATCATGCAATCTGCATCATCACAATAGCTCCGTGAAGCCTCGAACACAGTCAAATGCTGAAAAGTTATTTCCTTCAGGCCTGCTTTCAACCACCTTGTTTTCTTCAATCACTTATAAAGGTATTTCCTCCCTCCTCTTTTCTTGTTGAAATAAATACACATTCTACAAACCCCTTTTTTTTGAGACAGGGTGTGTTGCTCTGTCTCACAGGCTGGAGTGCACTGGTACAATCTTGGCTCACTGAAACCTCTGCCTCCCAGGCTCAAGTGATCCTCCCACCTCAACCTCCCCAGTATCTGGAACCACAGGTGCACGCCACCCTGCCCGACTAATTTTTTTTTTTTTTTTTAGATGGGGTTTCACCATGTTGTCCAGGCTGATCTTGAACTCCTGAGCTCAAGCCATCCACCTGCCTCAGCCTCCCAAAGTGCTGGGATTACAGGTGTGAGCCACCAAGCCCAACTTACAAATTTTTTTCTAAGATAGAATCTTAACAATTTTGGTAACCCTATTACCACAACAGTCTGTCCAATCAACCATTCATTCATCCATCGACCTAACTTTGTTCATCTTCCCATTTGCCTATCACTTTTTCATAAACATATTATTCTGTCTGCAAGTTAACTTTTATTTTCCTGAATTCTGGTACATTTTACAGATTTCTTGTCTTTAATTCTCCTCTCTCTCCCTCACCATTAGATGCCTTAATTCCCAAGTAACCTGACAGCATTATGGAACACTATATTCCTGTGTCTTTAAATACAAACTATCCTGCTTTCTTTTATTTTCTTTCCTTTTATTTTCTTTTATTTTCTCTTTTCTTTTGAGAAAGGGTCTTGCTCTGTTGTCTAGGCTGGAGTGCAGTGGTACGATCACAGCTTACTTCCTAGGCCCAAGTGATCCTCCCACCTCAGCCTCCCACCTCTCTGCTGGGATCACAGGCAGTGCCACAATGCTCAGCTAATTTACTTTATTTTTTTTGTAGAGATAGGGTCTATATTGCCCATGCTGGTCTCAAACTCCTGGGCTCAAGTGATTCTTCTACCTCAGCCTCTTAAAGTGCTGGGATTATAGGCATGAGCCATGATGCCCAGCCCCTTCTTGCTTTAAATTCTCTTCCTATCTTATTTGGCTAGGGAATGTCTACTTACTCTGTAATCTTTTATCCAGATGTTTTCTTCCCAGTAGACTGTTTGCAATCTAGTTCTTCCCCTTCCTTTACCAATGTCCTTTTGCAATGTGACTTTGAACCTCTAACCAGGAGGTAGAATCTATTTCCACATCCCTTAAATCTGAGCTGGCCTGTGAATTTCTTTGTTCTATATGTGGTAGAAGTGATTGTTCTGAGGCCAGGCCTTGAGCAGCCTTGCACACTTATACTTATTCTCTTGAATGAGTGATCCACATGGCTCAGTTGCCATTGAATGAGTCTTGGTTAGCCTGCTGGAGAAGTGAGTTTCCCTAGCCACATCCAGTCAATCACCAGACATGGCAGTGAAGCATCTGAGACTATTCAGCCCCAGCCAACTTGTCAGCAGACTACAGAGCAAATCTAGCTAAGATCAGCCAAGCTTAGTCCAAGTCAGTAGAAGTTCCCAGCTCACCCACAGGCTCATGATCAATAACACATGCTTATTATTTTAAGTCAGTGAGTTATAGGGCTATTTGTTAAACAGCAACAAGTGATACTCTCTTTCCTGATCATGTTCAATAGCTACAACATACTTCTAGTACAGCCCTTATAATACTAGAGTTTTTTTTTTTTTTTTGTCTTTCTCTTCCATAAACACAGAACTCCTTGGGAACAAGGACAATTTTTGTTTTGTATCTCAGAATCTAAATAGTGCCTGCTGACTTTTTCATAGATGAGTGTCAGAAAAATATCAATGATTAATTAGTTAATTAAGGATTATAATGTTGCCTAAGCCAAGGGACTCTTTAGGAGGCAGACAAACCCAGGTTTGAATCCCAACTGTATTTCCTATGTTACTTCAGACAATTTGGTTAACCTTGATAAGCCTTGTGTGGTCATCTCTAAATTAAAGACTGGAATAATATACATCCTGCAAGACTGTGATATTATATAGATATATAATCATGCATAAATATCTCCACCTGACACAGAGTGGATATCCAACAGATAAGAATTAAATGATAAAATACATGTAAAGCATTTAATATAGGACTTGGCTTCTAGTTGCTCAATAAATGATAGCTCTATTCATATGATCATGATCATCACCATCATCTTTGTTGTCACTTCTTCTAGCAGAAACTGTAGGTGCTCTGTCCTCATCCCATTGGCAGTTATTATTGTTGTGCAAGTTGACTTGATGGTGACTTTCAATAGTAAACATCTGGGACTCTGCCTGAGGGCTTCCTCTGGCTGCTAGAGTTTTCTTGGTCTACACGTATGGTAAGTTACAAATACCAGGGAGTTAACACTCCATACTCCACCTAAGGGAGCAGCCCTTAGTCGAGATAGATGGGAGAAGATAGCTAAATACCCTAATTTCCATGCCCTTGGTTGGGATAAATCCAAGTTATGTTCTGTGCTGTATCCCAAAGTTATCTAATGTGATTATACCCCTCTTGATCACAGAAATGATAAGGCACCTTTTTTGTTTTCCTTCTTTCCTCTGTCTCACATCTGCACTACCCTACAAATGTGTGCTGGCATCACCTCCGATTAAACACCACTCCATTTTTTTTGTTTCACTCTCCGCTTCTGGACAAATCAACCTAAGGCACCATTACTCTTTCTAGTTTATGTTAGTCTTGTTGCTTCAGAATCCAATCATTTCTTAAGGAACTTTGACTTCCATTTGAAAGGCCTAGCTTCTTAATGATCTCTCCAGCTAATCAAAGAATTTTATCTAGTCCAGTGGATGACAAGACTAATCACAGAATGGGGTATGTCATATTTAGGCCTTCTGTTTTCATCCTGGCTCAATTCTCTAAGTATATGAGAAGAGGGTTAACTGTGCACTGTGGGTAGCTCTTTGCATATCTTGATGGGCACCTGGAAACATGGTATTGATTTTGGCCAAGTCAGAGGTGAAATGTACTAGCTAGTGATGTATAAGGTGCTGTGAAAAGTCTAAAACCCCACCAGCATCCTGTACCAGTTTGTCTATGCTGTTTATCAAAACTGTACTGATTGATGGTTTGCACCTGTTTACTTGTTAACAAAACTTGCTTTTAGCTACCTGAGCTGTGTGGTACAAAATACCCCTCAGTAAGCTTCAGCCTTGGCTCTCCTGTGAACTTGTAGAGTCTCATGAGACTTTTTAATTATCCAGCACTGTATAATTGCTGCATTGGGGTTGTTTTCTAATGATCAAAAGCTTTATGGAAGGATTTGGGGTGGAGGAAGGAAGAATTCCTGCACCGTACAAGTTTAGAACCATTTCAGACAGTTACGAATATTGGAAAGCAAGCTGCACTTTGCTGAGATCTTAAAATACTGTTCAGTTGAGCTATCAAGAATAACTCTTCTGAGCACAGACTTTAGGGTTGTCCACCCTCCAACAGTAGCTGTTGGCTTCTTGCAAATTTGGACCTACAAGGTCATCGCATACATTTCTTTTCCTCCTTTCCCTCCCCTATGGACATTGCACAATGGTTACATAATCCAAGATGTGAAACCCTCACTGCACAGAGGATACGTTTCTCTGGTAACCATTGCTTAAATCCATATATTCTCATCTTTTTAAAGCACCAATTTGAAGTTGGATTTTAATTTTCCCTTCAACATTCCATCTATGAATAACCCAGTATGAAAGTTTTAGTCTTGAAGTTATGCTTGACTGACCTAAGCCACTAGTCCTCAAAAAACTCTTGTTTCTCATCTAGAAGGACACCCTTCCCACAGGCTGCCTCTCAGTGTCTTGAGCAACAATGTTCTTAGAAGTCAGGAGCCATGTAGGAAGCAGGAGAAGAGCTACAAACATATCTGGAATGCTCAAGTCTCTGAGTGTTACAAGATAACCCGCCTAGAATATGAGATTTCAGGGCAGAATTTTCTTTATTTTCACAATTTGGCATCAACACCCTCTAAGTTTCAGAAGCAGACCACAGACATATACATCATAAACAGTTCTTTGAAATAGTGGAATAAATTACAATCTGACTATTGTGTATTAAAACACAAATAGACAGCATACCCTGCATATGGAAATTAGAATTATATTTGGAGATTTACAAGGAGCTTGGGTGGTCATCTATGCCCAAATATCTTTCAAATTCATCCATCTCCAATGTCACATCCCTAAGCCAAGTCAGCAGTATCTTTTATGTGGGTAAGAGCACCCTGTTTTCAGCTCCTGCAACCCCATTAATACTAGTTGGCTATAATAAAGAAGAATGGCCTTAAAAAATATAAATTCTTTCATTCACCTGCTAATGACTGTCCAATAACTTCCATCTTTATTAAAATAAAATGAAGACACTTTCCCACATCTAAACAACTCTCCAGCTTCATCTCCTACATCCTGCTTCTCCAAAGCCCCTCTCTTAAAGTGATATTGGCCTGGTTTCCAAACCTTGAATATGTCCACATGGATCCTGGTTCGTGACACATGGAAGGTATGATCTTCAAACCCTACTCAGCTGGATTTTTTCTATCACTCAGTTCTCAGCTCAAATTCTCTAAGTGTTCTGCTCTGACACTCAAACTAAAGTAGTCCCTCATCCCTTATCTCATTAACCTGCTTATCGTGTTCATAAACATTATCAATGGTTGTCAGTTTCCTTTTCATTTATTTACTTACCCTTTCCACTGGAATGTCAGCTTCTGCAAGGTCATAAGCTTGCCTTTTTAGTTTCCAGTGCCTACAATAGTTTGCAGGCCTATAGCAGTAACCCAGAGAATATTGTTGAATCAATACATGCATGTTTCTGTATTTTTAGTACTGTTTAATTTAAAATACATTTTAAAAGGACAAAACCATAAGGTAATTTATTCCCCTACCTTTATATGATGGCTGTGGATGAATTAAAGACTCCAGAGGAGTGGGGCTATTTCTATTCTGCAGCTTTTCGTTGGTGCTTGTCAGTCTTCTTCATTTTTTCTCAGTGTTCATTTTGGCAAGAGGTGGAAGCATTTCACCACAATGTATTTCTGTAACAATATAGTATCAAAATGACTCAGAACCCCACTAACATTATGCTGTGCTTAAAAATAAACAAAACATATAGCCACATTTACTTTACATTCTCCCACATGCAGTGCATTCTTTTTTACTGTTTCTGTCATTTTCTCAGGCATGCAGCTACGGATCTGTATATTATTACCTGGACACCTCAGGGAGTATTAGACTCCTCTTAGTATCTTGGCTGCATCTGTACCACAGCATTTTCTAGACTATGAATAATTATTCTATCACAAATCCATCTCTCCAATAGATGGTGAACCTTGTTTGCTCCCTGAATCTCTGGGGCCTAGCCCACTAACTGGTAATCATACATTTTCAATACAGTCAGTTCTTGATATTTGCAGTAGTTATGATTATGAAGTCACCACAAACACTAAGTTAGCAAATACTGACGCATTGTTCCTAGGAGAAATAGAGGGTTAGGTTTCTGCAAGTCTCTGGCTCCAATATTTTTGTCAAATAATCAATACATAACTCTATTTTATGTGTGTCAGTGTGTATACATATTGTTGATTTATTAAGATGGAACTCACAATCAACAGCACTGAAGCTCATGCCTCAACAAAGATTTTCTAACACATGTGTTTTCTCCATAAGGCACGTGACAGCCTATTGTGCTTAGGAACATGAGACAGCATGTCAGCCCCACACTATGGTTCCATTTCAAACCATGGAGTCACCAACATTAAGCACAAAAATGTAAAAGCTATGAGAAGGTGAATCTGTAAATATGAAATCACAAATAATGAGAATCAACTATATACAGATTGGCTGAATCACAGTTATATGAGGATTATGCAAATTCCCAACCTTGTTTACGGTTCAGCATACCCCTGCCATTTAAATGAGTAAATAATAAATATTATAGTTAGGGTAGAAAGGGACTACATACAGATTTTATATTCTTCATGAAAGACCCAGGAACTGAAAGTAAATCTTATTTCTTATATTCTCTGCTGTCCTATTAAAAACACAAATTCCAGCAATCCTATCAAAATATTAATAACATTATTTGCAGAAATAGAAAAAGGAATCCTAAAATTCATGCAGAAACACAAAAGACTCCAAATAACTAAAGCAATCCTGAGCATAAAGAATGAAACTGGAGGCATTCAAGTACTTGATTTCAGATTATACTACAAAGTTACAGTAACCAAACCAACATGGTTCTGGCATGAAAACAGACATGTCAATGAATAGAATAGAATAAAAGTCACGGAAATAAATCCAAACACTTACAGGCAACTAATTTTGACAAAGGCTCCACGAACATATATTGGGGAAAGGACAGTCTCTTTAATAAACGATGCTAGGAAAACTGGATATACATATACAGAAACACGAAACTAGACCCTTCTCTCTCACTATATGCAAAAATCAACTTAAAATTGATTAAAGACTTATATGTAAAACCTAAACTATGAAACTACTAGAAGAAAACATTGAAGAAACATTACAAGACATTGGTCTAAGCAAAGATTTTTGGGGTAAGACCTCAAAAGAACAGGCAACAAAAACAACAGTAGACAAATGGGATTACATCAAGCTAAAAAACTTCTGAACAGCAAAGGAAACAATTGACAAAGTGAAGAGGCAGTCTACAATATGGGAGAAAATATTTGCAAACCATCCAAATAATAATAATCCAATTAAAAATGGACAAAAGACCCAAATAGACATTTCTCAAAAGAAGACATACGAATGTCCAACAGGTGTTTGAAAAAATGCTCAACATCACTAATCATCAGGGAAATGCAAATCAAAACCACAATGAGATATTATCTCAATCCAGTTAGAATGGCTATTATCAAAAAGAAAAAAAAAAGTAACAAATGCTGGCAAGGATGCGGAGAGAGGAAAATACTTGTATGCTGTTGGTGGGAATGTAAAGTAATATAGCTATTATGGAAAACGGCATGTAGGTTTCTCAAAAAATGAAAAATAGAACTACCATACAATCCAGCAATCTCACTGCTGAGTATATATCAAAAGAAAGGAAATCAATGTATTGAATAGATATCTCCACATCCATGTTTATTTCAGTGCTATTCATAATAGCCAAGATATGGAATGAACCTAAGTTTCCATCACTGAAAGAATGGATAAAGAAAATATGGTGCATGTATACATTTAAATACTATTCAACCATAAAAAGAAATTAATTTCTGTCATTGGCAGCAATATGGATGGAACTGCAGGTTATTACATTAAGTGAAACAAGCCAGGCAAAGAAAATGTTCTCACTCACACATGGGAGCTACAAAAATGTAGACCTCATGGAGGTAGATGGTAGAATTATGATTTCCAGAGACTGGAAAGGAAAGTAGGGAGCAAGAGAAATGAGAAGACGTTGATTAATGAGTATAAAAATACAGTTAGATAGAAGGGATAAGTTCTAATATTTGGTAGTGCCGTAGGAAAATTACAGTTAACAGTAATTTACTGTATATTTCAAAATAACTAGAAGAGAATTGTAATGTTCCCAATACAAAGAAAAGATAAACGTTTGAGGTGATGGACATCTCAATTACCTTGACTTTATTTTCACATTGTATACACATATCAAAACATCACAAATATCCCCAAAATATGTACAATTATGACATATCTATAAAAAAATGAAATTCCAGAGCCCAGGTATTTTTTTCTGCATGATATTAATTATTGCTCCTCCAATTTTCAGATAAGTTCAAAGAAAATTTCCCTGAAAATAATTATAGGTTAATAGTTCGCCTTGTCTGTTATAGGTCAACCTAAATTCCTAGAAAATTGCTGCATTTTTCTCTTTGGATAAGAATAAGAAATACCAGCTTTTATTTCATTATATACACCAGTTAACTGCAAGTACAGAAGATCCATACTTAGTTCCTTGTATTTTCTGTAAAAATGCAAGTACCCTGTGAGAGGTACAATGGAGGGATCACACGTTACATGTCTATTTTCCAGTGCATTTGAAAAATGTTTATGGCCCCCTTAGAAATATTTTCCAATTTAGTTTACTTCTCAATATTTTAAAATAATGACCTTTAATATTGAGTTACTTGTACTTCATAGAAAGTAATTTGTTGCTAAAATTATCTTCTCAAAAGCATGTTCTGTGTATTAAACTATTATTGCTAGGATCTGTAGGACTTAGTAAAAAGCAATGCCTTACACAGGCAACAAGAAATTCTAGAAGGATAGTTCAGACAGCTGCTTTTAAATTAGTTCAAAATAGGCTAAAATACAAGTAGACGTAATTTCTTTTCTGTATCTTTCGATACCCCATTCAAATAGTTTAGAGTATCAGCAAACAAGTCACCTTGTCAAGGAATGCAATTTTAAAATTGATATAATCATGTGGGTCTACTGCATAATAATAAGATAATTCAATATATTTGACAGAAGTAATACTTTGATCCAGAAAAATAAAACTAAATGCATTTTGTAAATTTTGTATTTTGTTAGCATCATTATATTACATTTTCTTTCTTTCTTTTTTTTTTTTTTTTTGAGGCGGAGTCTCGCTCTGTCGCCCGGACTGGAGTGCAGTGGCCAGATCTCAGCTCACTGCAAGCTCCGCCTCCCGGGTTTACGCCATTCTCCTGCCTCAGCCTCCCGAGTAGCTGGGACTACAGGCGCCCGCCACCTCGCCCGGTTAGTTTTTGTATTTTTAGTAGAGACGGGGTTTCACCGTGTTAGCCAGGATGGTCTCGATCTCCTGACCTTGTGATCCACCCGTCTCGGCCTCCCAAAGTGCTGGGATTACATTTTCTATATAACCATTTTGAGTTTATTTTCTAAGAATTCATGCTACTTTTAATTTTCTATTTACACTACAAATAGCCAAATTAATCAAAGAAATATTAGATATCATAAAATTACTTTAAGCCATTCTCAAATCATCACTAAAACTCTTCTCTCATATTTATTCCTCTTAAAACATGCCATTAAGAAGCCTTTACCCATATATCTCTGCTAAAGCCATATTACCATTACTGACTTTTAAAAAGCAATCTGGGGTCTGGGTGTGGTAGCTCACCCTGTAATCCCAGCACTTTGGAAGGCAGCGGCAAGCTGATCACTTGAGCTCATGAGTTTGAGACCAGCCTGAGTAACATGGCGAAACCCCACCTCCACAAAAAATACAAAAATGAGCTGGGTGTGGTGGTGCACGCCTGTAGTCCCAGCTACTTGGGAGGGCTGGGGTAGGGGGATGGCTTGAGCCTGGGAGGTAGAGGTTGCAGTGAGCTGAGATCACACCACTGTACTCCAGCCTGGGTGACAGAGCCAGACTTTATCTCAAAAAAAAAAAAAAGAAATCTGAATGCTGAATATTAGTAGACTATGTTCAGATAACAGCTATACCATTCTGAACATGTTGATAATGCACATTTTAACAAAAGGTACAGATGTCAATTAAATTTAGTATTTGCATTTCCAACCTTCAAGAGGAAGGAGTTGGCTTTGTATCCACAGACGGGCTCCACCTTTTACTAGGTGCACGATTTGAGGCAATTTATTATTCCCTGAGATTATTTACTCATCTGAAAGATGGAGAAGAATACCATTTTCTATAAAATAGCCTACACAGAGTACCTGGCCAATAATTAATAGTAAGAAAAATTAGTGTGCATTTTTTACCAAGTACAAAACCACTCTAAGCAGCATTTTAGTTACTGAATTTAGCTCTTCAAGCCAAAAATCAGTGGCCTGATATCTGTGAATAATTTGAAAAAGAAACAAGCAAACAATCCTAAATGTCCTAGCTTACTCACATTTTGACTTACATGTAAGATAAGCATCTCTATGGTTTGATATGTGTGTGTGTGTTATAAAAAGGGGTACACCCATCAGAGAAGCATAACTAAGCTTTCACATAAGTTTATGCCACTTTGTTTTTGTTTTCTTGTTTTGTTTTGTTTTTGAGACCAAGGAACAAGTCTCACTCTGTTGCCCAGGCTGGAGTGCAGTGGCACCATTTTGGCTCACTGCAACCTCCACCTCCCAGGTTCAAGTGATTCTCCTGCCTCAGCCTCCCGAGTAGCTGGGATTACAAGTACCTGCCACCATGCTTGGCTAATTTTTGTATTTTTACTAGAGACAGGGTTTCACCATGTTGGCCAGGCTGGTCTCGAACACCTTACCTCAGGTGATACACCTGCCTCGGCCTCCCAAAGTGCTGGGATTACAGGCCTGAGCCATCGTGCCTGGCCCCATTTTGTACTTTATTTACATAGATTCTCTGGACATTTTACTCCTATATTGGGGATGTTGGCCATCAGATGCTCATTCATAATATACATTCAAAACACGGCACCCGACTCTGAGATATGAATATATTATTAGGCACATTGGTAAGTGACCGATATAAATAATATATTCATATCTCAGAGTTAATGAACCTTCTTCTGTTTTATATACAATAGAACTTTAGAGTTTTAAAACTCTAAAATTTAAACTTTAAAATTTTTAAACTCTAAAATTCTATTGTATATAAAACAGTAGGAAGATTTACTATCAGCTCTACTAGTATAAACAGTCTCTGCATTCTTTTTTCCCCTCCTGACATTCAAGGATGGCAGCCCCTTATGCAAATACATTTCAAGGTAATTTAGAGACAGGAAGGGTTCCATCAGATCTGCAATTTTGGAAAAGTTGGTGTATTAGTCGCCCTCTCATCCACTTTTCCTTATATCAAGAGATGCAATTTTGTGAGTAGTAGGTTTGATGCGTCGTCTGCGCCATTATGTTAGGAAAATAGGACTTTGTCCTCCCCTCAGGGAGAATGGGCTCAAGACCTTGTTCTCATTAATATTGAGTTCTGGCCAAATAAACTCCAGTGGGTTATGAAATCATGAAAGATGCTAAATCCTATTAAGTTAAAACACTCCAACAACTCTGAGACATTAGAGTAAGAGGAGAAAAAGAAGAAACTGAATTGAGAAAACTCAACATACAACTTTTTTTAACCTATTGTCTTTACTAGGATAGAACCTTTCCAAAAAAATCCAATATGGATCATCCTTCTTAGAAATATGTCTTCATCACTCTGCCAGTTTTTGTGTGTATACTTTATAACATGGATAATTTTAACACTTTCAGTTAGATGCTGCATTCCTCATCCAGTAGGTGAACTCCAAGTATACAAAAGGGTTCCATTACTGGGTTTGACAGTGTAAAAGCCAAGCACAAAACAAGCTGGCAGAGACAGTTTAATATAAACCCCCTCGGAGGATTTGAAAACAACATCACATTTGTTTCCTGCTACTCATCTGCCCCGCTGTGATCTTTGTCTCTATATACGATAAAATATTTATAGCCAGAGCTCAGCATCTTTTCCTTCACTGTTGGAATAAGGTATGTTCTGCATCCAGAGGAGAAAGCAACATAATAGAAACTCTAAAAAATTGAATAAATAACTTTTGGTATGTAGAAAACCTAACCCACTCACAAATGGATTTTCTTTCATTCAAAACAAGAAAGCTGTGACATATGGGACTGCATTTTTGCAGAAATTATTTATGTGTTTGTCAATTGCAGGAAATCCTCTGTAGAGAAAGTTCTCAGGGCATACAGAACTATAGGCTGTTTTGGGATTTCCCCAAATACAGATTGAGCACTATTTTATTTTTCTTTTCAGCTAATAATAAAACTCAGTTTTTGAAAACATCCTCACCTTTTTCTACAGGAAAATATCTGGTTTGAGTTTCTGGCCTCTTTGAGACATTTCCCTTGAGACAATAGAAATATTGAGCTTTCTAGGACTATGAACTATAATATTCTCACATTACTACTCTTTTTTTTTCCATCTCGAGAGCAGTTTATAATGTGTTGGTTTTTATTTTTGGAGTAACTCTTCTTTACACTGAAAAGTCAAGTGAACAATTATGTTTAGATATATTGGTTTTTCTGCTCCAATAGAAAAAACACTTAAAGTCTGTATTAACTAGATGACCCAGGTTCTAGCCCATTCTACTTGCCTTTGAAATTTAATCGACTAACCTGGTCTGTCTCTGGGCTTCCTCATCCTAAAACCAAGGTAATAACAGCATGTACTTCCTCTATAACACCTACTTACACAATTTACAGAGGATTAAATACAATGATGTATGTGCGAGAACTTTAGATACTCCAAGGTACTACATAACATTAGGTTTAGAAAGCTATTTTAATTCCTGTGTTTAAGTTATACGGAAATTAACTTAAATTTAATCTGACACCTAAAATGGATAAAAGATAACAGTTTAAAACTGCATTGTAATGTCTTGGAAGTGTGTGAATTCGCTAACCTTCACTTCAGTGAATCTTCACCTGTCCAAGCTGATCCTGCTGAGTTTAGATTTCCTAAGACAAAAGATGAGATGGGAGAAGAGTGGTGACAGAGTTGTACAGGGATAAATGTGCTACTAGGAAGTGAGTTTTTCATCATCACTCTCCTTTATTATTATTATTATTATTATACTTTAAGTTCTAGGATACATGTGCACAAGGTGCAGGTATGTTATATATGTATACATGCGCCATGTTGATGTGCTGCACCCATTAATTCATCATTTACATTAGGTATATCTCCTAATGCTATCCCTGCCCCCTCCCCTCACCCCATGACAGGCCCCAGTGTGTGATGCTCCCCTTCCTGTGTCCAAGTGTTCTCCTTGTTCAATTCCCACCTATAAGTGAGAACATATGGTGTTTGGTTTTTGTGATAGTTTGCTGAGAATGATGGTTTCCAACTTCATCCATGTCCCTACAAAGGAAATGAATTTATCCTTTTTTATGGCTGCATAGTATTCCATAGTGTATATGTGCCACATTTTCTTAATCCAGTCTATCACTGATGGATATTTGGGTTGGTTCCAAGTGTTTGCTAATAGTGCTGCAATAAACATACGTGTGCATATGTCTTTATAGCAGCATGATTTATAACCCTTTGGGTATATACCCAGTAATGGGATGCCTGGGTCAAATGGTATTTCTAGTTCTAGATCCTTAAGGAATCGCCACACTGTCTTCCACAATGGTTGAACTAGTTTATAGTCCCATCAACAGTGTGAAAGTGTTTCTATTTCTCCACATCCTCTCCAGCACCTGTTGTTTCCTGACTTTTTAATGATCACCATTCTAACTGGTGTGAGATGGTATCTCATTGTGGTTTTGATTTGCATTTCTCTGATGACCAGTGATGATGAACATTATTTCATGTGTCTGTTGGCTGCATAAATGTCTTATTTTGAGAAGTGTCTGTTCATATCCTTTGCCCACTTTTTGATGGGGTTGTTTTTTTCTTGAAAGTTTGTTTGAGTTCCCTGTAGATTAGCCCTTTGTCAGATGAGTAGATTGCAAAAATTTTCTCCCATTCTGTAGGTTGCCTGTTTACTCTGATCATAGTTTCTTTTGCTGTGCAGAAGCTCTTTAGTTTAATTAGATCCCATTTACAAATTGTGGCTTTTGTTGCCGTTGCTTTTGGTGTTTTAGACATGAAGTCCTTGCCCATGCTTATGTCCTGAATGGTATTGCCTAGGTTTTCTTCTAGGGTTTTTATGGTTTTAGGTCTAACATTTAAGTCTCTAATCCATCTTGAATTAATTTTTGTATAAGGTGTAAGGAAGGGATCCTTACTGGTACTGGTTGTTCCTTTCCATGTTTAGTGCTTCCTTCAGGAGCTCTTGTAGGGCAGGCCTGGTGGTGACAAAATCTCTCAGCATTTGCTTGTCTGTAAAGGATTTTATTTCTCCTTCACTTATGAAGCTTAGTTTGGCTGGATATGAAATTCTGGGTTGAAAATTCTTTTCTTTAAGAATGTCGAACATTGGCCCCCACTTTCTTTGGGCTTGGAGGGTTTCTGCTGAGAGATCCACTGTTAGTCTGATGGGTTTCCCTTTGTGGGTAACCCGACCTTTCTCTCTGGCTGCCCTTAACATTTTTTCCTTCATTTCAACTTTGGTGAATCTGACAATAATGTGTCTTGGAGTTCCTCTTCTCGAGGAGAATCTTTGTGGCATTCTCTGTATTTCCTAAATTTGAACGTTGGCCTGCCTTGCTAGGTTGGGGAAGTTCTCCTGGATAATATCCTGCAGTGTTTTCCAACTTGGTTCCATTCTACCTGTCACTTTCCGTATACCAGTCAGACGGAGATTTGGTCTTTTCACGTAGTCCCATGTTTCTTGGAGGCTTTGTTCATTTCTTTTTACTCTTTTTCCTCTAAACTTCTCTTCTTGCTTCATTTCATTCATTTGATCTTCAATCACTGATACCCTTTCTTCCAGTTGATCGAATCAGCTCCTGAAGCTTGTGCATTCATCACGTAGTTCTCATGCCATGGTTTTCAACTCCATCAGGTCATTTAAGGACTTGTCTACACTGGTTTTCTAGTTAGCCGTTCGTCTAATCTTTTCTCAAGGTTTTTAGCTTCTTTTTGATGGGTTTGAAATTCCTCCTTTAGCTTGGAGAAGTTTGATCATCTGAAGCCTTCTTCTCTCAACTCATCAAAGTCATTCTCCATCCAGCTTTGTTCTGTTGCTGGCAAGGAGCTGTGTTCCTTTGGAGGGGGAGAGGCACTCTGATTTTTAAAATTTTCAGTTTTTCTGCTCTGTTTTTCCTCTTTGTGGTTTTTATCTACCTTTGGTATTTAATGATGGTGATGTACAGATGGGGTTTTGGTGTGGATGTCCTTTCTGTTTGTTAGTTTTCCTTCTAACAGTCAGGACCCTCCACTGCAGGTCTGTTGGAGTTTGCTGGAGGCCCACTCCAGATGCTGTTTGCCTGGTTATCAGCGGCGTAGAATGCAGAGCAGCAAATATTGTTGAAGAGCAAATGTTGCTGCCTGATCATTCCTCTGGAAGCTTCATCTCAGAGGGTTACCAGCCGTGTGTGGTGTCAGTCTGCCCCTACTGAGGGTATCTCCCAGTTAGGCTACCTGGGGGTCAGTGACCCACTTGAGGAGGCAGTCTGTCCGTTATCAGATCTCAAACTCTGTGCTGGGAGAACCACTACTCTCTTCAAAGCTGTCAGACATGGACATTTGAGTTTGCAGAGGTTTCTGCTGCCCTTTGTTTGGCTATGGCCTGCCTCCAGAGGCAGAGTTTACAGAGGCAGGCTGGCCTCCTTGAGCTGTGGTGGGCTCCACACAGTTCGAGTTTCCTAGCTGCTTTGTTTACCTACTCAAGCCTCAGCAATGGCAAGCGCCCCTCCCCCAGCCTCGCTGCCACCTTGCAGTTCGATCTCAAACTGCTGTGCTAGCAATGAGCGAGGCTCCATGGGCGTGGGACCCTCTGAGCCAGGCGCGGGATATAATCTCCTGGTGTGCCATTTGCTCATTTGGAAATGCAGAAATCACCCATCTTCTGCTTTGCTCAGCTGGGAGCTGTAGACTGGAGCTGTTCCTATTCGGCCATCTTGGAACTGCCCCTCCACTCTCCTTCTTTAAAACAGGGATTCTTAACTGGGGATCATAACTGTCCCTGGGCTCAATTAGATAGACTTCAAGGATTCCATGAATTTGGATAGAAAAAAAATTATTTTTATTTTTATTAGTCTTTAACAGGCAACAAATCCCAGTAATACTGGAAGGAGCTATGACCAAAAAAACACAAACCCTTTCATATTACAAGTGTTGCAGATGCCTTGAAATATCATGTATACTTTAATGCAAGGCAGTTAGTAGACTTGCCATTAGATCTTCTTATACTGCAAAATCAAGAAATATATATCACCATAACACATTTAATTTATTTCATGTTTTGATAGCTCTGTATCGACATTATTGCCTTTTAAAAATAATCCTAGGTATTTTATTTTACACCATAAAAAATTATGTTGCCACTGTGATAATAGCAATCCCATTCCCAGGTATATACCCCAAAAAACTGAAAAACAGGTACTGAACAGAAATGTAGTATAGGAATGTTCATAATGATACTATTCATAACAGCCAAAAGGTGGGAACAACTCAAATGACCATCAAGAGGTGATTGGATAAATAACATGTAGTATATCCAATCAGTGGGATGTTGTTCAACATAAAAAGGAATAAAGTATGCATACATGCTAGTGTAGATGAACCTCAAAAACATGTCAGGGGAAAGAAGGCAGGCACAAAAAGTCACATATTTTATAAGTGTACTTATGTGAACTATCCAGAATAGGTAGATCCATAGACACAGACAGCAGATTTGTGGTTACCAGAGACTTGAGAACAGGAAAATGAGGAGTAACTGCTTAATGGGTACAGGGTTTTATTTTGGAGAAATGGAAATGTTTTGGAATTAGATAGAGGCAGTAGTTGCATAACTTTTTGAATGTACTAAATGTCACTAAGTTGTTCATTTTAAGTGAGTTAATTTTATGTTTCATAAATTTTATCTCAACAAATATGCAAAATAAAACATTAAAAATTGACCCTTGGTCTTCTGGAGACTGCCAAAGACCTCTGTAGCACAGCAGAAGGATTAAACCCTGGATATAAAGGGTTTCCCACCATTATATGGGCTCCTCTTCCCTTGGCTCAATTGAAGGACTGGGGCTTGGCATCACTTAACAGTGATCCAGATTTTCCTAGCATGCCAGAGTGCTCCCTGAGGGCTCCACAGTTATATAGGAGCAAGAATGTTGGCCAGGCGTGGTAGATCACACCTGTAATTTCAGCACTTTGGGAGGCTGAGGTGGGGGGATCACCTGAGGTCAGGAGTTTGAGATCAGCCTGACCAACATGGTGAAACCCCATCTCTACTGAAAATACAAAAATAGCTTAGCCAAGCATGGTGGCTCATGCCTATAATCTTAGCTACTCGGGAGGCTGAGGCAGGGGAATCTCTTGAAGCCAGGAGGCAGAGGTTGCAGTGAGTTGAGAACATGCCACTGCACTCGTAGCCTGGGTGACAGAGCAGGACTCTGTCTCAAAAAAAAAAAAAAAAAAAAAAAGTAGCACAAGGCTTGCTTTCAAAGCCATGCATAGTTTTGTTTGTGTGTGTGTGTGTGTGTGTGTTTTAAATGTACTTCCAATACTAACTGGGAAATATAGTCCAGAAAATAGAGCATGACTAAAATCTTTCCAGGTAAAGGTAATATTTAGCTATCACAAAAATTATACATTTAAAATGTCCAGAAGCAATAGACTTTAATATTTCAGTGGTAGGGTTTTCCTGTGCTGTCACTTCTCCCATACATCATGATTTGGAAATATCTTCATTCTAGGTGTAATGCTTCTAGAACTTTATTCCTTTAGGTTATTTTTTAAAATTCAACAAATATATGTTATAATATCCACAATTAACATGTACTATTAAGAAAGAAAAGGAGTTGGTCTAGAATGAGAGTGACAGAAAATTACTAGAGAAAGAAGTTAAGAAGGAGGCACCCAAGAGTTGGGATTCGAAGGGAAACTTGAACAGGCTGAGTGAGTGAGTGTTATAGGCAGCAGCAAGGTTAACAGTCATCCAGGCCAGGGAGTTAGCATGTACAAATGTCCTGAGGTCATCAGTGTTTATAAATAACAGTGAAGACTTGTTTGGTTGAAGCAGAGTCAGTGAGGAAAGAGAGGTATAAAAACAAGGCAAGGTAAGTAGCCAGTGACCAGACCACGTATGGCTTTTCAGGCTACAGTAAATATTTTGGATTTTACTTTAAATCTAGTAGAATCCCTTGGAAGATTTTTTTTTTTTTTTTTTTCTGAGATGAAGTCTTGCTCTATTGCCCAGGCTGGAGTGCAGCTCATTGCAACCTCCACCTCCCAGGCTCAAGTGATTCTCCTGCCACAGTTGCCCGAGTAGCTGGGACTACAGGCATGTGTCACCATGCCCAACTAATTTTTGTAGTTTTAGTGGAGACACGGTTTCACCATATTGGCCAGGCTGGTCTTGAACCCCTAACCTCAAGTGATCCTCCCGCCTTGGTCTCCCAAAGTGCTGGGATTACAGGTGTGAACCACCATGCCTGGTGTCTGTTGGAAGATTTTATTGGTCTTACAATAAAGTCCAATAAAACGAGGAAGACATTGATGAGCTTGGAGCAGCAGGTGCATGACCTAATTCACATTTTAAAAATCTTCCTGGAATTGGTGGAAACACTGCAGGAGGGAAAAATTGAAAGTGGGAATATTAGTTAAGACGCTATCAAGTTTGCACAGGTGAAGGATGGCAGCGGGTTTGCATAAAGGCAGTAGTAGTAGTGGGAACAGTGAGACATGGTTCGATTCTAGATGTATTTTGAAACTTTAGCTGACTAATTGATGACTTTGAGGTGCAAGGGAAAGTATTTTGGCCTGAGCATCAAGATGGATAGGAGTGCTATTTACTGAGCTGGAGAGAATCAGATTTAAATGTGTTGGTTAGAAAAATCAAGGGTTCAGTTCCAGATGCCATGATAGATTACAAAAATAAAATATGGCCTCAATTCTTCATCTTTCACTGTATACATGCTTTTTACCAGGTAACATTATAGGTCACTCCCTCTCTGGCTCTAGGTTTAGCTATGTGATTTGATTTGCTCCATGGGATATTACTGACATCCCCATATTTTCAAATACTTGCGCATTTCGAACTGTTCTTGCATCTCTGCCATCATCATGAAAACATGTCCAGGCTGGCAGATGCAGAATGAGAAACATAAGAAGAGAAGCCATGTGGTCCTGGTCACCCCAGCCAAAGGCATTCCTAGATTAGGGAACAGTCACCTGACAAGTATGTGCAAACCCTGGCAAAGCACCTGAGCTATCTAGTCTACCCACTGCTGTTGCCTGAAGATGCATGAGCAAGTCCAGACTAGATCAGCTGAACCTCGCAGGTTTGTGAACTAAATAAATGAATAAATAAATGTGTAGCTTCTCGTTATGTAGTATTTTCATGGCAACAGAGACCTGACTCAGGATGTTTCCTCTTCACCCAAATATGAGTAATGCAGTACCACCTCATGTCAGCTGATCTTAGTCTGTGGAAAACAGAGCACTGCCCTTCCATTCTAGATTGTTTGCACATTGCAAATGTAGCAGAAAATTTGTAACAGAAACTGAATCATAAATGAATGACTAAACCACAAAATCCAGGTTATTTACTTCCACAGACCTATTCCAAAAAAGGTCCAGCTTGGCTGATTAAAAAAGAAAAAAAAGTTTTTTTAATTTGTAGTTTAGGAATGTTTATTTATGTTTTTAGTACGAAATTATTATATTTTTAAGAGTTATTGTCAAGTTTGAGAAACTTCTCTCAAGTGCAAGCTTTCAAGGCACTTGTTTTCTTTGAATCGCCAACCCTCAGCTACTTATTTGTCATCAATGTCCTCATTGACTTGATTTTCGATATTCTCTTGCACAATAAGGAACAGAGGTGTATGTTGCATGAAGCCAATGAAACCAAAAGTTCAAGGCCACTCACTTGTTCATGGACATTATGGGTCTGGGAAAAGCCCTAGAAATATGTTCACATGGTTAGATATCTTCACAATCTGTATAAAAACAAGAATTTTTAACAGTGACTGGTTAAGATAATCCTGTCTCTCCAGTCCAGCTTTCAGTATCACATTTCTCTAGGTGTTGCTTGGAGTTGGGGTAGCTATGGTTATTTGGGGGCTACAGCTAAAAGGGAGGTTGTTGGTGATGCATTTGGTTTGTAATTAATGGGATATAATTATGTTTTTTGCACTCAATTTCCACTATAGTTCATCCTTGCTAGTCATTCCACTGTAGGAATGGCTTCTAGGAGTTCTCCAACATCTCCGTGTGCTGACTCAACCAGTATCACAGCACAAAGATGCAGGGTGAAAGAATGAAAAAGGCCAGTATTTGCTAGCACAACAGTATAACTATAGTAAAAAAATAATTTAATTGCACTTATTAAAATAACTGAGAGTATAATTGAATTGTTCAAAACACAAAGGATAAATGCTTGAAGTGATGGATAACCCATTTACCCGGAAGTGATTATCACACGTTGCATGCCTGTATCAATCTATCCAACATAACCCATAAATATATACACTAACTACGTACCCACAAAAATTAAAAATTTAAAAAATTTGATAAATCAAATGAAATACACACACAAAAACAAAGATGCAGGACAAGAGGGCATATTGCATATAACTGCCCTGCAGCACTAGATGTATGTGCCTGGAGGAAGTCTGCCTTTTATAAAGCTGAATAAGCCCTGCAACACAGGTGCAACTATGTGCCAAGGATGCTAGAAGGTATTTACAAAAAATTGGTTTAGAAAATTGGCAAGGTTAGAATATATCATTTAACTGCACTAAAGAAAGATGTTTCAAAGGTTATTATTAAAACAAGAGAGAAATTAAACTTTTCTGCTTTGATTGCATAAAAATAAGACTGTACCTTTTTGGTCATCTCTAAATTTATTTATTATATAATGAAAGAAAAGCTAAGAAAGAAAGAATGGAACATGAAAAAACAATCAAATGATTAAATCGATAAAAATTATTCTGATATCAAGAAGCCCTTAACAGCAAAAGAATTTTCAGCACACACCAAAAGCAAAAATTTATTAGGAGGAAAATTTTGAATAGAAGTAATGGTTTGGTTCTAATTTGATAAATTTAATTAATGAAGAGTGAATCATGAACATGGGGAAATATTTAAATTCTTACAGATTTGACACAAAATATAACAAGTATGAAGAGAACATAAACTCATCATAGTCAGAACAAGGAAGACATTGATGAGCAACTGGTGATGTAGTTCATCAGTTTAAAGAGTATTAAAACTAATCATTATACGAGTAAATTTTAAGTGCACTGATATGTTATATTCAAAAAATGCAACAAAGATTTTCCAGAGTTAGATAATTCTAAAAAAAGTATGCGCCATTACAAATAACAAGTTGTGACACCAAAAGGCATTTTTAAAAATTTCAGTAATAAGAAAAAAATGTAATCTGACATCCTAGAGGAATGGCTGTGTTATATTTCTATTTTCTCTGTAGAAGGATGTTTCAAAATAATTTTTATATTTGAAGGTAGAGAGATGATCAAAACATTTACACCCCATATTTGTAGGAGTCAAGGTATTATAGAGGTGGGGAGGGCAGTTTCTTAATAAAGGTACATTGTCTCTCTGATTTTGTGATGTTTGCATTGTCAGCTTTTTAACTTGGTAATTTGTCATAAATAATTTCCCCATTCTAAACAAATTCCCAACTAAGATAGAATCCACAGACGCAACTTCTAAACTCACGTCTTTTAAGGTTTATGGATCCTGTTTGGTGGGCCATTGGCTACTTTTCTTGGATATGATTGCTTAGAAGTTTAAATTTAAGAAGTCAACTGAAATATATATAAAGGACAATGACAGTTCAATTGACTTAGAAACATCATAGTCAAAAAGTAATACGCTCAGCAGCTCTGTCTATATTTGTGATGGTTTACATACAGCGATTTAACTTCTGAAATTCATCTACCTTGGGTGCAGTGTTCAATAAACTGAAATCCTGATAAGAATAAGTGGTTCTAAGTGAAAATGATGTTAACTAAATGCAGGTCAAAATTGAGTACAGTGATTTTTTTTAAGCAAATAAAAGTATAGATACAACTTTGATTATATGGCTGAAGGGGAAAGGCATAAGGATTTTTACCAAGTATTTAAAAGTATTAGTGATCAAAGGGGAGGGAGAACACTAGAACAGATACCTAATGCATGCAGGGCTTAAAACCTAGATGACAGGTTGATAGGTGCAGCAAACCAACCATGGCACATGTGTACCTATGTAACAAACCTGCACGTTCTGCACATGTATCTCAGAACTTAAAGTAAAAGAAAAAAAGTATTAGTGACTAAAAATGATGATGAGCTATGTACGCTAGACACCAAAGAGGTATGCCCTGGGATATGATTAATTGAACAGAATAGTAAAAGTAGAAGTTATGAGTTTGGAATGCCTGGTCCAAAGGCTTTGCCAATTAGATTCTTCATAATTTTTAAATCTAGCGTAGTTATGAAGTTGTATGGCCTTTGTTTTCTTTCTAGAAATTCTACCAATCCTAGCATTTGAATACAAGGAATATCAAACATGTATATACTTCATTTAACCTACTGTAAATGAGTCATACTTCAACATTTTTCTAAATGGCAAAAAAAAAAAAAAAAAATTATTTTTAAGAGGTAGGAAAACATAAGTTATTTCTGTTTTACTTTTGTAATGGCAAAGCTGTGGCAAATCAAGTACTATCAAAAGTGTACTATATGGTAAAGGTTGCAAACTGATGACCCAAGGGCAAAATCTTTTCACTGATTAACCAAATCCATGTTTGAAGTAGGAGGTTCATGATGTCATGTGTTATTACTGCTGATGTTAACCTTCTTCACTTGAAGGTGTGGTCTGTCACACAGAAAAATGTTACTATATCTTTCCCTTTGCAATCAACTAAATATCTTGAGGATGACATTTAAGATTATGCAAACATCCTGTTCTCTACAAACTTTGTCCCAATATTTTTAGTATCCGTCAGTAGATTGTGTCTGCCACAATTATTACTAGACTCTGACAGACGGTAATTTTCTGTTTCTCCCATTCCTTCTATGTTTATTAATTAGAATTCTTCAGTCAAGGAAAGCTGTCCCTTCTCCCCCATTTGTTTATTTATCCAATTATTTATTTATATCACCATGTACATGTGGATATTTATTTTATTCTAAGGGTTATAATGCAAAATTCTTGTATATAATGCAAAACAATTTTATATTTGGTTGCCCCAATTTTTCTAGTTTCGGCCACTTGGAGCTCCCGCATGTTGGTTTCTGTGTCCTGTGTACATGTTCTTATTATTTTTGAGTGCTACCTTCCTTTTTGGCGACACAAAAATTCTGAGCAGTTCTCATAGTTTCCCTGCCCCAGTCATGGAATCAATCACTCTTCAAGGAACCTTGTTTTCTTTTGTTGGAGAATGGTGTTTAGAAACCACCCAGGTCTGGGTGCTAGGTGCTATAGTTTGAGTGTATGTGTCCCCCCAGAATTTCTATGTTAGAACTTAACCCCCAAGGTGATAATATTAAGAGGTGGGGCCCTTGGGAGGTGATTAGGCAATGAGGGCCCTGCCCTCATGGACAGAATCAATGACAATAAAAGAGGCTTCAGAGAGCTGCTTTTGCCCTTCCATTCTTTCCACCATGTGAAGATACCGAGATGGTGCCACCGATGAGGAAGGAGCCTCCACCAGACTCCTGGTGGTGCTTTGATCTTGGATTTCCCAGACTGCAGAATCACGCAAAATAAATTTTGTTGTTTCTATCACTCAATCCCAGGTACTTTGTTATAGTGCACAAATAAACTAAAACGAGAGGTGTGCTCTTTGCTACTGGAGTGTCATTAACCGTAGGTTTTCTCAGAGTTAGGAAATATACATATGTATACTAACCCATGCATGTGTACACATCTGTATTATAGACAACCTCAATCTAATCACAAGAATCTAATCCAAATTGAGGGATATGTAACAAAATAGCTGAATAGTACACTTCAAAAGAGTCAAATTCACAAAAGAGGAAGGAAAAGTAACTAGATTGCAACACACTAAGGAGACAACAACTAAATACATTTTGGATCTTGGACTGAACAGAAAAAGGATGTTAATGAGAAAACTGATGAAATCAAATAAGGTCTATAAATTTAGTTTACAGCAGGAGTTGGCAAACTATAGCCCATGGCCAAATCCTTCCTAGATATGTTTTTTTTTTTTTTTTTTTTGTAAATAAAATTGTATTGGAATACAGATACCTTCATTTGTTTATGCATTGTCTATGACTAATTTCTCACTACAATAGTGGAATTAAGTCTTAGTGACAGATACCTAAAACAGTTCCTATCTGGCTCACTACAGAATAATACAAATTCATCATTTATAGTATTGTGCCAATTTAAAATTCCAATTTTGGGTAATTGTACTATGGTTACACAAAATGCTAACATTAGGGATGAAGAATATACGGAAATATTTATACCTTTTTTGCAAGTTCTCTGTAGGCCTAAAATTATTTCATAAAAATACAAAAAAAAAATTAGCTGGGCATGGTGGTGGGCGCCTGTAGTCCCAACTACTTGGGAGGCTGAGGCAGGAGAATGGTGTGAACCCCGGAGGCGGAGCTTGCAGTGAACTAAGATTGTGCCACTGCACTCCAGCCTGGGCGGCAGAGCAAAACTCCATCTCAGAAAAAAAAAAAAAAAAAAAAATTCATAATAAAAATTTTAAAAGTATTTGAATGAGATGCTAACATTTAAAATACAGGAGATTTCACATACAATTTCTGTTTCTTTTGAAAAATTAGGATGTCTGATAATGCTGGCCAACAATGAGAGCAAGCTGAAAGTTGGTACCTTTGATTAATATGTATGATACTGGCTTATTGTCTTAATATCCACTTCCATAGCATCAGAACCCTGATTTTCATAAAGGCACGAGGTATTATATAAAAGACCATATTTCTCAGTATCTCTCGTACCCACAGGTGGTCAATGGAATGTAAGCACAAGTGTTTTAGTGAGACTTTAGGGAAAGCTCTTTAGAATGAGACGGCAGGCCGAACGAGCCCTGTTTGACCTTCCCTGCTTCTACTGATTCTTGCCTAGTAAATTAATGTGATGACTGGAGTTTCAGCAGTCCTCTTGGACCATGGAGTGAGAAAGAACTCATGTATCCATCCCCACTTCAGGCAGAACTCAAAGACAGAAGAAACCTGTGGCAGATTTGCTGTTTTTCTTTTTGGTTTTTTTTTTTTTGGTTTTTTTTTTCACATATTCTTGTACTCATGCCCAACATGGCAAAACTCTGTCTCTTCTAGAAATACAAAAATATCACTAGCCAGGTGTGGTGGTGTGTGCCAGTAGTCCCAGCTACTCTGGTGGCTGAGATGGGAGGAATGCTTGAACATGGGAGGTGGAGGTTGCAGTGAGCTGTGACCACACCATTGCACTCCAGCCTGGGCAATAGAGCAAAAAAAGAAAAAGGAGAGAGAGAGAATTGTTTCAGAAAGGAGAGAGAATTAGAATTTTCAAACAAATGCTAAATCATGTTCTCCTAAAAACAGTCATAAAAACAGACTAAATAATTAGTATTTAATAATTAATTATCATTATTAATAATTAAATAAAAATAGTAAAATAATTAGTTATTTATATAATAGCAGATTTTAAAAGATTTAAGATTACTTTTATTAAATATATATTAGAAGTATGTATTAAAAATATATTAGAAGTGACAACCTATAAATTAAAATACTCAAGAGCTATTAACAGTTTATATCTCTAATACAAAGTAGTACAATTCAAATTGATGTTTTTATATTTACTATTTTTAAACTAAATGCCAGCTTTCATCAATAAAATTACCATGACAAGAGGCTGTTTCAACTTATTAGTGTTCCTATACTGCTATGTTTTCAGATAAATTTTTTAAAAGTACACTTCTGTGGAACCTTCTGCTTTTAAACAATATCTCGGTTACATAAGAAACTCAAGAATCTCAAGCCCTTGTTTTCAATTTAGGTATTTATAATTTCTTCTGCATCACAAACCTTTAACAAAAAAGCAAGAATATGTGCACGCTTACAAGTGTCTCAGGCTCTGAAGACTCTTTGTAAAAGGTAAAAACGCTTGACAACAGTCTGGAGAAGCTATGATGATATGGGTGTGTTCTTACATGTCATGCTGACTCCTGTGGATTGAAGGCATACACATACACACACTAAATTGCAGACACAAGCAACCACCGTTAGCCCAAGCAAGTGATTTTCTGTTTCACTAAGCTCTTGATTGCTGATTTCAAATTCTTGTATGCTGGTTGGCTGTGCTAACACTTGATCTATTATGTAAGGACTCAGCCTCATCTAATGAAAAATGCCTGGGATTCACATTTGCCAATGGTTAACAGGAAATGTTTCTCAAAAGCAAATCCAAAGGTCAGACAGGAGAAAACTCCTGTGCTGCCATATTCAGCAAGAAACTTCAGTGAGGTCCAGTGAACATTGACATTAGTGGGAGAAAGCTTCGGTGGATATTATCTTGACAAGGCTTGATGTATGTAGGGACTGCGGGCTTCATTCACCAACACATTTTGGTTGAGCATGTCTCCTTGGTGAAGAAACAAGCTCTAAAGTATCACTGTCTAATAGAAATATAATGTGAACCATAAAACACAATAATATAGAATGTCTGAAGTGAATATAAAATGTCAAAATTAATAGTACAATTTTATAATCACATTATAATCAAATGTGAGTCACAAATATAATTTTTAATTTTCCGGTAGCTACATTAAAAAGGGAAAAATAAAGAGGTGAGTTTAATTTTAATAATGCATTTTATTTAACAAAATATCACCATTTCCACATGTATCAGTAAGTCATTTTCATTCATTTTTCCATAATAGGCCTTTAAAATCCAGTATGCATTTTATGCTTTCAGCATATCTCAATTTGGAGTAGCCACATTTCAAGTTCTCAATAGCCACATGTGGTTAGTGGCTCCTGTATCGGGCATTCAAGTCTAGAGGAACTTTGTGATTTACTGTGATGGTTAAAGGATCTTTGGAATGGTAGTAACCAGAGAGGAAAAGAATGACATTTCAAATATAACAGATTAATAAAATTTCTAAAACATGTTGATAGAAATTATACTAGCAAGACAAAAGCTGACACCAACTAGTTGGGGTTTTATTTTAGTTTAAAAATATGCCTGTTCTAAAGCAGATACTTTTCAGTGTAGAGGAAGTATGTTAATGGAAATTGGCTCATTTGTAACTAAAGTACTTTGCAAGTAGAGGAATTTTGGGGACATTAAAGTATGCCAGAATAAAATCCATTAAGCCTTAGTTAAAATCTCAAGCAAATAATAAAACACATTTATTTATATTCTGCAGCATGAATAATAAAACATAATAATATAGAAAGTCTGAAGTGAATATAAAATGTCAAAATTAATAGCACAATTTTATAATCAGCTTCCAATGAAATTATTAGTCTTTAGAACAGAATTCATTTACATCGAAAATTGACATGTAAGGATTTTCTCTTGAGTCAAATGAGCTCTTTTAAATGATCTATAGATACATTAGGTCAAATAGAAGGTACAGAGGTCAGGTGGCATGTTAAGCTGTAAAACTTCTAGCCAAAAATTAGTACTGTGTCAAAAATGGAAAAAACACACTCTTCTGACAGTTTAAGTAAAAAAAATTTTAATAGCTTAAGTACTCTAACATCAATAAAATATTTCAAGCATTAAGGCTGCCAAATTACCTGATAACTCAGTAATACTTAAAGTGTGTGCTTTCTAGGGTAAATTTTCATTTGCATTCCAGGAGATTATGAAACAAATAGTTTGCACAAAACATAAACGGAAAAAGTTATACATTTTTAAAACTTTCTGATTCTATATTATTCATGTGTTCATTGTAGAAAAATTGGGAAAATGCATAAAAGCACAAAGTAGAAAAAAAATCACTCAGAATCCCAGTACTCAAGACATTGTTGACATTTTAGTATACACCCTTCCAGGTTTAAATTAGCATAATTATTACTGCCAAGTCTTTGTGATAAAATAAACTCATGTGAGCTCTCTTGTAGATCTGGTTCCTCCAATAACTCTGATAATTCCACTTGGTACATACATACCCACACACTTCCCCTCTCCTACGCAGCTGTCTACCCAAGGGCTATAGGGAGTTCAAGGGTTCTCTAATCTTGGGTTGGTCTGTCAGTATCCGTCTCCTGTTTTGCTCTTCCTCTCACTCCATCCTCTTCAATCATACCCCAAACAAAATCCCCAAAATAGTAAGACCTCTGTCTGGACATGCTTTCTTCCAGTTAGCTCTAAGATTTGTAATTCTCCCTGATTTGAGAAGAAATGGTGCTTGCATAGAGACACCAATTATCATCTTTGATTATTTACAATCCCAAAACAATAGCATAATCTGGAGAAGACATCAACTTCTCTCTCTTACCAATACTGTTGGAACTAGCTGATAAAGATAACACTTTGTATTTTACTAGACACTAATTTGCGTATGGAAGAACCTACTTTCTCACAACTAGATTCAATAATAAATATGTATCAGCTATTGAAAAGGGCAGATACTGGCTAGGGACTGGATAGTGAATTGTGCATAAATCAGACATGGTTTTTTGACCTCACAGAAGTAATAGTTTAAGAAGGAAGATAGTTTGTAATCAGTTAAACAAATGCATACATAATTGTACATTGGGAAAAATTCTTTGAAGGTGTGAATATTGATGTTGAGATGAGATAACACATTACTTTTATTCAGCTTTATTGAGGTATAATTGATAATTTATGTATACATTGTGAATAATTACCATAATCAAGCTAATTAGCATATTCAGCACCTCACATAGTTACCAATTTCTTTTCTTTCTTTCTTTCTTTCTTTCTTTCTTTCTTTCTTTCTTTCTTTCTTTCTTTCTTTCTTTCTTCTTTCTTCTTTCTCTCTTTCTTCTTTTCTTTCTTTTCTCTCTCACTCTCTTTTCTCTCTTTTCTCTCTTTCTTTCTTTTGACAGAGTCTTGTTCTGTCACCCAGGCTGGAGTACAGTGGTGCAATCTCAGTTCACTGCAACCTCTGCCTTCTGCGTTCAAGCAGTTCTCCTGCCTCAGTCTCCTAAGTAGCTGAGATTACAAGCAAGTGCCACCACACCCAGCTAATTTTTGTGTTTTTAGTAGAGACTGGGTTTCACTATATTGTCCAGACTGGTCTTGAACTTCTGATCTCAAGTGATCCACCCGCCTCAGCCTCCCAAAGTGCTGGGATTAGAGGTGTGAGACATCACACCTGGCTCTTTCTTTCTTTTTTTAAACAACATTACTCATCTTCATTCTTGCCATGATGGCCGGTCATTTGAAAGACTGGCAAGAATTCAGGAAGTTCCCTACCCATCTCTCCAGACCTGATTCTCTGCTCAGAAGCATACCACTGTGGTACAAAAGTAAAAATAAAAATTAAAAATAAAGCCCCAACACAATGATCTGTGTGGAGAGTTCCTATACTGGTTTTAACACCTTTTAAATGGCTTCCTAAGGTTGGATCATTAACATGAGGATGCTCTCCTTTCAAATGTGAAGTAGAAATCCTTCCAAAGACCATCATAGAGAGGAAGGTGACTTGGGGAAGCTTCTATTAGATTTTCTGGGGTAATAGCTGAATTAATCCTGTTAACTCTCCTGTGGGCTTGAAGTTGATCTCAGATATGCTAAAAGAAAAGCTGTAATATCAAAGTTGTTGACAGCTTTCTGTATTAGGAAAGTTGAAAACCTGGGGAAATGTTTGGGTCTTTGTTTGCCAGAAGCTCTATATTGAGTGTCAGTATATGCAAAAGTAGGTCAAAGGTCTGTTTGGGAAACATCAAAGAGCTAGGATGGCCTCCATGGAAGAGTAAAATGAATTTGGTAATGGTGAGTGGGAAATTAAATAAATCAAAAAGGGAATGATAAGAGAAGGGATACATACAGGGAGAGACAGACTAACAGACAGAGATACAGAAAATGACATTAGGGAATAGAAGGAGAAACCAAAGAGAAATATGTACACAGAAAGATATAAGAAGAAAGCAAGAGGAGAGAGAAAAAGATTGATAGACACACACATGCACGCGCGTGCACACACACACACACGCACAAACGCACAAACACATACACACAGGCTAGGGGGTGGGAGTTGGAGAAAAACTCCAGGACCTGCTAATAATTCACACAGCCAGTGAGAATTTCCCTGTAGCTAAAAATGTCTGATGCTTTCAGAAATGTTAATAACCAACACTGAACTAAAAGTTTTCTCTCACTGTGTGTAATAACTACTCTCTGTAAATCTCAATGAAGTCAGCTAGCAGATATTTCCCCTAGCATTATAAGTATTTTGCAGAAATGAAGGAAGAGACAGGTAACCAGTCTAGGACAACCATACTGGTGAGAGATGATGCTATGGGCTATAAGAGCCCCAGAACAACAAAAAAAGGGAGAAACAGGTTTCCCTGTGGCTGATTCAGAAGAGGTGAATGAACTGTCATTTGTCAACATTATTCTTGAGAAAAGTATATATAATCCATAACGCTATGTATGGGAAAAGGGTTTTCATTTATTGAGTATTTATTAGCTATGTGCTTTAAAGATCAGATCTCATTCTTTAAAATAACCCTACCAATTGGTTGTAGACACTTTCATTTTTTCATATAAAAAAATCAAGGCCTAAGACAGAATTTCCAGGAAGTGGTGCATGGAGGGGGAACCCAGAAAAAGATCAGCTCCCTGAGTTTTGTTGACTGAGCTAAGAGACCAAAGAGACAAAAGAAGCTGGAGTTTTCAAGATGGAATACCAGAGGAGAGAGCTGGAGACTGGGGTAGGGGGAAAGTGAAGCAGGAGAGAAAGGAAAAAATAAAAATTCCAGAGAATCAGAGATTTGTACAATGTCTCCCTCAAGTATTTGACTGAGTAGTGATCAATTCAAGCATGTGAGGAAACTATTTGAGGCTGAGGAAAGAACCACCTAAAACGTTTAGAGGTTACAGTGGCCAACCTTCACACAAGGCCAGTAACAGTTTCTGTTTTCATCAGCAAGACTGGAAAGGCTGAAGATTCAGGGACATTAGGTAAATTACTCAGGGAGGTCTTGAGGAAATAGATGGAGATAATTACCCTAGACTGAGTGCTGCCCCAGTTGCACAGAAGAAATCTCCAAGCAAGACCAAAAAAAACCCCAAAAAACAGAAACAAAAACAACAAAAAACGGCTTCCACATTACTTAACTGTGTCTCAAAACAAAGCTCAAGAATATTTATAGGACTATAAAAATAACCAGTACTGGCCAGGCACAGTGGCTCATGCCTGTAATCCCAGTACTTTGGGAGGCTGAGGTGGGTAGATCACCTGAGGTCAGGAGTAGTTCAAGACCAGCCCAGTCAACATGACGAAAACCCATCTCTACTAAAAATACAACTTTGAAACATAGCAATAGAAACTATATATACATATATATGTGTATATATATAGAGAGAGAGAAAGAGATAGATAGATATAGATATAGATACAGATATAGATATCTATATGTGTGTATATATATATATATATATATATATTTTTGAGTTGGAGTTTCTCTCTTGTTTCCCAGGCTGGAGTGCAATGGTATGATCTTGGCTCACCACAACCCCCACCTCCCAGGTTCAAGTGATTCTCCTGCCTCAACCTCCCAAGTAGCTGGGATTACATGCATGCACCACCACGCCTGGCCAATTCTGTATTTTTAGTAGAGACAGGGTTTCTCCATGTTGGTCAGCCTGGTCTTGAACTCCTAACCTCAGGTGATCTACCCACCTCAGCCTCCCAAAACGCTGGGTTTACATGCATGAGCCACTGTGCAGGGCCAATAGAAACAATTTAAAATGAAACACATAGAAAAATAATCTAAAATAAATGAACAATATATGAGCAACCTGTAGAACAACTTCAAGTGGCCTAATGTACGTGTCAATGGATTTTCCAATGAAGTGGATAAAAAGGAAGGGACAGAAGAAGCATTTGAAGATATAATGGTTGAATAAATTTCCAAACTTAATGAAAATAATGTATCTAAGGATTTAACAAGCCCAGTGAATACTGTCAAAAATAAAATCAGATCAAATTAAAAATTTTTAAAGTGTATTGTGCATGTAAAATTACAGTTCAAGAACTAGGTGACCTCAAGCCCAGTCACAAGAGGAAGCTCAGAGGCATGATGTTGCAGGCTGGCTTACACAGCAAAAATGGGGAAGTTTTTAAAGGTTAAACAACTTTTAAGATCACAACTTCAGGCTGAAGTTTCATGGACGTTAGGTAAAGTATTCAGGAAGGTCTTGCCGAAATAGATGGTAATAATTACCCTAGATTGAGCGCTGCCCCAGTTGCACAGAAGAAATCTTTAAAATGATAGGTTATTTAACCTTTAACCTTTAAAATGATGGGTTTTATCATGAAGGTTTCAAGATCACAGAGGATTAGTTGAAAGTGCTCATCTTATACCATCTTTAGAAGGCAAAGTAAGCTTGCTTTATGATGATCAGAGGTGTTTACAGGAAATAAGTTTCGTTTATGTGGCCTAATTGGCTTTGTCTGTTCAGAGAATTCTGAAGTCTGGTCTCCATGTTATTTTATGTTCACAACTCCAAGCACAAGAAACATGAAGAAAATGACACTATAACACATCATAACTATATTGCTCAAAAACAATGATAATAAGAAAGCCTCAGAAGAAGCCAAAGGGGGAAAATATATGAACAGAGAAAAATAAAGTTGCCATCAGATTTCTTATTAGAAACAATGCAAATAGGAAGACAGTAGAGATAAATCTTTACTGAAAGAAAAAAAAAACTATCAATCTAGAGTTCTATGTCCAACAAAAACATATTACAACATTGAAGGTGAAATAAAGATATTTTGAGACAAAAAAGCCTGATGGAACAAATAGAAAAGATATAGCAAGGTGATGGACATAAACTGAACCATATCAATAATCACATTAAATGTAAATGGTCTATAAACCCCATTAAAAGACTGAGATATCAGTTTGGATAAAAAAGCAAGACTCAACTCTGTGCTGCCCATAAAGAACACAGTGTATCGACAGACACAAATAAATTGAATTACACAGTGGAAAAGGATAGGCTAGAACTAACCAAAAGAAAGTTGGAATGCTTATTAATATCATAAAATGTAGATTTCAGAGCAAACAATACTACCAAGGATAAATTTCATAACAATAAAAGAGAAAATTCATCAAGACTGAACAATCCTAAATGTTTATATGACTAAAAACAGAGTTTCAAAATACATAAAGCAAAAACGGATAGAACTGCAAGGAGAACTAGACAAATATGAAATTATTATTGAATATTTAATGCTATCTCAATAACTGATAGAATAGACAGTAAATGTTTTAATTTCAGTAGTAATTAGTAATAATTAAAAAAACCAAGCAACCCAACTAAAAAATGGGCAACATATTTTGAAAAGCCTTTAATGAACAGCCCTTCATGAATATTTAGAGATGACATCTATACACATAAAATATGTTCCATATCATTAGTCATTAGGAAAATGTAAAATGAAAACAAAACAGAGTATCACTATACTCTCATTAGAATTGCTATAATTAAAAAGATTAACCAGACCAAGTGTTAGTAAGAATGTGGAGGAATTAGGGCTGGGCGTGGCCTGTACAGGCTCAGGCCTGTAATCCCAGCACTTTGGGTGGTCAAGGTGGGTGGATCACGAGGTAAAGAGATGGAGACCATCCTGGCCAACATGGTAAAACCCCGTCCCTACCAAAAATACAAAAATTAGCTTGGCGTGGTGGCACATGCCTGTAGTCCCAGCTACTCGGGAAGCTGAGGCAGGAGAATCGCTCGAACCTGGGAGCCGAAGGTTGCAGTGAGCCAAGATCACACCACTGCACTCTAGCCTGGTGACAGAGAGCAAGACTCCATCTCAAAAAACAAAAAACAAATGAACAACAACAAAAAAAAAACAATGTGGAGGAACTGGAACTCTTACCCATTCTCAGTGGGAATGGAAAATTGTATAACCCACTTTGGAAAACAGTTTGGCAGCTTTTAATAATGTTAAACATATGCCCACTATATGATCCAGCCATTTCATGCCTAGGTATTTACACAAGAGAAATGAAAGCATATGCCTACAAAGGCTTATATACACATTTATAATAACCTTATTTTTAATAGCCAAAAAGTGGAAACAACACAAATGTCCATCAACAGGTGAATGCATAAACAACTTGTGCTATATTCATACTATAGAGTACTGTTTAGCAGTAAATAGAATAAAATATTGACACATGCTACAACATGTATGAACCTTAGCATAATTATGCTGAGTTAAGGAAGCCAGAGGAAAAAAACATAATGAACGATTTCACTTATATAAAATTCTAGGAAATGCAACTTAACATACAGTATCAGAAAAAAGATCACTGGTTTCCTGGGGACAGAGGTTGGCCAGACAGGAAAAGGCATGAGTGAGAAATTTTAAAAGGTTGTAATAAAACTTTAGGGTGATGGAGACGTTTGCTATCTTGATTAAATTGATGACTTCATGGTTGTATACATATGTCAACATGTATCAAATTGTATACTTTAAATATGGGCAGTTTTGTGTGTGTGTGTGTGTCAGTTATAATGCAATAATGCTGTTCTATTTTTTAAGGAGAGTAAACATTCAGTTTTTTAGTTGCAATGGTAACATTTTGAGTGCTTGATAACCATGTGAGACTAATGGCTACTGTATGGTCTGTGCAGATATAAACATTTCCATTAATGCTGAAAGTTCTTCTAGACACCACTGCTCTAACTCCTCTACTGTATTTAATAAGTGAATGATAAATTTAAAAAGCACACAGGGATTATTCTTCCTCTCACAAATGCTTCAGGTACTTTATCCAGTATTTATAGTACTCTGTCATATATGCAAAGTCTCTCAAATATCATGATGCCACACCACAGTGAAAAATTTGTCTTTCTGCAGTTGAATCAACACAGGTTCTTTCTCTGCTTTCTTTCTTCTTCTTTTTTTTTTTAATCACAGCTTGCAACCATTTTCTAAGTGCTCATTGACTTCTCTACTTGGCTAGAGCTATAGAAATGACCAAACATTCCAGCTGTGTGAAATGATCTCTGTATTTAATCTCTCTTGTTATACAGAGATAATGAGAAACTTGCATGCATTGGAGTGCAACTCATGTTTGTGAAATATATTACTAAACTGAAATTGCTGGCACTTCTAACATCATCTTTAGTTTATGTTATGAGAGTTGAATTTCAAATCACCAGAAATTCAGAAACAGGTACACTAAATTACCTGCCCAAGGGACAGTACCATTTTTAATTTATGCTGTACTTTCTTTTGATTTTTAAATAGTCTTTTCCAAAAACTAAATGACATCGATTTTTGATATGAACCTGCACCTCTGCCCCAATTTCTTCTCAGGGGTCAGATTAGTGACCTGAATGTGACTGAATAATCAACTTTTTTGAATAATCAATAATTTTCCAAGCATAATTTGAGAGTATACAAGATTGACTGAAGGATAGAAGAATGTTTTGTTCTCAGAAAAGTCCAGTTACAAGAAAATGCTCAAGAACTAAGCATATTTTCTCACCATAATTCTCAATTTGGAATCAGTTAAGATAAAAGTGATGGTCAAAAGGCCTAATCAAACTTGGACATCTACCCATGAAAACACAGGTCACCACTAAAGCAGTCAGCTTTTGCTTCTGTCTAGCTTTTCATGCTCAGTTCAGTATCTCATGCCAACCAGAAGCTATATTTGGCCGTTGTTGCACATATTTTATATTTTAAAGGGAGAAATAATTATTAAGAACTCTGGTACAAAGCAATTTCCAAATGTGGAGTCTATAGGGAAAGGGAATTAAAAGTGTTCTTTGGTGGAAAAATGTGGGAGCCACTACTGGACTTTATCAGCAAACACCTTAATTAAGTGTTAATACCTTGGCAGGGATTAGGTGACTGCTGGCAGAGAACAAGGCCCTCGCACAACTGAAAGATTAGAAGGGAGCCTGGCAGCATTGTGAAGGCTCTAAATACCAGGGGCTTATTTGGGGAATGGGCCATGTCTAAGACAAATTGGTATTCTCTAGAAATGATGTGAAAGGCATTTGTATGCAGGTGGAACAGAGGCTCTGTCTGTTTTCTATCCCTAACCTGCTAGGTAACCTGTAGATTTGGTAATGCCTCCATCATTCACCCTCCTTTTACCTATACCTTTTGCCATGTAACATTGGAGTGGCTCCCCAAAAGGTAGGTATATTTCTCTACCCCACGTGACTTGCTTTGGCCAACAGACTGAGTAACGTATTTGTCCTCTAAGACTACATCTTGAGACACCTGTGTGTTTCCTCTTGTGCTCTTGCACTACTGCCCTCAACTTGAGAACATACCTTGGCTAGCCCGCTGAAAGATGAGAGACAGAGCAGATTCGAGTGGCCCCAGTCTTCTCAGCTGAGGCCAGCCTCAATCACCCAACAGTCAGCCAAGTACAGAAACGCAAGTGAACCTAGCTAAGCCAAGATCATAAGAGCTGATTCAAAATCAATGAGCAATAAACATTACTGCAATATGCCTCTAAGGTTTTGTAGTTGTTTGTTATGCAGCTTGACTGCAGCAGTAGATAACTGATAGGGCACCCATGCTCTCTGAAATGTTTGAAAATGAAAGGGTTTAACCAGATGGTCTCTCAGGTGCCTTCTGCAACTGAACCAACACAAGGTCTTGGACTGACCCATCAAAATTGTTTCTCTGTCATCTTAGACTTACCTATCACAGAATGCACTGTCAAACTCTACCCCACCAATTGCCTCTAAGTGAAACTCATCTATGCAAAGTCATCTGCTGGACAATTATAATTTACAAGATTTGTGCCTTTACTTTTTAAATTGTCTGCAAAGTTGAAAGACAGGAGTGACAAATTTATGGCTCCATGAGACCCCGTAAAGCTTCCATTTGCTTACAGAGAATAGAGAAAGAAAGGAAGAAAAGAGGAAAGAAACGCAAGAAGGAGGGAAATAAGAAGGAAACAAGACAATCCAATACCTTAACAAATTGTGCACACTCCTTTAGATCACCCTTGAGTCCACCGTTATTTTTCTTATCCCAGCCAATCTCACTCAGTTACATTATCCACACAGTCCCAGGAGGAATCTAAGTATGTCTAGCATGGTTAGCAATAACACTTTTGGATTAAGCTTTTGGAGGAATGAGCTCAAGTCTCCACTCTCTTGGTTAAGAATGATATGACTTTGGGCAAGCTACTTGACCCCTTTTAGCCTCAATTTTCTCATCTATAAATTTAAGATTAATATCTGTCCCGACTACTTCAGAGGGTCATTCTGAGGAGAAAATGTGACAACATCTGTAACACTGCTTTAAAAACCCTAATGTGCTTCAGAAAATGTTAGGCTCTATCATGAGTATGGTTGCTAAGGGCAAAGGTCTTTGTTAGGGAAGTGATAAGGTAACTAACTTAGTTAAGACCTGGGGATCTCTCAAGGTCTTCCATGGAATCTCTGATACATGCACTTCTTCAAGCAACACTAAGCAGGATCCCAATGATCTAGCATAGAAAAAGAAAAATTCCTCCCTCTTTCCTGTCTTGAAAGCAATATTTGGTAAAATATCAGGCTACCCTTTGAAGTAGCTACTCAGGGATCCTGCCTTTGTGTCCTTACTTTAAACCTTACCTTAGAAAGATATAAATGGAGGTTGGAGGCTAACAGTGGTCCCAAGGTGAACAGGTTTTCTTAAGGCACAGAGCAGGAAGAGCTGAATATGGTCATATGCCATCCAACCCTCACCACCCAAGGGCATTCAGGTGCCACACAGAGCTGACCTTCTTAGAGAAGATTCAAATAAGGATCCTTCCCCTACCCCAATGTTACTGTGAATCTGTGCACAGCAAGAAAACCAACAGACAGATGGCACTGTAAATATCAGGTGCCTAGTGTACACTGCTTCTTCTATGCAAAAGCCAAATAAAAAGTGAAAGAGAATCATCTTAGTTTTAGTATTGTCTCCATACAAAGGTTAACTGTGAAACTGAAGCAGATCTGCCCATAATAAAAATAAGAGCCCCATTATTTAACCCAAGTCACTTTCTCATTAATCAGATGGAAGTGGGCTTTAATTGTTTTAATATTGTGCAATAAAAGCATCTAAATATCCTATAAATAAATTATACACACTGATGATCACTCTCTTAGGTGAAGTCCCTGAGGCATCTTCATTATAAGCAAATATACCAATTTCCGTTCAAACTGCAGACATTCCACTCACAACCTTTGCTGTTACATAGTCCTCTTTCATTTCTGCTATTTGCCCTATACTCCTGTTGCAGAAAACTCCCTCTCTATCATTTCAGGATGGACCTAAAACAATTTGGTTATCTGGATTTATCTACATACTTGATCTCCAAGTGGTAAGGTTTCAAAAGTGCCACCAATGTCTGGGTAGAGTCATAAGCAAACATTCCTCAAACATGCCTAACATAATTCACATGAAGGAAAAAGACTTCACAGTGGATCTGTCACTTGTTCTTCCTCCTTGGGATGTCCTTGAGGAAGCATTGACCTAGACAAGATAAGATCTCCTTGTAAACACTGTGATGCAATTTACTAACAGGACGATAAACCCAGAAACTTCTCTAAGGTTTTAGCAGGTTATTCCTGGTCTGCCTTGATTGCTTCAGACAATTAGCTGGAATTTATGAGACACAGTCTGCTGGAGAATGGACTTTACTCATGTAGGCTCCCTACCTGTGTGACTAACAAAGTATAAAAAACTGGCCAGGCATGGTGGCTAATGCCTGTTATCCCAGCACCTTGGGAAGTTGAGGCAGGAGGATCGTTTGAGCCCAGGAGTTTGAGACCAGCCTGGGAAACACAGGGAGACCTCGATTCTACAAAAATAATAAAAAAAAATATTAGCCAGGCGTGGTCTTGAACACCTGTGGCCCAAGCTACCTGGGAGGCTGAGGTGGGAGAATCACTTGAGCCCAGGAGGTTGAAGCTGAAGTGAGCCATTATTGTGCCACCACACTCCATTCTGGGTGACGGACAGAGCAAGACCCTGTCTCAAAACAAGCAAACAAGCCAAAAACAAAACAAAACAAAACAAACAACCTTGAGAAGCCCTAAATCTAAATAACTTAATCTGAACTAACTTGTATCAGACTCTTAGGTAATGCCTGTCAGTGACTCCTAAACCAAAATGCATCCTAGTGCAGAAAAGGGGAGCTTTAGGAATTGCATCAGAGGTGCATCCACCCCTTCAGAAATAGATGTTGGAATACTGAGATTGTGCTTATGATTTGCTCATATTTTTTTGCTAGTTATCAGTGACATTTCAATGTTGGGTAGGGTCCATGATGCTTTGTGGAGCAACAATGTGCTAGTCACAATATCTATTCTTAAAGAATGAGTAAAAATTTCAAAGGAAATACCCTAATTCCTTGAAGTCTGTGGTGAGCTGAAAAATTGACCCTCAAAAGATATCCATGTCCTCATTCCTGGAACGCATAAGTTTTACCTTACATGGCAAAAACTTTGCAAGTGTGATTAAGCTCAGGATCTTTAGATGGGGAGACAATCCTGGATTATCCAGGTACACCCTAAATACCATCACATGTGTCTGTACAACAGAGAGACAGAGCGAAATGACAAACACAGGAGATAGCAATGTGAAGAGAGGGATTTGAAGATGCTGGTCTTGAAGACAGCAGCATGTGGCCACAAGCCAAAGAATGCTGGAATCCACCAGAAGCAGGAAGAAGCAAGGAACAGATGGTCCCCTATGGCCTCTGGAGGAAGTGGACCCCTGTAGATACCTTATTTTTAGGTCATTGATAATGACTTCAGATTTCTGACCCCAAGAGTGAGAGAATAGATGTCAACTGTTTTAAGCCACCATGCTTGAGGTAATTGGTTACAGTGGTCACAGGAAATGAATATAAAGCCTAAAGATTAATACAAAACCCTGCAATATCAGTTCGTTAAACAAAAACAAACACCCAAGAAAGCAATATGGCTTCTTCTAGAACAAATAATTTATGCCTAATAGATCATTCAACTGGCAAAACTGGCTTGTGCTCCTAATGTAAGAGCTAGACCATCTAAGCTCATTATCAACAAAGATTTTTCTGATGACATTGGCATTCCCAGTCTTCATAGACCTTTAAAATAAGTTTAGTAAGTGGGTAAATGAGTTAAAATATTAACAAAGTAAGAGCTTGGAATAAACATCAGCAATGGTTGACTAAATGGGGGATTGCGGATTGAATAGAAAATTGGCAGACCTTTAGGATTAACTCCCTGAAGAAACACAGCATCATGGCAGAACTTCACATGAATGAGACCATTCACATGAATGGTCAACCACCAGCTTGAATGATGCTCCACACCAGCTCAAGGTTATGCATACTGTGACTTCCGCCTGTCTCCTCTTGCCTTTGGGGTAATGGTTGACACGCCCACAGCACTCAGCATTGGTTCTTGTTTTGTTTCCACGTCACTCTCAAATTTCAAGTTTTGTTTTTCGTGCTACTGTGATTTGGTTCCTGCTCTGTGGTTTCAGCAAAATCAGCTCATTTAAACTATACTGAGAGGCATCTTGGGAAATGAGTGGTTTAGGTTGTCCATGGTATGAACTGCTGAAAAAGTTTTAACAGCAGGAGAATTGGGATAGAGAGAGAACAGTAGACAGACACTTCACTCTTTCCAAGTCCCATTTTCAGAGTACGTTCTTAGTATTTGATTTGAGATGAAGCCATCCCCAGTCAAAAGTAAACAAAACATACATTACAAAGCTAACTATAAGCAATATTTATTACCTGACATTGGGGCTCATTCATTCTTTTTCTTTTTTCAATCTTAGCCATTAATTGAAAGTTGTCAGTATCAAGTTATTTCTTACTAAATTGCCATCATTTAGTCAAAAGCTGAAAATGGTGCACTTATTTTTTTTTTTGCCATGACACCATATCAAAAAGCAATTTTTGCTTTTAACATATGAAACACATTCGACATATCACCAGTGTCACAGTTCATCCTCTTAGAACAAGCTTGTGGAACCGTGACATTGGTGACTCAGTTTATGAAATGAGAAGTGCCACAAAAAGGAAAAATTCCTTTACAGCTATTAAATTAAGCAAATAATAGGTGGTCAATTTAACATCTATAACTCATCTTGGCTAATGAATGGGTTACAAAATGATTAACATAATTTATTAGTGTTGCGATATTCTGGGTACTCTGTATTATTTTCATGCATTGATCTTACACTTCTACACTAGTGCCTCTTTACCTATAATGTGTACATGGATGTCTTGTTGAAATGCAGGTTCTAGCCTTGTAGGTCTGGGGTAGGACCCAAAAATCTGCATTTTAACATGCTTTTGGTGGTACCATTGCTGCCACTCCATGGATTACATTTTATGTAGTAAAGCTTTAAATGAATGAAGAACAGAAAAGACTGTTAATTCTGCCTAAATCCTCTAAATCTGAAAATAAAAATGAGATAATAAAAGAAGGGGGAATGCCAATGTAACAACTAAAAGCAAAAGAGAAACATGAATCCAGTTTGATGGAATATATACTGTTTTCTCAGTACCTGTGGCCTCAGCTTTTTCTCCCCTAAAAATCAGTAGTCAAGAGAGGATCTGCAGCAAAGAGAAGAAAGTTTTAAAAAATGACTCAGAGAAAACTCAATGTTAATAAAAAACGTCCCCAAAACTTTCTCATCTCCCATATAGAGAATAAAATCTTCTCTTACCTGGTAATGATCTTCTAAAGACTGAGATAGCCTTTTATTTGGTATCCAAAGGAGAAATTTCCCAGACACTCCCCTTGTGGCTGATAGACTTCATACAGCCATACCCCTGCCCTGCCCTACACATCCTGGACACCTGCCCCTTTAAGGCGCTTTCCCATCGAGGGCCACCTGGATCATGGCGGTGCAGGTCTTGGAACGCTTCTTTTCTCTATCACCTACATCCCTGCCCAGGCTTTCTTGTCCAGGAACCGCACAGACATTTCTTGAGCTGAACCAGAAAAGCCAACAGTACCAAATCTCTAGCTTTTTAAAAATGTACTCTTCAAATTGACATATGGCTTACTACAATACATATAACATACTCCAGTAAAATGCACAATTCTTAAGTGTATGGCTCAATGAATATTGGCATATTTGGACACCCACGTAACAACAACTCAGACCAAGATCTAAAGCCATGCCATCCAATAGAATTTTTGGCAATGCTGGAAATGTTCCATAAAAAAACATAATTATGCACTGTTTAATTCATTAGCCATTAGCCACAGTGTTATGAGCACTTCAAATCTCATTAATGTGACAGAGAAACTTATTTAATTAATTTAATTTTAAATAGCCACAGTGGCTAGTGGTTGCCATGTTGAACAGCACAACCCTAGAACATTTCCAGCACCCCAGAACTTTCTCTCGTGCCCTGTTCCTGCCAGTATCCTCCAAACTTAACTCCTCTTCTGGCCTCCATTACTGCAGGTTAGTTTGGCTATCTTTAGTTTAAATTTATTGTGATTGAAAACGTATTTTAGTTTCTTAGATATGGTGCTTTATTGGGATGAATAGTATGAAAACAATTAAGAAATAACCCCACAGCTTTGCACAAGAAAACTCAACATCTTACTTTACTATCATTATTATCATTGGCATTATTATTTCAAATACTTACTAGTTCTCACTTGGCAGTAATTAATTTTTGAAATATCCATTGAGAGCTGTCAACTCACACACACAATTCAAATAAAAATATAATCTTCAACTTATCTAGTATTCATTTAAAATAATATAGACACAGAACTTTCTAATAATCTATAATTCTTATAAAACATATCTGATATTTGAATGTATACAATTGGTTTTATGCCTTTTCCCACTTATGAGGCTGAAAAATCCTGATGACAATGATTATTTTAGATCTGACAAAATACAGAAACTGTTTTGTACATAGCACCTGTCCAGGGTTCACTCATGGAATGCAAAGGATAATAAATGAAGGTTCTGAAATAAGTACTAATTTAAATGCTTGTTTTGAAATGAATGTTAATGGGAAGTCATATTATTGCTGCTCCATAGATTGATGTAATCATAGTTATTTCCTGCCTTTTATAATATTTATTACCCACTAAATTATTGCTACTCAAAGTAGCCAATACACAAACTGTTTGTTCTGATCCATGACAAGATAAAGAATCTGCACAAGGATGTAAATCAATTCATTACTTCCTTTATCAAGGAAGTCTTATGTGACAGAAGCATCAGCTGGACTACAGTTTAGCTGGGCTACACAGGGTGTTGAATGATTTACATGGTGGCCCAAGTTCCATATCTCCTTGCTGACCAGTAACACTCACTTTGCAGATCGCACACATCCTCAGGCCAGATTTTGAGCATCACTGCCCTACGTTATCAGTTCTTAAAAGCTGCATTACATAAAGAAGAATTTTCCAAGAATTATTCAGTTCTGACTTCTCAGTGTTTTATAGCTTCTGGCTGTTTAGTAAATATCCAATAAAATATTTTAAGTAAACAAATTGTTGTTGAGCCACATAGATCTTCAGTTATTGAGTGCACTACCCTTTTTCATGTATGGTCTAAACATTCTACCAGAGGGAAATTACTACTCTCTTGGTGGCAGCAAATGTTTGCCTCCCTGACACCTCCTAACACATACAAGGAGTATGATCAGACTCAACAGAAATATTGTTAAATAGTCTAATTCTATTTAACAAAACTCTGCTTTAAGATAATAGTGACATCATTTTAAACAGACAGCATGAAGCATAAAGTTGACGAAGGAGGTTCTAATTTTAAAATTATGGTAATGATTTTTTTAAATTAGTAAAAGAAGAATTGGAAAGCCAATGCAGCAAAACTTTTAAATCCTTCTAAATAAATCCTCTCAATATTTGGGTGGTGCTGGGTAACACAACTGTACAAAGCACTATGTATTTGATGAAATACAACTACTCATTATATGGTACTCAAAAATGGTTAGCATTTTCTGTTGGAGTAATTTAGTCATGGTTCTTATATATAAGCAACCAAAAGTTACCTTGCTTTCTGGAAGAATAAAGTAATTTATGGAACTTATTGAAAGGATAACAGATAGCTCACAGTGTTGCCTAAAGAACCAGGAAGGATCGAAAGAAGCTACAGCAGCAGTAGATTCTATGACTAGAATTCCACCCCAACCTGACCAATGAGGATACATATGTGCTATTAAGGGCCACAATAGCTTACACCGTAATCACCATCAGTACTCATCATAGTTCCTACCATCCCTATGGTCCCAATTGATACCACCTCCACCAACAAAATGGATTATCTCCTGCTCCACTTCTTTAGAACATAGTCTAGAGTAGGTTTATCTGATTTCCCAAGCCCAGGCCATGTGTCTGTGCCCTAGCCACAAAGAAGGTTGACAGTGTAGGGCATTTTTGGCTTCTGCAGACTCCCAAAACAAGGAGTTCTCCCAGCTAGAAAAGGGATTGCAGATATTTGGTAGCTTCCCAAAATTACAAATGTGCACTGCAACGTGTTTCCAAATTACTCATGCTAAGAGATTACATGAATAATTACTACTGTATAGATATAAATCATTACTAATGTATACAGAACCCATGAGGTAAAGGGTCCTCTAGCATCTTCAAAACACTATGTCTTATTCAAAATGTAGTTCTTATGACTCAACACATTTTAGCACAAACACGTTCAGACGTTTTCCATCTCAGGAGACGCTTTGCAATATTCAACTTCCTCCTCCATTTCTCTCCCTCACAATGTATTTCCCAAGGCCATCATCTAATTAACAATCACAAAGATTCCTACAATACAACTGTCTTTGAAATGACTGGTTTCTTCATTAGCTTGCTTCTCTCTTCTCATCTCTTCCGATTAGCAGCTGATAAAAGGAAATCCAAAGCACCTGATACCCATTTTTCATGATGGAGAGATTTCATTTCTCTCTGAAGCATGAAAAAATTTCAATTTTACAGTACTTTCTTCTCCATTTGGAAAATGAGGCTCTGAACACTGAGGCCTTTATCTAGCAAAGACCCCTTTCTGAAAATGTTTGCTTATGTTGTATCAAGTAAGCAATGAACTAATACATTTCTTTTGTAAGTGTCATCACTATATACACAGTATCAAACACATCTGCCTTTAACTCCTTGGACCATACCAATTCTATTTCCAGAACAAAGGACCATTTGTCATGATCAATACTTATGATGTTGCTATGAAAATATGGAAATAAAAAACCCATTTTAAAAGGAAAGCTTACAAGGATTCCTGTTTCGTTTTTAGTAAAAATTTCATGTAGGGAGTCTGCTCTGTAAGACATCAACAAACATAATCAGACGCTGTTTTTTCTTCTTTTTTTTTTTTTTTTTTGGTAAATGACCAAACCTCATGAGATAGATATTGTGTTTGATTTGATGAAGCACATGTCTGGTGGAAGAGATTGGCAAAAAACATGCAAATTGACAAACTGAACAGTATTGTGAAGGAAGTACACAAAGCTACACTGTGGAAAGTAATCAGGGGAGTTCTGTTTGACATAGGTGGCTCAGGAAGATCTGGTTGTAGGAAAAGAAATATATCATATGAAAAGTTGCAGAAGGCACATGCCAGAGGCAGGGTCGAGCAATCACAAAGTCCTTGAAACAGAAGGGGCTTGTTAGGTTCTAGGACTTCTAAGGACACAGGTAATACCAGCTAGAGCTGGGCAAGGGGCAGATCACTGTGGCAACTCTTAGGCCTCAGAAAGAAGCATAGATTTATTCTAAGAGCAAGAAGCAGAAACTTATTTATATTTTCAAAAGATCATCATGCCTACTGTGTGAAGAACAGATTAGGGATGGCCAAGAGTGGAAGTGGGGAGATAAGTTACGGAGTTACTGTGGTCTACCAGGGGAGAGATAATGGTAGCTTGCATTAGCAGCGGTAAGAGGTAGATGAATTTTTTAAAAAATTTAATGATATGATAAATTTTTGAGATGGTATACATCCTATTACTCTGATTTGATCATTACACATTGTATACATGCATCAAAATATCACACATGGCCCATAAATATGTACTTATCAATTAAAAACATTTAAAAATAAGACTAAGGAAATTGAATGATAAAACATGTAAGAATTACTGATTTAACATGGGAAATCAGTATGAGGCAGACTGCAAAAATGACCACATTTTGCCATCCCTCCTTGTATCCAAGCCCTTCCAATGTGACCTCACAACCCCTCCCATCAAGAGGTGAAGCTGTTGTCCCCATGACTTGAATCTGGGCTTGGACATGTGACTTGCTTTGACCAATTGAAGGATGCAGAAGCACCCCAAAAGTTCTGAGGCCAGGCTTCAAGAAGCCTTGTAGCTTCCAATCTCGCTTGGAACCCTGTCACTGGCATGAGAACAAGCCTTCTGCAATATGACAGACTACATAGAAAATGGCCTCAGTTATCCCAGAAGTTCTAGCCATCTGAGAAGAGGGCGAGCCAGACCAGCCAATCCCAAGCTGATCTCCAGCGGACCTCACACACATGAGCCAACCAGCTGGCAACAACTCAGCTCAGCCTACATGCACAATAGTTCCTCAGACAACCTGCAGACCAATAAGCGACATAAATGCTTGTTGTTTTAAATTGCTAAATTCTGAAGTTGTGTGTTACATAGCAATAATCTATTGTTACAATGAGAAAGTAAAGAACCAAGTATATTTACTCTATATAACTTATAAAAGTGCAATACCCTACTTAAGAAAGTTTGCATTTGTTTTCTTGGTTAAGATTTATTATCATCAGAAAAAGGCCATGCTACTTGAGCATATAGTATAATGTATTGTTTGAGGTTGGGTCTATATTGAGACTTCTGACAATGAACTATATGATAAATTCCTATTATTTAAGCTTCACATTGATAATGCCAAGTAAGAATGCAGGAGTGTATATAGAGTTTCACAGAGGAGTATTTTTTTCTTAATTCTTGGGGCCAATTAACATACAGTTTTAACTTCTTATGTTACCAAGCAAGGACATTATACATACACACATGCTCACTCATACTCATATTCCTCTCCTAATCCCATCATTGTATGAAATGTGATATCCCATCAAGGGAAATCCTAATCAAAAAGCTAACAAAGAGCAAAATATATTTCTTATATTTTGTCAAAGCCTACTGAAAACATGATCCCAAGTAGGTGCTCATCTGTAGACTGTTGCAGGAGAAAGAACACTGGAAGAAGACCAGAGAGACAAGCACTTGGGCCATAACGTGCCCTTGACCAGCTCACTTCCTTTCCCTGCAACATAATTTACTCATCTCTAAAAATAGTATAGCATCAACAAATCTCCCAACTCTGACATCACATATCCACAAAGGAAGAATCCTGTGTTTATTAGGGCCCCCCACCACCACATTCCACCTAGCATAATGCCTAGAAAATAGACAGGCTCACAGTCTTTTACCTTTCCCATCCATCAATAATTTACATGGGATACAACATAAAGCCAAGGAAAATTCCAAAGTTAAATCTCAAAGTCTCACTCTAGTCTAGGTCTCAGTCTAATCTGAGTATCAGTCTTAGTTTAGTCCCATAAAATAAATAAAAAGGAATTGAGGAAAAGTTAGATTCTTACCAACTTTCCCAAAGAAAGGCAGAAAGAAAGGGCATGAAGAAAAAGGAGCCACATTCTAATCTTAGGATGTAGGGGGTGAGAGGGGACACACTACTGTACCCTCAGCTCGTGGGGCAGTGGGCACATAAAAATCACACTCTCCTTTGAATATCTTCTCCATGTGACTCAGACTCTAGCCCCAGATGTTTCAGTCATGTGCTTGACAATGCCTTTTCCAATGTCTTTTCCTTTTCATGTTAACAACTGTCATATCACCGATGTTACCTAAAGTTGTTTTAATACCATATTTGGGCATGTGCTCAGAGGGGGTAACTGCTGCTCTGCTTTCTACCTAAATAATCTGGACTACTGTAGAAAAGAAAAGAGAAATGTTTAAGTCTGCAATGAAAACATAACCAAGAGCAAAACTCAGAGGAGAAGGTGGCATTTACAGAATTTGTGTTCAGGTACAAGAAACCTTCCAAACGCTGGTGTCCCTGAGTAATTAATTGCCATTCTGGTGCACTGAATTTTCTATAAAAGTGAGAGCTTTCTCATCAAGTACCGAAACTTCCTCACCTTAACCATTTCTTCAAGAACATTGAGAAGTACTGAGCAGTGAAGACCATGCCACACTAGAACCTGAAACTCTCACCCATGAATCAGCCTTTCTCCCACCCGGGTCACAGCTAATCAGAGCTCGAGTTGGGAGTGGCCGCTCCACTCTCGTTTGGAACTCTTCTAATGGCATTTGATATTCATGGGTTGTTTCCTTACTTTCCGAGACAGTTTTCTTGCTAACGGGATGCGATCCTTACCTCTAGCCTGGTAGCTCGATGAGAATAACTTCTGAATAACTCAGGTTCACTGCACTAACTGATTGGATGTGAGTAGAATCAAAGTAGAAAAAAAGAACTGACAGAGGACAGCATCATACAGAACATGGTAAATGTGAAGTGTTATTGATATTTAGAAAACCCGCTTGGTGTAGACTTTGGAGTCAGACAAAAGTTTGAATGTCTTACATACCTCAGTCAAGTTATTTAATGATTTTGCCTCACTTTTCACATATGTGTAAGAAAAATAAAAATATATTCCTCCCAGCATATTGTGAAAAGTAAATGTTATGCACATGTACCCTAGAACTTAAAGTATAATAATAATAATTTAAAAAAAAGATAGATACAAGAGAAATAAAAAAAAAAAGAATAAGTATATCAAGTAACTGAGCCCCCAATCCAAAAAAGTAAACAATAGAAGTTTTTAAGATTTCATGGAACAATAACACCAAAAAAGATAAGGTTTCAGAGTTAAACTAACAATACAGTGTCAGGGCTACAAGTCAGCTTTTCTGTGATTTCTTCGGGTTTTTCCTCATTATCTCAAGATAGCTGCCACAACTCCAAGTATCATGCTCTAACATGACATCACTCAGAGCAGGAAGAAAAGAGGTTGGACTTTCCCTTTATCCATGTCTCTCTTTTCATAAGGGAGACAAATCTGTCCTAGAACACGCACCTCCCAAAAGACCTCCCCTCAGGACCCATGGTCAGAATTGAGTCATGTGCCTGTGCTCTGTGTGGAAAAGGTGCTGGAAAAATCAATAGCTAGCATTTTAACTTTCTTAATGTTAGTTATCAGGATTCTGCCGTCAAGGAGGAAGTTTTGGAAGAAAGTGTGGTGGGGAAGCAACCAACATTTCTGCCACAGAATATGGAATAGCTAAACAATTGCTGGAAAAGAAGTAGTACTGATGTTGAAGTAAAAAAAAATACCCAAGCTGGGCATGGTGGCTTATGCATTTAATCCCAGAATTTGGGAGGCTGAGGCAGGAGGAGGGCTTGAGGCCAGGAGTTTGAGACCAGTCTGGGCAACAAAGTGAGACTCCCCCATCTATAAAAAACTAAAAACTTAGTCAGGCATGAGGGCATATGCCTGTAGTTCCAGCTACTCAGGAGGCTGAAGCAGGAGGATCCTGTAAGCCCAGGAGTCCAAGGCTGCAGGGAGCTATGATCATGCCGCTGCACTCCAGCCAGGGTGACAGAGCGAGACCCTGTCACAAAAAGCAAAAACAAACAAACAAAAAACCTCAATAAATGTTAGTTCCTTTTGTTCCAATTCTGCCAACCTCTATCCATATGGAGTAAATATTTGCTATTGATGCTATGCAGCCTCCACTTCCCATCAGTAAGAGTTCCCAGTCTCCCTTTTGGGAATCACCATTCTCCTCATTTTATGTGGTTTCGGTGGGAGTTAGTGCTTGCCTTCTAACACAAATCACAATGGACCAAATCTTCCCTCAGATTTTCCTGGTACAACCAGAGGGTACATTGGGCAGAATCAAATTTGCCCTTGTTTCAGGACCTTGAATTTTGAATTTTGAGTGAGTGATGCGAGAGCAGTTATCAGATAACAAAGGAGGAGGCCAGCAGCTGTGGGAGTTGCTGCTACTGTGTAAGGCTCACCACGATCCCTGAGGACAAGTCAGCTCCTCATAGTTTCCTGGATCTTCCTTAGTGGCCCAGTGCACCCATCCCCAGCTGCTGTGAGTGTTGGCTGCTAAAACCTTACAGTTGCCCCCATACTCCAAAGAACTGCCCTTATCAGAAAGGAGCCCCATCTCTAGGAGATGCGTGGGAGAAGCGATTTGCTAAATCCAGCTCAGACTGGCTCTCAAGAGTGTATTGTGCACACTTCTTCCCAACTCCACATTTAGTAACTTCACATTTGTAGCTTGAAATAGGTCAAGGTGGGAGTATTTACACCATGGAAATTGGCAAGTGCTACAAATCTGGTTCCCTCACCCCTGCCCTCACAGCCCCAGTAAGCCACCGTATGTGCATACTGCTACCTGCAGGTTATGTTCCACCCAGGGGCAGTCCACAGCCAGTGACTGACTGACACAGGAGCAAACCGAGGCTGCCCTTAGACTCAAGGTGAAATAATTCTCTGATGTTATTATTTAAGCTCCAGCGTGCCCCATGGATCCAGCCGAGGCTAGAGTTCACCTGAACCCTTATTTTGTGCTTGGCTTCTCCTGCCTATCCAGCTTTCCTCACTCCTTTACAGTTTTCTCCAGAGAGCATTCCCTCAGTAAGTCATTTGCACAAAGAATCTCCATCTCAGGTCTGCATCTAGCGGCTCCTACCTAAGATGCCTTTTTGCAAAGTTTGGTACTCAAGGCTCTGATCAATTCTCTCGGTCCCACAGCTTTTCAGAAAGTTTATTTTTGCTTAAGATAGTCAGCGTCAGGTTTTTCTTTTTTGGCAACCATTGAAAACCAGGAAATAATGTAACTGCCCACTGAGTTCATTTTGCCTGCTGCCCAGATATTAATACAACCATGGATTTATCAAGACGGGGAATTGCAATAGAGAAAAAGTTTAATTTACCTTATTGTTACTCAAATCGGTTTCCCCCAAAATTTGGAGACTGGGGTTTCTTAAGGAACCCAAACAAAATTTGGAGACTGGTAGGGGGCCAGGGAGTGGGGAGCGATGACTGGTCGGGTTGGAGATGAAATTATAGGACATCAAAGCTGTCCTCTTCTGTTGAGTCTATTCCTGGGTGGGGCCACAAGACCAGATGAACTAGTTTACTGATTTGGGTGGTGCCAGGTGATCCATTGAGTGCAAGGTCTGAAAAATATCTTGAGCACCAGTCTTAGGTTTGACGATAGAGACGTGTTATCCCTAGGAGCAACTGGGGAGGTTCAGAATCTTGCGGCCTCTAGCTTCATGACTCCTAAACCATAATTTATAATCTTGTGGTTAATTTATGAGTTCTACAAAGGCAGTCTTGTTCATAGGCAAGAAGGAGGTTTGTTTTAGAAAAGGGTTATTGTCATCTTTGTTTCAAAGTTAGACTATAAACTAAGTTCCTCCCAAAGTTAGGCCCGTGTCCAGGAATGAACAAGGACAGTTTGGAGGTTATAAGCAAGATGGAGTTGGTTAGGTCAGATTTCTTTCACTGTCACAATTTTCTCCCTGTTGAAATTTTTGCAAAGGCAGCTTCAATAAGTTATACAGAAAGGAACTCAACTACCTTTGTCTATCGGGAAATGTCTTAAAAAGTTTCAAGAGGCGGCCGGGCGCGGTGGCTCAAGCCTGTAATCCCAGCACTTTGGGAGGCCGAGACGGGCGGATCACGAGGTCAGGAGATCGAGACCATCCTGGCTAACACGGTGAAACCCCGTCTCTACTAAAAATACAAAAACTAGCTGGGCGAGGTGGCGGGCACCTGTAGTCCCAGCTACTCGGGAGGCTGAGGCAGGAGAATGGCGTAAACCCGGGAGGCGGAGCTTGCAGTGAGCTGAGATCTGGCCACTGCACTCCAGTCCGGGCGACAGAGCGAGACTCTGCCTCAAAAAAAAAAAAAAAAAAAAAAAAAGTTTCAAGAGGCAATATATCCCAGAAAATTAAATCTGTGAAAATAAAACATATGATTTTAAGGACTGCATCAGCTGACCCAATCTGATGTGTTAACAAAGATGTTTAAAAAGTAAATGTAATCTTTTCAATTACAGTTACATTAGCATGATTTCAATAGCCAAATGAAATACCCATACTCATTAAAGGCAATTATTATGTAATAAAACACTCTATTTATTATACTCAGGCAGTTAAATCCTTCTGAAAGAATCTTTCTGGTATAATATATGACTCCAGAAATATCCTGCATGTGCAATCAGCTGCCGTAAAATCTTCACAAGTGCCATTGCTTCAAGTTAACCTTTTTTTAGTGTCTTGAACCTCAAAAGTCTGCTTTGAAAACATCAAGTCTTTAAATTATTAAATGCTTTCACATTTCACCCAATGAATAAAACAGACTTAATTAATAGAGAGATCACAGCCTCATTCACATTAGCAACTCAAATAAATGCCTCATAGTGTTCCACTGGAGATACACAAAGACACAGTCTTTGACCTGCCCTGCTGGGAGCTAGTTTTCAAAGGTCTGTAAAGTTTATGCCACGAAGATGACACAAAGCGTGATTCAGCCATGCATCTGACAGCCTGTGGGGAAGAGGTGTGAGCTGCCCTTAAATTAGGCATGCAGAGATGCAAAATACGGCAGTGTGTGTACACAATCCTCTTAACTGGACATACTTCAACTCATTTTATAATTCAGTTCAGTTCCTAAAAAGTCTCCTGTAAATGAGTTCAGAGAAGAATCCAAATCAAGGCTCTCATGAAAGGAACCCTGAGATGAAATGTACCGAAAAGTGAGAAATCCTCTTTTAAAACCAATAACCACTATCCAACTTATTTGTTTTTCCATATGGCATTTGATTAAAGTAAGATGGCAACCCATTGCAGAAAGCCTGGCAACCCATTGTAGAAACAATTTGCCAAGAACTTGTTCTTCATGGCTCTTATATATGGATATGATATTCTGTTTACTGTCTGCCTTCCCCATCACGGAAACATAGCTCCATGAAGACAGGGTTTTGTTTCATCACTGAGGGGCCACAGGGCCGTGCTGGCCCACAGGAAGTGTTCAATAAGTATTTGGTGGGTGAAGGGAGAAACAAAGAGAGTAAGTGAGGACCGAATTTGTGCTAATTAAATCCCAAACTCATACTAATAAAAACAGCAGCAATGCATTTGTGAAGACACTGAAAATGTCAGTTTTCAAAATACTAATGTTAATATTCTATAAAATATGTGGAAGATAATATTTTCCAGGTTTTATGTCTCCAGAAATCAGATGAGCACAATCTAGTTGAGAAAGTAAAGCATTGATTGAGCCAAAAAATGTATCTACATATCTGGTTCTCTGATGCAATGGTGGAGCTGGACTTCAGGGTGGCCCAGAGGGTAACTGGGACACATGCCCCAAATCCAGTAAATAGCAAAGCAAGCACAAGTGCATTCCCCTACAACTGCACTGTTTGATGCAGTAGCCACATACCCCCACCCCCTATCCCGGCAGCTGTTGAGCACTTGAAAAGTGGCTAGTCTGTTGAAATATGAAATGTGTTGTAAAATACATACTAAATCTCAAAGTTCTGGGACAAAAGTAAAATACCTCATTAACACTTTTTACATTGTCTACATGTGAAAATGATATTTTGGATGTACTGGGTTAAGAAATATATTATTAAAATTAATTTCTCTTGTGTCGTTTTACATCTAAATTGGCTCCTGAAAATATTAAAACAACATATGTAGCTTATATTAGTGGCTCACATTAAATTTTTTGGACAGTGCTGAACTAAGGAATGTCCTCTCTCTACACAGCAAAGGCCCCTTATTGCAAACATCTGTTACTTATTACCAGAGGGCTTTTATCTTACTCTAGGAACACACCTAGCCCTAGTGCAGGGCAAGTCAGTAGTGTCAAACAGTTCATGACTCTGGGAGCAGTTTTTAACTTATGGCAGAAAGAGAGCTACTGGTTACACCAGCTTTCTTGCCTTTTGCTTGGGACAATTCAGGGGCATGTTCTACAATGTCTCCTACAGTTCCCCAGCAGGATTGAGCACCAGTTGTCCATAATGGCAACTCACTTTTGAAAACACACTTTTCACAGAATTCCTTTCCCTTCCCTGTCTCATTTCTCCTCTCCCAGGTATTTCCTGGGGTTACTTCCTCAATAAAGTGTTAGAATGCTTTCTCAAGGTTTACTGGAACAACCCAAATTAAGACAACATGAAAAAAAAAAACACCTGTATTACATATATTCCACATCTTTTAATTAATTCATCAAGGAGTTTTATTACAAGTCCTCATAAACGTAAGAACTTTGTTTTTTTTTTTTTTTTTTTTTTTTTTTGAGACAGAGTCTTGCTCTGTCACCTAGGCTGGAGTACAGTGGCATGATCTTGGCTCACTGAAAGCTCTGCCTCCCGGGTTCACGCCATTCTCCTGCCTCAGCCTCCCAAGTAGCTGGGACTACAGGCACCTGCCACCACGCCCAGCTAATTTTTTGTATTTTTAGTAGAGACAGCGTTTCACTGTGGTCTCGATCTCCTGACCTCATGATCCATTTGCCTCGGCCTCCCAAAGTGCTGGGATTACAGGCGTGAGCCACCACGCCCGGCCAAACCTAACAACTTCTTAAAGCCAAAGTGTAGGGATATCCTTATGACTATCAGACCTATTTTCCTGCTTTATCCAAGATAGGTTGAAAATAAAATATGATGAATATAAAAAGAAAATATAAAAGTTAGATTTAATCAGATCAAATACAGACTTTAACCCCACTCTAGATATTTTATTGGTTTCCACTCAGCCCCGTCTTTAGTAAGACTTTAAAGCTCCATCCTCTTCTTTGATTTTGTTTGGGAAGCTCTGGATTTTTAAAAGAAATACCAGAGTTTGAGATTCTGAGATTCAGTAGAGGGTTTTGTCATATTTCGGCATGGACTTGAATCCTTAGGTCAGGCGCTTCAACGTTTCATCCCTCATAAAATGGCCTGATTTCAACAACCATGTACTGATGAATATGTTAATGAAATGTTCCATATTCCAGGTCTTCCAAGAACACTTTTATGCACATGTATACTGATCTCCTTCATGCTGTTCTATTTTTAAACTTTTACTTGAATTCTCTTCCTCTTCTTTCAAAATACTTTGGTAGTAATAGAATAAAATGCACCCACTCTTTATTATTTCACCCTGCATAACCTGTCATTACAGTGTTTTAGACACCAAGCCCCACAGTGACAAGAACAATCAAATGTTGAATTCGGGTACAGACAAAAGTAAATATGGATGTTTGTTGCTCTTGGTATATAAATAACAAGATTCTTTGCAGAAGGAGTTTGCTTCAGAAGTTATGCTGCCCTTGGGAGCTACTACGTAGCCTCATTTGGATTGCAAGCTTTTTTATCCTTGCCTACAATAGCAAATGTATGCGATACTTTCTAGGGCAACAAAGAATTGTGTGCATGCCTGCTTTTGCTCTTGAGGCAGCCTTAGCAGGGAATAATAGTATTGCTAAGTCATTTATCTGAAGATCTGAGGTATGGATGTCCTTTTTAGCCTTCTGCTTTGTGGCGAACTCATCGTGCTGTTAACAGAAGCATAGAGTCCAGCATTTTACCTCTCCAACACAGGTGGCCAAAATATTAGCATAGAAGGGAGTGGCACCAAACACATGCATGTTTTCTCCTGTACTGAACACCAACAGATCTCTCCACATGCCAAGCCTGTGCAACAATAGTGATTTCTCCTTCCTATCCATGCCCGCAATGGGCTAGCTCAATTCCCATCTTCTATCTCAGTGAGTACCTGGAAGGGAGTACTTTGGGTAGTGGTATGCTGAAGGCAGCTCGCATAGAATAGTGACAGACAATTGCAGCCTCTTGTTTCAGCCCCACTACAGTGACTTTGTGACATTGCATTGGTAGCTTGAAATTGGCCATGGTATGTAGATTTTGAAAACTTGCCAAAGCTAAAATTTGGGGCTTTCCCCCTTGGAGTGTAGGTTGTTAAATATTTACCAGTTCACCACCAAATGTGTTGGAACTAAAATGAACATAGCAGCTTATAGAAATAAAATGTATTCTATTTATGTTCCCTGCCCCAGTAAGGACAAGAAATGCCTCTATGACATCCATAGGTTCCCTTCTTTATAAATTGTCTACTTTGTCTTCTTCCTGGAGGCCATGGTCTAAGGAAAGAAAGGCAGCAAAGTTTTTATCAACAAAACAGGCCCTGGGACTCAGGTTTCAGAGCCCACTGAGTGTAGTTCAGGTCTGCTCTCCAAAGGGGACAGAACCCCTTGTGACTCCAGCCACAACACAGTCCCTGGAGGAATTACACACTAATGTAATCTTTGCTTGGCTCCTAGGAACTCTTACTGAGAAAGCAAGCAAGCATTCAATATGAGAACACAATCAAATAAGGAAGATTTCACTTGACACTATGTCCTACAAGATAACAAATCCAGAAAAAATATTAATTGAAAGGGTAGCGAGTTATGTAAGATGATGCAGAATGTAGCTGTGCTTTTTAATTTTACTATCTCTTTTCACTGCTAAACATCTGATAACACCATGTTTTAATAAAATTACTTTGTAGCACATTTACATTTGTCAGAACCTGTTTCTTATCGTATGCTATAGATAAGTTTCATCTGTTCGCTTAATGGGAAACTTTTATTTGGCATGGTGAACAGATGATCATGATCATCTTCTGAGAAGCATTCAGCTAATGTCTGCTATTGCCTCACACCTATGGGAAATCTAAAGTTGTGATATTTCACAGAATTTAAGGGAGAGCTTGTTAAAACACAGATTTCTGGCCCCACCCCAGTGATTCAGAGTCTGTAGGTGAGGAGCCCATGAATTTACATCTCTATCAAGCTCCCAGGTGAAGGAAAGGGATCCTCACTTTGAGTAGCCCTGCTCTGAACAATGTTACATCTTGAGTCGTTGGTGATGCCTGTGGTACAAGGTCGAAAATGGAGGCTCTGCTTGTCCCATGCATGTGGCTTTTTTGAAACCCACAATGTTTACCCAAACCCAGCTGAGAAATGACTCCCTGGAGGCAAGAAGAGAATGTTGCCTGGTCTCAGGAATGTTGGGTCATGGGGAACAAGTCCCTATATGACACCAGGAGACTATTTTAAACTCTGTGTCTAGGGTTACATTCAAGTCGTAACATATACCAACTATCTCATTCTCTATTCAGTATCCACCTGTCAGCCATTTAGTCAAATAAAACCTTTTAGGAAAGAATGCAGCTTTGAGCTATGATAAGCTGCTATCCTACTGGGAGGGGTCCCCCTACGCTAATTTTTTCCAGGGCTTATATTGAAAGTGTGTAAATATTTGTAATTAAATTGAACCATGTAGCTGTCCTTCCCATGTGATGTTATTGGGTAGCTGCGACCACCAGAGTGTTATAGCAACATGAGACATATATACTGCAAATCATAATGGCTTTCAATAACTGAAGGACTACTTTGTTTTGTGGGGGGATGTCAAAAATTAGAGCCAAAAACAAAAAGAGACAGAAACTTAAAAAGCTCATTCCAGGCTTTTAGGACAATGACAAAATAGTGAAAAAATCTTGAAACTTTATCATTTAGTTGTCCATGCTATTCATCAAGAGTTCCAGTATTGAGGGCTAAACAATCGACTTGATCAATTCATTCTGGTTAACAGCCAAAAAATGGCTCTTGTTTTCAATTCTCAGCAAAACTGTCTGATACAAATCTGCTGTTTTCCCATTTGGATAGGGACTCATAAAAGGCGTGAAGTGTCGACATTAATTCTACAAATCTATTGAGCTGCTCCTGACAGAATGGTTAGAAAAGATCCCAGAAGTTCTCAACAGAGAATTTCAAGTTTTTGATGGTTGAGAAAAAAGTGTATATTTGAGTTTAGCTTCTTTTTGAAGTTCATCATCTATATAAATTCATTTGACATTTATATTCTTTTTTTTTTTAAGACAGAGTTTTACTTTGTCACCCAGACTGGAGTTCAATGGTACGATCTCAGCTCACAGCAACCTCCACCTCCCTGGTTCCAGTGATTCTCTCGTGCCTCAGCCTCCTGAGTAGCTGGAACTACAGGCATGCATCACCATGCCCAGCTAATTTTTTTGTATTTTTAGTAGAGACAAAGTTTCACTATGTTGGCCAAACTGGTCTCAAACTCCTGACCTCAAGTGATCTGCCTGCCTCAGCCTCCCAAAGTGAAACATTGGTACTCTACTCACAAAATTACAGGGCCTGTTCTAAGAAGGCAGCACATTCATTTAACACTACAGATTATGCTAAGTAACTTTCCTTACAGCATAAGCATATAAAGTATCACTAGCGTCATTTCAGAGTAGACAAATATGTTTGTATCTAATACCACAGGCTAATCTAACCCAACAGAAGTTTAAAAGGAGAAAGTTATCTTTAGCTTTGCTTTCTTGATCCCACTGTTTTCAGGGAAAAATAAATATTATCTTCCAGGCATGATGCTGTATTAACTGAATGTCCAATCCAAACACACAGAAGGTCATCTCTGCTTCTGGGTGGGCTCTTTCCTGTGTTACAGGCCCCTTTAAAATCAAGTGGTGATGATTAAGAATCCCTGCCCTTGAAATATCTGTACACAAAAAACTACAGAACACTGATGAAATTAAAGAATATGTAAATAAATGGAAGGATATTCAGTGTTCATGGATTGAAATAATTCATATTGGTAAAATGTTCATTCTACCCCGAACAATCTATAGATGCAAATTTTAACATCAGAAGTAGAAAAGGCAGCGTTAAAATTCATGTGAAACCACAAAGACCCCAAATAGCCAAAGCAATTTTGAGCAAGAAGAACAAGGATGGAGGCACCATACTTCCCAATTTAAAATTATATTACAAAGCTATAGTAATCAAAACAGCATGACACTGGCATAAAAATAGACACATAAGTGGGTAACTATGCGAGATGAAGTATATATTAATTTGCTTCACTATTGTAATCATTTTACCATCTATACATCTCCCATAACGTTGTATATTTTAAATGCATACAACAAATTTTAAAAAATGGACTGGGAGTCATACTCCACCTCCTTAAATATAGAGTAGTCATATAAATTGTTGAGAATTCTTTTGCACAGGAAAATTTAAAAAGAAGAAAAACACAGACCAATTGAACAGAATGAAAAACCCAGACATACACCCACGCATATAAAGTCAAATAATTGTTGGCAAGGGCACCAAGAATACAAAAAGGGGAATGAACAGCCTCTTCAATAAACAGTGGTGGGAAAACTGAATATTCACATATAAAATAATAAAATTGGGCCCTTCTCTTACACCACACACAAAAATCAACTTAACATGGATTAAAGACTTAAATGTAACACCTGAAGATATAAAACTCCTAGAAGAACACAGAGAAAAAGTTCTTTGACATTGGTCTTGGCAGTAAATTTTTGGATATAGCACCCAAAGCATAGAAAACAGAAGCAAAAATAAACAAATGAGACTACATCAAATTAAAATGCCTCTGCACAGCAAAGGAAATAATTAATAAAATGAAAAGACAACCTATGGAATAGTAGAACATAGTTGCAAATCTTATATCTGATAAGGTATTAACATCCAAAATCTATAGCAAACTGAGACAACTCAATAGCAAAATAAAATAAAACAAATACCTGATTTAAAAATGGACACAGAAAGGACCCGAACAGATATATCTCCAAAGAAGACATACAAATGGCCTACTACATTAAAAGGTGCCCGACATCTCTAATCATCAGAGAAATGCAAATCAAAATCACAATGAGATATCACCTTATGCCTGTTAGAATGGTTACTATAAAAAAGACAACAAATAATAAGTTTTGGTAAAGATGTAGAAAAAATGGGACTCTGGTACATCATTCATGGGAAGGTAAATTAGTACATCCATTATGGAAAACAGTAAGGGAAGGTCCTCAAGGAATTAAAAATAGAATTATCGTGTGGCCCAGCAATCCCACTTCTAGGTATTTATCCCAAGAAATTCAAATCAGGATGCTGAAGAGACACTTGTGCTCCCTTGTTCACTGTGGCATTATTCACAGTAGCCAAGATATGGAAACAACCTAAATGCCCATGAACAGGAAAGTGGATTTTCAACTGTGGTGTACATATATAATGAAATATTTTCAGCCTTAAAAAAAGAAACAAATCCTGCTATTTGCAACAACATGGATGAATCTAGAGGACATTATGCTAAGTGAAATAAGCCAGAGACTGAAAGACAAATACTGTACGATCTCACTTAAATGTGGAATCTAAAGTAGGCAAAATCATGGAAGCAGAAGGTAGAATTCTGATTGCCAGGGGCTGAGGGGAAGGGGAAATGGGGAAGCAATGGTCAAGGGCTCAAAGTTTTACTTATATAAGATAAATAGGTTCTGTAGATCTACTATATAGCATAGTACCTATAGTTAACAATACTATATTGTACCAAGAGGGTAGAATGTGAGTGTCCTTATCACACATACACACATGCACACACATGAAATTATAATAAGAGTGGCAGGGTGAGGGGAAACTTTGAGAGTTGACGGATATGCCTACGTCTTTAATGGTGGCGATGTCTTCACAGGTATATACTTACCCCCAAATTCACTGAGTTGTATACATTAAATATGTATAGCTTTTTACATGGCAACCATACTGCAAAAAAGTAGCTTTTAAAAAACCTAGCTTATCCTAACTGATACAGACACATAAACCAATAAGTTGTTAAATGAAAAACAAAAAAGAAAAAAGAATCTTGAAGCTCAACTCTCATCTGATGACTAAACAGTGCAGATTAAGCAACACAGTGAAATTGGTCCCAAGAAGACTGATGTCTTAGCAAAATATGACAGAGTGAATTGAGTTGCAAAACTGCAGGAAAAATGGAACAAACAGTATTTTCCCATTTTTTTTATTTTGAAACATTTCAAACTGAAGAAAAGTTGCAAGAGTAGAAGAATTCATGCCCAGACAACCTTCACCTAGATTCTTCAAAGATTAACATTTTGCCACATTTGCTTTCTCTGTATGTGTGTATATTGTGTTTATATGTACATATAATTACACGTATACTTACACACACATACACATATAAATATACACATATCCTTTTTTTCTGAATCACTTGAACATATCTGCAGGTATGACACTTCACCACTAATCAACACATTTCTCATAAGACAAACCCATTCTCCTGTATAACTAGGACATACTAATTGCATTTGGGAAATTTAACATTGATACAATATTATTATCAAATATATAGTCTATAATCAAAATCTCCACCCTAAACCAATAATGTCCTTTACAGTTTCATTTTCCAGGATCTGAACCAGAATCACACACTGCATTTAGTCATCATCATTCTTGATCTCCTTTCATCAAGGACACTGTGTTGGCTTCCATGACATTGACATTTTAAAAGAGTACAGCTGAGATTTTTCAAAACAATTCTAAATTAGGATTTGTCTGAGTTCTTTCTTAAGAGTATGTTCATATTTAACAGTGTTGGTAGGCATACTGTATAGATGACATTAGGTCCCTTTCTCACTGTATCGTATGGGGCACATGGTTTTAGTTTGCCCCATTACTGGCAATATTAAATTTGATCAGTTGGAAGAGGCAATGTCTGCCAAATCTCTCCATTTTAATGCTACCTTTTCCCCTTTGTAAGTAATAAATACTCTGTGGGTGACACTTTGAAGCCTATGTAAATATTCTCTCTCTCAGAGACCTTTAGCCCAGTGGTTTTAGCATCTGTTGATGACTCTTGCCTACATCAATTATTACTATGGTGATGGTAAAATAAGCATTATGGCTGAAGGTATTACCTATACTGGAGATTAGAGTCCAATATAAAACCCAATTAACTCTTATATAGAAAGAGTCTTAATTAGGATTGATCTTGTTATTGCTTAAGAAAGTTTCTTCTATTTTCTGAGATAATGCATTACTGGTGGATAACCAAGAATACAGTTGTGGTTATTTTTCTAGAGTAACGGGATATATGTGAGGGTGGAAATGCATAGAATTAAATAAGTTTAAAGGCACGTTTTAGGACCTTTAAAAAATAACAGATGGCTCTGAGTGGATGGTCTCTGTGGCAGAGATATTTACAGTACATCATATACCCACAGATTTACCAATTGTCCTTGCAGTTGGGAGGGACCCAGTACCTAGCAATGACCTATGAGTGGAACTGATAAATCACTCTTGCACTGGAGGTATTACAAGCACTTGTATAACTCTCACCTGTCTCCTTCGCTCCAGCGGTGACCATGGAGACTGAGTGTTGAAATAATGAGCTGTCCGGGTTACTAAATCATTGCATGAAGAACAGCTGCACTGGAGAGTTTCTTGACCTGTAGTGGACTTTGCATGAGTGAAAAATAAACTCCTATGTGTGAACTGCTAGAATTTGGGGATTTTTTTTTTAACCACAGTATAAATCTAGCCTATCTTAACAGTATCTAAAAGCCAGTTTTCACTTTCACCAATAATCTAAAATTTATAAGAACAATCTTTGGGTTAGGATAGTAGTTTATTAATTTATTTGTGGTAGTAACTCAATAATTCGTGAAAAATACTGATTGCCTATGGAACAACATTTCCTATCCCTCTCTAGCCTCCTTTTTTTTTTTTTTCTGGCAGAGCCAAATTCCAATTATAAAAAGTGAAAATATTAGCTATTTTCTGTGGCATCGTGGAGCTGGTTTACACTAATTCTATGAGAGCTGTTTTTGCAATGTGGTTAATATAACATTGGTAGCTTAAAATTGGCCATGATGGGAGTATTCACATCAAGAAACTGCAAATGCTACGAATCAGCCCTCCTGCCATCAAGCCACCCTCTCCTTGCTTCCCCCTGCCCAACCCTCCTGCTAAGAGCTAGTTGTTGAACATTTAACAGCACATTCTTAGATATTTTCTTTCCCAGATTCTGCTGCAAATAGGAAGGGCATGTGACCTAATGTTGACCAAGAAGACTTGAGAGGAAATTAGATACAGGACTTCAAGAAAGTCTTCTCTCTTGAAACTGTCTATATATGCAAAATAAATGTGTATATATGGTCACCAAGAGACATGTACTAGAATGCTCACCGCAGCACTACTCATAATCCCAAACTGGTTACTGTTTAAAATGATAACCAAGTAGAATGGGCTGGGCGCGGTGGCTCATGCCTGTAATCCCAGCACTTTGGGAGGCCTGGGCGGGTGGATCATGAGGTCAAGAGATCGAGACCATCCTGGCCAACATGGTGAAACACCAGTTTCTACTAAAAATACAAAATTTAGCTGGGTGTGGTGGTGCGTGCATGTAGTCCCAGCTACTCTGCAGGAGAATCACGTGAACCCAGGAGGTGGAGGTTGCAGTGAACTGAGACTGTGCTACTGCACTCCAGCCTGGTGACAGAGCAAGACTCCATCTCTAAAAGGAAAATATATATATGTATGTATGTGTGTATATATATATACATATATATATATATAAAATCAAGTAGAATGGACAATGGAATACTATGGAGCAATAATAATAATTTACTCACAAAAATGGCTGTGAATCCCACAAACATAATGAGTAAAAGAAGCCAACATGAGACAGTACATAGTGTGAAGTTCCATTTAAAGTTCAAAAAGTTAAAATAGCTGAAAGTAATCTAAGATGTTAGAAACTTAAAATCATGCAACTAACTACATTTGGAGAAGGTAGTGATTGAAAAGGGGCATATGGGAGACTTCTTAGGTACTAATGATATTCTGCTTTTTGATTTGCATGCTGGATGCATTCAGTTGTGAAAACATATCAAGCTGTATATGCTTAACAATGTGTGCACATTTCTTCATTAAAATCTTTTTTTAAGAGACAGAAGAGACAACAGGGAAAAGAGACGAACTTTGTTTTCCTTCCAATATTAGGATATGCTCACATGAGATGCTGATGGCTGACCATGGCCACCACGTTCTGCCAAAATACACAGACCTGAGGGTCTACATCGACACAGTGCAGGGAGCTGGATCCTTTGCAGCAAAGCTGAACCACTGCACCAACCTTGGGACCCCTTCCAGACTTCATTTTAATAAGGACAATCCAGGCCACATACAGTTATGTCATCAAAATTACTCATTTTGATTTTGGATACAGGAAACCTTTGATATTGTATGGAGGAAAATTTTGAAAGATGAGATAATAAAGGAGAATAATTAAACTACTTAAGTGAATAATGTTCAACCCTGGATCAAATAATCAACGAAGTTATCCTCATCATTCTATTTATTAAATCAGGTCTGCTAAGGTCCACTCACCTGTCTGCTTAAATGTCACCTCCTCATTAAAAGCAGAACTTCCTCACCCAGCCACCTGGGTTCCTTCTATTGCCTTCCTTTGTTTCAGCACATCTGTGTGTCTGAAATTGTATCATTTGTCTATGTTTCTTTTCTAGGACATAGGCTCTGTAAGAGTAGAGACCTTTCCCATTTCATTCAGTGTGGCCTCTCTAGTATCTAAAACTGAGCCTAGCAGAGTGGGAAATTCATAAAAGTGCCCATTTCCAGGCAATATTTAAGCTTTCTGCAGAGTACTTCTTGGATAGTTTGGGGTTCCCCCCTTCTCTGGTTCTTCAGTCACCCCCTTTGCCTCCCTCTGCTTCTTGCCGCCACATACAGTCCATGCAGGTCAGTGGTATTGGGGGTTTGTCCTCTTCTCCTTGTACTTGGGATTCTAGGGGATATTTTTTCACCTAGTTTTGTTGAAACACTTCCGTGATAACAACGACATGGAATCAGCCTAAGTGCGCATCAGTGGTGGACTGGATAAAGAAAATGTGGTACATCTGCACTAGGGAATACTATGCAGCCATAAAAAAGAATGAAATTATGTCCTTTGCAGCAGCACAGATGCAGCTGCAGGCCATTACTGACTTAATGACTTAATGTTTAAAAGATACAATTAGGGAAGCATAGTCCTTGATCTTTTCAAATCCTCTTATAGAAACAGAGCAATTAGATAGCAAAACTGAAAACCTATGGACAACTTTTATTTTTTAATTTTTGATTACTATGGGCACATAATAGTCATATAATTTTTAATTATTTTTTCTTCCTGTTTAAGTTAGACCAGAGTCTTTACTCTTTTTTTGTTTTTCCTCTAATTTCGACTTTTATTTTAGACACAGGGGTACATGCGCAGGGTTTAGAAAACCAAATCTCACACATTCTCATAAGTGGGAGCTAAACATTGAGTACACGTGGACATAAACATAGGAATGATAGACACTGTGGACTATAGATGGGGGAGAGAGGGAGGAGGCTGTGGGTTGAAAAACTCCTGTTGAGTACTATGCCCATACCTGCTGCAATATACCCATGGAACAAACCTGTACATGTACCCCTTGTATCCATAATAAAAGTTGAAATTAGAAAAAATAAATAAAAAGTAAAGTGACCAGGCGTGGTGGCTCACACCTGGAATCCTAGCACTTTGGGAGGCCAAGGTGGGTGGATCACTTGAGATCAGGAGTTCAAGACTAGCCTGGCCAACATGGCAAAACCCTGTCTCTACTAAAAATACAAAAATTATATGGGTGTGGTGGTACACAGCTGTAGTCCCAGCTACTGGGGAGGCTGAGGCAGGAGAACCGCTTGAATCCAGGAGGCAGAGGTTGCAGTGAGCCAAGATCATGCCACTGCGCTCCTTCCTGCCTGGGTGACAGAGCGAGACTCTGTCTCAAAAAAAAAAAAAAAAAAAAAAAAAAAGAAAGAAAGAAAGAAAGAAGAAAAAAATGTAAAGAACACTGGACTCTGGCCTAACTTAAACAAGAAGGGAAAAAAATAAAAAGAGAACGAAAGAATATATGACTATTATGTTCCTGTAGTAATTAAAATTTAAACAATAAAAGTCCATAAGTTTTCAGTTTTGCTATCTAATTGCCCCGCTCATTTCTTTAAAAGGATTTTTAAAAATTAAGGACTATTCCTCCCTAACTGTATCTTTTAAACAATTTCAAAACAATACAATGACAAGCATCCCTTTAACACAGTGAGAACACAGAGTTATAACTTATTAGGCCGAACTTCTGACTAATCGAAAGTACAGCACAGCAAATCTTGTGCAATTAATATCTGTTAGAGATGTGAAAATACAGGCATATGGGGGCATGACTTGGCCCACAGCATAAACAAATTGACATTGAAGCAGGACACATTTCCAGCTGTGTGGAGATGAAGCTGTCTTCTCTCCTAATCACTATAGTGAATATTATCTGCTAATTCTTCCCATGGATAAAATATGTCATTGATACACAAGGCAGGGGTTCTAATAGTTCCTCTACAACCCTGCCAGTATGCATAACTGCACAGGTGTCCCTGTGACATGCTCTACCCTTTAGCTATCAGTGCTAAAAATACTTCGTTGCAAAAATTGCCATAGGGTGATGACTTTGACTTTGATATAATTTATCATGTGGCTATCACTTTCCCCCATCTTTTTTTTACTTTCAATGATGCTCTGAACTCTTCCTCTCAAAATTGAATCTGACAATTGCAAACTAAAGAGATTTAAAAGGACAAATGGTCTTCCAGCTTCCCTTCAAGCCCGGTTAGACAGACTTAATATACCTTTAGCTCAGCTATGGGCTAGAGAGCACATCTAAGGTAGAGAGCAAATTGAACAAAGGTGATGGAATGGAATGGCTTCGCCTTTTCTCTAAATATTTGGCTGCTTTTCCTCTTCTTTTAATCGTTTTTAAACCACCTACCAGCCATTCTCCATCTGATATGACCTCTGGCATTGAAATGAAGTATTTATAGAGAAAGGAGCTCTTTAAAAACTAAATATGGTACAAAGAAATTAGTAGTTAGTAGAAGAATATAGAACTAGGAGAATGTGTGATGTTATCCTGCAGAAATGTGAGAATAAGTCTTTTGAGGAGTTTTTCTCTAAAGAGCAGTAGAAAAGTAGGGTGGTAGCTGGAGAGGCCTAGAGTCAAAAGAGTTTCTTTTTTAGATGGGGAAAAAATAGAGCCTATGTGTATGACACAAAAAGGCCAACAGACAATGTAGGAGAGGGGGAAGAGCTGCCAGAGTGATATCCTTGGGCAGGCAAGAGAGGACGGTCGACTTCCTAAGAGGAGGGCTTGGACTCTGCAGGAAGCGCAGGCAGTTCATTCTAAGAAAAAGAAATGAAGGCAGAGAACATGAGTGCAGATAAGTGCAGATGTGAGGTTGACAGTGCGATGGTGGGGACATGGGGATGTCTCATTCTGATGGCTTCTATTTTCTTAAAGAAACAAGAAACAAGAAAATCAGCTGAGAGTGAAAATGAGGGAGAAGATAAGGTATAAAATGGTTATCTAAAAGAACAGGAACGTGAATGGGCTCCAGAAACATAATCTGACTACTCAGCAGCTCTAAGGACCCATGCATGGTTTGTAGTCATGGCTATAAAGTGAAACCAGCCAGCACAATGGTGTGTTTCTCTCCATCTGTGTTTTCATCTGGGTGAGCTTAGGCAAGGTGTGCATGAAGAGTTGAATGTAATCTGGGCTAGACTTTTGCCAAGTGATTACAAAGGAAGGGGAAAGGAGCAATGTGTGCCTAGAAAATGCAAGACAGTAATTAAAGTAATGCAGAGTAAAATTTGAGCTGAAACAGTAGAAAATTGGGACATGGGACATGAAGAGAGTGAGAGACAACAGAAAGGGAGTAGTATTCATGGACTTCAGGTCACAGTGGGGTTGAAGAATTGTTGGAGTTGAGGCCCTAAAGGAAATATGAGCCCTCAAGAAGTTATCCTCAGTGCCAAGTTGGACATCAAGTTGTCAAGGATAGATAAACAGCAAACATAGTTACTCTATTGTTTATGGCTGCCATAGGGATAAACAACTCAGATAGAGCTGTGTTAAGGAAAAAAACTGTCCAGCAAGAAAAAGATTAGAACAGGACAGAGGAGACTCCTGGGTATAAACATAAGAGAACGTGAATATAAGAAAGCAAGATGTCACAACAAGAAAAAACATCCTTGAAACAAGACTTCTTATAGCAGCCATAGCAATGACCAATCTTCATAAAACTTGTGGGAAAGCTCCTATAATTTATCTAGTCAAACACATTTTACAGGTGAGTAACTAAGACCCAGAGAGGTGGGAGGATCTGCTTAAAAGCCACATAGCTCTAACAGAGATATTTTGACTCACTTTTTGATAGGGAACATTATTGTCTTTATGTTGGCTGAACTATATGAAATTGACCTCTTATATGTCAAAAATGGTTGAATCTTGCCAACTTCATGTCATTCAACCTAACGTATTCCAGTTTTCTTTCAACTATAGCAGAGTGTCAAGAAAGAGCAGAGATCTATAATGTCTTAATTTTTTTTTCTGAGATAGGATCTTGCTCTGTCACTCAGGCTAGAATGCAGTGTTGTAATCACTGCTCACTGCAGCCTCAAACTCCTGGGCTCAAGGGACCGTCCCATCCAGCCTCCCAAGGAGCTGGGACTACAGGTATGTGCCACCACACTCAGGCTGGTCTCGAACTCCTGGCCTCAAGTAATCCTCCTACATCAGCCTCTCAAAGTGCTGGGATTACAGGCATGAGCTACCACACTTGATCTAATGATTCAAAATATTTTAAACATAAACTATTGCCATCCAGGCACAGTGGCTCATGTCTGTAACATCAACACTTTGGGAGTCCCAAGCAGGGTGGATCACCTGAGCAGGAGTTTGAGACCAGCCTGGCCAACATGGCAAAACTCTAGCTCTACAAAAAATACAAAAATAGCCAGGTGTGTTGGTACATGCCCGTGCTCCCAGCTACTCAGGAGGCTGAGGTGGAAGGATCGCTTGAACCCAAGAGGCCAAAGTTACAGTGAACAGAGATTGTGCCACTGCATTCCAGCCTGGGTAACATAGTGAGACCCTATCTCAAAACAATAAAAAATAAAAATAAACTATTGCCCACTTCTTGTACTCACGTTTTTATTTTATCAAGAAAATGTCTGCAGGCAGCTATGGGAGTTAACAGCAACAAATTTCCTAAAACTGAGGTTAAATTTAACCTCTAGTGAAGAAATGATAAAGAATCCAAAGGTAATGGATGAAAGCAGCCACCTAGAGCTATGACCAAGCAATTAGGGGTGACCCTCAAAACTAAAATAAGATGATCTGGGGGAGGTACAATTGGATTTTGATTATAAATCTAATTCTTACAGATAAGAAAGTGCACTATTAGGAGAAGGATGATCAGCAAGGTGTCTATAAAAAGAAAAAAAACAGAGTCAAATCCAAGAAAGAGGGTTTTTGCTGGAGTCTCTAGCCCATCCTTATAAAGGAATATCCCCGCTAGGGGATGCATGCCATTGGTCCACAGAGCACAATGACACCAGCCAGGAAGCTCACGTCACCAGCTCCTTGTGAAGATAACCTGGCTTCTCATCTGGATATGACCAGAAAGAAGCTGCCACTGTCAGAGCACACATACTTGGGATTTCTGGTGGTTGTATTTCTCATGGAATATTAATAAATCAGCATGATTGCTTTTCATGCATGCATTACTCCCTTTGTTTGATAAATGTGGTTAATGTGAATTTACATTTGAAAAATAATGAAGTAGATGTTGGCAGTGCCATGCTTATCCTCTGGTCCTCCAGTAAAGACTTTCCTCATATCCCAAGGCATCCCTGTTCTTCTTGGCCCAAGGGTTAGGGGGAATGTTCGGGGAAGGTTGGAAGTGACAGGGAGTTAACACCCCAGGAGCGACCCTCAACCAATGAAGGACATGTGTTGGTTGAAAAATATTCCAGCTTCCTCACCCCTCCATGGGAAACTGAAGCATTGTCTCTTCTTGAAGGTTTTCAGGAGATCTGCTTCTGAGAAAACTCAGACTAAGAGAGATAAATCCTCATGCTGAAAAGTCAAACTTCTCACTCTTCAAAATCAAACCAGGGCTATGATGAATTCAACAGGGTGCAGAAGACCATCCAAGAGGATCTCTCCAGAAGACAAGCTGGCTTTGCCTAAAGAAGTACAACATGCCCCAAAGCTCATGCAAGTGGTACCATACTCCACTTGAATAATCACAGAAAGAGAAGTAGCTTTTGCTTGCATTAGTTCTCCTTAAATTCTGTTATTATATATAAACATTAGACAGTGCATATGAATTCGGTACATTTTACTTCTATTTTTCTGGAAGTCACACTTCTTATAACTAGTTCATAAGTGAAAAAGAAAAGCCCAAAGCCAAGTTACACATTGACTTGATGTGGCTAGGAAGCATATGAAAAAGAGAAGAGAAAGAAAAGAAGATAAAAGCACACGACAAGTGGGGGCAGAGAGTGGTAAAAAGTCAAGTCCGTAGGCATCAGAAGAGATGTTAGCATAGTAGACGGCAGAGCTGGAGCCCTGGCATACTTATGGCTAAGTGCCTTGTATATTTTATTATTTAATTCTCACAACAACACTACAAGTTGTCCCATTTTGCAGGTGAAGAAAATAAGGCTTGAGGTGAGTCTAAGGTAAAGTACCGGTCAGCAGTAGAGTTGCTCAGGCAGTCTGAGTCCCGAGTCCATGCTCTGCAATAACTCTTCCCTATTGCTGTTTTCTCTGTACTGGACCAAGCGCTGGACAGTGAGGGAAAGTTCTGTTTCAAAAGGTTATATTTCAGAACAGGGGCCAGAGTGAGAAGGAGATGGGAGATCCACAAAGCAAAGCAGGATATGGGGTCAGACCTACTTACTATGGTAAGTGCTTTCTTACATTGCCATGGTAAGAAAGTGTCAATCTGGGACTACGCAGGGGACTAAAGACCTGATGGAGTTGAACCCTTCGTTCAGTGTGACACCTCACTCCATGGGAACACTCCCTACTGAAAGAGCTTGGGGGAAAGGAGGAACAGATACAGTCCCAACATTTCTCTTCTGAAAGTAAAGAATGAAAGCTATGATTGGAGAAAACAGGAACATGCACATAACTGTGATAGAGCAAATTGTGGACACTCGCTCACACCTACCAGAATGCCTAACAGTGAAAACACAGCCATTACCATCCCTGGAGATGGGGAGCAGCTGGACTCTTCATACATTGCTGATAGGAGTATAAAAATAGAAGAACCAATTTTTTAAAGCTTGGCTTTTTCTTATAAAGTTAAGCATCAGTTTTATTATCTAGCAATTATATTCTTCAGTATTGATCCCAAAGAAAAAATGTACAGGATTATTCATGGCAGCTTTATTCATAATAGCTAAAAATTGGATATAATCCACATGTTCTTCATCAGATGAACGAATAAACAAACTCTGACATAGTCATACATTGGGATACCACTCAGCAAAGTAAAAAAGAACCACTCACTAGAGGAACTGACGGATGACCGAGGCAGGCGGATCACGATGTCAGGAGATCGAGACCATCCTGGCTAATATAGTGAAACCCTGTATCTACTAAAAAATAGAAAAAGAAAAAAAACTTAGCCGGGTGTGGTGGCAGGCACCTGTAGGCCCAGCTACTTGGGAGGCTGTGATGGCAAAAGTCAGATCAGTGGTTACCTTGGGGGTGGTGGCAAATGACTGGAAAGAGACATAAGGATCATTTTAGAGTGATAGAAATGTTCTATCTTGGTTGGGGTGTGGGTTATACATATTTATATATGTGTCATAGGGCTATAAAATTTAGATCTGTGCCTTTCACTGAATGTAAATTACACCTAACTTTTTAAGGGGAAAAAAAGAGCTGCATCAGTAGACTCACTCATAATGATACCAAGTTTCAGGGCAGCTTGGTAAATTCTTTGCTGCAGTTTCTGATTCAACAAAAGCTGTTTAGCAGTACTGTTCATTCCACCCACAGGGTCCCATGGCCTCATTTTCCCTCCACAAAATAATTTCCCAAATTCATTCTGCTTTCATTTTCCACAAGAAAAAATGATGCAACTACACATGAGTCTTGCGACTTTCCTTCAAGTACTAAATATCACACTTTTATTTTTTTATTTTATTTTTAGTTTTATGGTTACACAGTAGGTATATATATTTATGGGGTAACATACTTTTCTTTTACACCAAATATTGAATCTAAATTGCAGTTGTACCTTCTATACTAAGGAATCTTCCTTCCAACCAGCCCATTTGTTAATTTCCCCTCCATATGTACATATCAGAATTCTCTTGGGAAGACCTAATAGAAATTATGCACCAATGAAAAAATTCTTTAAATCTAAGATAAATTGATTTTTCTTCGACATGTGAATAATTGAACGTATGATTAATTCATTATGAGAAAGTTAAATAGAAAATTTTGACATCATGTAGTAAAGAAATAGTGATTTTTGAAGGTTTTGGGGAAAGTGGAAAGACGGAAAAAATCAGAAAAACTAGAATTTGAATGTTTATCTTGTGCTGAATGCTTGAAGAAGTGCTTTATATATGCAATTTCATTAATCCTCATGGCATTCCTGTGAAGCAGGAATATAGCACAGGTTGACAGATGAGGAAACTGAGGCTCATAGAAACTGATATGTCCAAAGTTCAGAACTAGTAAAATGTAGAGTCAGAATTTCATACCAGGTCTAGATAACTCTATAGCCTATATCTTTGCTGCCCAAGAGTAACAGACATTCATCCATTTACTCATTAAACAGATGTTTATCAAAGTGCCTACTGTTCTAAGCACTAATGATGTAAGTGTAAGCAGTAACCCGTTCCTTGAACTGTGGGAGCTTATATTCTAATGGGGAGTATGGTGGCTTTAAGTTATGTTCACAAATTATATGATGCTCCTGTTTTCACTAAGTAGAACTTAATTTCCCTCCCCCTGGGTATGAACTGGACTTAGTGACTTGTTGGTTACAAACAGAGTAAGTCAGAAGTGGTATATCAGTTCTAGGAATGGTCTTAACACATGTGACTTTCTCTTGGATCACTTGTGATGGGGAAATCAGCAGCCATGTTGTAAGAATACTCAAGCAGCCCTATGGAGAGGTCCATGAAATGAGGAACTGAGACCTCCTGCCAAGAGCCATGTGAATGAGCCTGAAAGCAGACCTCCCACCAAGCCCCAAGTCCCAGTTAAATCTTCAGATTAGACTGTAGCCATGATCAATCCTTGACTACAACCTCATGAAAGAACTTGAGCCAGAGATGCCGAGCTAAGTTGCTGTTGAATTTCTGATCCATAGAAACTATGGGATAAGAAATGCTTTTTAAGCCAATAAACATGGTAGTAATTTGCTACATAGCAATTAAATAGATAAATAAAGATACATTCACTGTAAGCTAATAATATAAGATGTGCCAGGAAGAAAACAAAGGATTGAAAGAAATGGAAAGGTATTAGTGCAATTTTAGGTATGAGAAGGCATCTCTGAGAGTTTAACATTTCACTTGAAGCCCGCTACCATGGCTCATCCCTGTAGTTCCAGCCACTCAGGAGGCGAGGCTGAGATGGGAGGATTGCTTGAGCCCAGAAGTTCAAGAACATTTCACTCGAGATATAAAGGATGAGAAAAGAGAACTGTTCATTGGATGGCAGCATGGAGGTAGCTGGTTCCCTTGGTAAGACTAGTGATATGGTTTGGCTGTGTTCCCACCCAAATCTCCTCTTGAATTGTAGCTCCCATAATCCCCACGTGTTGTGGAAGGAAGCTGGTGGGAGGTAATTGAATCAAGGGGGCAGGTTTTTCCCATGCTGCTCTATGATCATGAATAAGTCTCACAAGATCTAATGTTTTAATAAAGGGCAGTTCCCCTGGCAGGCAATGCCAGCATGTAAGACATGACTTTGCTCCTCATTCACCTTCCACCATGATTATGAGGCCTCCCCAGCCATGCAGAACTATGAGTCAATTAAACCTCTTTCCTTTATAAATTACTCAGTCCTGAGTTGTCTCTATTAGCAGCATAAGAACAGACTTATACAACTAGGTATAGCACAGTGGTAGAAATCAAGGCCCAATTAGAGTAAAATAAAGAATAACTGAAGAGAAATAAGTAAAATCATTATATACATATATTTTCTTGAAATATTAGCTAGAAAGGAGAACAAAAGTAGTGGGGAATCTAGCACGGGCTATGCCAGGGTCATTGATGAGGACAGTGGTGCTGCCGCTTTTTTATGCATGTGTGAGGATGGGAAAAATCTCATTAAAAAGGAGAGAATGACCAAGGTGAGGATGTGCAAACAGAGGCACAAATTAGGGGTTAGACAAGAATGATATTTCCTGCATCATGACAAGAAGGGATGATGTAGGCTGAGCACTTGGGTGGGTTAATGTGAAGCTCTGTGGGCATAAGAATGAGGAAATGGCCTGGCTGGTACTCTTATAAGTAGAATAAAATTCCCTGCACAAATGCATTCTAGTTTTCAATTATTTAACTATTAGTTAAAATATTAACCAAAAGAACACTACTTGTGTTCACTGTTATTTTTAATTTACTGATTTGGGTCTTGAGTCTTTCATAATATTTCCCATGTTCATGTGTATAACTTCCCCATGATGATGAGTAAGTTCTCCAATGCTATCTTTCAATATTTTTACATTTTGAGGTTTTTATATTGTTGTTGTTTTAAGAGATAGGATCTCACTCTTTTGCTCAGGTTGGAGCACAATTGCATGATCACAACTCATTGTAGCCTCAAACCCCTGTGCTCAAGTGATTCTCTCACCTCAGCCTCCCATGTGGCTATGACTTCAGGTGCACATCACCATGCCTGGCTAATTTTTTAATTGTTTGTAGAGACTGGGTCTCATCATATTACCCACAGTGGTCTCAGACTCCTGGCATCAACCAATCTACCCACATTGTCCTTCTAAAGGACTGGGATTACAGGTGTGAGTCACCATGACAGGCCAATATTTTGGGAGATTTTAGGTTACACTTAGTTCCTTGACCTAACTTTTATGGTAGGATATAGAATGAGGCAGGGAGTTGTCCCATTTGATAGTTCACCCTCCCCATACTAATTGGAAATGCTACCAATACTAAGAGTTGATTCCTGGACTACCAATTCTTTCCAGTGACATGTTGGTCTATTCCTGTGGCTAGACCATACTCTTTTTCTATACCCTTTTCACCCACAGAAAAGGTGTTCAGTATACATGCATAGCTTAATAAATAATTATAAAGTGAACTCTCAGAAAACCACAATGTAAGTTGAGGTAGAGAACATTTTGAGCCCCTCTAAACCCTCAGAATATCCATTGCCATGTATAACCTCTTGCCCTTCCCTACACGTAATCTTTCTTCTGGCCTTTGGGATAGTTATTTTCTTGTTCCTTTACTTTTCTAGGTGTTATGATGATTATTTTCCTTTACTGATGGAGCTCTCAGGTTTAGCATCTCTTTTTTTCATGAAATGAACAGTGCCTATGAACAGTTCATTTCATGAAATGAACAGCATCCTCAGGAATAGAGAAAAATATTCAAATGGACAAGACATGGCTTTCTTTTACATTGGCAGCTATCACTGATATTTATCAACATAACTGTTTAGCATTTGACAAAGGAAACCTCTTCTTTTTAGAGTATTAAATATTAATTGACTATGTGTCTAAGTGGGTTCCATCACTGTCTAAATTCTAAATTTTAGGAACAGAATTGAGTAGGTCTGAGAGAAAGCTATGCATGGCTCTTCAAGAATTTACTGCTGATATAGTGGATAATTTGTCTAATAGATATATAGTTATATATATATATATATATACCTAAAATATAATTAAATTTATAGTTCACTTAAAATTATGACAGTACATTCTGATATCTGGGCTAGATTTTTCAGTACTGTTCTTTTTTCACGTTTTTCTTGGCTTTTGTCCTGAGCATTTTTTTCTTCAGATACATCCTAGCATTGGATTTGATGGTTCATAAAATTATATTAGTATTTTGGTTGATACTACATTAAATTGATTATAACTTTTCTGTCAGTTTCTAAGAACTTGGCATTAGTTGGGGAGGAAGGGGGATAGAGAGCTCAGTACCCATCTTTACATAATTCCTTCTAATTATATTTATACTATATTTAATAATATAGGCAAAATTAATTGTAGCCCCTTAGAACTATTACTACAACTTAAAACACTTAATGGCATTGTTAGTAGAAGATTTTTTACTAAAGTCCCTTGTTTTCAATTAGCAGCAAAGGGCAAATGTATTAATGCACCTTAACCAAGATAATTATTACAATCATATGCTTTTTACTAATAGATCAAAGCACAAAAAGCATAAATCTTGAATAAGTATGTATAATAATGATTTGTACCCCATATCAATTCTAATACACATATCCTACAGTAAAATGCATGCTTTACCATATTTAAGCTAGACTCCCAAGTCTCAATAACAATATTTCTTTAAAAAATCTCCCATGAAGCTACTGACATCACTAGACACATTTTCTGCATGCTCTGGAGACTAGGGGTCCAAGGACCAAAAATAACTTTTCTAGATTTGTGGTAAGAAGGTAGCTCTAAGTGAGCTTTTATTAGCATGGGGCAAAATTAGATGAAAAATACACAATAAATAACACTTCTAGAACCCTTTTCACCTCCGGTTTATTTCTGTGAAAGACTAAATCAGAGGAAGAAAATGATAGCTAAAATCAGAAATAAATATGACATAATAGGGTGCAATTTAGCAAGTTAGGCCAAAATTTACCAAGGAAAAAATGGCTCATCTTTTGCTTCTTGAGCTTTCATTTTCAAAGCAAAGTTTATTCATTCTTTTACTAACTCCATTTCTAGTTTGAATCTAAATCATGTTTTTCTTAATCAAAAGCAAAATGTTATCCATATCTTGGAAGATGCTGAGATGTTTATACCATATACATCATCATCCCAATAAGACTGGTCATATACACAATAAGCCTGGGTTATTGAGAGTTGGGAGTCTAGCTTAAATATGTTAAAGCATGCATTTTACTATAGGATATGTGTATTAGAATTGATATGGAGCATAATTCATTATTATACATACTTGTTCATAAATATATCTATATTTATTTTTAAATGTATACATGTATTATGACTAATTAAGATTTTAAATGTAAGATTTCTATATTCATATAAATATGTATATAAATACATAAAACAATATATCTTAGTTATTTTCCTCCCATACCCATTTTCTCATATAATGCATGCCCCCCTCGGAAGTTGCTACTCTAAACCATTGAAACACTGAATAGTAGTTTCCTTTGAACAAATCTCTTCACATGCTATAACCATTTGAATGTTAAGTAGACAGAGATTTAGCTTGTTTTGAGTGTGTTCTATATTCATGTCATATACTTTGAAATGTATAATTATATATGTTACTATTTTATCTTCTCATATATCATCAAAATCCTAATGTGTTAGTGCCTTTACTTATCTAGATATTATGATGATTATTTTTCCTTTACTGACAGAGGTCTCAGATTGAATGTCTCTTTATTTCATGAAATAAGCAGTGCCTAATATAGCATCCTCAGGAATAGAGAAAAATATTCAAATAGATAATATATGTTTTTTTTATATTGGCAGCTATCACTGATATTTATCAATACAACTGTATAGCATTTGACAAATGAAGCCTCTTCTTTTTAGAATATTAAATCTTAATTGACTATACATCTAAATGGGTTCCATCACTGTCTCAATTGTAGATTTTAGGAACAGAATTGGGTAGGCCTGAGAGAAAAGTATGCATAATTGTTCATGAATTTACTGCTGATAGAATGGACCATTTGCCTAAAATAAGGTATAAAGAAATGGAAGGAGAAATTTTAGAAAAGTTTATGTGGGTCAGGTCTCAATGTGACAGCTCACCCAGAGAAGGCCACTGTGAGAAAGGAAAGTTAAAAGGATGTTGTGTTTGCCTGGTCTGGAGCCTGGAGAGCCAAATAAGATAAGAAGATATCACACACTACATTTGTTTAAATTGGGATGTTGTGGTTAACTAGTATTAAGACCGGACATCTTTTCCCACACTGAGACTCTAATATCCAACAGCTTTCTAAACATCACTTGGAATACTCCCCTAACAGACAACTCAAACTCAACGTGCCTAAACCTGAATTCCTGATCTTCCCTCCTAAGCTAACTCCACCCACAGCTGTCTCCACTGAGGGGATGGCAACTTCTTCCTTTTAGTTCTCGTCCCAAGAACCTTGGCGCTATCCTTGACTTTTTCCCCTCTCCCATACTAATATCCCATGCCTCAGGGAATCCTGTTGGCTCTATCTTCATGAAATATCCAGATTCCAACTACTTCTCACTTCTTCCACTGTTAACATCTGTCCTGAGCCACCACCCACTCTCTCCTGCTTCAATACCAATATCTTGGAACAGGTCTCTTAGTTTCTCCCCTTTCCCCTACATAGTTGGTGCTCAGCGCAGCAGTCCGAATAATTTTTAAGGGAATCAAGTCATTTCAACTTTCTGCTCAGAACTCTGCTTTGGCCCTACGTGTCCCTCAGAGTAAAATTTGTCTTTGCAATGACCTTCAGAGCCTTATGTGATCTACTCCCCACCTCCCTTTCTCTCTCTGACACTGTCTCTATTACCTTCCTCTTGTTCCAGTCACAGTGGCTTCCTGTCATGTTCCTTGGGTGCCAGGTGCACTCGAGTTTTGCACTATCATCTATTCCCTCTTCCTGGAACATTCTTCCCCCAGATAGCTACATGTCCCCTCCCTCAGCTCTTTCTAGTCTTTCTTGAATCTCATGTCCCTAATAATGATGACCACCTGGGCCATCCTGTTTATTACTGCAACGCCCCTTCCACCACTGTACTCCAACCCCGTCCATCCAACGATTCTTACCTGTTCTCATTTATGTACGGGCTCATCACCTACTAAAATAATACTCTTCACTGGATCCAATAAGCCATCAACTGTGAGTCATATCATTATCTTACTATGACATACTCTTGATTGTAAGGTAGATTCTGATGTCAGGAATGTTAAAATATAAAAATATGTGTACCTTGGAATCCATATGTGGGTGGCAGGCAGTGTTTATCTGGGAGTGTCATTCCTTACCTCCGACACAGGATTAAAACAGGATGACAGGAGAGGAGGTCCCTGGGTGCTCTGACTTCTGATTCCATTCTCCCTTTCACTCATTAAACTCGTCTTTCCTGGGAACTTACTTTGCATCAGGCATTGTAGATACAGTAACAGAAAAGAAAACAGCTCCTGCTCTCAAAAGGAACTTTCAGTCTAGTAGGAAGTCTCACAAAGAATCAGAAATTGAATTATAATGTGTTAACTGCTGTGATGACTATAGGGGTCCCAGAAGAGGCCCCACCCACCACCATCATCAAACACTTCCAAAGCTAAAGAGAGAGTAGGCATGCTTGTCTACTTTTGCTTTTCTTTCTTTCTTTTCTTTTCTTTCTTTCTTTCTTTTTTTTTTTTTTGAGACCGAGTTTCACTCTTGTTGCCCAGGCTGGAGTGTAATGGTGCAGTCTTGGCTCACCGCAACCTCCAACTCCTGGGTTCAAGCGATTTTCCTGCCTCAGCCTCCCGAGTAGCTGGGATTACAGGCATGTGCCACCACAACCAGCTAATTTTGTAGTCTTAGTAGAGACAGGGTTTCTCCGTGTTGGTCAGGCTGGTCTTGAACTCCTGACCTCAGGTGATCCAGCCACCTCAGTCTCCCAAAGTGCTGGGATTCCAGGAGTGAGCCACTGTGCGGGGCCAAGGTTGTCTACTTTTTCTTATTTCCAAACTGTGAAAATGGAAAACATCAGGGTATTGATGTAAGAGGCACCAAATAATGTATCCAACTAAAGTATTGCTGTGTATCTATCAATCAATCAATCAATCAATCAATCAAGAGAATGATTTAAGGTACAGATAGCTGCTTGCCTCCTACCTGAAGTATGAATTTGGGCAACAGATTCTTTTTTTCCATTTCTGCCTCTAAGCACCATGTGATATTCTGAATTTCTGTTTTATCAATTCTAACCAAGGAGGCAGGGAACTCTATGAACCTCTCTATCTCAACATATTCAATTCTATTTTTGCTTAAATAACTCTCAAGAAGGTTAACTTCACCCTCAGGAAAGTTGTCTGTTTTGTTTTCTCCTATGAATATATTTTATGGAACATTGTGTTAAAATAATGTCTAGTGATATTTATTACACAGGCTAAAAATACGTGACACTTTAATAAATAAATAAATAAATAAATTCTTTAATTCTATAAATAAATAAATTCTTTAATTCTATGATCCCATTTACAATTTGCAATACAATGTTGTAACTCTCAGTAAGTTAAGAAAGAAGAGTTAGAAACAGTGATTGTGTCTCATTTAATACGATGTTCTCAAAGATCCTGAAGGCCAAAACAGCTCTTACCTCCCCATTTAATAGATTTAACCATGCTAAAAATCTTCTATCAGTAAAAATTATTTTAACCAACCCAAGTTTTGTATTCATGCCATTCAGTACATTAATCAAATTGTTTAAAACAGAATCTTGGCAAGAAATAAGGTACATCAATTAACTACAATTCTACCATGAGACTGTAATTTAAGTCTCATTAAATATTAAAAAAAAAATAAAATTAAGTAGTAGATGCCAGTGTCCTCTGAATAATCTACAATGATACAACCAAATAATGGGAATCTCAGAATAGATAAAATAGGTTTTTACTGGCTTAAACTTTAATTAAAAGGACTATTCTTGATGCTCTGGTTGTACTTCTACCATATGATGAGGGAACTTGTTTAGCTTCCACTGCTATGATACAGGATTGCCACTGCTGAGATACAGGATTGGGGATGAGAGTAGCTTCAAAGATAAGAGGAAGATGTAAAATGAATTCCATTTTGAATATATATTTGAATAAATTTAGCTTAAGATATTACCCAGATAGAGGCATCCAGCAAAAGTTGAAAATACCGCTTTGATGCTCAGGGAAGAGGTTGGAACTGCAGACACAGATTTGGTGATAAACATTTTAGAGGCCCCAGTAAGAGCCATGGGGCTGGATATGATTATACTGGGAGACAGAAACCTGTAGATAAAGGCAGAGAAAAATCTTCTTTGTAAATAGTATTTGTGGGTTGAGGACAAGCCAAGAAAGAAATGTTTTGAATATACAAATAAAATGTAGGGTTCAGGTTGGAGAAGCCAAGTCCTAGATCAGGTAGGAATGCATGAGATCTAAGCATCAAACTTTTGCAGGAGGTTTGATATTATTAATATAGGAGCCTCATTGCAGGATGAAGGCAAGGCGTCAGGCATAGATGGATCGTATTCTCTGTGAAGTGAAAGGCAGGATCACATGCAAAAAAACAAGAGAAGAAGCCAAAAAACATGTAGCCACACTGTGGCTTTGAATTTCACAGTCTGCCTTACCTAAGCTCTTACTCTTTACAGGCAAAGAAATAGGTGGATCAAGTGTGTATCAAATTGAACAAAGTGGCAGTTTAATCTCAAAGGAAGACATTTTCTTTATTTTAATATAGTACCTCCTTTCCAATAATTTCAGTAAGTCTTCATATTATACTAGATTCAATTCAATTTTCACTGTGTCTTTTGGCTTTTAAAACACATGTATCAAGTTAAAACTTTAATCAAATATCATAACCCCTGGCTATTTTTCTAGTCTATAGCCTATGATCATCATAAGAATTCTTGACATTAATACTTTATTTTAGGTAAGGATGTAGAATATTTATTCCATAGTTATTACACAGATGGAAATCATTTTTCACTCCAAAGGTGGCAAATTATTATTGACTATGTTTTATCATACACATCATCACTTGCCTTAGTTATACTCATTTATGATGTGTATGATTACAACAACAAAATGCAAACAGAAACAAAAGGTGTGGTGACAAGGGACATTGAGCACAGAATTTTAATGTTATATTTCAAAATGGCTATGATGAAATGTGCTAGCTCAACTCAAAGAATCACAGCACATCTGTTTTGCCAACTTTTCAAGTTAATAAATTTTTTTCCATTCTTTATATTTCCCTGAGTGTATCTCCTTGGAAAATGATCAAGTCTCCAAGTGAAGATAAGGTATTATCTCCAGATATGGAAATGTTGCAAAGGTTTCATTTTACAGAGAACTGCTCAAAGATGAGGATGACATAAGACTACCATCTTAGAGGGGAAAAAATGTCTAAGGTATAGGAAAGTGTTTGTATTTGTGAAGACCTTCTGCTAGTAACTTTGAAAAAGCTGGCAACCAACAAAACTTTGATTAATGTGATCACGTGTTGTCCCTTTCAAGAATATGTCCAGTATGTCAAAACAAACAAATAATTGTTAAAGTGGCGTGTCTGTAGATGATGTCAAAATTCCCAAAGGGCAATTTTTTGGGTAGCCTCAAGGTCAGAAAAGCAGTGTGCTAGAATAGACTGACCCACATATCCTTGACCCTCCCCACCTGCCTATCAGTCAGACACCCAACCAATGAGTGGCACAGCTCTAGGGGGCTTCACACTTCCCTTCTGTCCATCCTCCATTCTTAGTACATAAGCCTTTGTCCTGATGCTCGTCATGTTGTGGTTGAAAGATGGCTGACCTGCTTCCAGGAATCACAGCCTGATTCCAGCAGGATGAAGAAAGCAGAAAGCAAAAGACAAAATAATTAAGAAGTATATTCTTTGAGTGTCCCTTTTTAAGAGGCTTTTCCAGAAGCATATTCAACAACTTCATATTCCCATGCCCAGCTGGAAGGGAGGCTGGGAAATTGAGTATTTGAGTTTTCAAGAAAGAAGTAGGTTGAGAACGATTTTAGGGTACCCAGTTCACAGTATCTTCCATACTGACCCCCAGGAAGTGCTCAACAAATATTTACATGTCATGGATGATTTGTGTCCTGGCTGTGACACACACATGCCATGTTCATTCTAATTCTGGCCTCATCTCATTTTGTACCTTGCTTCCTTGATCCAGAAGAGCAAACACTTTCCCCTTTCTCAAAGTCATACTCATTTCTTTTAAGAAAAATTTTATTAAAAATGCAGTATAGCACATATACAAAAAAGTAATGAAACTTAATGTGTACAGCCTGATCAATTTTGAAAAAGGAACACATGATTTAAGAAGAAACTGAAAGTTATCAAAGCCACAGAAACTCATGATATTTATGTCATGCCATTATTTAAATATACTCTAAGATATACCTATATAATTGATATGTGGATAAGAAGATATGGTAATCTGTTTTATGAATAAGTAATGACTGTCAAAACCAGAACACCTGGGTTTTCAAAATACAGAATTTTAGTCTTGTATAATCCAACAGACTGGACATTTGAAAAATGTCACAAAAGTTTCCTGTTGGGATTCTATCATGCCATCAGTAATACAGCTAAAGGCAAGGCCTATTAATCCCAGATGAATTTCAACTGCATTGCACTGTGGATTTTAAATAGATTTAAAATAGGCTAATAGGTACTTGCAAGGGATAAATTTAAGTATTTCTGAATCACTCCTCATACAGCTGCTGAAGATGGCAAGAAAAAGTTATTCTTCCTTAAAATTGTATTTATGCACTAGTAGGGCAACAGTGATAGTTGAGCTTTAGTAACAATAACTTACCTAAAGCACAGTAAATTCACATATACTCTTACCATGGCATGAAGTGAAACATTCTACAGATAAGAGAAATAAGGCATAGAGGGGTCAAGTTACTTGCCTGGTTTCATAAAGGTAGTTAGCAATCATGCCCTGCTTGCCTCACTTCTTCCTATTCTCCCTCTCCCTCTCTCTATTCCAACTCCAATGGTACCCTTACTATCCCTAGAAGCAGCAAGACTATTCCACCTCCAGGTCTTTGCACTGGCAGTACCCTGTGCCTGGAGTGCTTGTCTAGATTTCCACATGGTTGTCTTGCTCTCACTTCTAGCAAACCTCTGCTTTTAAATCCTATCCCAATACAACTTCAGTCATCCTTAACCATTCCCTGTGCTTCTTATTTTATATTTCTAGAGTAGGAGAGCTAAAACATGGGAGTGGTCTCTTGGGTAAGTTAAACTCTCTAAGCCTAAGTTTCTTCATCTATAAAATAGAAGAACTGACGCTTACTCTGCATGGCTATGAAAAGGACATGCGTGTGTATGTGTGTGTGTGTGTGTGTGTGTGTGTGTGGTGTGTGTATAAATTTACAGTGTGTGCTGGTAAATGTTTAACTACCGGCTTTCCAAAAAAAATTATTGGTGCTGCTAAGTGCAGATTTGGGAATAGATTTGCGGTAGACACGATGGTATAGTATTTCCCCCATACAGATACAATAGATAGATGTAAATAACCACATAATCACAGATAATAGTAAAATGTATTAAAATAATGCAGAATTGGTGACTTTTGCGGGTTTATTTCTTTGTTTTATAACAAAACTTATTTAATTGTATGTTTACATAATTTAGTTTTAATAATAGCTAAAAAGTAGCTGTCTCCAGCCCACATGTGTGTGTGTGTGTGTGTGTGTGTGTGTTTGTGTGTGTGTGTGTACACATATACAATTGAATAAACAAAAGCTAGTGCTATTGATGGGGGGAAAAGTCACAATATTTTCTTTGTTTTCTCTAAATAGAAACAAATTAAAGAAAGCATTGACTTTGCTCAATGAGATTTTGTACCAGTGACGGTCACAGAGGACTATAGTAACAGCTTCAATGGTAATGTGCAGAAAATCCTAGACACGTTAAACTAAGAAATACACAGATGTCTCAACCAGGGAACCATAGCAAATGTGTCTCCAGTAAAAAGGCAATAACCTACCATTGATGAATGTTTGGTCACACTAGATGCCCGGTGTCTTTACTGATACCTCATTCTGACAGGTTTCCAGAAACCTGTCAGGGCACGTACTCAAATCATTACAGATCCAGATAAGCTTTAAATTGAGGTCAGGATGAAATTCATCCCCATTACCACCCAGATTCTAAACTGCTAACCCTCTTCAACTGTATTAAATTCCAAAGAGGGAATATGATGAAAACAGGAGAGAAGCCCTACAGTGTTAGAATTGGAAGATAAAATTTCTTCTATAAAAGGTATTGTTTGGCAGATGAAGAGCAGAGATACACCTGCTTACTACCTTGCGAAAAACAGCATCACATACAGTGCCTTGTCTTTTTGTATTTTCCGGTCATATCCAAGCCACTGTTGTACTTTCATGTTTGTTGAAACTGGATATGTGGACACAATTTTATCTATAACTCTATTGGTCACAGAAAGACCCTCTTCCTATTCTTCTTGTCTTGGATAACAAAGAGGGTTCCAAGATTCAACTTAATCCTAGAGTTTCACCCCCCACTTCCATGAAGCAGAGAGCCCAGTATTTAAACCCGGGGGGGTAAAACTTACCTTGAGCAAAGCAGCTGGGAACACAGCCATGTTGGTGAATTTCAGGTCTTAGAGCTTTCAACAACCATCAAACATACACTATGGATGTACAAGGTATGCAGGTGAATAAAGACCAGTCACTATCCACAAAGATGTCTTGGTTTACTTGCAAAGATACACCCAATGGAAGATAGAAGCCCCTCCCTCCACTGGAAGGTGTAAAGAGGGTTCCTAGCTGAGCTCTGTGGGAAGATCTCAGTATGCCATTTGGGGTAAATAAATTATTTGTAGAAGTTTGTACTGGCTGCCATGAAGGCAAGCCCTTGGTGACTCAAGTACATCTGAAAGTTTCTGTAAGATCTCTACTTGGTGTGCTTTCTTCTTTACAAAATACTGTATGTAACAGAAGTTATGTCTTATTCACAACTCTTAGCTTAAGCAGGTGTCATTCTTGTTTCAGCTTACTTACAAGGCTGCGTTTTTCTTGGGGACAGATGGCTATCAAACTGCTCTTCCTTTCAGAACACACACCAGATGCCCTCACAATTCAAACTGAAAAACTAGGCTCAGTTCTTCAAGGTGTCAGCATTTATACGTTAAGTTTAAAAACTCACTTAAACTCTCATTTATTTCAATGAAAAAAATAAAGTTTCCCTTCAGTCATTCTTTTCTAATTTTTCTAAAAACATTGCTTATATACAGTTTTTACTTTTTCCATTATTAACAGTCAGTATTAGAGGTGACCTCAAGAGCACTACAAGCTAGACCTATCTCAGACCAGGAAGGGTCCACGACACTTAGTGGACATTGCTGGTTCCACATCTGGATCCTTTTCCCTGGTTCCATATATGATGGTCTGGGGAAGATGAGAAAGACCAGGAGTTTGGGGGGAGAAAAACTGTCTCCTGAATTTCTTGCTGACATTCTAGGAGAAGCTGAAATAAAGCATCCCTTCTCCCTTAACCTCCAGTGATTGTTACAAAGTCACTCTTGATCACCATATGGGTTGGCATCAGTCAAAAATTGCCCCAGGAATGATACCAACAAGATGAAGTGGCTCATTTCCCCCTAATTCTAACCACAGGGGACTGCAGAAAGATGTCAATGCAGGTCAGGAAAGGAGGGGCCTTTTTATGCTCAGCTGCAAGCAAATGAATGAGCAAATACTTGAAGACATTGAGGAGGGAGCTCGCAGAGTTTAGTTTAAGGAGTTTCATTCTCCGGCATCGTCTACCCCATTTCCCATACAGCTTTTCCATGACAGCCCAAAGAGCCTGCTTTATGCAGAGGCAAAGCAAGCTATACCCCTAAAACTTCCTCTACAGGTCCTACTATTGTGTTTGAAGTTCCCGCAATCTACTGTTTTATCTCAAGGCTTTCAGAATCAAGTACAATACAAATCTTATTGGTGCCGAAGACACACTATGCCATTATCAAGCTATAGCATCTTATGTAAACAAATTAATCAAATTTGTTAGCTTGTCAGAGAGCAAATGGTATAAAGGGGCCCCAGAAAAGTTAAATTTTGAGATAACACATGAAAAGAGGAAAAGAGGGGAGAGGGAAAACTATTCCAAGGCCCAGGGCAATGGGAGGATAGAAAGTTTGGGCTGGGGACATTACACAAAAGTAAAATGATCTCTTTAAAAAAGCCAGCTTATAAAGAGTTGAATTTTATTTTTATTATTTTAGAGACCGGGTCTAACTCTGTTGACCAGATTGTAGCACAGTGATGTGGTCATAGCTCACTGCAGTATCCAACTCCTGGGCTCAAGTGATCTTCCCACCTCAGCATCCTTAGTAGCTGGGACTACAGGTGCACACCACAACACCTAATTGTTTTTATTTTTCGTATACAAGGTCTCTTTAGGTTTCCTAGATTGGTATCAAACTTATGGCCTCAAGCGATCCTCCCATCTCGGCCTCCCAAAGTGTTGGGATTGCAGGTGTGAGCCACTGCACCCAGCTGAATTCGGTTATTTTATTGTTTGATCTTGAACAAAAAAAATGATGAAAGGGGAAAGGTACTAGGCACTTGTGGAGATATCTCACTCTGTACCATCCACTCTGTAATGGGATCTGGTCTTCATCTTCCATGGCCTCTCCACAGCACTGGGAATGGGTGTTGGGAATGGGCTGCATTCCCTGGCTTCCATGACCTTCCTTCTCCTGTTTCTGCTCCTACTTCATAGACATCAGTTTTCAGTCCCTCTTTCATTTGCCTTCTCCTTACATGGCAGTAAAGTCCAATATTCAGCATCATTCTCTCACCTTTCTTTTCTCACTGTGTAGCATATTCATTCACCACCTTTAGTCACAACTCATTTGTAGATGACTTAGAAATGTTAAGTTCTAGTCTAGACATCACCTTTAAGCCCTGGGCATACACTCCAAAATCCCTGCTTCCTGGAAAGACCTAGCAGGGCGCCTTTGGGCACCTCACAGTCCACATGTCTGTCTACAGTTGAACTCCTTGACTGTCCTCACACACATGTTCCACTTTCTCTTCCATTTGAAGTTGTAGGAAAAGACCCACCACTCACCCACTCACCTAAAGCAGGACCTTAGGCACAACTTGGATTCCTGCCTTTTTGACAAGTGCCAACAGGGCAGGTGTGTGTCATGTGTCACATCCACCCCCACCTCCGACAATGTCTACTTGACCTATGTAAGACTTCCAAGTGCTGGCCCCTTCATCTCTCTGATGACTTTTCTCTGACCACTGAGTCCTTCTTTTCCCACCTGTGCATCAGGCTGAATTTGGACCCGACTCTCAACGAGAGCGGTAAATAATTCAGGCACTGGTGATCCACCAATCCTTTTAGAAAATATAGCTCAAATAGCACACTGGTGCCTAAACCAAACTGCTCTATTATAATTACTTTGCATAAATCTGCTTTATAGCTAAGGCCAATGGGCTGGTGATAAGACAAAGAAAGACTGCTTTAAAAAGGCATCTGGTAGGTGACCCATGAGCTTCATAGAGGCAACAGTCAGTCCCAAGGATGCCTCCTTATTGATTGGGTCACACCTCCAGGGCTTCACTCAAACTGCTGACTCCAGCTGGAGTGGTTTCCTCCCATGTCTTTGCAAGACTTTGTCTTTAAGAACTAAATCCATGTGAAACCCTATTTATGGAATTTCTTTTACCTGTACCTCCTTCACAGATAGAACACACTCATCCCTCCTGATCTAAGAACTTCTGCCATATCATTGTTCTTATTTATTGCCTGCCTTTCCCCCTACCAGACTGTAAGCATCTTGAGGGGTGACTCAATGACTATTTTGCTCCCCACTGTATGCAGTGCATGCTATACTTATTTATTAGGGGGATAAATAAATAAGTGAACTAACAATGTAAAAAGAAAATGTTTTTAACACCTTCATATTAGCAGGGGAAATCAATGAAGATGTGTTGAATATTTAAGGATCATTCCAAGTAACTATCTCTCACTAAAGAAAACCAGAACAGAAAGTCACACAATCTAAGACACCATGTCAAAGGGTTATGGGAGAAGTTTGGTAATCATGGTGACCAAATCTCTGGCTCTGGCCTATAAATTGAAAACATACTTTATGTCAAGAAGTCATAATAGTTCTACAACACAGCCATAAGCCAAGTGCTTTTCAGAAGCGCTGTTTGCAGGAATTATACTCCCCAGTCCATGACAGTATCAGGAGTTATTTTCGCATGAGGAAGTATCCAAAAATTGCCAGGAACTTTTTAAGCGGGACAGTAACTTATGGCAGACACATATCTGAACACATCTACAATTTAATTTTCAAGAAACATAAGTGGAGGCAATCCTTTTGAGAATATCTAATGACAGACCCCAAAGAAACAAGCTCAAAGTTTCTTCACAGAATTGGAAAAAACTGCTTTAAAGTTCATATGGAACCAAAAAAGAGCCCGCATGGCCAAGACAATCCTAAGTCAAAAGGACAAAGCTGGAGGCGTCACGCTACCTGACTTCAAACTATACTACAAGGCTACAGTAACCAAAACAGCATGGTACTGGTACCAAAACAGAGATAGAGACCAATGGAACAGAACAGAGTCCTCAGAAATAATACCACACATCTACAGCCATCTGATCTTTGACAAACCTGAGAGAAACAAGAAATGGGGAAAGGATTCCCTATTCAATAAATGGTGCTGGGAAAATTGGCTAGCCATAAGTAGAAAGCTGAAACTGGATCCTTTCCTTACTCCTTATACGAAGATTAATTCAAGATGGATTAGAGACTTAAATGTTAGACCTAATACCATAAAAACCCTAGAAGAAAATCTAGGTAGTACCATTCAGGACACAGGTATGGGCAAGGACTTCATGTCTAAAACACCAAAAGCAATGGCAGCAAAAGCCAAAATTGACAAATGGGATCTAATTAAACTAAAGAGCTTCTGCACAGCAAAAGAAACTACCATCAGAGTGAACAGGCAACCTACAGAATGGGAGAAAATTTTTGCAACCTACTCATCTGACAAAGGGCTAATATCCAGAATCTACAAAGAACTCAAACAAATATACAAGAAAAAAACAAACAACCCCATCAAAAAGTGGGGAAAGGATATGAACAGACATTTCTCAAAAGAAGACATTCATACAGCCAACAGACACATGAAAAAATGCTCATCATCACTCGCCATCAGAGAAATGCAAATCAAAACCACAATGAGATACCATCTCACACCAGTTAGAATGGCAATCATTAAAAAGTCAGGAAACAACAGGTGTTGGAGAGGATGTGAAGAAATAGGAACACTTTTACACTGTTGGTGGGATTGTAAACTAGTTCAACCATTATGGAAAACAGTATGGCAATTCCTCAAGGATCTAGAACTAGATGTACCATATGACCCAGCCATCCCACTACTGGGTATATACCCAAAGGATTATAAATTATTCTATTACAAAGACACATGCACACGTATGTTTATTGCGGCACTATTCACAATAGCAAAGACTTGGAATCAACCCAAATGTCCATCTGTGACAGACTGGATTAAGAAAATGTGGCACATATACACCATGGAATACTATGCAGCCATAAAAAAGGATGAGTTTGCGTCCTTTGTAGGGACATGGATGCAGCTGGAAACCATCATTCTTAGCAAACTATCACAAGAACAGAAAACCAAACACCTGCATGTTCTCACTCATAGGTGGGAACTGAACAATGAGATCACTTGGACTCAGGAAGGGGAACATCACACAGTGGGGCCTATCATGGGGAGGGGGTGGGGGGAGGGATTGCATTGGGGAGTTATACATGATATAAATGATGAATTGATGGGTTCTGACGAGTTGATGGGTGCAGCACACCAACATGGCACAAATATACATATGTAACAAACCTGCACGTTATGCACATGTACCCTAGAACTTAAAGTATAATAAAAAAAGAAAAAAAAAAAAAGAAAACTACAGGACAATATACTTGGTGAACATAGATGCAAAATCCTAAACAAACAAAACACTAGCAAACCGATAGCAAAGCACTTCAAAAAGTTAATTCACCATGATCAAGCAGGCTTCATTCCAGAGATGCAAGATTGGTTCGCCATACATAAATCAATAAATGTGATTTGCCACATAAACAGAATTAAAAGCAAAAATCATATAATCTTAACAGATGCAGAAAGAGCTTTTGATAAAACTCAACGTTCCTTCATGATAAAAACCCTTAACGAACTAGACATCGAAGGATCATATCTCTAAATAAAAAGAACTAGCTGTGTCAAACCCACAGCCATTGCCATACTGAATGGGCAAAAACTGGAAGCAATCACCTTGAGAACTGGAGCAAGACAAAGATGTCCAATCACACCACTCCTATTCAACATAATACTGAAAGAGACAGTAAGAGCAATCTACAAGTTACAGTAATAAAAAAATCCATAAAGGAAAAAAAGTCAAGTTCTCTCTCTTCATGGACAATACAATTCAATGCCTACCAAACCCTAAAGTTTTGGAAAGACTCCTGGAACTGATAAACTACTTCTCTACAGCTTCAGGATACAAAATCAATGCACAAAAATCAGTAGCACTTCTGTTCACGAGTAATGTGCAAGATGAGCACCAAATCAAGAACACAATCTCATTTACAATAGCCACAAAAAATAAAAACCTATACATATATCTAACTAAGGAGGTGAAATGTTTCTACAGGGAGAAGTACGAAACGCTGCTGAAAGAAATCACAGAAGACACAAAGAAATGGAAAACATTCCATGCTCATGGATTAGAATAATTAATATCATTAAAATGGCGATATTATCCAAAACAATGTACAGATTCAATGCCACTCCTATGAACTTACCAACATTAATTTACACAGAAGTGGAAAAAACTATTCTACAACTCATAAAATTCACAATGGATTTGTACTTGTTATTTCTTCTGCTTGAAAATGTCTTTCTTCATGCTTGCTCCCATACTTAATTGGCAGCTTTTCTAAAAGGTCACCATACCAGAGAGGCTATCCTTGACTATCCTACTTGAGGCTGCCTCTATATCCTAGCCCTGCCTTACACTTCTGTAACACATTTATTACCTGAGTCATGTGTTATTTGTTTACTTGTTGTCTGCATCCCCCAAATGCAGTGTAAAAGCTCTGACAACAGGGCTCTGTCTTTCTATAACTACAGCATCTGAAAGAGTGACCGTTGGTATCACTCAATAAACTTGTGTTTGATGAATAAAAAAAAAAAAAAAAAAAAAAAAAAAAGAAACAAGCTCAAAGAAAAATATTTGAATAGAAAGCTGGAGAATATATTACCATTTCAGAGATGACTGATATTCCATTTATATTTTACTACATGTTATGGTAGTATTCCCCAGCAGCAGAAAGCAAGACTGAGAGACTCCTAGGTTACAGGAGGTATATTTAACCTCGGATCAAGTGGACGTTGGCACCTGGAATCCTTCTAGGAATGAAGCAAGGATATGACTCAATCAATCAAACATTCTGGCAAAAAGCAAACAGGCAGGCAGACAGGCAGGCAACTGAGATGATGCTCATTTAGAGAAAAGGGACTAAGTCAAGCTCACTCCACTGCCTCAGCAGAATACCTTGAAAACTTAAAGGGAACGGTTTTTTCTTTTTTTTTTCTTTTTTAATTTTTTTTTATTATACTTTAAGTTCTAGGGTACATGTGCATAACATGCAGGTTTGTTACATATGTATACTTATGCCATATTGGTGTGCTGCACCCATCAACTCGTCAGCACCCATCAATTCATCATTTATATCATGTATAACTCCCCAATGCAATCCCTCCCCCCACCCCCTCCCCATGATAGGCCCCACTGTGTGATGTTCCCCTTCCTGAGTCCAAGTGATCTCATTGTTCAGTTCCCACCTATGAGTGAGAACATGCGGTGTTTGGTTTTCTGTTCTTGTGATAGTTTGCTAAGAATGATGGTTTCCAGCTGCATCCATGTCCCTACAAAGGACGCAAACTCATCCTTTTTTATGGCTGCATAGTATTCCATGGTGTATATGTGCCACATTTTCTTAATCCAGTCGGTCACAGATGGACATTTGGGTTGATTCCAAGTCTTTGCTATTGTGAATAGTGCCGCAATAAACATACGTGTGCATGTGTCTTTGTAATAGAATAATTTATAATCCTTTGGGTATATACCCAGTAGTGGGATGGCTGGGTCATATGGTACATCTAGTTCTAGATCCTTGAGGAATTGCCATACTGTTTTCCATAATGGTTGAACTAGTTTACAATCCCACCAACAGTGTAAAAGTGTTCCTATTTCTCCACATCCTCTCCAACACCTGTTGTTTCCTGACTTCTTAATGATTGCCATTCTAACTGGTGTGAGATGGTATCTCATTGTGGTTTTGATTTGCATTTCTCTGATGGCGAGTGATGATGAGCATTTTTTCATGTGTCTGTTGGCTGTATGAATGTCTTCTTTTGAGAAATGTCTGTTCATATCCTTTCCCCACTTTTTGATGGGGTTGTTTGTTTTTTTCTTGTATATTTGTTTGAGTTCTTTGTAGATTCTGGATATTAGCCCTTTGTCAGATGAGTAGGTTGCAAAAATTTTCTCCCATTCTGTAGGTTGCCTGTTCACTCTGATGGTAGTTTCTTTTGCTGTGCAGAAGCTCTTTAGTTTAATTAGATCCCATTTGTCAATTTTGGCTTTTGCTGCCAGGGAACGGTTTTTTCTAATAACTGGTAGTGACTCATCAATTGCACAGCACAACCAGGATGCCATCTTTTTCCCATGTGGGCAGAAGAGTTTATGCATCATACCAATACACTGGTCATTCCCTCTACCTCTCAGTTCTTTCTTTGGAGCTGGCTTTATTCATTTATTCACCCATCATTTAAGCATCCACACTGCAAAAGATACTGTGCTAACTTCCTGGGGACATGAACTATATTATTGACTTTATGAATCTCACTGTTTCATAGCAGAAGTACAAAACAAATTGGTAAACACATAAATGTTTTTAAAAGATAAAATTTTGTAAATAGTATCAATGTATGCTATTAAAAAGTAGCACACTGGGCAGGCTACCTACACCAATAGGTTACCTATAGGTTGGTCAGTTAAGGTAGAAAGAGAGCTGACTCAGAGTGTTCTAGAATTATGAAACAAGTTCCAGAGGGAGAAAGAGACAAGAATTCATATCCTTTGCCCACTTTTTGATGAGGTTGTTTGAACAGACCCTTCTCAGAGGAAGACATTTATGTGGCCAACAAACATATGAAAAAAAAACAAACTCGTCATCACTGATCATTAGAGAAATGCAAATCAAAACCACAATGAGATACCATCTCATGCCAGTCAGAATGGCGATTATTAAAAAGTCAGGAAACAATAGACGTTGGTGAGGTAGTGGAGAAATAGGAACACTTTTACACTGTTAATGAGAGTGTAAATCAGTTCAACCATTGTGGAAGACAGTGTGGCAATTCCTTAAGGATCTAGAACCAGAAATACCATTTGACTCAGCAATCCCATTACTGGGTATATACCCAAAGGGTTATAAATCATTCTACTATAAAGACACATGCACATGTATGTATACTGCAGTACTATTCACAATAGCAAAGACTTGGAACCAACCCAGATGCCCATCAATGGTAGACTGGATAAAGAAAATGTGGCACATATATACCATGGAATACTATGCAACCATAAAAATGAATGAGATCATGTCCTTTGCAGGGACATGGATGAAGCTGGAAGCCATCATTCTCAATGAACTAACACAGGAACAGAAAAGCAAACACTGCATGTTCTCACTCATAAGGGGGAGTTGAACAATGAGAACACATTGACACAGGGAGGGGAACGTCACACACTGGCACATGTGGGGGTTGGGGGTAAGGGGAAGGAGAGCATTAGGACAAATGGCTAATGCATGTGGGGCTTAAAACCTAGATGACAGGTTGATAGGTGCCGCAAACCACTACGGCACACATATACCTATGTAACAAACCTGCACGTTCTGCACATGTATCTCAGAACTTAAAGAAAAAAATTTAAAAAATTTAAAACAAGCAAAAAAGACAAGAATTGACAGAGGAGCTAGAAAATGGATGTAAATCATTGAATCTCTCTGCATAAGCAATGAATACTAATAGGATAAGTTTAAAGAATAGAGAGAAAATGTGGGTTAGCAGGCTGTGGTCTTGATGAAGGAGAAACGTTGCTTATAGGAGAAAACAAGCAGGTGAGTTAGAATATTAAGTCAGAGAGCAGAACATATGCACTGATGTTGGACGTGCTGGTACTTCTGGTTACAATAGCATACAACATGTCACCTTGGGAGGGTATAAAAAGGTGACTGGAAATGAGAACATCAAGGAATTAAGAAACTAGAGGAAAAAACATATGCACATTGAGTTTCCCTGTTTTGGGAAAGTTGGTCATAAAGATATTTGCAGAAAGTCAGTATTTAATCTATTGTTTAAGGCAACAGTTCTCAAATCTGATATTATCTTTATTTGTTCCTCCAAGTATCATACATTCGATGAAAGAAAAACCACATCTTCAGTATATGAGATTCCCTGGACGGCTTTTCTTCTCACTCTCATTCCCTTTCCTACAGCACATTTTAATTTTTTTTCCCATGAAGCTATGACAGTCTCTATCCCCTAGGCCTCCTCTCAACACACACTGCTTACAACTCAGCTTCCACCACCCAGAGAGTTTTGCCTTTCTGGATTCAATACATGGTTTCCATAAATACCCTCAGGCATATGTTACAAATATTAACTCATTAACCAGAACCTTGAATCTCTCCTAGGTACTCATTTTCCAAGAGGAACTCATTACTAGGCCATGTTGAAGAAATCAGTCTATAAGCAAAGAAAAGAAAGATTGAGTATCCTGTTTCCTACTGGAAACAACCACCTATTTATAAACTTTCTAAGCTATATGTACTACATATATTTTAATAATTGCATCTATACAAAAGGCATTTATACAATTATTTTTTCCATTAAATTGATAAATATTCACCTGTCCAAGTCAATTGTTCTAAAATGATTGAGTATTTTTCCATATAAATATTTAAATGTCTTTAAAAATAACTTTTGTAATTTCAAAGTTATGTTTACCATGAAAAATTTGAAAATGAGAAGGCGCAATGAAATCCAACCATAATCTCACCACTGCCAGAAACAAACCCTCATAAAATTACCTTTTGTAGACACTCAATTATATACAATAAATGGATCTCACTATATATGCATCTTCTAGCAGTACACGGTGTATAGTAGATGTTGAATAAAATTTGTAGAGTGAATGAACACACATGATGTTTTGTACTACACTTTAAAACATCTTTATGCTTTCAAAGGAGGATGCTATAAAAGGAATACATGCAACTTATAAAAATTTAAAAATCCAATAGTTCAGAAAGAGTAAAATAAAATAAATTCTTGTCACTCTGTATTGCCATTACCTGGAAGAAGTCCCAGTAGAAATCCTGGAAACTCACAGAGGGAGAGAGGAAGAGAAAGAAACATCAGCATGCAGATATATATGTGGAAATACACTTAAGAACAAATGGTATTATTCTATATGAGGTTTAGCAATTTGCTTTTTTCCACTTAATATTTATTAAATATATGTCCATATCAACATATATAAACTTACTTCTTTCTTTATAATGGATCATCCTGTAACTTAATCATTAAACTGATGGACCTTTACACTGTAGCTTGATTTTATACTGTTAAAAGGAATGCTCTAATAAATATTATTCAATTCCCCAACAAATACTATGTGCCATACAATGAGCCAGACTGAGAATTTAGACATTAACAAATCAGCTAAGATCTCTAACCTCAGACAGTTAAAGAACTCTTAGATCTACTAGAAGAACAGATAAGCAAAAAAACAAAAATGAACATATCATTTCAAATATTAATTTGCATTATGAGGGAGAACAACAGAGGGAATAACAGAAGAGGCTTCTATTGGATGGGTAGGAAGGTCCCTCTGAGGATGTAACTAATAATTTGGGAACTAAAAGATGAAAAAGAGCCAGGCTGTAAAGAGATGGGAGGCATCAAAGCAAAGGGAACAACAGACACAAATGCCCCCATGAGAGACTTTGCTTCCAGGAAATTGGAAGACAAGGGACGTGGCTATTGTATACAGCATGTATCCCAAGGCTAGGCTGGAGAGATGGAAGATTAACAGATCTTGTAAGATGCTAAATAAAAAGTTTAAATTATATTCCAAATGTAGTAGGAAATTACTAAGTGAAGGTGACCATCAGATTTGCATTTTTGAAAGATCACTCTTACTGCTGCGGGAGAAAAGGATTGGAGAAAAGCCAGCAAGGAAACTTGTTGGGGTTATCACAGGAAACAGGGAAGTGACAGTGGTGGGGCTTGGTCTAGAGTGGGGGCAGTGGAAATGGAAATGTGTGGAAGATCAAAGACTATGGTCAAAATTTGGTGATAGATTCGATGTAGCAGATGAGATGGGGAATTGTTAAATTACTCCTTCCAGACTGTTAGCAACTAGATAGCACCTTTTTCTAAAACGGGAGAAGAAGGAGAGGAGATGAAGTGAGTTATGAGGAAATTTAGAGTTCCACTTTGGATATGTCAGTTTGGGGTTGCCTTTTGGAGAACCAAGTGGAGATGCCAATTAGGCACCTGTGTATGTTAGGGTCTGGATCTCAGCATAAAGCTTTGTGCTAGATATAAAATAAAGAATTCATCAGTATATGAACGGTTGTATATCATCCAGAGAGAGATGAATAAGAATGCATGGGAAAAGTAGGTTGAGAGAAGAGAAGTATCCCAATCTGTGGAGACCATTTAGAGAAGGCTGTTCTGGAAAAGAAGTCAGTAGAACTATTAGCTGTGGCATATGTTACACAGAGGAGGACTAAGAACTCTGTCAGACTGAGAGGTTGGGAGACCAAACGAAAATCTACTTCAGTGGCAATGTGGGAGCCAAAACAAGACTGGAATGGGTTTACCAGTTATTAGGGAATAGAAAGTATAGGAAGACAATTTTTAGGAGAAGTTTGCAAGGTTGCAGAAAAAGTAGAGTAACTGGATGAATTATGGGGCAAAAAAAAAAAAGGTTCATAGTTATTGCTACATGTGTAATGTAAAGATGGGAAGTCCTGGAGCAAATTTATATATTAATGGGAATAATTCAATATAGTGAGAGGGGAATAAACATGCAAACTACTGAATGTAGTGGTTAGACTGTATGGGATTCAAAGTACAGGGCTGGCCTTTGATTTTCTCCAGGAAAAAAGAGGAAGAAGGAGAAAACAGGATTCAGACACCAGCTGATTTACACATTTGTGATAAGAAGATGTCAGGAATCTTCCCTCTGGTGGTTTCTGTTTTCTCAAAAAAGCATGAGGCAAGTCATCAGCTTAAAGCCGTGCAATTAGTGCATGTGAGAAGAACAGGTAAGTTTGAAGAGGAAAGGTGAGATCTAAAATTCTATACAGACAATGGAAAAAGTAGCTTGCTAGAATTTCTGGGTAGTGTTTTATGTCCATCCCTAAATTAGGGGCTTGTGAATTTGTAGTGAGATCAGTCTGCCAAGTGACTCTTGCAAGCAACAATCGTGAGTGGCTGGGTTCATCAAGGACAATGGTTCTCAAAGCATGATCACTGGACCAGCAGCATCAGCCTCAGCTGATAAATTACTAAAAATGGTAATTCTTGGGCCCCACCCCAGATCTACTAATATTAGAATACCTGGGTATAGGACACAGCAATATTTTTCAACAAGATTCACCATTTAAGTGATTCTGATGATCTTAAACGTTTGAGAATCATAAATCTAGGGAGAGCTTTGCATAAACACAAAGGTGGGAGAGAAAGGAAAGAATTAAAAAAGTATTTGCAAGACCATGATTATACTGATGATCCATGGAATAAAAACTAGATAAGTAGTGAAGGCATCCTTTATAGATATCTCAGCCACTTTTAGAAAAATACATTCTAAAAAGTATGATTCTTGAATAAAGGTGTGCAAGTTTAAACTGTAATACATATTGCACAATGGCCTTCCAAACACTTTACAAAGTCATCCATAGGGCAAAAGACATCCACTGTAATATATGCTTACTCAACAATTTTTTTCACTGCTATACACTTAATAGGTGACAATGGTATCTTTGGGTTGTTTTTGTGTTGTTATTTGTTTGTTTATCTTTTATTGAACTTATGTCCCTAAAATGAAATGTACATGAAAAGGATAGAGCTACTTCTCAACAACATGTAAGAAAAGGACCAGAAAGGTTTTAACTGCAACATGAAACAAGTCAATGGTATGATTATAGCTCCATTAATAAGAATGTGTGTGTGGTTGAATATCAGTGATATTTCCACTCAGTTCTGTCCTGGGAAGATTTCTGTGGGTCTTATATTCAGTTCTGGATACCACAGTGTGAGACAGAGATTTATAATCTAAAATTCTACTCTAAGGATAATGTGCCTTTCTGCAGCCCCTGAACATGAGGTATAGTTGAATATTTTGGGAACATTTGGCCTAGAATATAGACTTTTGTGAAAGGAAAAGAATAAAGAAATGAGAGAGTAGCATGACACCCATAAAGAAATATGTTACAAAAATAACTTTACATTAGCTGAGTGTGGTGGTGTGCGCCTATAGTCCCAGCTACTCTGGAAGCTGAGGTGGGAGGATTGCTTGAGCCCAGGAAGTGGAGATTGTTGTAAGCTGAGACCATGCCATTGCACTCCAGCCTGTAATACAGTGAGACTCTGTCAAAAGGAAGGAAGGAAGGAAGGAAGGAAGGAAGGAAGGAAGTAAGGAAGGGAGGGAGGGAGGGAGGGAGGGAGGGAGGGAGGGAGGGAGAAAGGAAGGAAGGAAGGAAGGAAGGAAGATCTGAATAGTTGACAAATGAAAGATAGTGTAGACTTCATCATCATAATTTTTTAAAAGATTCAAGGGTAGAATTCATAAGAAGACAAGTTTTATTACAATCTATAAAAACCCTTCCTAATAAAATAGAACTGTCTTCGCTAGTCCTTTAGGCTTCTTAGCAAAGGTTGAATGATATTAGCTGAGCACTAGAACAACAATCTTTACCTTCTTCTCTAACTTTGAGATTCATGATGCTTTGAGGGTTCTAAGCTTCATTTTCATAGAGATAACTCACTTTATCTGTTTTTCCTATTGAAATTTCTATCATAGCTTGTTTTTCCAACCAAATGATTTGATATTCTCATTTAGCTTCAAGCATAGAGTTAAAGGTCACTTTTGTTTGTTAAACTTTGACTTTATTAGCTAACCACTATCAAAACATCTTTTAAATTTATGACCATTTATTGTGGCATTTAACATCTATTTGAACTTCATGCTTATGGGATGACAAGAAGAATGTACTTAGAGACCTTTCAGTTCCCAACATTCTTGCAGCAGGATGAGTTTTGACAGAATGATAAATATTACCAATAAGTAAAAAAATTAACATGTAACACTGGTACTACTGTTTGAACTTACAATAATGCAGTTCATTGTGACTCTTTTGGTAGATTTACTTCCAACTTCTCCATGGCTGAAGAAATGACTGATTATGGCCTAACAACCCTTGCTACCTCCACAATCTACTTTCCAAGAAGTAAATCAAAGTTGCAAACATCAACATGCTGCCAGCCTGCTCTTTTCCTAAAGAGATTAACCCAACATCACAAACACGACTGACTGGCCTCTCTCATCTGCAAAGCTCCCCCAACTAAGGAGTTAGAGATTCTCCATCACATTCCCAGCTCCAGATGGACAGACACCATTGAGAGCTAAGATGCACTGCAGAAGCTAACTAGCGAAAGAAATAAATATAAAGGCATCTTCCAAAAATTCAAAGATTGCAGGAGAGTTTCAAAAGTCTGTTAATAATAGTTCAGGTAAGTTAAGGGTGATATCTAGTTCTCCAGTTTACTCTTACGTGCTTTTATTTTTACAGTGAGATATGGAATCAGTAAAGAATAAGACATAGACAGAGGTTTCCTACTTCAATATTACTGTTGTCCCTATGAGAAAACACATCATAAAAAACCTCCCATGTAACTTTTTCAAGTCATGGCTGGAGTAATTTAGTGGGTCACTCTTCTCCTTCACTGCAACCTAGAAGGAGAAAAGGGACACTATCTATAAATATTTACTAGCCATGGGGGAAAATATTAGGCATAGCACACACAGCTAATTGCTTCAATGTCAAAAAATGTATATAGCTATAAATATATTTAAATCTGGTTCTTATAGAATTGTTTCATAGATTTTTTTTCCAGGTGACTAAGAAACTGTCTAAGAAGTTGGTCTAGAAATCTGCTTTGCCTAAAAATCTTCTGTTCTTATGGAACTATGAGACTTAAAAAAAAAAATATATATATATATATATACACATTATATTATATATACACACACATACACTTATACATATAAATCATCTGTTCATATGGAGCTTTTAATAGATTTTAATAGACTTTTATATTTATAGAATATATAATATAACCAGGTAAACTATTTCTGCCAACTAGAAAAACTAAAATTTTTCTTCCTATCTCCATCTTCATCATGATTTCAAATTTATTTTAATTAAATATGATATTGGTAAGAATTGTAATTCAACATTTCAGTGTATAAAAATTTATTAATTCATTCTAGTAAGAAAGGCCAGTATGAGTTAAATTATCTCAATTCCAAATAGCTTGAGTTACATTAAAATTAATTCCACATATAAAAGTAACTAGGAAAAGGGCACAGAGGTTCATGTATTGCTACTTTATCTGGGAGTACTGTTTCAGGAAGCAAGAGTGAGGGACAGGGGAACTAAAACAAGAAAGCAAACAGAGTCAATACAAAAATGCTTTATGGTGCTGGCCACCAATGAGGGTGGCTGATTTTGCTTGATCATATAGAACCATCTTCTGAGAATCCATAAGAAATGCTTCTTAGGACAGTCAGTCTGGGGAAGTAAAAGAGAAATAATTTTTTTTTACCAGCTTTTGTTTCCCTTGGGTCAAAGATTAGCACCAATAGGGCATGAACTCATACTTCTGGGTTGTGCATTTGTGGGCAATAAGTGGGATCTCATGGTGTCCCATGCTTTGGCTAGAAACAAGGACAATCTGGGGCAGGAGGCAAGGGGCATATGGCTTAGGCATCATGTGAGGTTAGCTGGGTTGTACTCATGAGACAATGGCTGGAGGTCTTAATGGGCTAGTGGTCATTGCAGTGATTGGAAGAAGAGACAGTGAGGGCAAGATGACTGGAAGGGCATATGAACAATGATAAACACAGACATTTTATAAATATGGGAGAAGGGAGCTAGTATGCACACACATCTGCTTTCCTACGCATTGAAAGCATCTGGAAGGGAACCCCAGAAATAATTCCCATTGGTTATCTGTTGGAGGGAGTAACTTCTTACATAGAGAAGTAAAGAGACTTGCTGCATACATTTTTGTGATTTGATTTTTGATTGTTTTGAATATGAATGTTTCCCATTCAAAGAATTAAATAATTTTGAAACTCTTTGAAAAAAAATGTAAGCACATACTTTAAAATCACAAGGAAGAAAAATTTAACCTCAGGAAGTAGAGAAAAACTGGGCATTGGAGAGGGGTGGGAAAGTTGGGAGATGTGATTGTTCTGCATCCCTCATTTTTAGGAGTAGTTGAAGAAGAGGCTGCATCAATCAACAAACAGAGATGCCAAAATATTGCTTAAAGCTAAGGGGCAACCAATAGAAGGAATGGAACTAGAAACGGGGTTAATTTTCATTTTATTCCCTTTTGTACACATATATATGTATATGTGTGTGTGTGTGTGTGTGTGTATGAATTACTAACAGTAAAAACACTATTTAGTACAAATTTTTAAAGAAAGCTCTAAACCATGCCTCAAATACAAGCTAAAGGGAGAGCCACTAAGTTACTGCACCAAAAATATTTTGAGTCAGAACATCACCACTAATTTTAAGATACTATCATTTGAAGAACACCCAAGCTTCCGGAAATGTTTAGAAAACAATTAAGGACAGAAACAAGCAAACAAAGCAAGTGCTTGTAACTCAGAACATGGCTAGCGTTACGAAAGCAAACACTGCACAAGAGCAGCTCATTTTATAAATGTAGGTTTACCAGAAATTGACATCCAGAATTAACAGCTGCAGTTGCCTGAAACTACAAAACCCCTTGAACGGAAAATCAATGGCCACTTACTACACCAAGTCCAGACAGCATGGAAGGATATGCAAGGGCACATCCGAGCACACATTTGAGAACTATAAAGGGCAATCCTCTACCAAAGCACTTGAGAAATAGCAGTTTTCCTGAGAGAATATAGGGACAAATAAGGGGTCCCTATGTGAAAATGGAGATATTCTATATGCAAATAATTGGAATGACTTGCTGAAAGCAAACTGCAGAAAAAGAGGAGTCTAAGAACATGTCAGCCTTCTAAACAAACCTTTGAAATAAAGGTAGATCAAGTGGATGTTGGAAAAGTTGACGTAACCTGGCACTTGTGATTTATCTAAATCAATTTTTAGGCAAACATGATGCAATTACATATCTGCATTAAAGTATCATTGTAAGAGAAAAATAACCTGCTAATATACCTCTTCTGGAAAAAAGTAGCATTTAAACAAGTGAGAAAATTATTAGAATCCAATGAATTCATTTTTCCATCAAGCACTACTAACTCCATGTCTTTTTCTGTAAATCCAGAAATAAAATCCCAAAGCCTTTTCAAAAACTCATCCCCTCAAATCAGGTATGTAAGGTACCACATACGAGCTGGAGAAGTTTGTTATCTTGGTGGTATAAAAGTAAATAATGGCAATAACTAACATGGGAAAAAAATTCAAATATTCATTTAAGCCTAGTGATTCCTCCAGAGGCCCACCTGAAAGGCCTAGGATCGTGCTGTGGTGGGAGACCTCCTAGCCCCTTGCCACCAACAGTGTAGTCTGTGGATCATCATCATTACCCGAGAACTTGTTAGAAATGTAGAATCTCAGGCCCCAGTTCAGACTTGCTGTATCAGAATTTACATTTTAACAAGAGCTCCAGTGATCTGTATGTTCATTGAAGTCTGAGAGGCGCTGTCCTAGTTTCTCAATATTGACCTCAGAGTCACACGGTACTGCTTATGATAAAATACATATTTTCAAGTGTCTTTTCAAACTTACTGACTCTCCAAAATCAGCCATGTAGATGCTTCAAGTAATCTTTCAAATCAGGTACAGAGGATAGACATATACATCAATGGAATAAAACTAAGAGTTCAAGAAAAATGCATACATCTATGGTCAGTTGATTTATGACAAAGATGCCAGGACAATACATAGGGAAAAACATCATATTTTCAACAAATAGTGCTGAGACAATTAAACATTCACATACAAAATAATAAATTTGACCATATCACCTCACACAATATACAAAATTTAACTATAAATAGATCAAAGACCGAAACGTAAAAGCTAAAGCTATCTAACTCTTAGAAGAAAACATAAGAGTAAATCTGCAAGACATCAAATTTGGCAGTGGTTCCTCAGTTATAACACCTAAAGCACAAGCAACCAAAGAAAAACAGTAAATTCGACTTTGTCAAAATTTAAAACTTTTATGCAAAGGACACTATCCAGAATGTGGGCCAGGTGTGATGGCTCATGTCTGTAATCCCAGCACTTTGGTAGGCTGAGGTGGAAGGATTGCTTGAGGCCAGGAGTTCAGGACCAGTCTGAGCAACATAGTGCGACCTTGTCACTATTTAAAAAAACAACAACAAACAAACAAAAACAGCCATCAAAAAACAGAGTGTGAAAAGGTGACCCACAAAATGGGAGAAAATAATACTAATATTATATCTGATAATAGCCTAGTATCCAGAATATGAAAAACTCTTACAACTCAACAATAAAACACAAGTAACTCAATTTAAAAACGGACACAGAATGTGAATAGACATTTTTCCCAAAAAAAATACAAATGGCCAATAAGCACATAAAAAGATGTTTCACATCATTAGTCATCAGTGAAATGCCAAACCACAATTAGATACTGCTTCACACCCACTAGGATGGCTAGAATCGAATAGTCAGATAATAACAAGTGTTAACAAGGATGTGGAGAAATCAAAACTCTCAGGCAAATATAAAATGAGAGTCTAAAGTACAGTCACTTTAGAAAACAGGACAGTTCCTCAAAAAGTTAAATATAAAACTACCTTATGACATAGCAATTCCACTTAAAGGTGTATAGATATACTCAAGAGAACTGAAAACTTACGTTCACACAAAAACTTATACAAAGTGGTCATAGAATAAGCATTATTCATAAAAGCCACAAAATGAAAACAACTCACATGTTCATCAATGATGAATGGATAAACAAGATGTGGTATATTCACACAATGGAATATTGTTCCACCATAAAAAGGAACAAAATACTGATATATGCTGCAAATGGATGGACTTTGAAAGTACTGTGCTATGTGAAAGAAGCCAGTCACAAAAGACCACATATTCCATTTATATTAGATATAAATTACACATATAAGAAGTATCCCAAATAAGCAAATTCATAGAGACATAAAGAAGATTAGTGTTTGCAGGGGCCTGGGGGAGGAGAGAGTGGAAAGTTTCTGATAATGGGCATAGAATTTCTTTTGGGGATTACAAAAAATCTTCTAAAATTAGATAGTAGTGTTGGTTGCAGAACTCTTTCAATAGTCAGTCTAACAATCAAAATCAGGTGCAGTTCTCATGCAAATCCTTTTTTATTCAGTTGTGGTAGTAATACTACCAAAGAAAACACTAATGGTTTAATAGCTAAGCGAGAGAGATGGATGAGGAGCTAAGAGTTTACAACTCTGTCACATGAGAGTTGCAGACAATTTTTAACAAAGACTGGGCATCTAGCCAAGAAGGTGATGCCATTATACAACTTCCAAATCTCTTAATTCCAAAGCTCGGTTTGTGTGACCAGCAGAGCACTATTCAAGACTGAGGCTGAAGTGTAAGCTGGAAAGCAGCTTGATGAATCTTAGTTGTGTCTAAAAAAACCCACCATTACATTAGCATCCCATAGCATGCAACCAAGCCTGGAGATCCGTTTTCACCCAACTTCCTCCAAAAGTGGATGTGTGGATGCAAAGAGCAAATGCACATATTGCTCTTTTGGAAATGTCTCATAGACAAGTGGGAGGCAAAGATAAGAAACTACTGGACTAAGGTTTTTAATACTGATAGTTACGAGCTGTGAGACCTTGGGCAGGTCACATAATTTCACCTCCTAATATTTTCATTGTATAGATTTGTTTTCTCATTATCAAAGCCTAGGCCACAAAGTTATGATGAGGTTTAAATGAATGAATGAATGAATGAATGAATGAATGAATGAATGAAGTTTGTTGTAAGCAGAAAAGAGGTATAAAACCTTTAGATATTTTTTTGGTTTGTTTCTTTTTGAGACAGAGTTTCCCTCTGTTGCCCAGGCTGCAGTGCAGTGGCATGATCTCAGCTCCCTGCAACCTCTGCCTCCTGGGTTCAAGCAATTCTTGTGCCTCAGCCTCCTAAGCAGCTGGGACTACAGGCACACAACGCCATACCTGGCTAAATTTTTTTTTTTTTTTTTGTATTTTTAGCAGAGATGGCGTTTCACCATTTTGGCCAGGCTGGTCTTGAACTCCTGGTCTCAAGTGACCTGCCCACCTCTGCCTCCCAAAGTGCTGGGATTACAGGCGTGAGCCACTGTGCCCAGCCAGTAGATATGGTCTTTAATTATAATATTATCGAGAATGATGTGGTAAAAATAACTTGCCAGGCCTTAGCTTTGCTCCAGTTCCTGCATCTTGAATTTTCTTTTTCTTTCAAGACACAAGGCAGAGCATTTGTATCTTTCAAGCCCTATGTCAAAAGGCATCTCTTTGAGAGCCCTCCCAGAACCAGGGACAGAACATAAAGACCCTACCTCCTGTACCCACATCCCTTATTTCTGTAACTCACTGTATTTTAGAGCTCTGTCACTGTGTGGGCTTTCCCATCGAATGTGAGTTTGTCCTGCAAAGAGGTAGCTCTTTGCAAAGTTATGTTCTCTTTTCACTGAGTCCTCTCCAATTCTAAGTCAGCATCCTCAATTCTAAAATGGTGACACTAAGGAGTGAGTTATCCTTTAAATGAGCCACAGAGAAGAGAACCTAGCATGACTGTGTGTGACTGAATAAATGCCAGCTATTATTATTCATATTATGTTAATTTCCTATCACTGCTGTAATAAATCACCACAAACTTATGACTTAAGACAACACAAACTTATTATTTTATAGTTCTGGATGTCAGAAGTCCAGAATGGGTCTTATGCATGAAAATCAATGTATTGGCACAGCTAGTTCTTTCTGAGGGCTCAAGGACAGAATCCATGTCCTTGCCTTCTTCAGCCTCTACAGTCTATCCACATTCCTTGGCTTGTGACCTCTTCCATCATCTTCAGAGCACATCACTCCAACCTCAGCTTCTGTCATCACATTTCCTCTGATTTGACCTTATTGCTTCCCTCTTATATGGACTCCTGTGTGATCACGTTGGGCCTACCCAGTTAACATAAGATAATCTCTGCATCTCAAGATCCTTAACTTAATCATATCCGCAAATCTCTTGTCACTTAAAGGAATGTGTTCTGTGGTTCTGGGGATTGAGACGTAGACATATTTGAAGAGCCATTATTCCGTCTACCACATACACTATTCTATATTTTTAGTATCTTAGTTTCCTCCATTTCAAATGCCATGCCATTTGTCATCTCCCTTTTAACAGTTGGTGCCCCACATTTAAAGGTTTGGCAAATACTCAGTGTTGGCAAGAAAGTGAAGCACCCATACGGCAGGGTGGAGCTTAAATTAGCATAAACACCTTTGAGAAAAACGTGAAAGTACCTAATAATATGCAACATTAACACACTCTCTGACCCATTCCCACAAATATATACATACTCTAGAGAAACTGAGACTCACATGAACAAGAAAAATAAAAGTTTAGTGGCATTGTTTACAGCTGCAAAAAGTTGGAATAAACTTACAAATCGATGTGGCAGGGATACTAACCATTCCCCATTCCTTTGCTGAATACAAAGCAAGACCATGTTTTCCAGGTTCCTTTGCAGTTAATCTGGGGCCCTTGTGGCTAGGTTTTGGCCAATGCAAAGGAGGCAACAATAATGACTCCCTTCTGGCAAAAAATAAATAATAATAACAATAATAATAATAAATCCCATGTAACCCTGCCTTCTAGCTCCGTAGACAGCTGGATGATACACTCAGGGGAAGACCTAGAAAATGACAATCATGCAAGATGGAGAAACCTGAGATCCCTGAGTTAGCACATGCAGGAGAGTTCCCCAGCCAGAAGCATTAACTTTGAACTTCACATGAATGATATAAAAGATTTTATTGTGGATTTTGGGAATGTGTATTAACAGAGATGGTATTATTTACTCTGACAGTAAAATGAACAAAGAGACAAGCCAGAAAATAGACAAGTTGAGGTGTGTTTAGACAACTGAATATTGTACCACCAGTGAAACTGAATGTGTTAGCACTTTGTGTGTACCCAGGGATGAACTTACAAACACAATGATAAGCAAAATAAGGTGCAGGTTATATATAAAATGAAATTCCTTACATTGTTTGAAAGAATACATAACGTTTCCACATACTGTTTAGGAATACACAGGGAGAAGTACAAAAAAGATGTGTGAAAATAAGAAGTATCAACACCCAGGGAGTGGCTTCTTTGAAAACAGGTTGGCAGTTCCTCAACTGAGTTACCATATGGCCTGGTAATTGCACTTCTAGGTATGTAGCCAAGAGAATTGAAAATGTATGTTCACACACAAACTTGTACATGACTGTTCATGAAAGAAGCACTACTCATAATGTCCAAAAAGCAGAAACAATTCAAATGTCCTTCAACTGAAGAATGGTTAAACAAAAATTATTCAGCCACAGAAAGGAATAAAATATTGATCCATGCTATAACATGGATGAACCTTGAAAACATTATGCTAAGTGAAAGAAGTACTCGCAAAGGAATAAGTATTGTATGATTCCATTTATATGACATGTTCAGAAGAAGCAAATCCATAGAGTTAGAAAGTAAACTGGTAGGAGTATAAGGCTGGGAGTTAGGTGGGGTAGGAGAGAATAGGGAATGATTGCTAGTGATGACGAGGTTTCTTTCTGAGTTGATGAGAAGGCTCTAAAATTGATTGTGGTGATGGTTGTACAACTCTGTGAATATCATTGAATTGTATACTTTAATTGTATGCAATAAGAATGTAACTCAGTAAATCTGTTATTTTAAAAAATGAGAAGAGTGATTATCTCTGGAAAAAGAGAAAGTAATGCAATCTGGGGAGAAGTATGCAGGAATCAACTAGTATATTAGCAATATGCTATTGGTTACACTGGGTGGTGGGTATATCTATGTTCATTATGTTATTCTTTCTAGTTTGTATGTGATGAAATCACTTATAATTTTGTTTAAATGATACTTCTGGAAGGGAGATGGGTGTCCTTGCCAGTGTGGGAAACATCACCATCATCTCCAAATTCTCAGCCAACATTCTGAGCCTTTGGCATGCACTGGATATACCTATGAGGCTTACTTAAAAATATAGATCTCGGCCAGGCGCAGTGGCTCACGCCTGTAATCCCAGCACTTTGGGAGGCCAAGGAGGGCGGATCATGAGGTCAGGAGATCAACACCATCCTGGCTAACACGGTGAAACCCCGTCTCTATTAAAAATACAAAAAATTAGCCGGGCGTGGTGGCGGGCGCCTGTAGTCCCAGCTACTTGGGAGGCTGAGGCAGGAGAATGGCATAAACCCAGGAGGTGGAGCCTGCAGTGAGCCGAGATCGTGCCACTGCACTCCAGCCTGGGAGACTGAGCAAGACTCCATTTCAAAAAAAAAAAAAAAAAAAGTATATCTAGATCTCAGAGCCTCACACCAGATCTCTCAAATCAGACTCTCTGGAAAGGCAACTTGACCCTGAAAAATGGTTAGGTGATTTTGCTTAACAATTCAGTTAGAGAACAAGTGATACTACTTTTCTGTTGAGGCAATCCAAAATTGTTTCTTGGTTTTTTTTGTGTGTGTGTGTGGCAGGCTCATCATGATAATGACTCCAATTCTAGGGTTTGGGAATAACTTTGTGTTTAAAAAAATTAAAAGGAGAAAACAAGAACATACCATGAGGCCACAAATATCTGCTTTTAGAAAGTAACAGCTGAGACAACTGAATGATCACACTCAGGCAAATAACTAGATTTTTTTCCTCCCATCAGAGACTTAATTGGGTGTATTTATAAGCACCACTCCTTCAAAACTCTGAGCTCAGGAGCTCTTTGTGCTGTCATTTTAGTTTTTTTAAGATGCTTTGTGTTTAACAGCTGTTTCTCAAACATTTTTTAAACTATTCACATCCTACCTTCCTTATTTCTACCACATAGCACCCGTACAATTATTTATTTACAATTTCACTTAAACCAATTTCATATTGACTCATTTTGAAAATCATCCTCACCTATTACAAATACCTTCATTAAATCACAAGTTTGATGTGCCTTTTATACGTTTAATAGGTATTAAATAAGTGCATAGCTGTCACTGACTTTTAAAAGCTTGTGAACTACCTAACATATCAGGTTTACCAGAAGCACTCTTTGGAGAATACTACTTGAATGGTTGCAAGGTCAGAATTTTACTCTGAAGAAGCCTCTCCATTCTGTTAAGTTGTCAAACTTTGGAAAGACTCTGGCCATAGGATTCTATTTATCTTTCCTCTGACATTCCATTTTGTAAGCATTTTCCTAATGCCAAAGCTCTCCCTTCCAATGCTAAAATTACATTGCTACATCCTCCAGAGACTCATTCCTTTCATTTTACCACCTTATTTTTGTCAGAGTTAAGTCCGTGATCACAGATGCACCTCCAGGCTCCTTCCACCTGTGCAGCAGTGGTTCCCAACCTCCTCTGCTCCTGGAAGGTCTTCAGCACTACACACCAGATCAATAAAACCAGAATTGCATGGAATAGAGTCCAGAGGTTATACATTTGAAAGCACCAAAAGTGACCCCAGCATGCTCTTTTAGGAAAATACAAATAGCAAGGCAAACCAAGAATGTATCAAACAGCCAGCCGTGGTGGCTCATGCCTGTAGTCCAGTCACTTTGAGAGGCTGAGGCGGGAGGATTGCTGGAGTCCAGGAGTTTGAGACCAGCCTGAGCAACACAGTGAGGCCCTGTCTCTATAAAAAATTAAAAGAACTAGCCAGGCAGTGCGTGCCTGAGGTGGGAGGATCCCTTAAGCCCAGGAGGTGGGAGGCTGCAGTGAGCCATGATCACACCACTGCACTCCAGCCTGGGTGACACAGCAAGACCCTGTCTCCAAAGAAAAGGAAGAAAGAAAGAATGTATCAAGGGCAGTGTTTAACTAGGCTTAATTTAGACACAACAGTTTATATTTCTAAAGTGTGATGCCAAATTTAAATAATACTTTGACCAGTAGCTGTTAAAATTGTCTAATTGCAAAATGTACCCAAATGTACCCTCTCTGCTATTACCCCAATGGAGAATCTGTTTCCCAACCTGCATTAATAAAAATATACAAGGTCATGTTTTACCATCTCTCACAGAAATGAATAAAAGACTTGCAAAGTTAAGTTTCCCCATGTATATATACACACATACATATAGACACATAGACATATATACACACACATGCATACATATATACATACATATGCATGCACAGTTGCTAGATATTCAAGAAGTAACTATCCAAATAATGCTAGAGATATGAAAAACACTATGGAAGTCAGCTCACAAAAGAGACATCTGGCAGCCACATCAGCAACAGAAGCAGTATAATGGTTTATGTGGATATTACGATTTGCTACAGACTTTCATGTATTCTCTGCTGTCTAAGCACTACTTGAATATCTATTTAATGACTATGGAATACTTAAATTGAGTAAAATGAGCACCAGATTGTTTACAAAGTACTGGCCAATGATCCCCTCCTTAGGAATTAATCTGCCCCAAAATATGATCGAATTTGATTTCTTGAAATGTACTTATCATTGTGACATTGTATACTGCCTCACAGTTCTCCTTTGGATGCCACTTCCCAAAGGCTGCCCAGTAACTCCTAAATACTACTAAAACATTCTCTCTCTCTGTCTCTCTCTCTCTCTCTTTCTCTCTCCCCCACCCCAAAAAGAAATATGTGTTCCTAGAATTCAGGGGTAAAACAGAAAGCTTTTGGTTTGTTTTTGTTTTTACTAAAAAAGAACAGTTGAGGACAAATTCTACCATGCAGAGGATATTAGTCTAATAATATGGAGTGAGAACAGAAGGGAGAAGTGGCACTATGACCAGAGGCCAACCACTTTCACTCTGATAAAGGTTGCATGACTGCCTGAGACTGGACAGCCCACAAAACTGAACAAGAATGGCTGCATTCAACCTAGCTGGTCTATACATCTAGAAACTCAGTCAATCTTGTATCTATCTATACATTCAAATTATGTAGTTCAGCACTTTAACACACGTATTCTTTTAAAATATTATCTTTAAAGCACACTTCCAAAATTTAGGAATAACATGTTTTCACCCCACCGCTGAAACAACACAATGTTGGACAATGGAAGAAGTTACTATGCTCCTTCTAACCATTCTATATCCTTCTGCAAACCACACCCTCCAAAAACTATGGAGTTAGATTGCCTTCTTCAAACACTGGCTTCTCTCTTGGTGACTTTGAATAAGGTGAGTTTATCTCCATCTGCCTCAGTTTCCTTATTCTCATAAGGAAAATGAATTACAGCACCTACATCATATACATGCCTAGTTGTGTAATGTATATTGATAAGATTAGGGGCAATGGGGTCACTCAAACCTGTTTTAGAATCTAAGATATTTCCTAGAGGATCACCTTTCACTAGGTCTTTTCAAGAAAAAATTCTTGAGCACCAACATGTGCCAATCAACTACTCCAGTTCCTAGTAAGACAGCATTAAAATAAAAGACTGTTATAAAAGTGACATGTCAAGCCACAGTCTGGGAGAAAATATTTGAATAACATACCTTAAAAAGGTCTTCTATCTAGAATATTTATTTTTAAATCTCTTAAGCTCAATCACGAAAAAAGATGTTTAAAATAAACACAAAATTCAAATAGACAATATCACCAAAGAGGATGTACAAATGGCAAGTAACACATAAAAATGATGTTTAACATCATTAGTCATAGCAAAATTTTAAAAAGACTTACTATAAATTATTGGAACAACTGGAACTCTCAGACAGAAAACAGGTTGACAGTTTCCTATAGAGTTAAACATGCACCTACCATATGACCCACCCATTACACTCCTAGATGAATACCCAAGGGAAGTAGAGGCATATATATGAAAATTTATACATAAATGTCCATAGTAGCATCATTTCTAATAGACAAAAGTTAGAATCAGCTCAAATGCACATCAACAGATGAATAGATAAACAAATTAGATAGTTAGAAGGAATAAGATCTAGTGTTCAGTAGCACAATAGGGTGAGTCCATTTAACAATAATTTATTGTATACCTCAAATAACTAGAAGAGTGAAATTGGAATGTTCCTAACATAAAGAAATAACAAATGCTTGATGTGATGGATATCCCAGTTACTCTGATTTGATTATTACACATTGTATGCTTGTATCAAAACTTCACAAGTACCCCACAAATATGTACAACTATTAGGTATCCATAAAAATAAAAATAAAAAAAGTTTAATAGTAATCTAAAGCTAAAAGAAATCTACCACAAACTATATAGTATAACCTTAGAGTAGAATGCTACTCACAAACAAAAAGAAATAAACTATTGATATAAACAACAACATAGGTGAATCTCAACATAACTGTGATGAGTGAAAGCAAAACAAGAGTACCTTATGTATGATTCCACTTACATAAAAAATGCTAGAAAATTCAAACTAATGAACATCACAGAAAGCAAAGCAATAAGGACCTAGGGTAGGAGATATAGGAGCTACAGGGAGAAGCAGGAGAGAGGGACTGCTATGGAACAAGGGCAAACTTTTGGAGGTAAGAGATATGTTCACTCTCTTAACCACAGTAACAATTTCATGGGTGTATATTGTAAGACAAGTATATCTCAATAAAGCTCAAAAATAAGAAAAAATATAAACAAGGTCTTTACCGTCTTAGGAATAACATTGTGATGGGGGTAAAGCTGGACAGAAAAAGTTGAAATAGGCAAACACATACCACATAGTTTTAAGTAATACAGTTAAAATTAATTCACATGATGTTCTCCAAAAAATATTCAATAATGTTCATAGCAGCAGTGTTTGTAATAGCCCTAAATGGAAAACCAGCCAATGTTCACCAAAAGCAGAAAAAACTGTGGTGTATTCGTACAATGGCATACTATATAGCAATGAGAATAAGTGAACTGCAACTACACAAAACCACACGGATGAATCTTACTAATAACATAGTGAATAGAAGAAGCCAGGCACAAATGAGGACTTTACGATTCCAATTTTAATGGATGCTGACAGAGCTGAGGATGGCATTTGCCCTTGGGTGTAGCGCACAACTAGAAGGAAATCCAACAAGGGCTTCTGGGTGCTTATACAAAGGTGTGCTCACTTTGTGAAAATTCATCAACTTATATCCTTAAAATGTGTGTCCTTTTTTGTGTATATGTTAAGTTTCAAAAAATTACTTTAAATAAAAGTGAACCCATATGATAGGATAGAGATTAACTAGCTATTTTAGGATGGATGTCAGAAACACCTTTCTGAATAGGAAGCCTATAAGCTGAGCTCTGAAAAACAAGAATGAGCTGGGTCCATCAGGTTGTTGGTCAAGTGCGTTCTAGGCAGGTAGAATGGCAAATGCAATTGCAGTGGACATAAACAGGATGGCCAGGTAGAGAATGGTATGAGATGAAGTGGGAGGAGTAGGTAGGACAATGTTTAAAAAGGGTACTATAGATAAGGCAAAGAGTTTACATTTTATTTAGATCCAAAGTGAGGCTGTTGAAAGATTCTACATAGGAATTGTTATGAAATGATGGGCATCTTTGTGAGGTTTCTTAGCTGCTTGAGTCAGTTTCATCATCAGTGAAATGAGAACGAAAATAAATCATATAATGTACATGAAGGGCTTAACACTATGTCTAGCATGCCTTGAAAAAATGATTGTGGTTAATATTGCCTATATTTCATTGACCAAGAATTTCATTGACCAAGATACCAAGAATTGCAAGATGCACCATTATTTTAAGAATCACTGAGAAAGAAAAAAGAGTTGCCAATTAAAATATCACAACACTGTTAACTATTAGAGATTTTAGTTTACCTTGTAAAAGGGTTCTTTTAGATTTACTGAGTCAGAGATTTACATCATATGCCACTCTTTCATAAAATACATACATAAAAGATAAATATATAAGAAAAACAAATCAGCTAAGTTCTTACTAAAATGTCTGCCCATTCATAATCTGACTATTGTGAATCACTTTTGGATTCAGAACCCTCAAATGCCATATTTTGAGCATTTGTGCAGGCAACAGCAATGACACGAGGGTGGACACCTGGAAATCATGTGATGCTTTTGCTATCTATACTGCTAGTCATATGTCTTAGTCTATTTGTGTTGCTATAAAGGTATACCTGAGGCTGGGTAATTTATAAAGAAAAAAAATGTTTATTTGGCTCATGGTTCTGCAGGCTGTACAAGAAGCATAGCACCCGCACCTGCTTCTGATGAGGGCTTCAGGCTGCTTCCATTTATGGTGGCAGGCAAAGAGGAGCTAGTGTGTACAGAGATCATGTGGCAAGAGGGGAAGCAAAAGAGAAAGATCACGTGGCAAGAGGGTGAGCAAAAGAGAAAGGAGGAGATGCCAGGCTCTTTTCAACAACTAGTTCTTGCAGGAAATAAGAGTGAGAATTCACTCACTCCTTCTAGAATGGCACCAAGAAATTCATGAAGGATCCGCCCCCATGATCCAAACACCTCCTACCAGGCCCACCTCCAACACTCAGGATCAAATTTCAGCAAGAGACTTGGCAAGGCCAAATAAACCATATCCAAACTATAGCACCATATAAATCTGGTTTAATATCTGCACTGAAGATATGAATATGAATGCCTGCCATCATTCCTCAGGAACACAGAGTGAAAACTGAAATGCATGTGTGTAGTCCTTGGAGTTTCTTGGGAAGAAAGGCATGATTAGGCCTCAGTTGACATTACTGGGCCATCCCTCCCTTCTGAAGCAGCTCTACAAATCCATACACTCAGGTTTGGGCCATCCTCATTGTTCCATCCCCTAAGACAGACCCTCCCCACCTCTGACATGGAACAGTAATGACTTTTATAGGTCAAACTGTCGTTCAGGTATAATTTTGTTATGGTACCATTGGTTATAATTCTCTGTGTTCTGAATTTTCTGTTTTTCTCACTGTGGTCCCTCATGATTCAAAAATAAGTCTTTCTAATGATTAGTGGTCTACCATAGCAATTCTTTTTGTTTCTACTATTTGGAATCGTTCCTTTCTTCTGCTTATTAAAATGGTAATTAAATTTAATCCCACCAACCTACTCAGGGGAAATCCAATATGCTTCTATTTCACATGCCAAATGACAGTTCCTGCCAGACTCTCACATAACTCAAACCAACAAACCCCTTCTCTAGTGTACCCTTCCTTCAGGCCAGACACACAGCTTCTCATAACAAAGGTTGCTCTGTAAAACAGAAATTACGTGCACCATTCAGAGAGCTCCAAAGTCACACTACAATAGAACTCCCTGGTTCTGAGTCATTGGTGTCTAAATGTCAGTCTGATTTCATGAAAGTTCTGAATTATAGGAGATTGGAACTCTGGGGTCAGTACTTCAGGGTGATGAGGTCAGGCTCTGGAGAGAGATTTGACTGGGTTCAGAAAATGGCAGTGTGGTCTTGGGCAAACTGCTTAACTTCTCTAAAGCCTCAGTTTTGCCATCTGAAATATGTGATTATAGGGAGCATATATTCAGGGCAACTTGAATCTATGTTCCTGGGAAATATAAAAAATAAAAAATAAAAAATAAATACACGAATCACAATTGTACTAACTTCATAGGGTTATTATGAGTACACTGTCACATTAATAGTGAAATACAGGTTAACTGCTGTGACAGTTAACATCATGTGTTAACTTTGGATCGCAGAATGCCCACATATCTGGTTAAACGTTATTCCTGGGTGTGTCCGTCAGAGTGTTTCCAGAAGAAATTTGTATTTGAATCAGTGGCCTGAGTAAAGTGAACTGCCTTCCCCAACATGAGTGGATATTATCCAATCCACTGAGGGCCTGAATGGAACAAAAAGGCAGAGGAAGGTTGAATCTGCTGTCTGCTTAACTGCTTGAGCTTGGACATCAGTCTTATCTCCTGCCCTCTGTACTCCTGGTTCTCAGGTATTCTGACTCAGATTGGAATCCATCCTGGTTCTCAGGCTTTTGAACCCCACAACTGACTTGACTGGGTCTCCAGCTTGCCGATAGCACATCATGGGACTTCGCTGCTTCCATAATCATGTGAGCCAATACCACACCTTATAATAAATATCCTTTCTCCACAGAACCCTGACTAGTACAGCAGCCATGACTGTTACTAATGGTATTGGTTCTATTTTTCTACTATAACCATTACCATGCAGATGATGCAAGGTATGGAGAATACGGGACACCTGGAATCTTGTGTCTGCTACTAACTGCTGAGACCTGAACAAATCTCTTGACTTCTCTAGTATTTCTTTTACAGGAGGAAACGTATGGTATAATATGAGTTTAAGAATTACAGAAGCCAGGCTTGGTGGTGCACACCTATAGTCCCAGCTACTAGGAAGGCTGAGGCAGGAGGATCACTTGAGCTTAGTAGTTTGAGTCCAGCCTGGGCAACATAGTGAGATCGTGTCTCTAAAACTAACTAAATGAATAAATAATAAAAAGTTAAAATAAAGAATTATGTAAATAAGAACACTCAACATAATAAGTTTTTGGCTGAATTGAAGTCTCAAAACTACAGTTTCAAGCTCTCAGTTTCCGTGATTTTAAATATGTACAATTTTTTAAAAAATCCTATCCAAACGAAAGACTTTCAAGTCTACACATTTAAGAGCTTCAGGTATCAGCAAATGTCATAATGTACATTTATTAAGCACCTACTAAGTGCCTACTTCTCTGCTAAGCCTGATTTATTCATTCATTTCTTCCTTCAACACACACAATTGTGATCTCCTAATATGTGCCAGACCCTGGAGATAGAGGGCCAAACAAAATAGGCAAGATCCTTAATCTTGGGGGAAAGATATCTTACTGGGGAAGAAGAAAGACAACAAAAAATAAACAGATAAGTAAATGAGATAATTTCAGATGGTGAAAAAAATACGTAGAAAGTAAATCAGAGTCACATTTTAGATGGGGATGATGGCAACCCACAGCAGCCCCAACAAGGTACCTAATAATATTTCTTAATGCTTAGGAAATCAGTGCTTAGAGAAACTAATAAATTTGACCAATTTTCACAGCTCGTGGTCTGGACAGGGTCTGCAATCCATGCTTGCCAAGTCCATAATCCAATCTCTTACCTATTACATAAACTGCCTTTGCACACAGTCTATGATTTATGTCAAATTCCAAAACTATCAATTCTCAATTAATGAGGTCACACCTGGTGAAGGTCAGGCATGACCAATCTTTGGCGGTGGGGCTTTCTTCATAGGAACACAGAGCAGCTAGGGGTCATCAGCTATCTTTGTTACATAAAATCCAGTTTTTATTTATCTAAAACAAATACTCAACTCCTTCTGTTGTAAAATCAAAGAAGGATTTTAAAACAAGAAATACAAAAGAAGAAATGCAAATTCAGAATAAACACCCTTGGTATCTGTTCATTTCCTTATAAAATCCAGTTTTAACAAAATACCCTGCTAACTCAGTTTAGCAAAGTCCCCCCACCTTGACATCTGATCACTCCCCATATCTGATCAGATTATTCCTCATCTTCCACTATTCCTCAGGTATGTCTGATCATCCTGGACTGTCTTAAGCAAGAATCCCATTAGGTCAGTTTAGCCAACCTCCTTACCCAGATATTTCCTCTTGGTAATTTTCCATTCACTCCCACTCTGCTCCTTGGCAATATAAATTCCTACCTGTCCATGCTGTGTTCAGAGTTAAGCTCAATCTCTGTCCCTCACTGCAAAATCTCATTGCTCGATCCCTCTACCTATCATGATCGTCCTAAATAAAGTCTTTTTTACTCTGCTTTAACGAGTATCACTGAAACACCCTCCATCAACATGGGAACAGTATCTCACAAGGATGAATCTTGGAGGAGACTGACAATCTGTAAGAACCAAGAATTCAAAGCATTTCAGGGAAAGTAAATATATCTGAACAGATGCACACAGACCCTAATATTCCTAAGGCAATTTAATATTTAATCTCTGAATGGATGAAAATTATCATAAAGTATATACCTGATAATATTCCATGGAAAACACTAGAAACATGGTCTCAGACATCCAGAAGACAATCATTAATTAGGATTCTAAGTTTTCCACTTTCTCTAGAATGCATGAACATCCAAAACCAAACAAAATGATAGCTGTATCACTGTAAAAATAGAACACAGGGTGGCATGAAGGACTGCAAATATAAACAAACAAAGGTATTGGACATCATTTCAACTAAATAATAATAGCCAAATAACATATAGTAACTATCAAAGTTACTTTCCAATTTATCTTGTCCAAAAGTTGAATTCATCTAACAAAACATGAAGCTATAGGACAAAATAATACCAAATCATTTAAATCACTGAGAGAAAATATACTCTGCATGAGAAAGCCAAAGAAAGAAAGCATCAGGATAAGTTGAGGGCTTGGGTGCATACATTTCATGTTACCTTGTAATGACAATATATCCTCACTAACTCACTATAAATTCATTTCCCTGAGAAATGTTTAAGATGCAATTTTATCACTGATTTTCCTCCCATTAAGTTAGGTTCTGAATATGCAAATGATTTTTCATTTTAATTTCAGACTAAATCAGTATACCAACACAAATCTATTTCTTACCAAGGTTTCAAAATAGAAGCAGCAGTACAATGGCAAAATAGGACACAAAGGTGAAGAGCTAAGATCACAAGAGGATAGGGCTAAAGAATCTGTGTATGGTGTCTTTGATAACTTATAGTTCATTTCCAGGAAAGATAGATATTTTCAAATGCAATCAGTCCCATAAATTAGAGCCAACAAACTACGTGACCAGAGAAATTTCACTGGGTCAGAAATCTTTGTGGAGACTATAATTACATTGCTCAATTTTACTTTTACCTACTCTAATAAACATTTAAAAACTTTTTTTTTTTTTTTTTTTTTTGCCTGACCACATTCTTTGCTATGCTTCTGATAATGGCCTCCTGATAATCCTTGCACATCCTCTCTAGCCCCATTCTCTGTCAATGTGGTTTGGGAGAAAGTAACTCCACTCTGATTTCCGACTCTAGGGGTGGGTTTGGACCCAGGTGGGCATACAAAAGCCACACATTCCCCAGGCTACAGTAATTAGACTAGGAACCAGTATTGGCACACGACCCACAAAGGTTATATTGGAACCACTGAAATTCAATTCAGAGACTTTTGTTAGAACTGTTCAGCTAGAGAGTATTTTTTTTGCTGGATTTTGAGATCAGTAGAATCTAAACCCAAGAGCTGTAGGGGGGCTGTCCATGTTGCCAGAAAAAATAAAAGAGCTTGCCTGAGAAAGAAACCTACACAGAAATACTCAGAGCTGAAAGATGGGGAAGAAATGACACCAGGATAATGTTTTTGAGCTCCTGACCCAACTGTATTTTTGGATATTTCTGCTATACAGGTCAACAAATTCCTGGTTTTCTTGATCCACTCTGAGTTGGGTTTCTGTCCCTCTCAAACAAAAGAATCCTGTTGAAGACACTCTTCGCTTCCCATAACATCCAGCTGCAAAGACAAGTTTAATCTATCAAAAATCTATTCATTATTTCCTTCTCATAATATCAACTGTCATGAAAATGAATCGAGAGTTAGAAATAAGGAGAAGGAAAGCTTATTTTCTTTAAATGCATTTTATAAAACTCAGATTTCCCCTATATGCAGAAGGCCTCTCCTACTTTTCTTTAGAGTCTAATTAAATTGGGCCACAACCTATTTTTCTGATAGATCCAAAGAAAATGTGCACTAGAGAATTTTATTTTGCCACTGTGGTTTCATTAATACAAACTGACAGAAGTCCATAAATATGCTCAGGTCTCTGATTGACTCAGTCTTTCTGAATTTCTGAAGAGACTATTTCATACCTTCTCCACTCTACTTAAGTCTCTGTTATCACCACTGTCATGAAAACCATGATCTTCCTCCTCAAATTCAATAAATGACTTTGACTCTGATATGGTTTGGCTGTGTCCCCACCCAAATCTCTTCTTGAATTGTAACTCCCATAATGCCCACATGTCTTTGGAGGGACCCAGTGGAAAGTAATTGGATCATGGTGGTGGGTTTTTCCCTGGCTCCACCTCAGCTGTTCTCATGATAGTGAATAAGTCTCACGAGATCTGATGGTTTTATAAAGGGGACTTCCCTTACGCATGCTCTCTTGCCTTCCGCCACATAAGACATCCCTTAGATCTCCTTCATCTTCTGCCATGATTGTCAGGCCTCCCTAGCTATGTGGAACTGTGAGTCCATTAAACCTCTTTCCTTTATAAATTACCCAGTCTCTGGTATATTGTTTTTAGCAGCATGAGAACAGACTAATACAGCCTCCTTCTTCAAAGATTAAAAAGATGTCAGACAGGAATTTCAACTTCTCACCACCAAATCTCCCTGAGTCTATTCCACTCTCTCCTTTCCTCTTGTTCCAGTAGAACAGTCCTCCTCTCTAGGGCTACTCCCTCGGTGTCGTCTGGATTCTTCTCTGTGGACTTTCTCAACAATGTCAACGAACAGTACTCTCAACTATATCTTCCATCTTCCCAAGTGAATTGTCACTGTCAACTTTTAAAGTCAAGTCCCTTGACCTTTATATAAATTTATCCCTGTCAACTCCACATCCTAGTCTAGCTATACCTTCTATTCTTACCTCTCTTTAGTCCTTCATGTTAAAATTCTTGATGGAGTTGTTTTTACTCACTGCTTCCATTCATTGATCTATACCTCATCTCCTCCAAGGAGAAATAAAGGCAATATGTACCCTATGGGGCTGCTATTTGGATTAAAGGAGACATAAGTCTCAGTACGTCACAGCATTCTTATTGAATTCATTTGTTTAGTAAAGATTTACTGAGCAACTCTACGTGGAAAGTGCTATGCAAGATGCTTTAACTTAACTAGATAAAATTTAGCCTCTTCCCGTCCAATGGGACAAAAAAGGAGAACAAAACACACATAATTAAGAAGCAAGGTGACTCATTTTACAAAGTATGGACCAAGGCAGGGTCAACAAAAGTGGAATCACCTCAGATGTGAATGTTGTCCTCTGAAGTTGTGTGACATGGAGGCCCTGAATCTAAAGGAACTGAATGAGGAGCCCTGAAATGAGAACCAGAGAAAAGCAGAACTAACACTCAGGTTCAACAATTAGAGCAATCCAAAGTGGTAAAGGAAGGCTCAATGTTGGTGATGCAAAGCCCCTAAGCACCACTCTTCCTCCAACCCTGATAGCTCTCCCCCAATTTCTTCTCTTAGAATAAAGAATATTTAGGAACACCAGAAATTTTGAACACTATTCTGTTACTCCAAGTGGGAAACTCTAGCACCCACGGTGCCCTCTGGGGTGAAAAACAGGTTTCCTGTCCATACCAATATAATGGTATGGCTCACACCTGTAATCCCAGCATTTTGGGAGGCCGTGGTGGGCGGATCATCTGAGGTCAAGAGTTCGAGACCAGCCTGGCCAACATGGTGAAACCCCATCTCTACTAAAAACACAAAAATTAGCTGGGCGTGGCAGGGGGCACCTGTAATTCCAGCTACTTGGGAGGCTGAGGCTGGAGAATTGCTTGAACATGGGAGGCGGAGGTTGCAGTGAGCCGAGATCATGCCACTGCACTCCAGCCTGGGCAACAAAGTGAGACTCTGTCTCAAAAAAAAAAAAAAAAAAAAGATGATGAGTTTCTTAAAACCAACATGTATCTCAAATCCAAGGTTAACTGTGATTATTTTCAGAGCACAATAATTTGTAACCTGCCTAACCTGAGTATCCTATTGGCAATCACTGATATGACCACAACTTTGAATCTCCTTCTTGCTCCACAATTGTTGGAAGCAAGTGGCTAATTTTAAAACACTGTCTCTACTATCCTAAACTACCTCAACTGATACATTCTCATCAAGAAAGCCATCTGGGTTATTTTTGAATCCCACTTCAGGCTGGTAACTGCCCAACATCCATTCTTCACTTTTTCCTGATCAAATGCACTTCATCACTCAGTTAAAATTCACTGACATTTACTGTTTATCCACACATACAGAGGACTAACACTTGCCTTTCTGCTCGCAGCATACTTGTTACATTCTCTTCTTTCTCCATGCAAAATTATTTTTGGTTTGTGGTTTCTTGCAAGACAGACTCAAAATCATTTTATATTATATATTCTCCAGCTTTCCCAAGTTTCAAGATAGCTATTCCTAAAAATGATCAAGAGCATGAACAACGTTTTTGGGGATATAGAGTTCCCAAATAATGCCATGGAAGATAGATCTTAATGACTGGTCCACCAATATCCTACAAGAATGCAGGCCCAGTGTGGTGGCTTACGCCTATAATCCCAGCACTTTGGGAGGCCGAGGTGGGCAGATTGCCTGAGCTCAGGAGTTCGAGACCAGCTTGGGCAATATGGTGAAACCCATTCTCTACTAAAAATAAAAAACATGAGCCAGGTGTGGTGGTGCATGCCCGTAGTCACAGCTTCTTGGGAGACTGAGGTTGAAGGATTGCCTGAACCCAGGAGGCAGAGGTTGCAGTGAGCTGAGATCCTGTCACTGCATTCCAGCCTGGGCAACAAAGTGAGACTTTGTCTCCAAAAAAAAAGAAAGAAAGAAAGTAATTACATTACACGGGCAAGTGATTTACTCTCAGGAATATTTCATCTTTCTGTTTCATCACAAGGTCAGTTGTAGCCTTCTGTTTCATTTTTCAACATTAGATGCATTTATAATAACAGCTCTATGCTTAATTATGTACAATTGAGCACCTATAGTTACATCATCTTGTTCATTTGGAAATGACTTTGAGGGCAACTTAACAATCTGGCTCAATGCTCTTTTACCCACTGTACATGGGGTGTTCTTATCTACACTAGTAAATAGTCCAATCAATAGCTCACAATTGAGTAGCAGAAGATAAATTTTTCTTTCCTTACAACAACTTCTAAAGGATCTCTGAAGTTTGGCAGGCACATGACCAGGGAGGCAACTGGTATAGATGTAGCAAGCCCTATTAGTATCCACCCATATGCCTACTGACTTCCAACAGTCAGTATCTGTGTTCCTAAGGGCTTTTCCAAATCATGGAAACTTGGAAGTACAGAGAAACTAACATTCTCTGGGAGCAGCCTTCAACTAACGACTGATGGGAGTTGGTGTATAAATATCTCAGTTCCCTCCCCTTTGGGTGGACTGATTTGGAGGCATGAGTTTTATACCATTTCCCAGTTTCTCTATTTTAGTACTCCAATGTTGGCAGCTTTTCTGCTATGATTTAGATGTGCATGTCCCTCTCAAATTCACATGTTGGAACTTAAACCTGAAGGTAATAATACTAAGAGTCTTCAGGAGGTGATCAGGCCATCAGAGCTCCACTGTCATGGATGAGATTAGTGTCCTTATAAAAAAGCTTGAGGAAGCAAGTTTATCCCTTTTTTTACCCTTCTGCCATGTGAGGACACAGCATTCATTCTTTTCCCCCTGGAGGACAGAGCAACAAGATGCCATCTTAAAGCAGAGGAGAAGCCCTTTCCAGACACCAAGCCTGCTGGTGCTTTGATCTTGGACTTGTAAGCCTCTCGAACTATGAGAAATCAATTTCTATTATTTAAAGAGTATCCAGTCTAATGTATTTTGTTATAGTAGCAGGAATGGACTGACAGTTTCTGATATGGTTTGGCTGTGTCCCCCCCAAAATTTCACCTTGAATTATAATAATCCCCACGTGTCAAGGGTGGGGCCAGGTAGAGATAACTGAATCATGGGGGTAGTTTTCCCCATTCTGTCTCATGGTAGTGAATAAGTCTCACAAGATCTGATGGTTTTATAAATGAACTCCCCTGCACAAGTAATCTTGCCTTCCGCCATGTAAGATGATCGTTTGCTCTTCCTTCGTCTTCCACCATGATTGTGTGGCCTCCCCAGCCATGTGGAACTGTGAATCTACTAATCCTCTTTCCTTTATAAATTACTCAGTCTTGGTTATGTCTTCATTAGTAGTGTGAGAACAGACTAATAAACTTTCCTTCCCTGTGTTACTTTCCTTCTCTCCTGATGGTATTCCACGAACGTTCCAAGTAAACTACTTGCTATTGAATCCTTGCCTCAAGGTCTGTTTCTGGGGGGGATTCCTTACTAAAATAGAGGAAGTTAAAGGAATTACACTTAGAACTTGAGAAAATACTTTTTACCCTTTTTTATGCTTGTAGAAGATTCATTTTAATCAATAGAGCAAGGCAGCACAATCTATTTACTAGCCATAAAATGGAATAATGATAACACCTAACTTACAAGCCTACTGCAAGAATCGAACAAGATAGTGTTTATAAAACATATAACACAATATCTGGCATATAATACATGTTCAAAGAATTTGGTTACTGCTACAATCATTGTTCTAACTCTGAGGCATAACTTTTCTTTCTATAATCCAACAAAAAACTTATCAAATACCTAGTATGTGTTGTAATTTCATACTTTTTAAACATTAGACAATTACAAAAAAAAAAAAAAAACCCTGTTGTGTTTCATTTGAATTAAACCAAACTGGAAAAATATTAAATATCCAAAAGGAAGCCTGTGTGTGGTGGCTTAATTCCAGCACTTTGGGAGGCCAAGGCAGAAGGATTGTTTAAAGCCAGGAGTTCAGGACCAGCCTGGGCAACAAAGCGAGACCTTGTCTCTTAAAAAAAATTTCCAAAGGCAGTTATGGTTTATCTAGAGAAGAACGGGCAGAACTGGAGTAATGGTGTCCTTAGCAGCATTAGAATGAGGTTAGGGTTTGAACCAGCACTAAAATTCTACTTCCAAATGAAAAACGTGAGAGTCTTTGCAGGAGACAAATCATATGCAATTTGGAGTGCAGTGCAAAAATGGTCCCCATCCCTACCTGGGATGCTGTCCCATGTGTATCTACATGGTAATTTCCTCTCCTCCTTCAAATGTCACTTTCTCAATTACGCCTATTCTTACCATCCTATTTAAAATCATGCCCTTTACCGCCACCTATCACAGCCCTTTTGATTTCCCTTATCCCACTCTATTTTATCAAAGCACTGATGACCTTCTGGCATTCTATACATTTATTTATCATGCTGTTTCCTGCCTGTCTCTCCTTCTTTTTGCATCTTTTATGTTCATAGAAGAACATTTTTATCTTCTATGTTCATTGATGTGCCCCCTCATGGTACATGCCACCTGAAGTAAGCAGAGTAGCACTCAAGGTGCAGCTGCTGAATGGGTGAGTGACTAGTTGGGAATGTTCATTGTAGTATCTGTTTCCTATTTTTTAATCTAGCCTTCACAGGAGAAAGCAGACATAAACAGACACCACCCTAATAGACAGATCCAATTATCCTGTTTTAATCCAACTAGTTAAGTGAGTAACTTAGAGCCAAATGTTCTTCCGTTTTACAGTGATATTCACAGTCATTGCACACCCTGGTCTTTGTAGAAAAGAAAATGTTTTTCAGCGGGTGGACTGTGTTCTGTGTTTAAAATAAAATTGAGGTCTGAAAAGAAATGGGAAGCTACTGCTATCATCCTTCCTAAGCAAATAAAAACTCTAGGGACAACTGTGGAATTTTCTATCTCTCTCGTTTTTCATTATTTTTTAAGTAAGGTACAGTGATATTATTATTCTTAGTCGCCCTGGGTGATTCCAATAATGATTTTGAGATTTTTCCAGGCATTCTATAGAATGCATATCATTTATAAGGTTCTACTTCACTGCTGAGGGCACAGTTGCATTGTGAATGTTTTATACTTTCCAGATGATAATATCATATGAAACACGATACCATCCTTTTGCGTTTTGATAATCCCTACCTCCAGCAAGCTCAAGACCATATGATTTATTTTTCCATTTCAGTTTAGTTCAAATAAAACACAACAGAAATTTATTAAAAATTGTCCAGTGTTGAAAGAAATATTGAAAAAGTAGTTGCAGAAGCCTATCTAACTATGCAAATGTTTTCACCAAATATCTCTAAACTCTTGGCTTTTAAATAAACTTCATACCAGCATAAAGTCTTACTTTTAAATTTGTTTTCTAGGATAAAATTTTTAAAATGCATCTTTCTAAAATGTCACTTGCCTTATATTTAAATTATTAAATAAGTTGGTCCATATTTTTGGAAAGCAAGATTAAGAAGGCACAATATATAAGGATAAAATGATTCAAAAATATAGAGCAATACTCACTCTAATTCAAAGGTTATAAATTCAAGACTTTAATGACCAAGAGGGTAACATAAACAATTGAAATGGCCTGATTATAGGCAGTAGGGGGTGATGGGGACTGTGACAAAGTGAAGACTCCATGACCAATCCATGTTAGAGGCAGCTGCTACTCAGCTACAGCATATGATTGTCATGAAGAAACATGGTCAGTGTTGACAAATTTTGCAACTATGTGTATGTGTGTGTGCATTTGTGTGTGTGATTTTTTGAATAAGAGAAGCCAGAAATCTAGATTTTTTTTTTCTGGGAAATTTCACACTGTCTGTGTTAAAAAGAACACATTTATACCACAAAATTAGATACTGCTCTAAGTTGACATAGTCAAATATTTAGTACCTAATAGAATTCACAGTGTTCTACACCTTCCAACTTTAGAAGGATAGCTCAATTCGATTTCAAAGACAGTAAAAATCTCCAGTTTTCATATCCTGTTACCTAGGGATTAGTAGGCTCTAAATGGTAAGTGATTCTTTCAACCAGTGTAGACTCCTAATATCCCAACACAGGACCTTGCCTTAGAAATCCAAGCTGAAGCACACAAGGTAACTGCTGTCATAGATAGTACCCATATATTGCTTTAAAAAATCCCTGGCATTTATCATCCTAGAATCCTCCATCTCCGAGAATTCTGCCGCAAACATATCTGACCAGAAGCCTGAAAAGCCCTTGGGACTCACCCTGGGGAACCCCTTGCTGAGATCACTCACTTCGATTTATTTCTCTCCCAAACTTTCCGATTTCTTCCTTATTTTATAGTGCATCTGTTGCTATGGAAACATTGGTGCCAAAGACTTGGGCAGAACCATATAAAACCCCACCTTTCAGTACACAAATCAAGTGATATTTGAGCGGGAATCACACCACCAATTAGGCATATTCATACCAGGTTTGGGACAATAGAGCAGTAGGTGTTAAGCTGTATCTAGCAATCAAATAATTATTCTCAATGTTTTTCAAGAAGCTCAGTTTATTTGCTCTATTGTTGGGAAGCTGGCTCTCAGCTTATAGTTTGCTTCATCACTTTCTCTCTTTTCCATGTGTTTAGAATCTCCACCTTATATCCACATCCAATATTGGAATATTTGTCTTTCTCCAACCAGAAATAGGTAGAGGGTTTAATCTTTCTCTCTGCCTCTTTTTTATTCACAGAAAATAGAAAACTAATATGAGTGTGAAACTAGTTTGTGTGTTTTTAAAGAAAATGGATGAGATAATTTTCAGATTAGTTAATTTTAGATTAGCCAATTTTTGTTTAGGACCCCAAACAGAACTTTTTTTATCCACTGAGTTGCTGCATACCATAGCTTTGATGGCCTTGGATTCAGATGATACAGGATTGACTCTGCTTCTTGACTCTATCTAACTGCATGATATTTTGCCTTAAGTGGCCCTTTAAATCATGGCACCACCCTTTCTCATTTGTATTCAAATTTTTTAGCCTGGGTAATATCCATTCATCCATAGTCGTTTATTAAAGACCTAACATGTGTAGGCGTAAAGCCAGGTGCTGGGGATACAAAGATGAAGAAACAAGATGCCTGCTTTAGAAGAGTTCCCAGTTTAGTGCAAGAAGGGAGTTAAGTTTAAAAAAAATCTACAAAACATTGTGATGACTGTTTGAGAGGAACAATCCAGAACCATGTGGGAAGATTTTGGGAGAGGGGTGGGGTAGGAGAAGGTGGTAGCTGGACAGAAACTTTTCAATGAAGGGGTGATACTCAGATAACAGAAGATCGTTTTGGGGGTAGGAATGAAAGAGAAGAGATAGGAGGCTGACACAAGATCTAATTGAGAGATGCAAAGGGGAGTGGCAGTGGAGACAGGGAAGGGCACATGCAAAAAATGTTTTTTAGGTTGCAATTTATTTATTTATTTAGAGACAGAATCTTGCTTTGTCGCAGAGGCTGGAGTGCAGTGGCGCGATCTCAGCTCACTGCAACCTCTGCCTCCCAGGTTCAAGCAATTCTCCTGCCTCAGCCTCCCAAGTAGCTAGGATCACAGGCGTGTGCCACCATGCCCAGCTAAACTTTTCTGTATTTTTAGTAGGGACAGGGTTTCACCACGTTGGCCAGGCTGGTCTCGAACTCCTGACCTCAGGTGATCTGCTCACCTTGGCCTCCCAGAGTGCTGGGATTACAGAGGTGAGCCACCGTGCCCAGGCAAGTTGCAATTTAGATACCGCGTGGCTGTGAGGGTGGGAGAAGAGTAGACTCTACTTGGAGTCCTAAAGAGATAGCATACAACTTGCAGGTAGGTAGCTGTTATCTTAAAAACCCTCAAAAAGGGTTAAACCACTACTTAAGGCATGAATAACTATTATTCAAATATTATTGGCAAATTCTTTTTTTTGTTTGTTTCCCTATCTCTAATACCTAAAGAAGAGAGAACATTGTCCTAAAAACCACCAGGATGAGAAAAACTCTAAGTTGTGTTTCTGTAAAATTTTTTTAAATCCCCCTCCTCCATCAGTGTTCTTATTTTTAGAAGTTAAATCATACCCACATAGCAACTGTTCCTACTTTAGAGGAAGAATCTTTCTTTTAAACAAATAAAGTGTAAATGTTCTATTCTTCCAAGAAGTTCACTTCCTGGGTCAGTAAACTGTAATGTAGCTATAAAATAAGGGGGCAACACAGCTGACAGCTAAAAACAATTAGCTAAAAAGTCAGTATTATACAAACACCATTTGCATGATTCCAGTGACCATTAGAAACAAACACAGGAAGTTCCCTCTGGAAAACAGCTAAAGAATTTCTTAAATCGTATGCCAACCTTGAATTTTAATTGGAAATGAAGCTAATAACTGTTGTGTCTATCAGAGATCTTATATTTGCAACCAAAGTTGGGAGTTTCTCTCTCTCTGTTTCTCTCTTTCCCCTTCCCTCCCTTCATCCTTTCCTTCCCCCATTATGTAAGTTGTTATCAAAAGAGTGATGGAACCAATATTGATTGCAGAAAGTCTTCTTGGTTCAGTTGGACAATAGGGTAATAGAAGAGTAGTAGGGGCATGAACCAGTGCCAATTTACCTTATGCCCAATTTACCTTTATCATCAATGACACAATGGCAATTCCGTTGAAAATTAGCAAAGGAAATCCCACAACTGGACATCTGTTTAAAAATGTAAGTTAAATTTGCTTCTTATACAAGCAACCAAATATTGATTTTTGGTTTGGAACATTCAGTTTATCATAATACCAAACACAGCAAGGCAGTCCATGCATTTACTCTCCCTTTTCATGAGGAAATCTACATGAACAGAAATGCTGAATCTGAGGATTTGAGAGTATTGGAGAGTAAAAGAGGGTTGATTAATCCAGTGACTTTTAAATTATTGGAGGTTCAAGGACCTCAAACAAAACTTTTCTTATCCATTGAATTGTTGTATACCACATTGTTTATGGCCTTTGGATTCAGATGATCCGGGGCTTCTTGATTCTATCTAGCTGAATGATATTTTGCCTTGAGTGACCTATTTTATGGTGCTCTTATGAAGACTAATTAATACACATAGGTAAAACACTTGGATGTAGGCTTACCACATCTTGTTCAATATGTTAGCTATAATCACAAAAAGTATATTTTTCTTATAGTCTACATTGCCATTGCATGATTACTAATTATGCATATGCGTCTCAACAATTGAGTGTTACCTTTCTAGAACAGTTACCTGAGCAGGCCTGATCCTAACATTTGAGAGACAAGAATACAAAAGGAGTCCCACATATTATAGATCTCAATATTTAAATACTATAAACCAAGCTAAAAAAATGTTAATTTAAATGTGTTATATCTTCCTGGCTTAACAAAGAATTCCTTCCTAACAACCTAGAAGCCAGATTTAAATTTAGAATACTTAAATTCCGGAACATAGCAAAGCAAGGAGACCCAGTCTCTGGTCCCCTCCCCATCCCTTCCTCTTTCTACCATGGCCTCCAGCACCTATGTGGAGACTACAAAGTCCAAAAGTCCAAGCTCCATTTACACCTCCCACCAACAGTCTTTTTTCAGCCCCCACTGGGCCCAGGAGCCCCATGAGCAGTGAATTCCAAGGTCCCACTACGAAGAGCAAGACTCAGAAGGAGGCAAAGGGCTCCAGGGGAAACGTGGGGTCTTTGTTGCGGAGGAGCAGGGCTGTCCAGGTGATGAGAAGTTGGAGTGCAGAGTAGCACAGCCCTCTATTATGCAGGGACAGGTACAGGGACCTCTCTTGCTAGTTTAAGATTATTTTTCTGTCCTGTTTTTAGTGCAAGTGAAGAACAATTACCTCTTTTTTCTCTTCCACTTACAAATCATCTTTCTTCACAGAAAAGTTTATAAAGAGTCATAAAAGCAACACTTAACATGATTGTTAAGTTACCTGGACAGCCACAGACATTTCCTATTTATCATGAGAACTGTAGTAAGAATATGCACTGATCTAAGTATGATCTTTTAATATTTAGTTAATAATAACTTTATTAACCAAAGCTAATTGAACTAAGAGGCCCATGTTCATGGTGAATGAAACTCAAACATGACTATTGGGCTTGCTGAATATAAGATCATTCAGAAAAGAAGGCCAGACCCGTGGTGGTGCCTGATCTATTTCCAAATTATACCTCTTGCTTCTGCTTCACTGTTTCTTTCAGATTATACCTTTCTAGGATTTTCTCTTACCTGAGAAAATGGGACCTTCCTTTCAAAATTACTGCTGGTATATGAGGATCAAGCTGAAAAGCCACACTCTTTCTGACATGTCACTGCTGGCTCCAAGAGGAAAAAGTACCTTCTGTGTGGGGCACCCACATTGTACCTTCAACGATGCACATCACAGTGAACATTAGACCATGAACCTTAAGTTAAACTCCCATGTCATAGCAAATGTTTCCTATGGGAGGGGAAGAGAGGGATGACTGGTATTCAACCCTGTTTGCCCCTAAGTCTTAGGGTAATGGGCATTTCTGTTGTCTTTTTTTGTTTTGTTTTGGTTTTGGTTTTTTAGCACCCATCACATCTCTTGTGTTTCTTTCATTGGAAAAGGGTAGTGGGCCTACTAATCAAGGTGCCCCCACTCCTATCCCATGCCCAGTGGGCTGGGTGTGGGGGAAGAACCCCAAGCATAACAACCAGTGGACTGTGGTCAAGCTCTGAACAAGTGACTCTTGGCTGGAGTCTCTTTCCAAAACGCCTGATATCTAGACCTGGAGCTAACTAGCTTCATCTGCTTCCAAGCTGTTTTGGGATGTGTGTGTGTGTGTTTGCGCGCGTGTGTGTGCGCGCGCGCGTGTGTGTGTGTGTGTGATTCCCCACCCCCCGCCACATTCCTGGCAATTCTTTAAGCTACCTGATATCCTTCTAGTAAATTCCTTTTGCTGGAGTTAGGCAGAGTTTCCTTCATTTGCATGCCATCTAAGAGTCATTGCTGATACACTTGGCAGAGCCCCTGACACAAGAGAGAATCAATGAATGTTTGTTACATAAATGAATAATTACAACCTAAATGTATATCACTGCTTATTTGTAAAATAGTGGTTTTTTTTTTTTTTTTTCTGATTCATAAAACAACACATCATTGGCTAATTTGCTTTTTTTCAAGGCAGGGCCTCACTCTGTCGCCCAGGCTGGAGTGCAGTGGCGCAATCTTGGCTCACTGCAACCTGCACCTCACGGGCTCAGACATTCCTTCCACCTCAGCCACCTGAGTAGCTGAAATTACAGGCGTGCACCACCATACCCGGCTAACTTTTGTATTTTTTGTAGTGATGGGGTTTTGCCATGTTGCTCAGCCTGGTGTCAAACTCCTGAGCTCAAGCGATCCACCTGCCTGGAGCTCCCAAAGTGGCGAGATTACAGGTGTGAGCCACCACTGCCCGGCCTACTACATTTTTTAAAATTTGGAAAAGTATAACAAAATAAAAGCCATCCATATTTCTACCACCTAGAGATTGCCTAACTTTTTAATTTGTTCTGTTTTTTTAATATACTTGCATGACGTTTTCATTTCACAAAAGACGTATGAACAATACAATATATATAGTAGTACATTTTGTTTTTTTCCACTTAAAATTGTGGTGAAGGTTGTTTCATGTCACTATATAATCTTCAAAATGATTAATTTTAATACCTATATAGTAGTCTGTTATCTTGGGACCTTAAATATCTTTACCAAGCTCCCAAGTTCTAGTTATATAGGTTCTTTTTAATGTTTATTACTATGAAATATATTATAATGCACAATTTTACCTGCATCTACTTCCTTACCAAAGACAAAAGCAAACATAAAATAAAAAGCAAGAGGAATAATACATCAAATCATTAGAACTCTTAAAAGCTTCTGACAATTTTTTAAAATTTCATTTAATTTTAATTTCCTTCATTTTAATTTCAATTGCAGTAATGCGATCTCAGCTTACTGCAACCTCCACCTCTCAGGTTCAAGCGATTCTCCTGCCTCAGCCTCCCAAGAAGTTGAGATCACAGGAGTGTGCCACCACACCCAGCTATTTTTTTTTTTTTTTTTGTATTTTAGTAGAGATGGGGTTTTCCCACGTTGGCCAGGGTGGTCTCAAACTCCTGGTGGCAAGTGATTCACCTGCCTTGGCCTCCCAAAGTGCTGGGATTATAGGCACGAGCCACCGTGCCTGGCAGACATTTTGATAAGTATTTTTAAACTTTTCTGTAGGAAGGTTGTATTATGTAACCCTCCCACCACAAGTAATGAAAGAGATTGTCCTTCTCACTGCATCCTTGCCAGTATTGAGTTTATTTTTGTATTTTTTACTTATTTAATACATAAAACACAGCACTTCATTTTTATTTTAATTTGCATTTCTGTGATTAATAGTAATAACATTTATTAAATGTGTGCATTGGTCTTTTATTTCTTCCTTTTGAATTATGCATTCAGATATTTGGACAATTCTATTGGGGTGCTACTGTTTACTCACTGATTTGCAAGAGTTCCTCAGGGCTATCATGAACTGTCATGTCACGTTTGGTGTCAATATTGTTTTCCATGATTCTGTTCTGCTTTAAAATGCATGCATTTCTGCATATGAAAGTTTAAAATATATTCAAATCTTTATTTTGCTTTGTGATTCTTCCCATTGATTTTATATTTAAAAAGTACTTCCCCCAAAGTTAGTTAAATATTTCATTCTAGCTTTGTTTTCCACCTTGCATAAAAACTTAAAATTTATGTGGAATTTCGTTTGGAGGGTCATGTAAACAGAGGTTCTCAGTTGAACGCTTTCTATACACTTAGTCAAGTTCCACGACGTTTTTGTCAAATACTCCTCCCTGGTTCATAATGCTTTCTCTGTCATATTTCTGGTTCTAAGAATGACCTAAATCTGTTTCCAGGCTCTTCTACTCCACTGAGCTATTAATCAATTCTTACACCAGTACTACATTGCTATAATGATTGTAGTTCAATGATCACATTTATTTTTGTTTCAACAATGGCACCCATTACCACTATCACTCCTATCTACCTACCTTCACCCCCACACCACCCACATCTACCACCCACCACCCCCATCCATACCACCTCATCCACCACCTTCATATATTCATCTCTACCGTCAAACTTCCCCACCTCCACCACCCCCAAAACTCCACTCCCCACACCACCTGTATTTACCACCACCTCCCATCTTACCACCACCACTCACCTTCCCCACCGCCACTACTATTCTTTGGAAAAGTTTTCTTTTATTTTTATGTAGTGATTCTTCCAGATGGATGTTAGAATCATTTTGTAAGGTTCTCCCAAATCCCAGTGTAATAAAACTATATAATTGATCTGGGAAAAATAACCGTTTCATAATATTCATCTTTCTACCAAAGCATAAGGTATGTCTTTCTTTTTTTGCTTCTCAGTTTATTGGTTTGAGTAAAATTGTATAGCTTTCTACAAAGGCTTTTATATATTTCTTATTATTCACAAGTATTTTATGTACGTTTTCTATTGTTCCTACTCAATTTATATATTAGTTAATTCATGAATAGAATCATTTTCCATTCTACTTTTTAGTTAATAAAACACTGGCATTTAGGGTGGCCATCGATTTTTGAACACATATTTTATAACTAACAACCTTACCAAAATTTCATACCAGTTCCTTTAGGTTTTAATTGATCCCATGGTGTATCCATCAATTTTAAACAAAATCAAGACACACTGTCTAATTTTTGGTTACTTATATGAGGAGCTTCACTTAAGCATAGGCATTAAATGCTATTTTACTATTTATTTTTTTAAATCACCCTTTTATGAGATGAATATAAAGACTTGAAATTGAAGCCACTTTAGAAATCTAAAACATAACATGTATTCCTCTGCTGAACTACATTCATTTTCCTTGGGCACTCAGTCTTACTATTCAAAACTACAAAAAGAGCTCTGAATGAGAGACATTAAGTCACTTCTCACTTGGATTAAACAGGACAAATTAAAACAATTAAACAAAATAAAATAATTCAGAATTTTGACAGAAACACACCAGCAACTTGTTGCCATATAAAGAGTAATTTGTCTCCAAATTTAACTCCAGAGATAATGGCCAGGATGATTTTTTAAATAAAACATTTTTAAAATGTTTTATTTAAAATATATATAAAATATATAGTGAGAAAGCAATTGCATGCTCTTCTATATATGAGCAGATACCTTTTTCCCCAGGTAAGCATACATTTCCTGTTTCAAAAGATCAGGATAATAGTACCAACAAATTATTAATTCACAAAATATTTGTTGTGCTCCTAGTAAGTGTGGGGTTCTGTGTTATTGGGAAAGATTAGAGGGCTATAGTGATGATTATGGACAGGAACTGAAGAGACACTGGCATATAACACAAGCTCAACAAATAATTAAGTGTATTATTTATTATTATACATAATGATTATTAATTATTGTTTACTATAAATTTCCAGAAGACTGAAAGTCTAGTTCACCATTGTCTTCCAAGGGCCTAGCATGGCAAATATACACATGCAATAAATATTTGCAGAATATTTGTTGACTGATTGATGTATTTTTACAAAAACTTCACTTGCCAAAAAAATATTTTGACTCAATTCTTAACTTCTAGCCTAAATCAGTTCTTAAAAGATACATTTGTTAAAGCCAAGAATACTCCCCTTTTGAAGTCAGAATAAGATTCTAAATTGCTCTTTCTACACTAGAAAAAAAAAACCTTCTAAAAATCAGATCTTTAAGTTGGCACAGGAAAATGCTATGAGGCAGAGTATTCAGTTCCTTCACTCATTCGCCAAATGTTTATTGAGGACCTTCTGCATATAAGAAATAAAATAAATGGCCATTATAGAGTTTACAGACATAGCCAAACAAACAAACACACAATTGCAAACTGGAATAAGTGTGTGGAATAAAAGTAAAAGGATGATGAGAGAGTTGGGTTGGTGGGGAAGAGAGGTCAAGGAAGCCCAAGGGATGAATATGACCCAGACTGGTAAAATATAGAGGGAAGATGGTTGGGGCTGTTCAGAAACAGACAGAGGGTCAGTGTGACAGCATCAAGAGGAAGAGATGCACAAGATGAGGCTGGCCAAGTACCAAAGGCTCTAGGAGTCTCTGGAATCTGTCCCAGGTATGTGGGTGGTATTTTATGTAGGGAACTGACATTATCCTATCTGTTCTGCATGAAGGATTAGAAGAGCCAGGCAAGGAACCAGGGTTCTTGTTAGGAAGTTATACTAGTGGTCCAGGTAAGAGATGATAGCTTGAAGTTTGATAGTGGTGATGGTGGGGATAGAAAGAATTTATTAAGATGTATTTAGAGATCTATATAGAAAATAGCATTTATGAGACTACCTGATGGTTTTAAATGTGGAGGGTCAAGGGAATGGAGGTGTCAAAGGTGATTCTGGTTGAGTTTCTGGTTAAAGCAACTCCATGGATAGTGGTGCCATTTACCAGGTTAAGAAGGACTAGAAAGTTGTTAGCTTATCTTGTTGCTATTATTGTTTTTGTTGTTTAATGCATTTTGCTTGTTTTGCATTTGCTTGGAAGGGTAGCAAAAAGGATGGAAGGCAACATCAACAAATCATTTGGGGACAGAGTATGTTTGAGATACTCTAGAAGACCCAGGTCCTGGGTTGTCGTGGCTCCCAGGTAAGTGACATGTATAAGTGAGGTACATTTGAACCCTGCTCTTCCCTACCATGGTTGTGTATATAAAGCCTCAAATAGGTTAGTTCCCTTAAGTAATCTTTAAAGCATTTTCTGAACCTATGCTACTCTATCTTTACCTTCTGCTCTTATGCTAACATAATGTTAATGTTGTCATTAAACACAGTTCAGAGGGATGTTGGTGTACTGGGCTGAAGAGTGTCTCCCAAGAATTCATGCCCATCCAGAACCTGTGTATATGACGTTTAGAAGTCAGGCCTTTGCAAATGTAATCTGGTTAACATGAAGTCATACTGAATGAGGAACAGGTCCTAAATCCACTATGAATGATGTCCGTATAAGAAGAGGGAAATTTGGACACAGGGACAGAGATAGAGAGGAAGATGCCATGTGAAGACAGAGGCAGAGATTGGAGTTATGCTGCCATAAGCCAAGGAATACCTGGGGCTACCAGAAGCCGGAAAAGGCAAGCAAGAATCCTCCCTTAGAGGTTTTGGAGGGTGCACGGCCTTGCCAACACCTTGATTTTGGACCTCTAGCCTCCAGAACCATGAGAGAATAAATGTCTGTGGTTTTAAGCCACCCAGTTTTGGTAACTTGTTATAACAGCCCTAGGAAACTAATATAGTTGGGAAATTTAAGGGAATTAACTGTTTGAGCCTGAATCATTATATAGGACACATAGTATAGATTCAGTAAATATCCATTTCCCTCTTACTCATAATGGTCATCACCATTTTCCTGGTGATTTAAATTATGAGTAATCCATACATCTACTCATCTAGGTAGGTCTTACTATTCCCAGAACTGTTTTATAAGTGAGGAAACTGAGGCTTAGGAAAGTTAAATAATTTTCCCAGAATCACAAAGCTAAACACAGAAGAGTCGGATTTCAAATACCTGCCTCCCATACCTACAGCATTTCAGCAGGCCCTGACAGCGTAGAAAGGCACTGCCAGACTAGATTTTCAGTGCTTAGATATCAACTGATTCAATGCTTAGATATCAATTTTCAATTGATATCTAATTAATAGCAATTAAAACTCACATTTATTAATAAAATAACAAGCTGCAGAGACCTAGTACAAGAGACCTAGTACAATCTCTACCCATTCACAGAAGAACACACGATTTTTAGTCTAAAGTCAACATTACCCAGGAACTTGCCATTGGCTTCTATTGCTTCCATTTAGCAGTGCACCTGCCTTGCACATATGTATTCCAAGTCAAGGTATTATCATCAGATTGGACATTTATGGCTTTGATTTACTTAAATGCATTTTCCTTATGTATCCCCCCACTTCATTTTTATGATACTGACTCATTCTTGCCACCTAACAAGACTATAAAAATAAACAGTGCAAGTGCAGAGGAAACTGTCTCCAAACTTCATATCCAAGATGCCCATCCTTTATATTATAAAGCAAAAAATAAACCCATATTTTAAATTTACCTTTCTCCCTAACTAACCTGGTTACCTTTCTCCCCAACATTGAGTTGTTGTGCTATAGAATATAACAGATACACAAATCTAAGGTGGCAGAGCTGTTATTATAGGGTGTCAATTTCATAGAATTCTAGTGTAGGAGGGGCTTCTAAAAAGCATCTTGTCCATCTGTATCAGGTAAGAGAAAGAGTGTCTACAGCCTCCAAGCCCCAAAAGAGAAGCGGTTGCATTAAGAGATTTTGTGAGCTACCTAAGACCCTGTGGCTATGTCTTGGTAGAACTCTGTAGAATGCCAGGTTTCCTGATTTCCCTAAAAGTGTGTTCAGTCTTTCAAGCTGTCATCAACTATTAACAATGACACTTTCCTCTGGCTTTGTGCCAACTTTTCTTTTTGTTTATTATTCTGGCCATAAAAAGATCACCATAAATAGCCTCAGCGATTCAGGTTCCCTTAATTGATATCTAATATTGACAAATTAACTCAGCCCGAGTTGAAAGCTCCATATACACACACACGGTTTCAAGAAGGGCGATCGCGCTTATCCTCCAAACTGAGCAGTGATGATCCCTGGACTTCTCAAGTTTACCCTCTAGGAGGCTGACATGGCACACAATTTTGACAAGAGTTTGGAACCGAGATCCTCTTCCACGCCCTGCCCACAAGGGTGCCCACAAGCAGAAGTTCTCTCTCTCCATTACAACCCACCACGCGCGCGCGCACACACACACGCGCGCACACACATACACACACACACACACACACACACACACACACACACACACACACAAATAACAAAGGAAAATACAGCCCCATAAAGGCTCAGCTATTGCATCCTCCAGTCCACACCTGCCAAAAGACAAAAACCATAAGGGAATCCTGCCCTGGCAATATGTCCAGCACTCCTCGGGAAAAGCAGCGCCGTGGCACCCCCAGGGTGTGCGCGGCTGTATACACACAAAGAACTGGTGCTGGGCTTGCGAGCGGTTCGGGGTACCAGCACGATCTCAGGGCTGGAATCCGGGGTTCTCCTCCACGCCCTCCCGCCCAGCAAAATGGAACTATCCTTTATTTGACCCGTGGAGAGCCCAGGCTGGATAGTAGCGCAAGGGTTGGGGGTGGGCGGTCCCCTATCCCTACCCTCCAGGCAGCAGGTCCCTAGCCTTTGCATCTCCTAGGAGATGCATGATCGCGCTGTCACAGAGGTCCTCTTTGCATCCTCTCCCGTCAAAGGGAGATGCTCCGGGTACCAGCTGCGCGCATCCAGGCAGGCGCCTCTCCTCGCGCGGACACCCACCCAGGCAGCCCCGACAGGCGCGCCTGCCTACCTGGTGGCCGGCTGTCAGCGAAGCGGCGGTGCCTCAGCCCCTTCTCAGCTGCTACAGCGCTCCCAGCGCCATGTTCCCGGTCTCCCCGGGCGCACGCTGGGGAACTACTACGGGCTGGGTAGGGGCAAGGGGGGCGGGGGCCAGCGGGAGGGGGTGGGAGGCAGAGCCACAGCTTTCTACTCTCCACCCAAACCTCCCCCAGTTACTGAGCATGCCCAGCTGCCCGGCTTCGCTCCTCGGAGGACTGTCCATGAGCGCACGCAGCTGCTCCGGGTTTTCGTGGCAGCCGGCGGGAGGCAGGCGGTAGCTACGGCCGGGGGTGGAGGTGAGGGGGAGGGTCGGGGGGCGTGTCTACACTCCGGGTGCAGGAGCCGGGAGCTGGAGCAGGCAACCAATCCAGTCACGCTTACTCCCAGCGGTCCCCGGCGGGGGCAGCTCCTGCACGCCCTCTCCCCCAGCACTCGGGATTTGCAGAAATTTTGTTCAGGACCATTGCAGGATTGTGCTTTGCTTAAGAGGCTAGCAGAGGTGGGGAGGAGGAGGGGCTGAGAATCAGAACATCGGGCTGGCTGCTTTGCCACCACCTGGACCGGTGCTTCTCAAACTTTAATGTACCTGTGAATTAAAATGCAGATTCAGATTCAATTGGCTGTGTCCTGAGGTTCTGCAAGTCTAACAACCTCCCAGGTGATGTTGCTGCTGCTGGCCCTCCCACCACTCTGAATAGCAAGGATCTAGATAACCCCTTATCTGTGACCTCTGAGTGGCCATCCTTCAATCCGCCAGCCCAGCAATGGTCTCTGGTGTCCACAGAGACTCCTCTAGCCTGGGGTTGCTGGGCCTTCCCTGGAAGCAGTCTTGGTGGGGGTAGGCTCCACGAAGCTTCTGACCACCCAGCTTCTCCTTGGCTGCTGTCTGATTTAGAATTTAAGGCCCAGGGGAAGAAGGATTCCTGGACCTTTTCATGCTCACTTTGCTAGTTGGCTAGTAAGCCAGTTGCTGGTTGAGCTGCCCTGGTCAAGTCTGAACCAGTCTGCCTTGGCTGTCCCCTTGCCTTTCCTGAGCTGGGACAAAAACTCAGACTGGGCATCAAAGTGTTTATTGTCTAATAGCAAGCTTGGGCTTGCCCAGTTAAGAAAACTGACAGATTATGACAAACATATAGCACATTTTTGGACCAAGAGATGACAGGCCTTTGTGTTGAGTGATATTTGGGCTGAAGTTTGCAATGATATTTGGCAGTTCAACTTAAACTTCCCAGTTGCCTGCTGACCTCCTAGACTCTTGAAGTCTCCAGCATTATCAAGACTCTAGTGAATGAAAGACATTCACGAAGTAGTCCTGAGGTTTCACCCTTGGAAATGAAGAAGCCACGCCCTTGTCTGTCTTCAGCTGCCACAAGGGTACACTTATGAGCTAGTAGTGGATATGGAATCTGATCCCATAACTAGATAGCAGGTTACAAAACAAGGATTTGTATCTTGCCATTCCTTACTATACTCAATGACCTTAGACAGTTTTCTAGCTAATAGTATAGTAGTCATCATTTCCCCTTACTTGTTTTCCATTCACTTAGTACCTTTAATATCGTACCGGCCATCTCAAAACAGAAACCACAGGATAAATGGATGATTACTTTTCTCCCTCAGTAGTCCTGTGTCCTTGTGTATCACACTCTCTTTTTCCATTTAAAGGAGTAAGAGCCTCTAAATTCATCTCTTCCTTCTCAAAGCTGCACACAGCCCTAACAACCTGCCCACTGCCACCACTGTCACACCCACAACTATGTGCATAAGTATTCTCTACTTTTGATTTTCTTATATGTGTGCTCACATAGATGCAAAAGCCAGAACATATTTTTACTGAGATAGATTTTGTCATTGGTTAGTATCTGTTAAAATTTTTACTTGAAATGTTGAACTTTAATCACTTAAAATAGCCTTCCTGTTATACATAAAGTTTGTGTTCGTACATTTGTTTCTGCTAGTTAAATATGATGATGATTGTTAGCTGCCTCAAATTTACTTTGGAAGCATGCAAGGTAAAAATTATAGATGAATAATAATACTATTTCTGTAAATACTGCATTGCATGAATTCGTAAGGGTTTTCTTTGTATGTAATGTCATTTCTTGAGAGTTTAGTCTGCAGTATTTGACTAAGGACCAACATCTGTGGGTGGGAGTGATACAGGAAGCAGGAGCAGGCAGAGGTAGAAGCTAAGCTGTGATGCAGGCCAATTGCAGTCATTGTCAGCCCCTTAGGGAGCTCACTAGCTAGGATGATTCTTCAGAATGACCATGAGTTGGTCTGAGATAGTCAGTCTTTTATATCCACATCAATCATTGAGCATGGGCTGTTCCTAGGAGGGGCATGAACTTAAGACAGGCAGCTCTGGCAATCCTTAAAGGTAACGACAGCTAAAGGCCTCCGTCAGCTGTAGTCCCTACAGCTGCAGTAACAAATCCTTCACTTAAGGGGATTTAGGCAAAACATTACTTTGTCCACCACATTGATATATTTATTGAATATAGCACTTTTGAACACACAAAGTAGAACTCTACTGATTTGTCAGAGAGATTTTAAAACTTTATTTTTAAATAAGTAATAGACTTTCTCTCTGGCTCAAAGATTTAAAAGTTGGAAAATAACCCATAATCAGCCTTCGAGAGTATACTATCTATTTAGGTATCTGTATGCATTTTTTATAGGAGGAGTTTAATTATGATTTATTGAGCAGGCATGTATTTATTGTCTACCATTTAAGACATAATTTTCTCTACTGTCAAAATCTGTATTTATAATCTGTAATGGGGTAGGAATAAGTGTTTGAAAGTAAATAGAAGTGTGTTTTTCAATAAAACAGAGCTACCAACTAGTAAAGATTTCATGAGAAACTAATGTCAACAAACCTCGTTAACACCAAAAACTGTGACAAGATGAACCTGAGGGGTGGAGAACTTCGTAGACTGGCTGACAGAGATGTAAGACAGCATGCTGGAACCCCGGTTCGGACTACCCGACTTATTCTCTTTACCTTCTCCATGCTATGCATCTACAAATGGCTGGAATTCTTGAAAGATGATCCACAACTGTTAGGGAACCAGCATGGACTCTAGAATGGAAACAGGACATTTGCTCAGATAGTGCAGGTAGGGAAAGAACAAGACATGGAAAAGAATGTTTCAAGGAACATAAACAAAAAGCATATGAAGTATAGGTCTCTAAAGAAGAATTCCCCCAAGGAAACAGAAAAAAAGGTTCAGACAAATATTTTTTCCCAGAGTTTCAAAGGAATGAAAGGCAATATAATGTGAATCATGTTTTTTAAAATCACCATAAAGAAATATAAGGATTTAAAGACAATAAGACTAAATGAAAGATAAACTAGCAGAGTTCAGGGAAAAATAAAAGTCATTAAACCACTCAAAAGATAAGAGACTAAGGACCAGGCATGGTGTTTCACTCCTATAATCTCAGCACTTTGGGAGGCCAAGATGGGTGGATCACCTGAGGTCAGGAGTTCAACATTAGCCTGGTCAACATGGTGAAACCTGTTTCTACTACAAATATAAAAAACTAGCTGGGTGTGGTGGCGGGTGCCTGTAATCCCAGCTGCTCAGAAGGCTGAGGCAGAAGAATCGCTTGAACCTGGGAGGCAAACGTTGCAGTGAGCTGAGATTGCGCCACTGTACTCCAAGCTGAGCGCGACAGAGCGAGCCTCTGTCTCAAAAAAAAAAAAAAAAAAAAAAAAAAAAAAAAAAAGAAAGAAAGAGAGAAAGAGAATAGGAAAAAAGACTAGCCACAACTGAAAACACAGTGATAGATAGACAAGTACTTAGCTACTAACAAATAAGGTATAAAACAAATCACAGACCATTTTTATGAAATACAAACAAAGGAGATCCAACACATGTACAACCAGTAGTATGCAGGAACTGGCTTGCACCAACTTGCAAGAGCTGATTGGGCATATATAGTGCTTTCTAACTCCATTTTCAGTAACAGCTTGAAATCAGCCACTGTGGAAGTATTTACTCCCACACACTTACAAAAACCTTTTGATTTTCAGAGCTTTTGGATTTTGGCATCTTGGATAAGGGCATGTGGACTTTTAAAAATTCCCCCTTTAATTACATATAATTAAAATACATTGATTTTTACATGCACTGTTTGATGAGTTTTAACAAATGTTTTCACTCACAATCAAGGCACAGAATGCTTCTACCATCCCAAGATTTCCCTTGTGTCCCCTCAGTGTAGGCCCAGGCCACTGACCTACTTTCTATTACCATAAGCTAGATTTGTTTTTTCCTAGAATTTTCTGTAAAAGAAATCATAGAGTATTTACTCTTTTTATGTCTGGCTTCCTTTGGTCAGCTTGTGGACAAATGCTACAAATCAGGGTTTTGTTTATTTGTTTGTTTGTTTTCAGACAACTGATTATTACATATCTATCAGAATACCACTTTTTACAACCTTTGCTGTTAAAAAAAAAAAAAAGAATAAAATGCAAAAGAAAAAAGTGATCAAAGATATAATGGAAGTGCAAAAGTTAATTTCCTGAAATAGAGAGTGTTAGATCAGCAGAACAAAAGGACACAACTGTCTCAGGGAAAAAAAAGAATCAACCTGGAACAATTAACCCTAAAATATATCCTACTGAAGTTACAGAACTTCAAAGACAAATAATATTCTGAATATCCAGACAGAAAAGGCAATTTACAGATAAGAAAAAGAAAATCAGTGTGCATTTAGATTTCTTCACAGCATCAAGCAATGCCTGAGGGTGTTCTGAGGGAAAGAAAGGGTGACCTAAGAATGTTTCTTTTCCTACACTGGTGTTCTTCAGATTTTCAAGGCAATAGTCACTTGTTCTCAAACAAAATAAATCAGTATACACAGCAGACAAAAACCTTTATAATATTCTACTTCATCATCAAATTTATACAACTAAGAGATAAATTTAAAACATAAATCTCATGAACAATGAAGCTGTGGTCAAATGTTGTGATAATGATAATCATATTTATTTTAAAATAAATCTAAGACTAAAACCACTGTGTTTGGCAGTTTTAAATCAGAACATAAATATAAACCTTGACAATGTCAATATCATTGGATAACTTACTAAAACCTGAAGGTAGAAGGAAGGGAGTTGTAAGGAGGTTTAAGTATAATAATTTCCTCAGCAAGTGATCAATGTACATTATTAAAGTTGCAGCAGATAGATAGAAAACCCCACCTCCAATCTCATCATGCTTTTTTCAGTCTATTTTTCTTACCTTTAAGGAAATATGTTTCAAACTTGTCTCTCTTGATATGAAAAAAAGCTTTTCTCTGAAGTTGAGAAATTACAGCAGGCACATTTTAGCTTTTTTTCTTATTTAATTTTAATAAGATTAAATATAATTTAGTTTTAAAGTAGCTTGTGTGCTATCATCCACATATGGATGATACTTGAAAAAGTGTATCTGTCAACTTATCCTACTTTATACTTTTATCTCTTTCTATACAGGAAGATTTATGGAATATTATAAACCAAGGGATATTTTTGACGAAAAGATTTTGAGTTGATTGTTTACTTCTCTATATTCCTTAGAATTGCTTGAAATTTTAGACAATAAATGTACGTGTTTTAAAAATAAGCCATTATTTTCTTCAAAATATCCCAAAATATTATTCCTTTTTTTAATGTATTAAAAATTTACAGAAAGTTGGGTGCAGAGATACATGCCTATCGTCCCATCTACTCAGGAGACTGAGGTGGGAGGATCACTTAAACCCATGAGTTCAATGCCAGCCTGAAAAACAAAGACCTTGTTCCTAAAAATAACTTTTTAATTAAAAAAAAAAAAGCCTTACAGAGTATGAAAATGGAATGAAAACGGATAATTAAAATAAGTCTGGATTTAAATTACTCATTTAGACAAAAATGAAGAGAAGACACAAATCACCAGCATTGGGAATAAAATAGGGACTAAAAGTACAGATCCCGAAGTCATTAAAAGGATAGTTTAAGTAAATACTTGGAAAAACTTTGTGTTCATAAATTCAACCACTTACAATAAATAGACAATTTCTGAAAAACCACACACTAACAAATACTCAAGTAAGATAAAATACGTAAGCTGAATAGTCCCGGAACCACTGATGAAATTGGAATTCATAACTTAAAAGCTCCCTAAAATGAAATATCTAGAGATTTAAACTTGAAAAATAACCTGTAATCAGCAATTGAGAGGATATTGTCTATTTAGGTATCTGGCTATAAACTCTTCTTAATATGAAGTGTTTAATTATAATTTAGTGAGAGTGTTTTACTGGGGAAATCTACCCAACCATGGAAGAAGAATTACGTCATTTTTTTACAATTTTCTTGAGACAACATAAGAGAACACTTCCCAACTCATTTAATGAAACCACTCTTACCCTGGTACCAAAACCAAACAAATTCAGTAGGAAAGAAAACAAAACTACAAACGAATATCTTCTGCCCCCCAGGTTCAAGTGATTCTCTTGCTTCAGCCTCCCAAGTAGCTGGGATTACAGGCATGTGCTACCACTTAGATGCAAAAATCCTGAAAAAAAAGATACAAAACTGAGTCTTACAATGTTTAAGAGTAATTACACATTGTCAAGTGGGGCTTCTTTCAGGAATTAAGGGCAGATTTACTATTGAAAAATAATGTAATTCACCATACTAGAAACTGAAAAAGAAAAAAAGTAATATGATCACATCAATTGATGCAGAAAAAAAATTTGACAAAACCCAACACATGTTTATGAATAAAACTTTCAGCAAGTTAGGAATTGAGGGGAATGACCTCAACTTGATAAAAAGCATCTACAAAAAACCTCTGGCTAACATCAAACTTACAGGTGAAAAGACTGAATGCTTTCCCCCTAAGATGTAGAACAAGGCAAGCATGACTATTCTTACCAATCTTACTCAATATGGTAATGAAAATTCTAGCTGAATTCTAGCTCACTGAAATGAGGCAAGAAAAATAACTGTCTCTATCTGCAGATGACATGATTGTCTAGGAATCAAATGCCAAATAATCTACCAAATAACTCCTAGAAATAATAAATGAGTTCTGGAAATTTGCAGCATACAAGATCAACACACATGCAAAATTTTATTTCTGTGTACTAATCATGAACGTACAGAAAATACAATTTAAAACACAATGCCATTTACAATTGCTCCTAAGAAAATGAAATACTTAGGTTTAAACTTAACAAAATATATACGGTATCTGTATGCTGACAATTACAAAATACAAATGAAATAAGTCAAAATAGACCTAAATTAATGAAGAGGCATACTATATTAATAGATTAGAAGACTCAGCATAGCAAAGGTATCAATTTCCCCTAAACTGATCTATATAATTAGTGAAATTTCTACAAAATTGTCAGTGTATTTTTTATAGATATAGACAAATTTATTCTAAAATTTATATGGAAAGGCATGGGTTTAGAATCGCTAAACAATTTGACCAGGAAGTATAAGATAGGAGGAATCACTCTATCCAAACATTAAGACTTACTCTATAGCTGCAGTAATCATGACAGTATAGTAATAGCAGAGTGATAGACACATAGATCAATGGAATTGAATAGAGAACCCAGAAATAGACCCATATAAATATGAACAACCAATTTTTGACAAAAGTGAAAAAACAATTTATTGGAGTAAAATAGCTTTTCAACAAATGGTGCTGTAACAATTGAACATATATAGGCAAAAACAAACACACACACAAGAAAAAAACCATATAAACAAAAAACACAACCTCCTCACAGCTAAAATCAACGGTGAAAGACTGAAAGCTTTTCCTCTAAGATCAGGACAAAGATAAAGATGCCCACGTTTACCACTACTATTCTATATGGTATTGGAAGTGCTAGCAAGAGAAATCAGGCAAAAAAAGAAAAAGAAAAAGGAAAAAGAAGAAACATCCAAATTTGAAAAAGAAGAATTAAAATTACCTTTGTTTGCAGATGACATGATCTCTTATGTAGAAAATCCTAACAAGTCCACACACACACACACACACACACACACACACCCATTAGAACTAATATCAAATTCAACCTAGTTGCAGGACACAATATAAACACACAAAAACCAGTTGCATTTCTATACAGTAACACTGAACAACCTCAAAAGGAAAATAGGAAAACAATTTTATTTACAATAGCATTAAAAAGAATAAAATGCTTAGAAATTAACTTCACCAAAGAGGTGAAAGACTTGTACCCTGAAAACTTCAAAATACTTCTTTTTTCTTTTTTTTTTTTTTTTTTTTTTGAGACAGTCTCACTCTATTGCCTGGGCTGGAATGCAGTGGTGCAATCTCTGCTCACTGCAACTTCTGCCTCCTAGGTTCAAGCAATTCTCTTGCTTCAGCCTCCCAAGTAGCTGGGATTACAGGTGTGTGCTACCACACTCTGCTAATTTTTTTTTTTTTTTTTTTTTTTTTTTTTTTTTTTTTTTTGTATTTTTAGTAGAGATAGGGTTTCATCACGTTGGCCAGACTGGTATTGAACTCCTGTCCTCAGGTAATACACCCGCCTCGGCCTCCCAAAGTGCTAGGATTACAAGCGTGAGCCACCATGCCTGGCCCAAAATACTTCTTAAGAAATTAAAGCAGACTGATACGGTTTGGATTTGTGTTCCCACCCAAATCTCATGTCTAATTGAAATCCCCGGTATTAGAGGAGGGCCTGGTAGGAAGTGACTGGATTATGAGGGTGGATTTGCCTCTTGTTCTTCTCATGATAGTGAGTGAAATCTATTTTTTTTTTATAAGTGTGTAGCACCTCCCATTCACTCCCTTCCTTCTGCTCTGGTCATGTAAGATGTGCCTCCTTCCTCTTTGCCTTCCACCATGATTATAAGTTTCCTGAGGCCTCCCCAGCCATGCTTCCTATACAGCCTGTGGAATCATGAGCCAATTAAACCTCGTTTTAAAATAAATTACCTAGTCTCAAGTAATTATTAATAGCAATGCAAGAATGGACTAATACACAGACATAAATAAATAGAAAGACATCCCATGTTCATAGATTGGAAGACCTAATATTGTTAAGATATTGATACTACCTAAAGCAGTCTACAGATTCCATGCAATCCCTAGCAAAATCCAAATGTTTTTGCAGCAGAAGAAAGATCTATCCTAAAATTCATAGGGAATCTCAAGTGACTCATAATAGCCAAAACAGACCTTGAAAAAGAAGAACAAAGTTAAAAGACTAACATTTTTATTTCAAAGCTCTCTACAAAGCAACAATAATCAAAAGAGTATGGTATTGGCATTAAATAATAGACTGATGAAACAGAATAGAAAGCCCAGAAATAAACCCTTGCATATTGTCAAATGATTTTTGACAAGGTTGCCAAGACCATTCAGGGTGGGGAAAGAACAGTCTTTTTAACAAATGGCACTGGGAAAACTGAGCATCCACTTGCAAAAAGTGAAGATGAGCCCTTTGTTACCTAACGTCATATACAGAAATTAGCTACATTTTTACCAAAGATGTAAACATAAGTGCCAAAACCATAAAACTCTTAGAAGAAAACATAAAGGAAAACCTACACAACCTTGGATTTAGCAATAATTTTAATATGACACCAAGAGTGTAGGATAAAAAAGAAAAATTGGGTAAGTTGGACTACATAAGATTTAAAACTTCTGTGCAAAAGTCACAATCAACAGAGTGAAAAGACACCCCGTATTATGGGAAAAAATATTTGCAAATCATATATCTGGTAAGGAATCAACATTCAGAAGATAGAAAGAACTCCTAAAACTCAACAACAATTTTAAAAACTTCAATATAAAATAGGCAAATAACTTATATGACATTTCTCCAAAGAAGACATAAAATAAGCACCTGATATGAAGCTTAACGTCACTAATCAGAGAAATGCAAATCAAAACCGCAAATACTACCTCTCACTTATTAGCATGGCTACTTTAAAAACACAAAAAATAGCAGATGTTGGCAAGGATGTGGAGAATTAGAACACTTGTGAACTGCTGGTGAGAATGTAGAATGGTACAGCTTCTATAGAAAACACTATTGCAGTTTTTCAAAAACAAACATAGAATTAACATAGACAATTCCACTTCTGGGTATATACCCAAAAAACTGAAAGCAAGGACTTGAGCAAATATTTGTACACCAATGTTTATTGCAGCATTATTTGCAATAGCCAAAAGATGGAAACAACCCAACCAGCAACAGATGAATGAATAAACAAAACGTGGTATGCACATGGAAGGGGATAATCTTCATCTCTGAAAAGGATGGAATTCTGATACATGTGACAACGTGGATAAACCTTGAAGCCATGACGCTAAGTGAGCTAAACACAGAAGGATAAATATTGCGTAATTTCACTTAGATGGGGTGTCTAGAACAGTCAAATTCATAGATACAAGAAGTAGACTAGTGGATACCAGAGGCTAGGGAAAGGGAGGAATGCCAAGTTATTGCTTAATAGATACAGAGTTTCAGTTTGAAATGATTAAAAAGTTGTAGTGATGGATAGTGGTAATGGTTGCAAAACAAGGGGAGAGTACTTAATGCCATTAAACTGTACCCTTAAAAGTGGTTACAATGTTAAATTTTATGTTTTGAATATTTTACTATAATAAAAACCAAACTGAACAGAAAAATATCTTCAACCTAAACCTCATACCTTACACAAAAATTAACTCAAAATGGGTTTAGATGTAAAACATAGCACTCTTAAAAAATAGCAGAAAACCTTTAAGATCTAGGTCTCAGAAAGAGTTCTTAGGCCTGACACCAAACCCATGATCTATAAAAAGTAAGACTGATAAATTAGACCCCATCAAAATTAAAAACGTATTCTCTGTGAAAGACCATGTGAAGAGGATGAACAAACAAGGTACAAACTGGAAGAAAATACTTTCAAACTATCTATCTGACATACAGAGTATATAAAGAACTCTCAAAACTCAACAGAAAAAGAAATCTAAACAGAAAATGGTTAAGAGACAAGAGCAGACATTTCACTCAAGAGAATATACAGATGGCAAATAGGCACACAAAAGGATGTTCAATGTCATTAAACATTAGGGAAATTCAAATTGAAACCACAATGAGATGTCACTAGACACCTATCGGACTGGCTGAAATAGAAAATAGTGACAACACCAAATGCTGGTGAGGATGCAGAGAAACTGTATAAATCATTCGTTGATAGTGGGAATGTAAAATGGTACAGCCACTCTGAAAAAACTGTTTGGTAGTTTCTTACAAAACTAAATATACTGTTGTCATATGATCCAGCAATTACATTTCTGGTCATTGTTATGGGGTGAATACTTGCATCCCCCTAAAATTCATGTATTGAAATCCTACATGCCAGTTTGATGGTGTTAGGAGATGGGGTCTTTGGGAAATAATTAGGATTAGATGAGGTCATGAAGGTGAAGCCCTTATGAAAAGAATTAGTGTCCTTATGTAAGCGCTGAGAAAGCTACTTACCCCTTCCTCCATGTGAGATTCCAAAGAGAAGACCACTGTACTTAGACCCTCACCGGACACTGAATCTGCTGGTGCTTTCATCTAGGACTTGCCAGACTCCAGAACTGTGAGAAATAAATGTATGTTGTTTGTATCTTTTGTTATAAGTTTTTGGTCTTTTGTTATAATAGCCTGAATGAACTAAGACAGACATTCCTCTCAGAGAAATGAAAACTGAAAATTCACTTTCACACAGAAACATGAACAAGAATTGTCGTAGCAGTTTTATTTATTATAGCCAAAAATTGGAGACAGGCTTCAATAGGGAAATGGTTAAACAAACTGTGGTACATATTAATACATACCATGAAATAGTACTTAGCAATAAAAAGAAGTGATTGATTTGTGCCACACCATGGATTATAAATCTGCAAGGAATTATGCTTAGTGAAAAATACCCTAAATGGTTATATACTATCTATATAACATTTTTGAAATGGCAACATTTTATGAATATAGAACAGACTGATAGTTGTCAGGGGTTAAGGAGGGAATGAGAGGTGCAGGAGGAAGGTGAATGTTGTTTTAAAATAGCGACAAGAGTATCCTGTGGTGATAGAACTATGTCTTGACTGTGATGGTGACTATATGAACTACACATGGGGTGTAATTGTGGAACTACACAGAGAGAGAGAAATACATACATATATACATATGTAAACATATACATCAAATATATATACATATACCAAAATAGCCGGGTGTGGTGGTGCGCACCTGTACGTATGTACATATGTATGTGTGTGTGTATATATGTATTTATGTATTTGTGTATGTATTTATGTATTGTGTATGTATTTCTCTCTGTGTGTGTAGTTAATTATATATGTATGTGTGTATATATACATGTATTAAATATATATGTATTGTATATGTTATATATAATACATTATGTATAATATATAATATATAATACTTATATATGCATTATATATAATACATATAATATACAGATATAATATAATATATTATACATATTATATATTATATATAATGCATATACAATAATATATTATACATATTATATATTATATATAATACATATATTTGTATTATATGTATATATACATATATGTATAGATCTCTATATATAGATAGATCTAGATCTATATCTATTTATACCTATACATATATATCTAGATCTATCTCTAGATATATATATAGAGAGAGAGAGAGAGAAATGAGTACAAGCAAAACCAGAGATATCTAAGTAAGATTACTGAATTGCATCAATGTCAAGATCTTGGTTGTGATAGTGTACTATAGTTTTGCAAGATGTTGGGGACACTTAGATTAAGAATACACTGCTCTTTCTGCATTTCTTAGAACTACACAGGAATCTACAATTATCTCAATAAGAATTTCAATTAAAAAGTAATTCATGGCCAGGTGCAGTGGCTCACGCCTATAATCTCAACACCTTGGGAGGCTGAGGCAGGGGGATCTCTTGAGGCTAGGAGTTTGAGACCAGCCTGGCCAACATGGTGAAACCCTGTCTCTACTAAAAATACAAAAATTAGCCAGGCATGGTTGTGGGCGCCTGTAATCATAGCTATTTGGGAGGCTAATGTAGGAGAACCTCTTGAAGCTGGGAGGCAGAGGTTGCTGTGAGCCGAGATCACACCACTGCACTCCAGTCTGGGCAATAGGCTCAATAACATAACAACATAACATAACATAACATAACATAACATAACATAACATAACATAACATAACATAACATAACAAAAAATTAAAAAATTAGCCAGGCATGGTGGCTCACGCTTGTAATCCCAGCTACTTGGGTGGCTGAGGCACAAGAATTGCTTGAATGTGGGAGGTGGAGGTTGCATTTAACTGAGATCATCCTGGGCAACAGAGTGAGACTGTGTCTCAAAACAAACAAACACAAGTAATTCATATATCCCTAACTTACTTTACCAACATTTACTGAGCACTTCCTATGTCAATGCTGTCCCACAGAACTTTCTGTGATAATGGAAATGTTCTATATATTCATTGGATAATACAGTAGCCACTGGCTATGTGTGGCTACTAAGCACTTGAAATGTAACTAGTGTGACTGAGAAACTGAATTTTTAATTTTATTTAATTTAAGTCTAAATAGCCACATGTATCTAATGACTACCATGTTGGGCAGCACAGTCCTATAAGTCAATTACTAGGAAAGGTATAGGCAACCTTAAAATGAACACGAGTCTTCCAGAAACTAAGTCTATTTAAAGGAGGCTCATAAACATACCAATATTCTAAACCCTATGCCAGGGTAGGATTGCTCATATTTATTTTATGTCTCGAAGATGAGACACCTGACCTAGCTGGAGTTAAAGTCGTGAGAAAATCCTCGCAAAATGAAATACCCTGAGCTGAGTCTTCAAGGCAATTAATGTAAGCCGAGTGAGTTAAAGCCTCTTGACTCTGGTGATTTGGGAGAAATACTGTCCCAGGTACAGGGAACAGGATTTATAAAGGCACACGGACATGAAAGGACATTCATGAAAGGCAAGCATTTGGTAAGCCAGGGCAGAGTCAGTGAGAATAGAGAGATAGGGAGGGTCTGGATGGCGAACGCCTCAGATGCCATGCCTTCACACTTCAATTTCATCATGAAGATTATAGACAACATCAAAGTGTTTTAGGAACAACATAAGTAGGTTGACATCTTTAAAATATCACTTGCAGGCTGGGCACAGTGGCTCAAATCTATAATCCCAGCACTTTGGGAGACTGAAGCATGGGAATTGCTTGAGCCCAGTAGTTCAAGACCAACCTGGGCAATGTGGTGAGAGCCTGTCTACAAAATTTTTTTTAAAAATAAATTAGCCGGGTGTGGTGGGGTGCACCTATAATCCCAGGTACTTGGGCAGCTGAGGCCAGAGTAGCTTGAGCCCAGGAATTTGAGGTTGCAGTGAGCTATGATCATGCCACTGTGCTCTAGCCTAGGCAAGAGAGCAAGGTCGTGTCTCAAAAATAAATAAAATAAAACAAAATACCACTTGCCTCTCAATGGATTAGATACAGCAAGACTCCAGTTAGGTAGCTACAGGTATAGCCCCTGAGAAGAATACCTACCAGCTCAAATAGGGCGGTGGAAGTAGGAGCGGGAAGAAGGAAATAGATTTAATGAACATTAAAGAGGTAGGATCAGGAAGATGTATCCAAATGGATGTAAATGATAGGGTCACAACTAATATGCCTGGAGATAGCTTCCAAACATTTGACTGGGATAGCTCCTAGATGGTGGCGCTACTGGGGCAGAGACAGTTAATGAAGGAGAAAGAGTGAGTTTGGAGTAGAATATGTAGGGCTTTACTTTTTTTGAGTTGAGATTGAGTGGCCTGAGAAACCCCCAAAGTCTCAGACCAGTCAAAGAAGCAGTAAGAAGCACAAATCTGGGGCCAGGCAAGGAAGCATGGAAGACACGCCAGTGTGGGTGCTACCTGAAACCAAAAATAAAGTTAAGATTGTCCAGGAAAACTACACCAAATGAGAATGGCCCAAGAATGTAACTCAGGCAAGCACCAACATGAAAGGAGTGAGTGGAGGAAAAAGTGACCATAAGGACATTGGGAAAGAGAGCCTAGAGAGGTGACGCAAAGAAAACCAGGAGCAGACTAGAGAAGGCCGGTGGGTCAGCTGCTGTCCTGAGCAGGGAGGAGTCAGTCCACTTTCACAAATACTCATACAGTTCTCCTTCTTTTCTTTCTAGCCTGAGAGAAACCAAAATTAAAACATTTAGAGGCAAGGTGTGGTGGCTCATGCGTGTAGTCCTAACTACGAGGGAGGCCTAGATGGGAGGATCTCTTGAGGCCAGGAGTTCCAGACCAGTTTGGGGAGGCCTGTCTCTACAAAAATAAATAATAATAATAATAATAAAAAGCCAGGTGTGGTGGTGCTCACCTGTAGTCCCAGCTACTCAGGAGGCTGAGGTGGGAGGATTGCTTGAGCCCAGGTGTTCAAGGCTGCAGTGAGCCATGATGGTGCCACTGTACTCCCGCTTGGGGACATAGTGAGACCCTGTCTCTTACATACACACATGCACACACACACACACACACACACACACACACACGGTACAATATTTTGATATCAGCACATGAAATTGGCAGACATCAATAGAACAGAGGAGTCTAGAAATAAACCCAAATACATTTGAGAATTTCGTTTATAATAAGGGTGGCATTATAAATCAGTGAAGAAAAAATATATTTGTATGGGTTAAAGATGATAGCTAAAGTTCTGTAGAATTGAGCTGTATGTGCCTGTGGCTTTAAGCAACAGTAAATTACTTTATCCCATTTGGTGAGCTCTATCCTCATTCCGAAAGGGAAATAAACCCATGTAACTTTAAGGCCATGGACTTCAGTGGGAGTCTGTAAAATCTGGATGAAATGCCCTTGAATGATTTGAGTCAAACTTCACTCCAGAACAAGGTTAGGAATTCCGATTGAGATTGCCAGATATTGAAACATTAAAACATTCACTGCTTATACGTCATAGCTCAGAAAGTTCAAGTTGTGCCAGACAAGCAATTAAGAGCTTTTGTTGTGTAAGTTGCTAATATACAAGTGTACTTAATTGCTTCTAACCTGCTAAAATCCCAGCATGCTGATGAGTATCAGTACTAGACTTTTTTTTCTCTAAGAAGAAAATCATCATCATCAACACTGCCATGTGAAGATTGTCCCCTAATGTGTCTCCAAACCATGGTTTAATTTTGAGTTAGAAGGGTAGAAAATAAAGCACAACCTCATCTACCAATGGTGTATCCAGAGTATCTTCATCACTGTCCCTAGGCCATGCTCAGTTGATGAAAAATTAAGACTCATTTGTCATTTAGTAAAGCTGCCAGCATCAAGAACAGCATGGATTCATTTGGAGGGTTTGTAGGGCACCTCTCTGTTTTGCACAAGTGTAGTGATTTTGAGAGAATCAAGGAGTTGATGGGAGATTTGAATGAAGGTATCACATACTCACATTAAAAACAACAACAGCAGACTCTCTGCCCATTAAATTCATCCTATTCTTATTTTAACTTTTTTTCCTTTTAAAGCACATCCTCACTGATGCCACCTAAAGCCTCAGTTGCCTCTTGGAAGGGAATTTAAAAGGCTCCCCTTTTTCTGGAAAACCCAACTCAATCTTATGAAGATCCATCAGAATCTTATGAAGATCTAAGAAGGATTTATTCAGAGAAGACAGATGAGAGAGTATTGCACCTTCTTTTCAGTATCTGGTGTTGGGAGTTAAAGCAAAAGCTGTTGCCAGGATGAAAAGCCAGGACTGTATGGCCATCTATGCCAGACAGAATATAGCAGGGAGTCTATTTTTACCATGACAGGGATAAACTTTTATTTTTGTAAGATGGGCAACAAACATAACATTGGAAATGTTTCTAAGGATAATAAGGACAGTCATTTTCTTCTAAGAACATTATAACCTATACAGCAGTAAATTTAAAATATATTAAAAAGGGAGAGAGGAAGCGAGAGGGAAAGGGAGAAAGACTCGGAGTGAGAAGGGGTAAGTTTGAGACTGAATAATATTTAGCAGCTGTTTGACCTTGGGCATGGTCACTTATGCTTTCTAAGCTAGTTTCCTTATTTGCAAAACACAGATGTCAGTTCTGCTTTTTTCGTGGAGTTGTTGTATCAAAGGAAGGTACCCTAAGGCAGAGGAAATGTCCTACAAGCAAACTCAAAGTCCTGGCTCGGAGTCTTCACTGAATGATTTTGAATGAATGTATAAAAGAGTGGTTATCAGATTTCTGTGCATCAAAATCATCTGGGAAGTTTATTTAAAATAATAGTGTCTGACTGTATTTGATGTCTACCAATTCAGAGTGAAACCTGGGCCTCTCACAGCCCCTGAGTGCTTCTAAAGCACAAATTTGATGTGGCAGATGCCCTGGTGTACCACGTAGATACCCCTTCAAGGAAGGATTTGTTTTCTTGCCCCTGGGAATGTGACTGGCAGGCAGCCTTTAGCTCTCATGTCTGCTTCCTCTTTCTCCATCTTTAGGGGTTGTGTCCCAAGGACACTTCCTAATACACATCTTAAACACTAAACTCCGGCTCTAAGTCTGCTTTCTGCACAACCCAACCTGCTACATTTGGGAAATATGAATCTGAAAACCAGATTTATTTACGTTCTTCATCATCCGAAAAAACCTTCTTAGGTCTTCATTGACTGCAGAATCCTTTGCATGAAAGTTAAGGCCTTTCACGATTTGATATCAATCTTTCTTTCCTTCCTCATTTCCTTGTAATTGTTTCTCAATCCCCAAGTCAGAAAAAAATGGACTATTTTCTGTTTAAGCATTTTCATGATGGAAGCCTTTGCTTAACTGTTCCCCTGACATGAACTTACTCTTCTTTTCGCTGTAAAAATCCTATTGGTTCACGATATTTCCTTTCAGGTGCTACCTGAACAATGTGGTCTTTCTTAATTCTCCAGTTTCATGCTAGCCTCACTCCCTTGCTACAAGTTGTGGTGTTCGGGTGCCCTGCTCACCAAACTTAGCTTCTCAAAACCAGAAATCCTGTTTTCCAGCATTTTTTTTTCCACATCACTCAGCCTAACGCCTTAATTATAGTGGATACACAAACTGTTTGTTGGATTAGTCAATGGTACTGAGGCAGTAATTTATTAAAACATAAACTTGTACTGCTAGAAAAACCCTGTAGACTATATCATTGACACTATTGCCCCCGTTTATTGCACAGATAAGAAAGCAGAAGGTTAAAAAACTTGTTTAAAGCCATAACATTAATAAGTAGTAAAATGGTGCCGTAACTCAGATCTACTGACTTTTTATTGCATATATATTTTAATGTTCAATTTTAAAATTATAAACATAACACATAAACATTTAAAACTACTCTGCCATGATACTGTAGTGATGAATACAAATCATGATAAATTTGGCCAAATCCGTAGGATGTACAACACCAAGAATGAACCCTAATGTAAACTACAAATATGGGGTGATAATAATGTGTCAGGGTAGGTTCATCAATTTTAACAAATGTGCCACTCTGGTGAGGGATGTTGATAATGGGGGGACTGTGCATATGTGGGAGAAGTGGGTATATGAGAAATCTCTGTATGTTCTGCTCAGTATTGCTGTGAACTTAAAACTTCTCTAAAAATAAAATCTATTAAAAATCTTTGTTGGTAACTTTTAATGCAGAATATGCAATCAATTAAATTCCTATAAGGTTTACAGCTGGATCATAAATTTGTTTTTAATTTGGTTATTTGGTCACTTCAAACATATTAAGGAATAGCCAAAACATCCAAATACAATCTTTTGTTTTAACAAAATTACTACCACATGCCTACTTAAACATATTCTGAAAGTCAATATCACAAATTTAATTTTGTCTTCATATCACTTTAATAATTCCTGTATTTAGAGTAACCTCTGTTTTTTGATATTATCCAATGGCTTCCCAAACTTATTTTGATAACTTCCCAGGGTTTCAATAATCTCACAGGAACCTGGGAAAAAAAAACATTTATCTGCTCGAACAAGCTCTAAGTGATGGTTCTGAATTACTATTATCTGAATAATTTCTTTAAATAGTGTTTTCAGTATTATCTGCATTCATAACCACAAACTAAACATACCAATACAATCAGTCCCAAATCAAAGAAGACAGCATTAAAAGTGAACAGAAGGAGTTTATGCAGTGGATGTGTTTCACTCAATTTTCATTTATCTCTGTAGCCATGGCAATGACTCTTGGTCAACTCTGAGAATTAAACTACTGGAATGTTACATACTGGCTGGCTAATGACACTAATCTACATGTTCAAAGTAATGGGTCAAGATGAACTAAGTTATCAACATGTTTACAGTAAACATGAAAAACATGAAGGTTTGTGATGTGCACCCAGGACCTGGTGTAGGGTTTGCACCATGGCTGATTACGTGGAAGGAATGTGACCAACTCCATTTAAGAACTGTGGATCACAAGATTCAAGCAAGCACTCTTGGGCATGGTTATCTCACACAGATTCCTGCAGTTCACAGCTGGAGATGTATCCAGAGTTCCTCAGAGAAGGAGGACAAGTAAGCTTACTTACTTGTCCTTACTTACCTTCTTACTTACTTACCTTCTAGCCTTTGCCCGTATAGTATCTTTTTTTGTTTGTTTGTTATTACTGCATGCATCCTTTGCTATAATAAATCTTAACCATGACTATAGTATTATATTGAATTTTATTAGTCCTTCCAGCAAATTCCCAAACTAGTGAGTGGTCAAAGAATTACTGAAATAACTAACACTTCAGAAGCACCCCATCTTGTTCCCTTAAAATCATTACCTTCTCCCAAGAATAACTATCATCCTGACTTCTGGCAGCATAGAGTAGTTTTGCTGTTTTTGAACTGATGTGTTTAGAATCATACAGTCTGTACTTTAGTATCTGACTTCTTTCACTCAAATACTATGTTTGTAAGAGTCATACATGTTGCTGTGTGCAACTGTAGTTCATTCATTTTCATTATGGTAGAACAGTCTATTGACTATAGCATAATTTATGCTCTCATTCCTTTGTGGATGGACATTTGGGTTGTCCGCAGTTTGGGATTATTATTGATATTGTTGCTACATTATGTTCTAGTTCATGTCTTTTGATAAACTCATGAATGCACTTCTGTAGGCCGTGTACCCAGAAGTGGAGTTGTTGGACCATAGGAGGTATATATGCTGACATTTATTTAGTAAATGTTGCTAAAGAAATTTTCAAACTAGTTGTACTAGTTTACCCCTCCACTAGTGGTATATGAGAGTTCCAGCTCTTCCACATCTTTGCCAATACTTTACACAGTCTTTTTATTTTAAATCCATCTAGTTAGAAGGCGTGGCATTACATTGTTGTTTGAATTTGCAGTGCTCTGATAACCAATGAAGTTGAACATGTTATCACATGATTATTGACCATTTAGGTATGATCATGTGGAGTACATTGTGGCCATGTTTTTCCTATGGGTTAATGCCTTTGTAATTCTTTACATATTCTGAATTGAATTCCTTTATTGGTTATGTATCGCAAATATATTCTCCAACTGCGATGCTTGATTTTCCATAACTAATATAGTGCATTTGATTAACCAGTCTGCTAACTTTATTTCACTCTCCTCTCCACCATACTTTACTTAACAAATATTTATTAATTAACTGCTACATATCTGGGCACTTGGTCAATACTGGGGGAAAATATTAAGCACAGTGATTCCTGTTTATACTCTTCTGAAGAAATTATTGTAGCTTACTTTCATCCTAAGCCAATTAATCTTATTTAAAGGATGTGAAAACCTACTCTTCTAAGGGTTTTAGGGTTAAATTTTTTCAAGACATTACTAACCTTTTTTTTTTTTTTTTTGTAGGGTTGTGGTTAAAGTTTTGCTCTGTTCTACCATTGAAGACTGAAGTAAAAAGAGGCAAAAGTACTCTTGGCTTACTATGCAACTATGTCATGTCATTGTCTATATTATTCCCCTGGTCATAAATGTTTTTGCTGCCACTCACACAATATGTAAGCATTATGCCTTTGTTCCAGTGCCCCTAATCTACTTCTGTCTTTATCACCTTTAATATTGGTTATACCACTCCTCTGTTTCCCTGACCACCATATATTAAATAGTCACCAAATGAGTCTGCATTTTTCTAAGTCTCCAAAAGTAGATCCTTAAATAAAGATTCACATGCAATAGTTTATTTAGGATGTGAACCCAGAAAACAAGGCATAGAGGAGTAGGGAATTGAGGCAAAGGAAAAAAAGGCTGTCAAAAAAGGGCAGGCAGACGGGTGTGGTGGCTCATGCCTGTAATCCCGGCACTTTGGGAGGCCGAAGCAGGTGGATCAGGAGTTTAAGACCAGCCTGGCCAACATGGTGAAACCGCGTCTCTACTAAAAATACAAAAAAATTAGCTGGGCATGGTGGCAGGCTCCTGTAATCCCAGCTACTTCGTGAGGCTGAGGCGGGAGAATCACTTGAATCCAGGAGGCGGAGGTTGCAGTGAGCCAAGATTGCGCCGTTGCACTTCAGCCTGGGCGACAAGAGCGAAACTTTGTCTCAAAAAAATAAATAAATAAAAATAAAATAACAAAGGGCATGCTAGCAAGTCAGTCACCACTCTGATCTCAATCCCAGTGGAGAACTCCACGAGCAAGTATAGAACAAACGACTCTGAGTTAATTCACTCAAAGAACAAAGGAGCTGGGATACTTATACATGGTCTCCTTTCAGTCATTGTTTCAGGGCTTCGTCTGAGTTGGGAGGTGTGTGTTAATTTTCCAACACATCTCTCCTGCCCCTCTCTTAAGAAGAGCAGTTTCTGTTTCCAGAACAAACAAGCATTAACAGGTGCTGGCAGTTGAAGTCAGATTTTTTGGTGCTGAGTTACATAAGTTCAGGTTAGTAAATAGAATGTGGAAGGGGAACTTGAAAAAGAAAAGAATCTTTAAGGATAAAATAACACGCATACAACTTCATTTTCTTTTAAACTTTTCTTTATGTTAAAAGTTCTTGACTGCCTAATGATAGTACTAAAAAAGTTAGTGCTCTTGAAAATTTCCATTGCACTTATATGTATCAGTATTTGGGCCACCGTTGGCAATGACATCTGCTAGAATCATCTTTTATTAGTAGGACACTATCCAATTTTTAAAAAACATATATAATAGGCCCCAGGTCATAGAGAATCCCGAAATAATAAGGCTATTATTTCTAAAATAGAAATTCATTCAATAGGTCTTCTGGGTGACAATCCAGAGTTAAGATGGTGCTCCATGGTGTTAAAGACCCAAGGCACTGTTATCTTGCTCCGCCAGGCATGGCTTCTATTCTCAGACTTATCTTGTACTCTAGGATGGCTGCTGGAGCTCCAACCAGTACAGTCTCTCGTGACGGCCTAAGGAAGGTGGGAGGATTGAAGCAGAGATGCAATGCACTTCTCAGAAAGTGCACACCCTACCTTCTGCTTGTATCCCTATTGCCAAACACTTGGTCACATGACCAGACCCAGCTGCAAGGGAGGCTGGAAAGAATCTTTATACCAATTAACCACATGCCCAACTGAAATGAAAGCTGTACTACTGAAGAAGAAGAAGGGGGAAAGATATTTGGGGCAACAGTCACTCTCCTTTCTCAGAAGTTGAAAAAAAAAAAAAGAAATGGGAATTTTTTAAAATCTAAAATGTAAGTAACCTCTAACAAAGTTTTAGCTTAAAGCAGTCACTATTGGGACGTAAAAGAAAATAAGCATTTTCATTAGACTCTTCCTGAACTTTGGTTAGAATGTTATCAATTGCCGGGCGCGGTGGCTCAAGCCTGTAATCCCAGCACTTTGGGAGGCCGAGACAGGCGGATCACGAGGTCAGGAGATCGAAACCATCCTGGCTAACACGGTGAAACCCCGTCTCTACTAAAAAATATGAAAAACCAGCCAGGCGAGGTGGCGGGCGCCTGTAGTCCCAGCTACTCGGGAGGCTGAGGCAGGAGAATGGCTTGAACCCGGGAAGCAGAGCTTGCAGTGAGCCGAGATCCCGCCACTGCACTCCAGCCTGGGCAACAGAGCGAGACTCCGTCTCAAAGAAAAAAAAAAAAAAAGAATGTTGTCAATTTAAAAAACAAATATGTTAAATTTACTAACAGTATGGACCTATCCCAGAAAAGGGGGGGGGCGGTTTGGGGGGGAGGATGTATGTATGTATATCTGTGAATATGTATAAGTTAGAAACCTACAGAGTTCTTTCTTTTTGATACCAGCCATGTTACAGAGATGGTGATACAATTTTAACCGATGTGAAAAAGAGATAACACAAATAAGTACTTTGAGGGCATAAATAAAAATTCTCAAACAGGAGTTTGTTTTCATAGGTCTTATTTCTCATCAGCATTGTATTCCAATTCAAGCCATTTGTTTGGTTCCTCAATCTGCAATGTTCTTCAAGTCATAATAATATCATAAGTATATTTAAGTCTTATAATTACCAGAAGCATAAACAGTCCCTCAGGAAACTGAATTAAAGATTTTTGAAAGAGAATAGGAAAGACATTTTCAAGGTAGGCTTTCCCAACCACCATAAGAAACACACCCAAGGGGAAAACAGACCATTGGCATTGGCATTGCTCATCAATGCACAGACGGATTTCATGGTTAAAAATAAAACCACAGGTCTCTTCACAAGAAAGATGGGTAGAAAACCAAAAAAAAAATGTGATTCTCCTTGGATGATTGTGATGGATAATCAGAGACATAGCTTCTCATGTTGATTGGTCTCGTTTTTCTGGAGACCAGAAATGGAATCCATCTGGATGCTTGCTAAAAGACAGCAGATGGAGTTATACCACATGATATGGAGCAGTTCTCTCTACCGTAATCCACCAATGGTGTTCTTTGCAAGTATAATATTACTGGAGACCTGAAATATAATTTTCCTCTCATGATTTAGCTACAGATTTGTTATGGATGTGGATCCTCCATGTTAGGAGAGAAAGTTTCTTAAATATCGGCAGTACTTTCTTTTTTTTAAATTTGGAAAACAGAGACACACTAGCATGACTCTGTATCTGGAAAGGTTTTGGAACAATTCCTGAAAGGCTCATTTGTAGGCACCTTGAAAATAAGTGTATGTTAATGAGCAATAGCAATAAGTTTAAAAAGTTAATTATTATGCCACAAAAGCAAATGAACCATCTCAATCATAAAATGTTAGTTATTATATATAAAATGTAAAAATACTTGACTTCATGTATTTGCAACAATCTTCTACCTCAAATCTTCATCCTTTTAGGCCCAAAATCTGTATTTACTTCAGTTTGTATCTTTTTCTTCATTATATCTCTTTTCATCTACTTTTGTCTTTATCATTTTTAATACTGGTTTGCCACTCCTCTGTTTCCTTGACTTCCATCCCACCCTATATTATATACTTACTCAATATACTCCAGAAGCTCTGCAGTATATAAATGACCTGATAAAGATTCATCTTTATGGGGTGGATGCAGGACCAGAAAGAACCTAATGATGGAGAAGTGAGATCCTGGTGGTAGATCACAATCATCCAAGGAGAATCACCTACTATCACTTTTCTAGGTCTCCAAATTAGTTTCCTCTAACTCTTACAAAAGAACCTTTTTATCTACTATATTTCCTATTCTCCCAAGGAGGATATTTCAAGTTAAGGTTTCCACTAACTTAAACAAATCCCTTAATCTTTCTTTTGAAACATCCTTTCTGTGCTTATTGAAATGGCCACATGATGTTGTATTCACTTATTCAACAAGATTTTTTAAGTGCATGCAATTCTTTAGTTATATCCTTAAATGGGAAGCTGAGGCAGAAGGACTGCGTGAGTCCAGGAGCTCAAGGCTGCAGTGAGCTATGATCACATCATTGCACCCCAGTTTGGTGACAGAGTCTTAAAAAGGACATGGAATAAATCCATGACAACAAAGTCACTATTAGATGGACATAAATACACACAGAGTCTGGATCTCTGTGAAAAACAGAGCTTTAATTTTCTCATCAAATTTCTCATTGGTTTCTCCAGGGTTCATGTTAGGTACATGTTAGGTGGTCTCCCTCATTCATAGTTTGTTTCCTGGACCCTTCCATGGGATTTTCCCTCTGGGCCACCTACCACCAGGATCTCACTTCTCCATCACTAGGTTCTTTCTGGTCTTGCATCCATCCCATAGAGATGAATCTTTATTAGGTCATTTATATACTGCAGAGCTTCTGGAGGCAGCTTTCAGGTCCTCCAGTTCTCTCCCAGAAAAATGCCTCCAAGATCAAGAAAATGTTCTCTTGTGAATATATATCAACTCGTAGAGCATAGCTTATGGACAATTTTATGCTAAAGAAGATCTCTTCCCAGAAAGAGGGAAAGAGAAAACAAAACACCTTAAAAATACATTAGCAACACATATGAGAATGACTATATGGGCTGGGTATGGTGGCTTATGCCTGTGATCCCAGCACTTTGAGAGGCTGAGGCAGGAGGATTGCTTGAGCTCAGGAATTTGAGACCAGTCTGGGCAACATAGCGAGACCTTGTCTCTACTTCTTTTTAGAAAAAAGAGACAATGACCACATCCTACACACCCACAGCCTTCTAATTTGCTACATTTACTCTCCCTAGCATTAGATAATCTGCTTTATTTTTATCCTGTTACCACATTGTTGGAGAATGTTAAAGAGGCAAGTATATTAGTCTCATTGTAAGTTTCTGTTCTGTAATCTTACCAACGTTAGGGCAGAGCAGCAAAGCTATGCTATATGAGAGCTTGTGCATGATTCCCCTTCATGCGTCCTTTCTGTTTCCCCAGAAGCTACGTTCCTTTCCCCCACAGACTATTCCTGTTTCTTACAGTGATAAATATAAAATTCACAGGCATGCATTCATTGGCTTATCTTCCTTGGCATCAAGGAGGCTAAAGTGTAGACAAGGAGACTAACTTTAATAATCAGTAATGTAAATGTAAAAATTGCAATGGTGGAAAAAAAGTAGAGTTATATATTTCTATAACAGCCCGTAGAAGAGATATTTAACCTAATAAAAGATGTTTGGAAAATTTTTAGAGAATGTAACTCTGAACCTGAGAACTGAAGACAAGGTAGGCATTAACTAGACAAGGGGTCACAGGAGGGGAAAGATTGCAGGGAAAGACTTTTCTAAGAAAATCTACATCCCTTGGTGCAAGGGAGCAGGAAACCTACAGGAATTGAATGTAAGAAGGTGTAGAGAGCTGGAAAGTTTAAAGCAAAAGAGAGTGTGGTTTAAGGGGAAGCTGGAAATGTGGAAAGTAGGGGGAGTCCAGACTATGTAAAATCTTGCAGGCTGTGTTAAGGAGTGTTGGCTGTAATGTAAGACAGATGGAAAGCCATTGAAGGGTTTTAAGCAGGGTGTGGGATGTAAAAAATTAGACTTAGCTTCAAGAAGTTTGCTTTTGGGATGCTAAGTGGAGAAAGAATTGGAAGAAAATAAAAATGAATATAGAAAGCAGTTAGGAGGTCTGGGTGGGAGATGAGGTAGCTTGACCTAAGCTGTGCAAACAGAGATGGCAATAAGTAGATTTGAGAGATATTTAGAGGATAGATCTGTAGAAGTTGTCAATGATTTGAATATAAGATAGAAGGAAGAGATAATTCTCAATGATAATTTTAGGGTTTCTATCTTGGGGAATTGTGTAGATGGTGGTTCAACAGGATGTGGTTTACCAGGGAAGAAATAGTACATGTTGGAGGATTCTTTTTTTTCTTCTTCTTCAGAGGAATTTGGTTTCCCTCTCTGATTTAGGCTCTATTCCACTGAAGAAAACCCTGAGACAAAGATTTAAATGCAAGTCATCATTTTGATGAAGCCAATGTGGAAAATGAGTAGAGAAGAGGGCAGTAAGAAAGGGAGTGAAAGAAATCTAATATGTGTTGACGAATAGGTTGCCACTGTGGGCAACCGGGGCTCAACCTACTGGGAACCTCCAGGAGATGAGGTTGAATGTGCTTTTGAGTTGTTTCACCTTGGGGATGATGAATATGGAATATTTATATGCTAAATCATATCAATTATTGGTTGAAGGACTCTCCCATGGGCATTAATTCATAGCACTTCTGGCCTGGCCTGTGTTCTAGCCAGTGATGCCCCGGAAACCAGAGAAAGCCTCAGAGTGCAATGGGAAGGTGAATGCTGAAGGGATATTGGCAAAGAACAGACAGTGTCTATTGCCCTCTAATGTCCTCCAATATTTTCAATTTCACCATTTCTATAAGTTTATTCAGTCTATCTTGATAATTTTGTCCTTTTCAACTCCTGCCCCATATCTCAAATTTTCTTTTATTGTTATATTTTAACTAAATCAGTTGATCCACAAATTCGTTGATCTTCAAGTCAAAATGGTAATTTCTATACCACTGAACACTCATAACTTCATATCTTTATTATAATGAGAGAGTAATATATTGTGAAACCACGCATGATTTTATGCCCAGTTGTGATGAAAAGCTAAGAAGATGAACTCATAGCCAAGCATGCAAAATGTTGGTCAAAATGAAATAACACTATAAATAACATTGACTTAAAAACAGAGCCTTCAGTGCATTGGTCTTAAACAGGGAAGAAAGAGCAAGTTGGGTGCTTTAGGGGCCTGATCCTAAGTTACTCCTTATTTTTATTAGTGACTTCCATGATGGAGCGGAGAACACATTTTTCAACATTTGCTGATATTGCCAAGTTGGCAGCAACTGCCAGCAATTTGGAAAGCTGCAATGTACAATCCAGGGCACCACTGGGCACAGACTAGATGCTTCATAAATATGTGGTGATTGATGGACTAAAATTGAGTACAATCTTTGCAGATATTCTTCCAAATCCTGTGCCAAACCTCTCCATTTTCCTGGGCTCCAATCTTCAACCCCTTCTTCTCTGAGGACACCTGATGTCCTGTCAAATATGTGATTTTGGATTCCTCCATTGCACTTTCTCCACCAATGGGATTTCTATATTAACCCATGATTCCTTCTTGCTAAATTGCACTCTCTGTTTTCCTCCATCAACTATCTTCTATCCTTCTCCTCCATGCCATCTATCATCCTCCTGGCTGGAAACCTGTTCAAGTGTTCCCTAAATTAAAAACGCATCTGCTCTCCCTTATGCAATTCCTTTGAGCCTCTAAGTGCTTCTCTGGAGAAAAATAGCCTCGACCCACACCTCCACTTCATCATTGTCATTTATTTCTTAATCCCTCTGGCCTTAGAAGGAGCCTCATGGAAGAACTCTGGTGCAAAGCCTTTTATATCCAGTTCGTGGTACAGCTCCAATCACTTGCGGGTGAGAGACGAATGTTCAATGAAAAAGTACTAGTCAGCACTTTGCAACTTCTCTTCTCCCTACCCCAATGTCTTAAAAATCTCCATTAAGTCCTTCTTCTTTAGCTCTTTTTCAAATACATTTAAAGTTTCTCCCAAAGTTTTCTTCTATCCTTGGCCCCTTTCCTTCTTTCCCTAAATTCTTTTACCTGAGGAGCTCTTCTTCTCTGATAGGATCCACTATGACTGCAGATAACCTGTCAGCTCTCCATTTCCCTTGTTTAGCTCTCACCTTTGTCCCTTAGTGTTACCCCTTGTGTAATTTACACTTGAAAATTCTACAATGTGTTATTTCTGTTGCACAGCTTGAACATTTCTATCTCTATGCCTTTGCTTATACAGGTTCCACTACCTATTATGGTGCCTTTTTTGCCCTTTCTCCAATATCCACTTTCCCAATTCTGTGCATTCAGGAAAACCCAACACCATAGTTACCTCTTTCAAAAAATCTGTGTGGATATCCTTCAGACAGAAGACGTTTACCCTCATACTACATTATCTGAACTTCCATCAGCATATTCATTACTTTTCCCCTATGTACCAGTTATGCAATTATATGACATTTTCCCATACTTGTTCCACACCCTTCGAGCGATCCCAGATTCATCATATAGATATACTCCAGGAGATGATGAAAAATGTATAGTGCACTGTGAACTCATTTCTGGAATTATGCCAGACCACCTACCTCTTTTCGTGTGTTTTTGTTCTCCCACCTCCAGCTTTCTAACTCCTGTTTGTTTCATTGTGGATTCCCAACACCACTCACTGCTGACCTTCCCATTTTGCTTTTCAGTTGGACCTACTTCTCTGATACCTTTGGATATAGTTTATATTACTCATAAGAATAATGGGTTGAAGATTCTCCAAACCCCACCCCAGGACTCTAACTTTCTTGGTTTTAGATCAGCATAGGGTGGCCAGATGATAAAGAGACTGAAATTCTCTGGAATTCAGGTAGCAAATCATAATATTGCCAAGTTTATCAAGCCTATTACAGTTAACACTAATCCTTTTAATATAGTGAGTGCTCAAAATAGAATTTTAATTAATCCATTAATTTCTTTGCATAATAAATGTTTGAAGAATGGGATTTAGGGTAGGGTGTTTTAAAGGACATAATGGGGGGAAAGTTATGTGCTTTGGGAAGTCATCTGAGACAGCAAGTCCTGTAGACAGTATGCACAACTAGAGAAACTGGACACTTAGAGTGTATTGGCGAGTCATTTGGTTGGGTGATTAGGTGTGAATTTTCTGAGTTCAAATCCTGATTCATTGTCCACTAGTGATCCATAACTTAACCTCTCTGTGCTTCATTCCTTCAGTTGTGTGCATAATACTGTATATGGTTGATATGGAGGGTAAATGTCATAGTATCTAGAACTAACAAACAAATTAGCATAATGTCTGATACATACTCAATAAGTGTTAATTATTATCATCAAAGGGAGAAGAGTATAGAGAATCTGAGAAAAAAAAGTTGTCTTCTCTTATAAGAAGTTGTTTTCTTCATAATTTTACCCAGCAATGGACTTGGATACAGTCTTCCTAATAGCCGCGATAAAGGGGTGAGCATTATTTGAAACAGATCAGATACTTAATCTGTTATTTAAGGAACCCAGACTTTTTCCATATGTGTCCCCTGTCTAGGTCCTTGAAATCCACTTATTCAGTCAGTGGATGGGAAAAACAGGATGAGTATCAGGAATGCCATATTTTTAATGGGTGAGGCATCCACAGCCTCTACTCACATCCCATTGATCAGAACTCATCACATGACTGTAGCTAGCTGAAAGGGAGGCTGGGAGATATAACGTGGCTATGAGCCAAAAAAAAAAAAAAAAAAAAAAGAAAATGAGAAATGGACACAGGTGAGTACTTGCTGTTTTGGCCACTAGTACCATTTGATAAGCATCTGCCCTCTGGAATTAAGGGACAATTTCCAGAGCATGATCATCACAGGAAGTAGCAAGTAGCAAGCTCATGCACATGTTTATGACCATTGCCACATTCTCCATCATGGCCCCTCCTCCTCTCATTACTCATGCAGGGTCACATGGGGTTCAGGGGTACAGAGGATCAAGGAGCATAGGAATATGCCACTTTAATTAGTCAACAGATGATTACAAAAGGCCCTTTATATGTATGCATTAGGCTAAGAAATACTGGGAAAAATAGCCAGATCTACCTAAAACAAAGGTTTCTGACCACAAAGCTGAGAGTTTACCTAAGTAACAAGTATTCAGTAGAACAACATGAAATAATTAATATCTGCTTTCTTTTTTCACTCAACATTCTTGGACAGAGCTCCCTCGAAACAGTCAACTATTTTTAACTTTCACTGCCTAACATATTTAGAGTTGTCGTTGTGTCCCAAACTGATGAAAAAACATTCAACAATAATGTAAACCACATAATAATATTTTAATATTAGTATATTTAAAGCTAAATTCCAAATTCAAATGTATAACTGACTTGGCTTGCTTTTTGAATCATGACATAAAGGAAAACATTCATTTCAAATAGCATTATTTTTATACACAAAATAACAGCTAACATAAATAACACTTATTGTGATCCAGACACTGTTATAAGTATTTACATGTATCATCACACTTCATTTTCTTAATTACTCTGTGATTTGGTCTGGCTCTGATTTTCTACCCAAATCTCATCTCAAATTGTAATCCCCACACGTTGAGGGAGGGACCTGGTAGGAGGTGATTGGATCATGCCAGGGTGCGGTTTCCCCCATGTTTTTCTCTCGATAGTGAGTGAGTTCTCCCACGATCTGGTTGTTTGGTAAGTATCTGGCATTTCCCCTGTGTGCTGTCTCTCTTCTGTTACCCTGTAAGACATGCCTTGCTTCCCCTTCACCTTCCTCCGTGACTGTAAGTTTCCAGAGGCCTCTCCAGCCATGAGGAACTGAGTCAATTAAACCTCTTTCGTTTATAAATAACCCAGTCTCAGATAGTATCTTTATAGCAGTGTGAAAAACAGACTCTGTGAGGTAGGTTTTGTCTCCATTTTAAAGATGTGGAATCATCTCTCAGAGATGTTGGGCAATTTGCCCAAGGTCGCACGGGTAGTAACAGGCAGGATAGTTATCATACCTCAGATGATCTTGTTCTAGAGTCTGTGCACTTGGCCAATTAAAATAGTAGCTCTCTCCTCTACCCCCACCAAGATTTGAAATTAATTACACATAACAGAGGACTCTAGGTTCAGTGGAACTACTTTACATATTCCTGTTAGTTTTTTTTGAAATATCCCATAAATTCATAATATTTGAACACAAAATGTATTAGGCAAAATATTCTCATAAAAATAAAATACAAACTCTGTTTGGACTAATAAAAATGCTTGTGTCATCCACATGGGACACTATGAACAAATATACTTAGATTTTTCCTTTATTCTGGGTAAACAAATTAACATCTGTTATACTAAATAGGCAAGCTTAGCCAGCCATGACGCTTCTCAACAAATATGTTCTGGAAGGTTTTAAAAATATATTTATTCTGGAGGCTTTAGAGAACTAGATTGAGCAGCTGGCAATGCCTAACAAGGCGCCTATTTCTCACGAAAACATTCTCTTTCAAAGAATCATTCAGACGAGTACAAAAGGAAAATATTAAAATATGGAAAAGTCAGGAGAAACAGAGGGTTGTGGTTCTGCAAGTAGTAAGATCAAATACATGAGATTTCATTTTCCTAGAAAAATGGATGATTTGAACAATTTCATTAATTATTTTACCCAGTACTAGGGAAGGTCATTGAAAATAGATCTTGAGTCCTTAAGGAAGCTCAGTTCTTCTCTCAGCCCACTGGGCTAAGACATTAAAATAATTATATCATAAGACACCAAAGGACCTGATTGAGCTATTCTATATTTGGACCTGATTAGATATATACAGCATCAAGATAAATAAACACTAGCACATATGCTACATGAGGGCAGTGGTTATGATTCATTTGGGAAGAAACACAAGGGAACTTTTGGGGGCCATAGACATTTTAACTGTCTTGATTGTGGTGATTGTTTCCTGGTGTGTGTGTGTGTGTATGTGACATATAGATGTATGTCAGATCTTATTTCTTGTATGACAATTATACTTCAATAAGACTGTTAATGTTTTTTTCAGAGACGTTGATCTTAGTGATCTCTAAGCAGCATCCAGCATTTAGCTACTCATGGGGCTTTCCAATGAGGCCTAGAGGGATCCCACCCTGCCCAGAACTCAGGAGAGAAACCAACCTTCCTTCTTTAAACAGTTAATAAATGCTAAGTATGGTGCTAGGTATTGAAGATAAAAGGAAAATTTCAAAATAAAAGATATTACGTTAAGACCAAGAAACAAAATCCAGCTATCTGTAGCATACATAAGACAGGTCTGAAACATAATAATAAAAAAGGGTCAAAAGCATGAGCAAATGCTAATCCAAACTGAAAAACAGAAATCACAGTCTTAATGCCAGGCAAAGTTGAATTTACAGATGAAAGCATCAGTTTGATAAGAGAAAGATTGAAACTGCCTTTGCAAAATTATGAAAGTAGGGGAAATTGATATAGTTGACTCTAGTTTGCTTCTAACTTTCAAGTAATCATGGGTTATTCTTGAGTGTAGACTGAGCTGGCTTTGGGAGAAATTTAGTTTATAGTTTAACCTTAAAGCAAAGATGATAATAGCCCTTTCCAAAACTATTAATAAACCACCTTTGCAAGTAAAACAAATGAAAGACCACATGGTTAGGATTATGAGAGGGTCCCGAATTCTGCTAAGATGTGGGTGTAGTTTCTATAATCCCTTACTGCTCAGGAATCATGTGGCCAGAGGTCACAATATCTGTGACTTCCCCAATTACTCCTATAGATAGCATCACTATTACAAAACCTAAGATTGTTATTGTCATTTTTGTTTGAGACGGAATCTAGCTCTATCACCCAGGCTGGAGTGCAGTGGGGTGATCTCTGCTCACTGCAAGCTCTGTCTCCCAGGTTCAAGCCATTCTCCCACCTCAGTCCTCCCCAGTAGCTGGAACAACAGGTGCCTGCCACCATGCCTGGCTAATTTTGTCTTTGTATTTTTAGTAGAGATGGGGTTTTACCTTGTTAGCCAGGATGGTCTCAATCTCCTGACCTTGTGATCCACCCACCTTGGCCTCCCAAAGTGCTGGGATTACAGGCATGAGCCACCATGCCCAGCGGATTGGTTGTTTGAGATATCTTTCAGACTGACTCCACCTGGACTCTGGACTCATGACTCAACTACTCCTGTGGCCCCACCCAGAGGCTGACTCAGCACACAAGGACTGTTTTCCATATCACTATGATTTTATTCCCAACCAATCAACATTCCCCATTCCCTAGTCCCCTGCTGACCAAACTATCCTTGAAAACCCCTAACCTCTGTTAGATATGAGTTCTAAATTTCTTTTCAAAGAATCAGTATGTCAGTATGTTCAATTCTTTGCCTTCTACTTTTAAACTTAACTTCCTCGTAAAGCAACCTTTTTTGATTTACCTGCTCCACCCAGACTCATTCTGATTACCTACGCCACTCTGACTCATTCCAGTTACCTGCTCTGTCATAACCATTTTTCCTGCCAAATCACTCACCCAGTCACTGTCTTTAAATTAGCCAATCGGAATTAGAGTAGCTTGTGCAGTCTAACCCTAGCCAATAGGGGAAAGACACAGCAGCAGGGACCACGTGTGTCAGGGATAAGAACCCCTTTCCCTCCCTTGTCCAAGTGTGTGCTCACCATTGCTCCATCTGTAAGGGTGCACCCTTCTATAGAAGTCACTTGCTTTACTGAGAATTAAAAAGAAAATTTTATATTCAAGTGCTATTTCTTTTGCGGCACCAAAACTGTATTTATAATACCTCTGAGCCTTCAGAGAGATTGATTTGAGTAATAATGCCACCTCCTAAGTGGCATGGCTGGCCTTCCTCAATTAAACTGTTTCTATATATATATATATATATACACTATTTACATTCTCTGGAAATGGTTCTAAGGGTATACAGCAAATGACACAACTATTCAAGATATTCTGCCAAAATTCACTAAAAACAGTGAGAGTCTGTAGTATTTGAACCAAGACCACTCTCTCCTTCCCCCATCAGCTCAGCAAGACAAAAACTTCACTCCAGTATAGTGTAGCCAAGAACCCAAGGCTCCTCCTACCCCCAGTTCCTAGCTTGGAAGGCTAGCTTACTGGAAAGGGGAGGATTTCAGCATTACTCACCCTGCCTTCAGCTACCTGTGGATGAGGCTAAGTTCTTTGAAAGTTTAGCCAAGAGGGAGGTTTCCCTCCTCCTGCTAGCCTCCACTGGTAAGACGGAGGCTCTTGTTGGGGCACAGCGCCTTTGAGACTACTAGGGTTCCTTGTTTCCATTTATAAGGCCATGGTTTCATGCTAGGAGAAGCAAGCAGAGGTTAACTGAGACTACTGTCTCCTCTTCTGCTTAAAGTTCAGTTCCTAAAGCAGGGATGTCACTCAGAGAGTAGTACATCACTGTTCCATACTGCCCGCTATCTGCTACCCTTTGCCAGTTTCCAGAGCCTTGGCTCAGTGATTCTGCCTGAAGGTCGAAGTAGGCCTTAAAACAGGTAACTCCTAGTTTCTTCACAAAGCAAGTGGCTTCATTTGCAACAGGGTGTGAAGATGTTTAATCCTGGGGGCATTCTCAAGAAGGATAAAGTTTGTGGTGAAAGGTATTGGGAAAATACTAGCTACTCATTGGAGATATAGATTAACTGTGGATGAGGGAATTTTCCAGAAAAACGGGGAAAGAGACATCTAAGAAAATCTTTCCTGAGGTCAGAGCAAATCTAAAACGCTGACTTTAGTTTGATAGTGTTAGTATGCAGAACAATTTAGGCCCTAGAATACTATTGAAAACAACAGAGCAATCAGACAGCAATTAAAGGCTCTTAACAGCTGGGCGTGATTAGGGAAGTGATAGTCAAAGAGAGCTCTGTTAGAGCCAGTTATCCCAAGGTGACCATAGGCCCATCCAAGGCTGCAGCCCCTGAAGGTTATCATAAATTTAACAATAGGAGAGGAAAATAGATACTGCTAAAATAGCCTATCTAGTTACTAAATAAACAGACAATAAAATAACAATAATACGCCCTAGAAAGGTAGAGGTGGTACTCAGAGTGGCTACAATATATAATCTAAAATGTCCAGTTTCCATCAAGATATTGCAACACATGCAAAACAAAAACAAAAACAAAATAGCAAAGCATGATTAATATGCTGAAAATATAGCAGGCAATTGAAAATACCTGTAAGACAAACCTGATGTTGGATTTAACAGACAAAACTTCAAAGAAGCCATTATAAATATGGTCAAAAAAACCCACAAAAACCAAAATCACGATTTAAAGAGCAAAAGAAGGTACAATGTGAAAGTTGTATCAAATAAAAAACAACAATAAAGAGAAATGATTTTTCAAAGTAGGAATTTTGGAAGGGAAAAATAAAATGAAAATGAAAATTCTCTTGAGGGGCTTGGCAGTATATTTGAACGGCAGAAGAATTTGTAAACTTGAAGATAGATCAAAATTGATTACACAACTTGAAGAACAGAGGGAGAAAAGAAATAAGCTACCAAGCCATGAAAAGACATGGGGGAGACTTAACTCATATTGCTGAGTGAAAAAAGACAATCTGCCAGGCGGGATGGCTCAAGCCTGTAATCCCAGCACTTTGGGAGGTCGGGTCGGGCGGATCACGAGGTCAGGAAATCGAGATCATCCTGGCTAACATGGTGAAACCCCGTTTCTACTAAAACACACACACACACACACAAAACTAGCCGGGCGAGGTGGTGGGCGCCTGTAGTCCCAGCTTCTAGGGAGGCTGAGGCAGGAGAACGGCTGAACCCGGGGGGCGGAGCTTGCAGTGAGCCAAGATGGCGCCACTGCACTCCAGCCTGGGCGACAGAGCAAGACTCCGTCTCAAAAATAAAAAAAAGAAAAAAAAAAGAAAAAAAGAAAAAAGACAATCTGAAAAAGGTTATGATTTGTTTTTCTAAGACCACCAGAGAGGGCACAAAAGAACCAGTGAGTAGGCAAGGGTAGGAGCAAAACTGCAAATTTATTTTGGTCACCTAGCTTCAGGGAAGTAGGTGGGTAGGGAGAGGTCTGTCGGCCTCCCGCAGAGAAGGCGGACAGAGTCCCCCAGTGGGGCTCTCGGGCGGAGTTCCTGACACAGTTTCCGACATCCGGACAGGAGTGGGGCTGGGAAGTCCACGTGGGGCGTCTGCCGGGATCGCTTTTCTAGGAGTGGGAGGGCAATAGGGGGGACACTGGCGTGTGGGGGGGCATTCCGCAGGTGCGACCAGGTAAATCTTGGTCTCTTCGGTTTGAGGTCACCTGGCGCATGCCCGGTTGGTCTGCACCTTCCTGGGCTCCAGCTGCATTTTCGTGCCCCAGGAAAAGTTGGTGATGAAGAACCCGGAAGTGCGCCATACTACCTCCGTTCCTCCAAACAGGTTACATATTATGATTTCAACTATATGACATTTTGGGAAAGGCAAAAGAATAGGGGCAGTAAAACGACCAGTAGTTGTCAGGGGTTCGGTGGAAGGTGGGAGAGAGATAAACAGGTTAAGCCCAAGGGATTTTTAGGGTGGTAAAAATATTCTGTATGAAAATACAGTAATAGGTATGTTTCATAATTAGTCAAATCCCATAGAACTGTATAACACAAAGTATAAACAGTTTTAAACTTAGAGTTCATAGAAACTTAAGGTAAACTACTGATTATAGTTAATAATATTGTATGAATATTAGTTCATCAACAGTAACACATGTGCCATACCAGTGCAAACTGTTAATAATAGGGGAAATTGTGTGCTAGGGTAGAGGAATTGGGTGGAGTGGGTATATGGAAGTCTTTGTACTATATCCTTAAATATTCTGTGTCAGGCCTCTGAGCCCAAGCCAAGCCATCGCATCCCCTGTGACTTGCCCAGATATGCCCAGATGGCCTGAAGTAACCGAAGAATCACAAAAGAAGTGCAAATGCCCTGCCCCGCCTTAACTGATGACATTCCACCACAAAAGAAGTGAAAATGGCTGGTCCTTGCCTTAAGTGATGATATTATCTTGTGAAATTCCTTTTCCTGGCTCATCCTGGCTCAAAAATCTCCCCCACCGAGCACCTTGTGACCCCCACTTCTGCCCGCCAGAGAACGACCCCTTTTTGACTGTAATTTTCCTTTACCTACCCAAATCCTATAAAACGGCCCCACCCTTATCTCCCTTTGCTGACTCTCTTTTTGGACTCAGCCTGCCTGCACCCAGGTGAAATAAACAGCCATGTTGCTCACACAAAGCCTGTTTGGTGGTCTCTTCACACGGACGCGCATGACATTCTGTAAACCTAAAATTGTACTAAAAATAAAGTCTATTAATTATTCTTTAAAAAAGTGAACAGAGCCTCAGAGAAATGTGTGATACTATTAAGGAAACCAACATATCTGTAATGAGAGAACCAGAAGGAGAGAATAAATAGGAAGGAGGATAAAAATAATTGAAGAAATGACTAAACACTTCCAATATTTATTGAAAAACATTGATCTATATAGCCAAGAATCTCAAGTAGGATAGAAAGAGATCCACAAAAAGCACCTCATGGTAAAAATGCTAATAACCGAAGACAAGAAGATGGCTGAAAAAAGAAAATCTTGAAAGCAGCAAGAGAAAAATAACTTGTCTTTTAAATAGATCCCCAATACAATTAACTGCTGAATTTTCATCAGAAACAATGGCGATCAGATGGCAATGGGAAAACATTCAAAGTGCTCAAAATGAAAGCAACAGTTCATCAAGAATTCTATAATCAGCAGGGCTGTCTTTCAAAAACTGGAAGTTAACTGAAGAATTTTTGTTAAAAAAAAAAACCAGTGAAAATGCTGCTGGGAGGTCTGCCTTATAACAAATACGAAAGGAAGTTCTTCAGGCTGAAAGCAAGTGACACCATATGGTAATTCAAATTCACATGATGAAATAAAGAGCAATGGGGATGATAATTTTGTAATTATAAATACTATAAATGTGTATTTCTGTCCCTTATTCTATTAATTATTTTTAAAGTAATTGTAAAAAAATATGTATATAGTGAATTGTTTGACCTATGACATAAAAAAAAATAATGTATTTGCCAAACACAGCACAAAGGAGGTGGGTGAAAGAAGTTACTGATGGTAACTTGAATCCAGAGGAAGAAACAGAGGTCCAGAAATGATAAATGAGGAGATTAATATAGCAATATCTATAAATATATACTTGCTCTCTTTTCTTCTTTTAGATTCTTTAAAAGGTATAAAATCATAAAGTTCTGTTTATAACAATTTATTGCGGGTTTGTAACATTTGTAAATGTTATAACAGCACAAAAACTATGTCACTGGAATTAAGTTAGTATAAATCTGAAGCTGGTTTTGATAAGTTTGGTGTTTATAATTAAAGTCCTGATGCAACCACAAAAGGAATAACTCAAGAAATAAAGTAAAAAGAAAATCACTAAAGAAATTAAAATACCACATAAGAAAATATTCACTCCATACAAAAGAAAGCAATAAAGGGAAAATAGAGGAACAAAAAGAATGAGACATTTAGAAAACAAAAAGTAAAATGACAGTTGTAAATTCATCTACATCAATAATCACATTACATGTAAATGGATTGAACAACCCCATAAAAGACAGAAATAGATGGGATTTTAAAAAATATTCAATTATATGCTATTTACAAGAGGCACATTCTAGACTCAAAAATACTACACCGGAAATCAAAGTTGGAAAAAGATGGATCATACACACAGCAACCATAAAAAAGCTGGAGTCACTGTGCTAATATCAAACAAATTTGGTTCTAAAACAAAAACAAATGTTACTGGAGATAAAAAGGAAAATTTAATAATGATGAAAAGGTCAATCCATCAGGAAGACATAACAATTGCAAGCTTGTATACAATAAAAGACTACCAAAATACTAGAGGAAAGAATTGACAGAAATGAAAGGAGAAATAGGGAGTTTATCATCATTGTTAACAACAACAAAACACTTGGAAACTTGAATATTCTATTGTATTCCAGTGAACACAGTTCAGCCAAAGATCAACAAGGAAACAGGCCTGAACAACACTACAAAGCAACTACACTTAACATACATTTATAGACTACACCTAACAACAGTAGACCACACGTTTGTCTTGATTCTTCTGCATTCTCCAAAATAGACTTTATGCTGGGCCAAAAATAAACCTTGCTAAATTTAACAAAGTTTAGATAGTACAAAGTGTCTCCTCTGACCACAATGGAATGATACATGTTACAATATGGATGATGAATCTTGAAAATGTTATGCTAAGCAAAAATGCTAGTTGCAAAAGACTTTATGAAATATCCAGAAAGGGTATATCTACAGAAACAGGAAGTAAATTAGTAGTAGCTTAGGGCTCAGATGAGAGGGAGGCAGGGAAGAATAGGAGAGTGATACCTAAAGATTTCAGGCTTTCTTTTTGAGATCATAAAAATGTTTTAAAATTGTCAGTATAATTGCACGTATCTATAAATATACTGAAATCATTGGATTATACACTTTAAATGGTTGAATTGTATTATATGTGAATTATATCCCAATAAAACTTTTTAAAATATATTAGATAATTCCCAAATAGAACATTATGACAAAATGTGCAGTCCACAATGAAGAACTAAGACTTATGCATATGTATGCATCAAATAATGTAGTACTTACATTTTAGAAGCTGAAACTATAATACTGAGAAATGGACATAAAAATTTTATAATCTAACATTTTTATTTCTTTCTTTCATTCCATGACAGAGTAAGTAGAAAAAAATAAAAATTTATAAAACTTAAATGACATAATTTATCACATGGGTTCATATGCATATTTATATATACATACACATTGCTTCTTGCCTGAAAACCGAATATTAATTCTTCTAGACAAGCACCCCAGGAATACTCACAGAAGTTATCGAATATTAGACTTTAGAGAAAAATATAAGTAATATTTGAAATGTAAAAATAACAAAACTATGCTCTGATCACACTGCAAAAATCCTGAAATAAATAAATCCAGAGAGAGAGAGAGACTTTTAGCTGACTTTCAAGGAAAAGAGTAGAAAGCAAACACAGGTAAACTCTGGAAATGACAAGGAAGAAATAATCACAGGTACAGAAGAAACTTTAATTAATTACCTTAAGGTTGTACATCAAGGCCAGTTAAAGAAGTGAGGAGTATAACAGCTATGTGTGTTTTTTTAAATATCCTAGCACTTTGTGAGTCCAAAGCGGGTGGATTGCCTGAGCTCAAGAGTTCGAGACCAGCCTGGGCAACACAGTGAAACCCATCTCTGCTAAAATACAAAAAATTAGTTGGGCATAGCGGGGTGTGCCTGTAGTCCCAGCTACTTAGGAGGCTGAGGCAGGAGAATTGCTAGAATCCAGGAGGTGGAGGTTGCAGTGAGCCAAGATCGTGCCATTGCACTCCAGCCTAGGCAACAGAGTGAGACTCCCTCTCTCTTTTTTTTTTTAAAGAGGTTTAATTGAATCACAGTTTTGCATGGCAGAGGAGGCCTCAGGAAATTTATAATCATGGTAGAAGGCACCTCTTCACAGAGTGGCAGGAGAGAGAAAGAGTGCCAGCAGGGGAAATACCAGATGCTTATAAAACCATCAGATCTCATGAGAACTCACTCATTATCATGAGAATAGCATGGGGAAAATCACCCCTGTGACCGAATTACATCCACCTGGTCTCACTCTTGACACATGGGCATTATTACAATTCCACGTGAGATTTTGGTGGGAACACGGAGCCAAACTGTATCAACCTCAGAGGTACTGTTGCCTTCTCAGTACATCATATCAGGAGACACACCATCATTAATGGTGATTTTGACTTTGATCACTCAGTTAAGATGGTATCTGCCAAGTTTCTGCACTATAAAGCTACTTTTTTCCCCATTTTGAGTTTAATATGCATCTTTTGGGGGAAACGCTGTTTATTTTCAAATTTTTACTCAGCATTTTTAAAGATAGTTCATGCTTCTGCCTAAAATAATTATTGCTCTGGTGGTATTCTAACTCCATTATTATTTCTATCTCATTTTTTTTTTTTTTATTATACTTTAAGTTCTAGGGTACATGTGCACAACATGCAGGTTTGTTACATATGTATACATGTGCCATGTTGGTGTGCTGCGCCCATTAACTCGTCATTTACATTAGTTATATCTCCTAATGCTATCCCTCCCCCCTCCTCCCTTTCCCCACCCCCCAACAGGCCCCAGTGTGTGATGTTCCCCTTCCTGTGTCCAAGTGTTCTCACTGTTCAATTCCCACCTGTGAATGAGAACATGTGGTGTTTGGTTTTCTGTTCTTGCGATAGTTTGCTGAGAATGATGGTTTCCAGCTTCATCCATGTCCCTACAAAGGACATGAACTCATCCTTTTCTATGGCTGCATAGTATTCCATGGTGTACATGTGCCACATTTTCTTAATCAAGTCTGTCATTGATGGACATTTGGGTTAGTTCCAAGTCTTTGCTACTGTGAATAGTGCTGCAATAAACATACTTATGGCTAGCCAGTTTTCCCAGCACCATTTATTAAATACGGAATCCTTTCTCCATTTCTTGTTTTTGTCAGGTTTGTCAAAGATCAGATGGTTGTAGATGTGTGGTATTATTTCTGAGGGCTCTGTTCTCAGCCCCAAATCTCCTTAAGCTGATAAGCAACTTCAGCAAAGCCTCAGGATACAAAATCAATGTGCAGAAGTCACTAGCATTTTTATGCACCAATAACAGGCAAACAGAGAGCCAAATCATGAGTGAACTCCCATTCACAATTGCTTCAAAGAGAATAAATACCTAGGAATCCAACTTACAAGGGATGTGAAGGACCTCTTCAAGGAGCACTACAAACCACTGCTCAGTGAAATCAAAGAGGACACAAACAAATGGAAGAACATTCCACACTCATGGATAGGAAGAATCAATATAGTGAAAATGGCCATACTGCCCAAGGTAATTTATAGATTCAATGCCATCCCCATTAAGTTACCAAGACTTTCTTCACAGAATTGGAAAAAACTACTTTAAAGTTCGTATGGAACCAAAAAAGAGCCCGCATTGGCAAGACAGTCCTAAGTCAAAAGAACAAAGCTGGAGGCATCACACCACCTGACTTCAATCTACACTACAAGGCTACGGTAACCAAAACAGCTTGGTACTGGTACCAAAACAGACACATAGACCAATGAAACAGAACAGAGATTCCATCTCTTAAAAAAAAAAGGAAAAGTGGCCGGGCGCGGTGGCTCAAGCCTGTAATCCCAGCACTTTGGGAGGCCGAGAAGGGCGGATCACGAGGTCAGGAGATCGAGACCATCTTGGCGAACACGGTGAAACCCCGTTTCTACTAAAAAATACAAAAAACTAGCCGGGCGAGGTGGCGGGCGCCTGTAGTCCCAGCTACTTGGGAGGCTGAGGCAGGAGAATGGCGTAAACCCGGGAGGTGGAGCTTGCAGTGAGCTGAGATCCGGCCACTGCACTCCAGCCTGGGCAGAGCGAGACTGCGTCTCAAAAAAAAAAAAAAAAAAAGAAAAAAAAGAAAAAAAGGAAAAGAAAAAAAACTCTATATTAATCAGTTGGCTTTTTCTTTCCCCTTCAATATTGTCTATTTTGTAAGAGTGTCAAATTCACAAAATCATAAAGAGCCATATGTGAACCTATCTAGGAAGATTGCTTATGTCTGGCAATCCTGAACATGAGGTTAATACCATGTCTGATGGAACTTTGTGTTTCCTTGGCTGGATTGATGAGCAGAAATGTCTACATGTTCACTGGAGAGAACATGCATGGTGAATTAAAAAATACAAAGGTTGACTGTACTAGACCTGGGCCTGACAGTCTACAGATATATTCCTTATCTCTCCCGTCACCCTTTTTTTGTTGTTCTGCCTAGAATTAGAGGTGAGGTGAGGCTGATTCCTGCAGATTCTATACCTCAGGATGGGTCAGCCAGCCCCCTCCGATGGGGTTTCACCTATGGTGGCACTGGTGGTGGTTAGAAAGGTGCAGGAAGGGTCCTTCTGTCATCCTTCTTCCTCTTGAGCAGATGATATCTTAGTAGCCCTGTCTCCCTCTGTGGCTCCAGCTCTTCTATGCCATGATGGTTCCAACCTGTACGGGAACACCTATCCCTTGGGTTCCAGTAACACTGCCTCTTCCCTCTCTCACATCAGCCTAGGGTGGTAGCAGCTTCCTGCTGCAGCTAATCTCAGATTGTTACATATTCCCATGTGTCTTCCCAGTACTTCCATGACCTCTGTAATCAGCACACTCTGCCTCACCCCCAAGCACCATTACTAAAACCCTCAAGTGGGTTTTACCCACCCTTTTGATTATCAGTACATCAAGAAATATATTCTGCAGTTACACGTGTGCATGTGTGAAGTGACATATGTCTAAGTTTATTATTTGCTTTAATGTTTACAATAGCTGAAAAATGAGACGAAGGCACTATTAATAATGGTATACCCATAAATGGAATATTGTATAGGCATTAAAAAGAATGAGGCAGAATTTTATGCTTTAAAAAATTTTAGTTGACTGGTAATAATTGTACATATTTATGGGATACGAAGTGATATTTCAATACCTGTATATGATGTGTAATGATCAAATCAGGGTAATTGGCATATCCATCACGTCAAACACTTATTATTTCTTTGTGCTTTGAACATTCAAAATCCTGTCTTCTAGCTTTTGAAAATATACAACAAATTATAGTTAACCATATTCACTTTACAGTGCTGCAGAACACCAGAACTCATTCCTCCTATTTAGCTGTAATTTTGTACCCATTAACTAACCTCTCCACACTCTTCCCTCCCACCTACCCTTCCAAGCCTCTGTAACCCACATTCAATGAGCTCAGTTTTTTTTTTTTTCAGCTCTCACATATGAATGAGGACATGTGGTATTTATCTTTCTGTGTCTGACTTATTTTGCTTAACGTAATATCTTTCAGGCTTATTTACATTACCACGAGTGACAGGATTTCATTCTGTTTTTATGACTGAATTGTATTCCATTGTGTATATATACCACATTGTTTTTATCTATTCATCTATTGATGGACATGTAGGTTAATTACATATCTATGCTACTGTGAACAGTGCTGCAATAAACATGGGAGTGCAGGAATCCCTTTGATGTACTGATTTCCTTTCCTTTGGATAAATACCCACCAGTGGGATTACTGGATCATATAGCAACGCTATTTTGAGTTTTTTGAAATACCTTCACACTGTTTTCCATAATGGCTATACCAATTTACAGTCCCATCAACAGTGTATAAAAGTTCTTTTTTTTTGCATCCATGTCAGCAAATGTTATTTTTTGTCTCTTTGATAGTGGCCATTCTTATTGGGGTGAGATGATATACTTTTGTGGTTTTGATTTGCACCATTTCCCTGATGATTAGTGGTGTTGAACACTTTTTTTTTTTTTTTGAGACAGAATGTTGCTCTGTCACCCAGGCTGGAGTAGAGTGGTGCGATCACGGCTCACCGCAGCCTTGACCTTCCAGGCTCAAGAAATCCTCCCACTTTAGCCTTCTGAGTAGCTGAAACTACAGCAGTACACCACCACACCTGGCTAATTTTTGTATTTTTTGTAGAGATGAGATTTTGCCATGTTGCCCAGACAGATTCCTTGGCTGAAACAATGCACCTTCCTTGGTCTCCCATGGTTTTGGGATTGTAGGCATGAACCACCATAACTGGCCCATGTTGAGCACTTAAAAAGTACATTCGATATATCAAAGCTATAATATACTTATATTAATCTTTGTTGGTCATTTGTGTGTTTTCTTTTGAGAAATGTCTGTTCAGATCCTTTGCCCACTCTTAAATCTGAGTTTTAAAAAAATTTTTACTGTTATATCGAGTTCCTTTTATACTCTAGATATTAGTCCTTTGTTGAACGAATACCTTGCAAATATTTTCTCCTGTTAAACAGATTATCTCTTGTCTCTTCACTCTGTTGTTGCTTTTGCTATACTGAAACTTTTCAGTTTGATATAGTCTAATTTAGCTATTTTTGTTACTGTTGCCTGTGTTTTTGAAATCTCAGCAATAAAATCTTTGCCAAGACCAATGTCCTAAAACATTTCCCTATGTTTTTTCCCAGTCTAGTAGTTTTATCGTTTCATATCTTATGCTTAAGTCTTTAATCTATTTTGAGTTAATTTTTGTGTATGGTAAGAGATGGGGATGTAGTTTCATTTTTCCACACATGGATATCTATTTTCCCAGCACCGTTTATTTAAGAGGATGTCCTTTCCCCAATGTAGGTTCCTGGCGTCTTTGTAAAATATTAGTTGGCTGTAAATATATGGAGTTGTTTCTGGTTTCTCTATATTGTTCCATTGGTCTATGTGTCTCTTTTTATACTAATACTATGCTGCTTTGGCTCCTGCAGCTTTTTCTATTTTTTTGAAGAATGTCATTGGTATCCTTTCGATTCTTTGGGTAGTATTGTCATTTTAACAATATTAATTCTTCAAATCCATGAACAAAAGTGCCTTTCCATTTGTTTGTGTCCTCTTCGATTTATTTCATCAATGTTTCATAGCTTTAATCGTTGAGGCCTTTCACCTCCTTGCTTAAATTTATTCATAGGTATTTTATTTTTTGTAGCTATTGTAAATGGGATTGCTTTCATTGGATTGCCAATGGAAAGGAAATCATTGCCTGTAGCTGAATAATAAAGTAGCTGAAAAAGAAATAAAGACAATGATTTCCTTTTCAGCTACTTTGTTATTGGTGTGTAGAAATACTACTGATTTTTGTATATTGATTTTGTGTACTGCAACTTTACTGCATTCATTGTTCCTTTTCCAGAGAATTTTGGTTTTTAGGTTTTTCTAGGTAGAAGATCATATCATCTGCAAAGGAACAATCTGACTTTCTCTTTTCCAATTTGGATGCCCTTTATTTTTTTCTCTTGCCTAATTGCTCTGGCTAGGACTTCCAGTCCCATGTTAAATAAGAGTGGTAAAAATGGGCATCATCTTCTTGTTCCAGTTCTTAGAATAAAGGCTTTTAGCTTTTCCCCATTCAGTAAGATGTTAGCTGTGGGTTTGTTGAATATAGTCTTTATTGTGTTGATGTGTATTCCTTCTAAATTTTTTAGCGTTCTTATCATAAGGGGGTATTCAATTTTATTAAACGATTTTTCTGTGTCTATTGAAGTGATTGTATGCTTTTTGTTCTTCATTCTGTTGATGTGATGTATCTTGTTGATCAATTTGCATATGTAGAACCATTCTTTCACCCCTGGAATGAATCCCATTTGAATATGGTGTATCATCTTTCTGATGTGTTGTTGAATTTGGTTTGGTAGTATTTTCTCAAGGATTTTTACATGTATGTTCATCTGGGATATTGGCCTATAGTTTTGTTGCTGTTTGTTGTTGTGTCCTTGTCTGGTTTTGGTATCAGGGTAAAGAATTTTATGATTTGGAGGGAAAAAAATCTCCAAGATTTATTGTTAAAGGACAAAAATGAGGTGTAGACCATGTATATATATCTCAAAATGATCCACTTGAAATGGAAGAATAATGGAGTGATATAATTTTTACATTTCTTTAAATTAAAAAAATATTTTATTTTTGATACAGGGTTTTGCTCTGTCACCCAGGCTGGAGTGCAGTGCTGCAACCACGGCTCAACTCAGCTTAATCTCCTAGGCTCACTGAAGTGATCCTCTTGCCTCAGTCTCCCAAGTAGCTTGGACCACAGGTGTGTAACACCATGCCTGGCTATTATTCTTATTTTTTGTAGAAATTAGGGTCTCACTGTGTTGCCCAGGCTGGTGTCAAACACCTGTGCTCGAGTGATCCTCCCACCTCAGCTTCCCAAAGTGCTAGGTTTACAAGAATAAACCACCACGCTTGGCCCATATAGTCATTAAGGGTGATAAGGAGACTTTTTGATATTGCCTACTTATGCTAACATACAAAATTTTGTAGTCTTTAAATAAAAATGATTATTAGTATTAAACATGAAAATGTATATAAGGTGCTTAGCATAATTAAAACAACAGCAAAGAGCCTGAGCTGCCAAAGTGGGCTCACTGGATTTGAAAGTTTCCACTACTCTTTAAGACTACATGACCCTGATTAATATCCTTAATCTTTCTAAGTGACAGCTTACACACTTACAACATGGGGATAATAATAGTACCTGCCTTATAGGGTTGGAGTATAGTGAGACGACCCTTGAATAATGCTTAGCATAGAGCACAGCCTATAATGAGTCTTTTTAATCACTTTGGACTATCTTATTTTCATGCTAATCTTAAAATTAAAGGAGGAGATTGCTTTATCCAAAGCTAGGATGAGTGTGTGAGGCAGCATGGTGGAGCCATCTAGAGGAAAAGCAAAGAAAAAGATTTCTCCCTGTCTATCCCCACTCTGTACCTAACTCATAGATGAAAGAATTTGGTCCCCAAAGGGAGGGAGCCCCCACCTCCACCCATGTAGCTATTACATGGGAGCTGTTTTCTAGCAGAGCCCTTTCACGTCACCCCCACCCTCATGAAGGTGTTAAGATATTTACAATAGTGATTTGTGGCAGTAAATCGAAGTGCACCAAAGTAATAAAGATGAGGATGAAAGCAGGTGGGGCTTGAGGGATGGAGGATGGTGATTATATTTGAATTCTAAATTGAGCAGTTAGAAAAAATAGACTCTAGCAGCACCTTTTGACACACATATTTACAGTGGGCCGGATATGCATGTCTTCCAGCAAAGAAGAGGAAGAAGAAGGAGGAGGAGGAGGAAGAGGAGAAAAGAGGAGGAGGAGGGACAAATTAAGATTTTTTGTCAAAGAAACTCCATATTTTTTATTGTAGTGGGAACAACAGATTGCTCCCCAGGTGAAAGATCTGCACTGATAAGCATTAAAAAGCACCAGAACGTTATTTCTTCAGCCTCTGTAGGAATATCTTTCCCACCACGCTGATGGGAGCTAAGGAAGTGTGCACCCTCTTTCTGGGCAGTAGAAGAACTTCATGGACAAGTCCACATTCAGGGATGACTAGTCAGGAAAAAAAGACGCTATAAAAAAGATGGAGTAAAGAAAGATTAGATATATCATCCCTAAGATATGGAGCAAGCCCGTATACTTAAAAAATACTCTGAAGTCTAGAAAACAAACATAAAGATGAAAAGCATCATCTTTACACCTTTAATGACATTCCGGAAATCATACATTCTAAAAAATAAAACTCAAATATAAGGTAAGATGAGTCCAAGTAAAAAGGAAATAGATTAAAGGAAGACAGAAAATGTAAAAGACGAGAATATGGTAAGAACTTAGAGAAATCTATAAAGGATAATTAAAATCAGTCTTAGTCAATAAATAGAGATAAGAGATGATAAAAGGCATTAACGGATAGATAGATGGATGGATGGATGTTGAGGATGGATGAAATACATGGGGGCTCATTGTGCAATTCTATCCGGTTTTAAAATGTTCAAAATACTCCATATCAATAAGAATCCTTCTTAGAAATAATAAGACATTGCAGAAAAGCAAGTCTCTAAATAGAAAAACTCCAAGAATGCAGAGGTAAAGTTCTAGGACATAAAAAGATGAGTAGAGAAATGAAAGAGATAGAGAAGAAGAAAAAGAAAGCAAACAACCCAATAATTTATTATCTATAATGTAAAAAATCAGATTAAATAATGGAAAAAACTCACGCCTGTAATTCCAGCACTTTGAGAGGCCGAGGCAGGCGAATCACCTGTTGTCAGGAGTTCGACACCAGCCTGGCTGACACGGTGAAATCCCATCTCTACTAAAAATACAAAAATTAGCCAGGTGTGATGGCAGGCACCTGTAATCCCAGCTGCTGGGAAGGCTGAGGCAGGAGAATCGCTTGAACCTGAGAGGCAGAGGTTGCAGCGAGCCTACATCAAGCCATTGTACTCCAGGTTGGGTGACAATAGGAAAACTGTCTCAAAAAAATAAAATAATAATAATAATGACAAAATAAAAAAGTTATTTGCTTTTTAAAGCCAGAGGAGAAATTAAATCATTATTTCTAAGGAGGTTATAATAAATGAGATCAAATTGAAGAAAAATATGTGAGAAATATATGTATTTGGTGGCATATTTCATTTCAAGGAGAGAGAAACAAACTTATAAGAATTAAAGAGGACATAAAAATAAAATAGTGGGTAAAAAAGAAAATTCCTCATATGACTTATCTATAGCTTTTAAAAATCAGAAACTAATGGTGCATTATTTACAGTGGCTTATGGAGAAAAGACTAATGCAAGACTCAGGTAGCCAGTTACATCAATAAGGTTTCTTAGTGGCAGACAAAAGAATCTTCTCTAGGTAGTTTTAGCAGACAAGCCTTTGCTAAAAGATCCTTGCTCATCTACAGAATTTCTGGGAGGACCATCATACACTCAAGAACCACGCAGTCAGAGAAAACAACTAACCACACCCACCCACTCTTTGGCAGCTATACAGCAGAAAGAGAACCCCAGTGTCTCTGATCCATCTGTTCCAGATCTGAGTCCTCCTGTGACACACAGACATAGCTCAGAGGCATTGTGGGTTCAGTCCCAGGTCACTGCAATAAAGTGTATATCCCAGCAAAATGAGTCATACAGATTTTTTCAGTTTTACATTTATCACTGTAAAACCAATAACGATTTTACAACTAGTCTTGTACATAGCTGTTATATGTAGGACCATCTGTCTTTAAGTAGGGATACGTTACTCTAAAAAAAATAAGAATCTTAGATAGTTTTTCCTTCAAGTCAAGTATTTGTAGTTTGAATATACCTCTTGTCTAAAAAAAAAAAAAAAAAAAAAACTTGGAGTCAATCCTCTGAAACTCTACCACAGCTTTAACAACTAAGTTATGTAATATTCCAAATGTTTTATTGTCATTTAATAAGGTTCACTGCATCTTCCGCAGTAGATTCCATCTCAAGAAACCAGTCTCTTTGGTCATTCATAAGAAGCAACTCCTCAACGATTAAAGTTTTATCAAGAGATTGCAGCAATTCCGTCACGTGTTTAGGCTTCACTTTTAATTCTAGTTCTCTTGCTATTTCCATTACATCTGCACTGACTTCTTCCAATAAAGTCTCAAAGTCATCCATGAGGGTTGGAATCAACTTCTTCCAAATTCCTATTCATGATGATATTTTTACCTCCTCCTATGAATTATGAATGTTTTTAATGGCATCTAGCATTGTGAATCTTTTCCAGAATGTTTTCAATTCACTTTACCCAGATCCATTAGAGGAATCACTATCCATAGCAGATAAAGCCTTACAAAACATATTTCTTAACAAGACTGGAAGATCAAAATTACTCTTTGAATCATGAGCTGCCAAATAGATATTGTGTTAGCAGTTATGAAAAAAGATTAATCTCCTGGTACATCTCCATCAGTGGTCTTGGGTTACCAGTTGTATTGACAATGAGCAGTAATGTTTTAAAAAGGATCTTCTTTTCTGAGCAATAGGTCTCAATAGTTGGCTTAGAAGATTCAGGAAACCATGCTGTAAACAGATGTGCTATCATCCAGGCTTTGTGATCCATTTCTAGAGCACAGGCAGAGTAGATTTAGTATAATTCTTAAGAGTTCTACGATTTTTGGAATGATAAATGAGCATTGGCTTCAACTTAAACTCACCAGCTGCATTAGTTCCTCACAAGAGTGTCAGCCTGTTCTTTGAATCTTTGAAGCCAGGAATTGACTTCTTATGAAAGTCCTAGATGGCATTGTTTTCCAATCGACAGCTGCTTTGTGTACAACGAAAATCTTTTGTTTAGTGAGCCACCTTCATCAATGAGCTTACCTAGATCTGGATAACTTGCTGCAACTTCTCCGTCAGCACTTGCTGCTTTTCATTGCATTTTTATGTTATGGAGACAGCTCCTTTCCTCAAACCTCATGAAACAACCTCTGCCAGCTTCAGCCTTTCTTCTACAGCTTCCTTATCTTTTTCAGCCTTCATGGAATTGAAGAGAATTAGGACTCTGCTCTAGATTAGGCTTTGACTTAAGGAAACGTTGAGGCTGGTTTCATTTTCCATCCAGACCACTCAAACTTTCTCCATACCAGCAAGAAGATTGTTTTATTTTCTTATCATTTGTTCTCTGGAATAGCATTTTTAATTTCCTTCAAAAACTTTTTCTTTGCATTCACAACTTCACTGTCTGGCACAAGGAGACTGACTTTGGCCTGTCTCAGCCTTTAACATGTCTTCCTTACTAAGCTTAATCATTTTTAGTTTTTGATTTAAAGTAAGAGATGTGTGACTCTTCCTTTAACTTGAAGACTTAAAGGCCATTTTAGGGTTATTAATTTACCTAATTTCCATATTGTTGTGTCTCAAGGAATAGAGAGGCCTGAGGAGAGGGAGAGAGATGGGAGGACCATCAGTTGGTAGAGCAGTCAGAATATACACAACATTTATCGATTAATTTCCCCATCTTACATGGGCACAGTTTGCGTCACTCCCCAAAAAATTACAATAGCAACATCACAGATCACCACAACAGATACAATAATGAAAAAGTATGAAATATTGAGAGAATTACCAGAATGTGATACAGAAACACAAAACGAGCACATGGCATTGGAAACACTGGCTTGTGGCTGGGAGTGTGACTCATGCCTGTAATCCCAGCACTTTGGGAGGCCAAAGTAGGTGGATCACTTGAGGTCAGGAATTTGATACCAGCCTGGCCAACATGGTGAAACGTCTCTACTAAAAATACAAAAATTAGCCAGGAGTGGTGGCACATGCCTATAATCCCAGTTACTGAGGTGCCTGAGGCAGGAGAATTGCTTGAACCTGGGAGGCAGAGGTTGCAGTGAGCCAAGATTACACCATTGCACTTCAGCCTGGTCAGAGAAGCAAGACTTCATCTCAAAAAGAAAAAAAAAAAGAAAACTTTGGCGTGGACAGACTTGTTCAATACAGGGTTGCCACAAACTTTCAATTTGTAAAAAACACAATATTTGTGGAGTGCAGTAAAGTGAACCATAATAAAACAAGACATGCCCATGCTTTGCCCCTCCCTGCTTTATTGAGGTAGGGGTGACAAATAAAAAATTACATGTATCTAAGATATACAACATGGTATTTTGATAGAAGTACATATTACCTCTTGTAATGATTCCCACAATCAAACTAATGTATCCATCATTTTATGTAGTTTCCAAGTATGTGTGTGTGGTGAGAATACTTGCAAGTTACTCTCTTAGAAAATAATAAGTTTGTTATACTTTATTATTAACGATAGTTACCATTTGCCATACATTACTGCTAACTTTATTTACCATGCTGTACTTACCACATTTAACATGTTTAGATTCCATATATAGGTGATTATATTGGTCCGTTCTCACGCTGCTAATAAAGTCATACCACAGACTGGGTAGTTTATAAAGGAAAGAGGTTTAATAGACTCACAGTTCCACATGACTGTAGAGGCCTCACAATCATGGCGGAAGGTGAAGGAGGAGCAAAGGCATGTCTTACATGGAGGCAGGCAAGAGAGTATGTGCAGGGGAACTGCCCTTTATAAAACCATCAGATCTCGTGAGACTTATTCACTATCACAAGAACAGCACAGGAAAAACCCACCCCATGATTCAATTACCTTCCAACCAGGTCCCTCCCATGACATGTGAGGATTGGGGAGCTACAATTCAAGATGAGATTTGTATGGGGACATAGCCAAACCATATCAGTTACATCATCTAATATTTGTCTTTCTGTGTCTGCTGTATTTGGGATATACTTGCCAGATATTCTTCTGTCTCCCATGTGTCCATGGACTTATGGTTTCATTTTCACTTCTTCATATCTCAGGGTATTTCTGATTGACAGGAAGACCACATGCAAAACCCTAGCTGCAAGGAAGTCTGGGAAATGCAGTATTCAGCTTTCTAGCCACATAGTAGTGCTATTTAAAGTGTGTTTCATGGACTGGCAACAGGTTTCAATTTGTTAGTTGTCAAAGAAATGGTACGTACAGTAATTAAGAGTAGCTCTTTAGAAATCTTTTATCCATTTAACAGAGTAGTAGAGTCTGTTGAATATAATAATTTTTATTTTTGTTTTAAATTTTATTATTTTTAGTACTTATTGTATTTTACAAAAGTATTGATCTGTGGCAGATTGAAAAGAAACTGTTATGCACCATGGATAATTTGAGAAAAATTGTTGTATAAAATACCTGTCAGTAAGCTAGAAGGAGGTTGAAATGAATGCCAAAAGCTCCAATGTATATTAGATAAGGGAAAGACATTCTCCTCTATGCAAGGATGTAGAGCCTATATATCATGATACCCTTTCTGGAAAAATGAAAACACTAGAGAATTGAAAAAAATAAAAACATCTCCAGACTGGGAAAGTAATGGCATAAGAGATCTAATGGTGAGTATTTAAACCAGTTAAGCATAGAATTGTAAGTATTATTGAAAAAATAGAATACACATTTAAAAATCTTCTTTCCTTTGTAAATGGGTATAGTGACTGACCTCCAAGATGGCTCCCCAAAACCCCACCTCTTAGTCTTTATGGCCTCCTGTGGTTTTCTTCCATATCAAATAAGGCTGATTTCTATAACCAAAAGGATATCGAGAAAATCATTGCATGTGAATTCCAAAGCAAGGTTATAGAGTTCATTGTAGCTTCCATCTGGCTCCCTTGGATCCGTGGCTCTGCGGGGAGCCAGCTACCATATTGTGAGGACACTCATGCAGCCCCACGAAGAGGCCCGGGTGGTGAGGAACTAGACTTCTGGCCAACAACTAGCACCATGTTGCCAGTCAAGTGAGTGCACATCGTGGAAACAGGTCCTCTAGCCTCGTCCAGCCCTCAGATGACTGTAGCCCTGATGGCACCTGGACTGCAACCTCATGAATGACTCCATGCCAGAACTGACCAGCTAAGCCTCCCAAATACCTGGCTCACAGAAAATATGAAATAGTGAATGTTTTTTGTTTTAAGTTTTGAGGATTATTTTTTGAACAGCAATGTATTAAGCCGTTCTCACATTGCTATAAAGAACTACCTGAGACTGGGTAGTCTATACAGAAAAGAGGTTTAATTGATTCACAGCTCCACAGGCTATACAAGAGGCAATGCTGAGGGGGCCTCAGAAATTTACAGTCAAGGTGGAAGGTGAAGGGGAAGCAAGCCTTTCTTCATAAGGCAGCAGGAGAGAGAGTTAAGAGGGATGTGCTATCCCCTTTAAACAACCAGACCTCATGAGAACCCATTCACTATCATGAGAACAGCAAGCGGGGGGAAGTCTGCCCCCATGATTCAATCACCTCCCACCAGGCCCCTCCACAACATGCGGGGATTACACTTCGACATGAGATTTGAGTGGGAAAGCAAAGCCAAACCATATCAAGCAATATTAAAATATTTTCTGAGGTAATTGGTTACACAGTAATTGGTAACTAATACAATGAGAATAGTTTTATTATAAAATAATATGTATTATTATAAACAATTAATAAAAATATATTTTGTTGAATAATATAGTTAAATGAATATACCCCCAACATCATGGTAATTTTGCATTTTAGCTTATTCGTTTTAATTTAATAAAACTATGCTGATAACTCTTAGTCTCCTTGGTTCCTCCATTGTGAAAAAGGATATAGTTCTAATAAAGACAGCAGGTAAAGGAGATTTTCCTTTAGTAAACATTTTCAATAGGAAAATTCCCTATCACAGGATATTAAAAGAATTGTCATGTTCTGATTTTCTCTTTTATCGTAAATATTTGAACATGCCTAGAACGTGCAAAAAAAAAATTTTTTTTGTTTTACTTTTAACTGTCAGTTTTGAAAGGCATATAAGATCGTTTATTGTCACTAGAGGATTAAAATGACCATTTTATATCCAAGAGACAAAAGAAATTATCCCACATTCTGCTGCCCTATGTAGAAGACTGTGAGAGTAAGAATTATCCAGTAACTGCAGCCAGTGAGAGACTTCTGTCTTGACTGGCTCTGGAGGATATGCCTTTGTGCTTTGCATAGCAGAGCTGGAGAAAATGTGCTTACCCCTTGTAATGCCACATAGCCGAGGTGCTGGAACATTCATAAATGACTTAGGGAAAATGGAGCTAAGGAGATGCCAGACTTACCATGGTTAAGACTTGTGTGAATTAAGTAGTTTTCATCTAAACATACTTAAACGTTTTGAGGTTTTATGGACTTCACCCTGCATAGTACTGCTTCTTCTACCCTTAATCTGATTTCCTACCGTATAAAAGCTGATGTTAATACTTCAACAAGGAGTGCCAGAGAGTAAAATCTCACATGCCCTTGCATTATGCCAAATACCTTTTCCATTTAGAAAATACCTCTTATGTGTAAGAATAAAATCAGAAGGCATGTGGAGATTAGACACTGCTAGTGAATTAATTTTCCTGTTGTTGTTAAAAGAAGCATATCATTTTCCATTTCTACTTTTAAAAGTCTTGTCTATTTTAATATTCAATTTATTTGCTTTCATTAATTTTAAGCTCTTGTTGGTTATAAACACTACTATAAGGAAGAGAGTAGCATAGAAACCACAGATAGTATGTAAATGGTAGTAAACGAAAAACAGAGACCATTAGCAGCCTGATGTTTAAGTGACAGGGACTAAAGTTAATGTTAAGTTAATGTTAATGTTAAGTGACAGGGATTAAAATGGTTTCATTTTAATCATTTGGAAAGTATTTGAGCATTATTATTATAAAGTAACATGTCAGGAAAACAATTTTAAGCCAAATGCTATCTTCCTCCTACATTAAAGAAAAGCAGCATTTCCAGAATTTCATGTTTAAAAAAAATCCTACACTGTCATACCGGCTCTGTGGTCACATTTCTGGAATCCATTCAGCTTTTATTTTGAAATAAGAAATGATTTGGGATTGGTGGGTATATTAGGCCATTCTTGGATTGCTATGAATACCTGAAATTGGGTAATTTTTAAAGAAAGAGGCTTAATTGGCTCATGGTTCTGTAGGCTTTATAGGAAGCATGGTCCTGGGATCTGCTCAGCTTCCGGGGAGCCTCAGGAAACTTAAAATCATGGTAGAAGGGGAAGAGGGAATAGGCATGTCACACAGCAAAAGCAGGAGCAAGCGAGAGAGACAGAGCTAGGGGAAGGTGCCACAGGTTTTTTGTTTATTTGTTTTCTTTTGTTGTTGTTGTTGTTGTTTCGAGATGGAGTCTTGCTCTGTCACCCAGGCTGGAGTGCTGTGGCACAATCTCGGCTCACTGAAACCTCTGTCTGCTGGATTCAAGCAATTCTTCTGCCTCAGCCTCCTGAGTAGCCGGGACTACAGGCACATGCCACCATGCCCAGCTAATTTTTGTATTTTTGTAGAGATGGGGTTTCACCATGTTGGCCAGGAAGGTCTCAATCTCTTGACTGTGTAATCCACCCGCCTCAGCCTCCCAAAGTGCTGGGATTACAGGTGTGAGCCCCTGCACCCATCCGGTGCCACATAAAGGACCAGCTCTCCTGTGAACTCAGAGCAAGAGCTCAGGTATCACCAAAGGGATGGCCTAAGCCATTCACAAAGGATCCACCCACGTGATCTAAACACCTCCCACCAGTACCCACCTCCAACACTGGGGATTAAAATTCCTATAGCAGTGGGCTTGAAAACTAGAGGTAGAAAAATAGTGGAAGATATTATGAGGCTTGGGCTGTGCTTTGCATGGTTTCCAGCTCCTCGTTCCTCATATAAAACAACAAGGAGAGTGCTAGATCCAACTTGATCCTGGATAGTAGAGGGGTGCCATTCTTTAACTCAGTAGCTGCATAAAAGACTTCCAGTGTTTTCTTGTCCTCCTCTTTAATACTTTACTTTAATACTTTTTCAGTTACAAGTCCTTCTATGTGTTCTTCTACCTGAGTAATACATTTAAAAAACATTTTCAGGTAATGTATTAAATTGTTCTGACAGAAGAAAAAGGAAAAGACTTTCTATAAAGCAATGAACTTCACACAATGAAATATCTCCCCCTAGTTAAAATGGCTATAAAAAAAATATGCTGGCAAGGATGTGGAGAGAAGGGAACTTTCATATACTTTTAGTAGGAATGTAAATTAGTACAGCCACTACAGAAGACAGTGTGGAGATTCCTCAAAAAGCTACAAATAGAATTACCATTTGATCTGGCAATCCTACCACTAGGTATTTATCCAAAGGAAAAGTAAAACAGTATATCAAGGGAATACTTGCATTACTAGGCTTATTGCAGCACCAGTCACAATAGCCAAGATATGGAATAAACCTAAGTGTCCATCAGAGGATGAATGGATAAAGAAAATGTGCTATATATACACAATAGAATACTATTCGGCCATAAAAACTAATGAAATCATGTCATTTGCAGCAACAAGTGTCACTGTATTAAATGAAATGTGCATATTCTCATTCACATGTGGGAGCTAAAAAAGTTGATCTCATGGAAACTGAGAGTAGAATAATAGATATCAGAGGGTAGAAAGGGTTTGATGTGTGTCAGGGAGGGAAGGAAGATGAAGAGAGGTTGATTAATAGGATACAAACATTCAGATAGAAATAATAAGTTCAATGTTCAATAGCAGAGGAGGGTGGCTATAATTAACAACAATGTATTGTATATTTCAAAATAGCTACAAGAGAGGACTTGAAATGTTCACAACAAATAGAAATGATAAATACTTGAAGTGATGGACACCCCAAATACACTGACTTGAACACTATGCAGTCCATGCATGTAACAAAATTATCACATGCACCCGGTAAATATGTATAAATATTATGCACCAATAAAAAAAGCACTGGGCTTCCTTGGAATCTGACCACAGCCTTGATGAAAAGTGTTCTTAAACACATCAATAACAAAAGAAAGGAACCAACGTTAAGTAAATGCCCACATCATCTCAGGTACCTCCTCTGTGTTTTCTCATTTAATCCTTATTAAACAGAGAATTCTTGAGGAATCACTGATTTAGAGGTCAGAAAATGGAAATTTAAATATCAACAAATAAATAGTGCATGAATGGCCCTATGTATGACTGAAAAGTGCATTTCCTTTAAAGTGTTTTCTTGTACTCATGAGTATTTTTACCATTTCTTGCACACCTGAAAAATTCTTACTCCCTTAAACCCTGCTGAAAAGTCACCTGTCCTGTGACATTCTTTTGTTTTGGAGATGAGCCTCACTCTGTCACCCAGTTTGGAGTCTGGAGTGCAGTGGTGCGATCCAGGCTGCAACCTCCGCCTCCCAGGCTCAATCAATTATCCTGCTCAGCCTCCTGAGTAGCTGAGATTACAGGCACACACCACCCTGTCCAGCTAATTTTTGTATTTTTAGTAGAGACACGGTTTCACCATGTTGGCCAGGCTGGTTCCAAACTCCTGGCCTCAGGTGAGCCCCCCACCTCCGCCTCCACAAGTGCTGGGAATACAGGTGTGAGTCACAGCACCCAGCTGTACTGTGACATTCTGAGTCCTCTAAAAATATTGCCATCTTGGCACCTAGAAAAGTTATTGCCATAACCCAATCACATTTCAGTCTCTTACCAAGATTGTGAGCTCCTGAAAAGGGGGGTGGTATCTTGTTTGTCTTTTTTATGCCCAAGGCCTAAGCAGTTTGGTCCATAGTAAGAACACAATAAATGTGGGATGAATAATCAGTCTGTCTGTCTATCTAGTTAGCTAGTTACATGTATGTGTATATTTTTTCCATGGGAGATTCTTTTGTGTCAGTAGGTTTTGATTTGAAAATTAAAACTGACTGTTAAGATACGTGCACATCTTGTTAATTATATGGTGGTGATGTTCCTTACCTAGCTGATATCAGCTGCTCTGGAGAAACATCTGTTTTACCCAGGGCCTTTCAGAACGCAACAATGACTGTGCTCCACAGAAGATAGGACCACGTGGGTTGCTTTATGGAATACCTGGGGTGGTAGACCATAGACTTTATAGTGAAAACTACCAAATATGACTTTAGCTAACTTAAGTAAAAAAATTCATGTATTTGAAATATCTTGGTTAGCTTTTAGAATGAACAAAAGTTCTGGAGAAGCAAGTTTGAAAAATGAACAGTAGTCAAGGGTGGCGAGGCGGCTAGCTAAATCACGGACTCCTATTAGGGCACCATTGTTGACTACTGGACACTTCTCAGGGAACTTTTGGCCCCCACTCCCACAGGAGCCATGGTCTGGGTCTTTCAAAATCTGGGAGGGATCATCCTGTTGTCCCAAACTAGGCCACGTGATCATGCCCTAGGTTCCAGGGAATGGAAGAGAATGTCTGCTCCTTTTGTCTTCCATGATTGAAACTAGGCTTTGCATTATACTTATTTGGGGATAATCCCTAAATGGAAAGAGTATTTGCTTACTAATAACCACTCACAAATAATAGATATATTAGATTGATTGCATTGATGGCTTAAGGCCACTGCTCTGATGCTGAATTCTAGGGAGTAATATCTACTGTCTCTTACCCCTTCTTTCTATTCCTACAGTGCTATTTGGCCATCCATTATTTCTGTTCTAGGAAGTGGCAATGATCTGCTATTGGCTTCTTGCTCCTCCCCCCAAATCATAATTCATATGTTGTCTCATTTTATTCTGTGGCTTTCTTGGTGCTCCTTTTTCACAAATGTATTCTCATCCCCATTCCCCTCCCCACTCCTGATATGACTTTAAATATTGATTTTTGATTAAGTTAATATTCAAGTGAATTAACATTTTAATTTCGAATTTTAAACAAGATTGGAGATTGCTTACACCTTTGAAATCATATCACAAAGTTTTCTAACCATTCTTCAATTTGAAAGTATATCAAAATCAGTGGTGGCGGGGGATGTGGTATGTTAAAACACAGATTGATAAGCGCTGCAATCAACAATAGAACTACCTTTTCTGAGGAGTTACACATTTCAAAGCAGGTAATTATTTTATTTATGAAAATGAGTTAATTTCAAAAAGATTTTTAAATCTTCTAATTACATTAATCTGTTTCAAAGAAAGCAAATTAATAAAGTATATAGAACAACAGTGTGTACATTATGATAGGTATCAAACATGTGTGAATTCTTCCCCTTATCCCCTACGAAACCACCTTCTCACAGGAAAAATTCAGTAAACTTTTAATAATCTAAATTAAGTAGCCCATTCTAAGAAAACACTTAGCTTCTTGTTGTCTGACAAAACTGTGACAAATGGAGAGTGTGGAATTTCAAGATCTGTTATGGAAATGAAAAGATTAACAGCAGACCTGAGACATCCAGAAGTAATGAATTCAGTCCAGTCTTCATGTGACTATGGTAATGACCCCAAGACAAGACTCCCTGGTAAACATAGTAATGGTGTTGATTGGTGGAATGATACCAGGGAGTCCTGACTTATAAATTTTTTAATGGGATATGTCTGGTTTCTCTTGATTATTTCTCATAACACGAAATTGGAATTTATGTATTTGTAGGTCATGAATGGCTGAAAAATGAAGGGTCATACCATAAACTGTAACTGAGAGAATATAAATGGACTGTTCTAACACAGGAATGGATCTCTTTGCGTGAATAATTTCTCTACACACATTGCTTAGGAAGTAACTTGCCTGAAACAAATATTCAATTAAACGGAAAAGAAAAATAGCCTTTTGGGATCTGTGCCTCACTTTGTCAGATTCCTCCAAGAAGTTCACATTTCACTTGTGCCTGTTGATTTTCTGTTTCCTTTGAATTATTAGTGATGTTTAATATTGGGTAGGATCTATAACTCTGTGAGTCTCCTTTGAAAATTCAACCCTTTGTGTTCAAAAAACTTGGATGTGGGCGCTGGGGTATGGACAGGGAATGGTGCAAATATTGATGTCAACTGAAACATTTCAGAAAAGATGCCCCCTGAACAATCATGTGGATATATCCAGAGGAATTTCTACCTGTATGTTTAAATCCCTAGGGATTAATAAGGGCTAGGGACCTTTGGGTATAGCTTTTAAGTGGGTATTTAAGCCCAAAAGAACAAGGAAAATTGCAATGAAAATGCCTAGAATGAGTGAAGAAGAGATTCCAGAAAACACCAGTTATTTAATTGCCAGGGAAGAGAAGACAGTTCAGCTAGAAAATACAAAATAATGATTATCAGAAGAGAAGCAGTAGCGTGTGATATCCTGGAGGCCATTCAGGAGCTTTAAGTATGAAGGGATAGCTGCAAAGTCAAATGTCATACCAGGTCAAGAAAGATATAATCATGATGACAATATTAATAAAAAGTATGGAGCACCTCCTCCATAAATTATTGCTAATCTTCACCTTACCACTCCAAACTCATCATTATTATCAATGTTTTACAAAAGAAGAACCGAGGCTAAGAAGGTTAACTAACTAGCCCAAGATTACACCATCTACTACTTTGTGTTTGAGTGAGGATGCCGACCTAACATTCTGACTTGAAGCTCTGCTTCTGTCTTCTGGTCAGGAACAGCTGAAATGCTGAATCTACTGGGTCTGGAGAGTGGGAGGTATTTTCACCCACAGGATAGCAGTTATAGTGAAATGGTGGAGGCAGGAGGCAGTAGGTCAGTGGGTGGACAGATGGAAAGGAAGGAGTAGCTGTGAGGATTCAACACTCTGGAGATGCTGAGCTGTGACAAGAAAGAGAAGAGTAGTGTCTGGGGGAGGATGCAACATTAAGGGAGGGTTCTTTTAGGATAGAAAAGAATGGAATAACTTTATAGATGAAGAGGAAGGAACCAACACAGAGGATTGGTGGAAGTTACAGAAGAGAAAAGGAATCAATGAAGGAAGTGGTTGAAATAGGTAAGAGGATGGGAGTAAGATAACAAGGAGAAGGTTTAGTCTTGGATGAGAGAAGCAATGCTTCCTGTCTTGAGAATGGAGGGAGGAAGGTTTTATGGGGGCAAGTGAGGGCAAGGGACTCTTGCTTGACAGCCTCAGTTTTGTTTTTCACTGAGCAGCAAACTCTGAGGAGTAGCAATGGTTTGAAGAAGCTTGGAGAAGAAGCAGTTCTAAAGCAAATAAAAGAGGTACTGGCCTAAGTGGCATTCCAAAATCTGACTTTTTAATGGTATAAAAGACACACTTGTGCAGTTTTCTTCTGCAGCCTAACTTGGTAGAAACCTGTGGAGAAAAATATTTTCTCCACTTGCCTTTGATCCTGCCTCAATCCCTAAGAGGAATTTCAGCCATTTGGAAGCATTGGGAGAAATTTTCTGCCCATCTCTCTGTTTCTCACTTACTCTGACAGATGACATCTGTTTAGCAAAAAGCTCACTGTTATGTGCAGTCCAGACCCTCTTGATGATGTCTTCTGGGACCAGCGCCTTTGAGAGTCTTGGATGTTTTCTCTGCTCCTGCCCCTGTATGGTATGGTAACTCAGCAGGGCCTCCCAAGCCCTATCATAGGAGAGGCAGCAGTTTCCAGCTGCTTTGCCCATGGCACGTGGATGGGTTTATTTCAGGCTGGGAGTCAGCCCTCGATTTTGGCCACAGAGTCATTCCACACTGTCAGATCTGGACATATAAGCAATCATCCTCATCTGATCTAGTATCTAATTATTCTAATTTTAAAATTAAGGCAAAGTTACATACAGTGAAATGCACAGATCTTAGCAACAGATTTTGGAAAAGGCATACACCCAAGTATCCTGCAATTCTATCCAGATATAGAACATTCCCATCCTTCACAAATTCCTTCTTGCCTTCCCTCACCTCCAGAAACAATCAGTGTTCAGATTCATTCATCATGGATTAGTTCAGCCTGGTCTAGAACTTCATAGAAATGTGTCTATCAGTATGTACTCTGTTGTATAAGGCTGCTTTCACTGTACTTCATTTTGACATTCATCTATTTTGTCATACATATCAATATTTTGTTCATTTATATTGCTAAGTAGCATACTACCATATGATTATATCTTTATCCATTCTATTGATGGGCATTTGGGTTGTTTCATGGTGGGGTTTCATGAATAAGGCTGCTATGAATAAATGTGTACAAGTACTTTTCTGGGCATATATTTTTATTTTCCTTGGAATTACTGGGTAGTTTATAGCAAACTGTCAAATCTTTTTCCAAAACACACCTTTTTACACTCCAATCAGCAATTATAAGAGTTCTCATGCTTTTATATCCTTGCCAAAGTTATTGTCAGTTATTTTAATTTTATATGCTAGTGGGTATGTATCTAGCTCTTGGTGACCAAAGTTCGTCTGCTAGTAGGCTCCTTGAGAAGAGTTTTTGAGAACAATATTCCATTAATTATTGCACATTCAAAACATGTTTTACTCTTTCTTCTTGAGAGGCAGTTTGAGTTGTTGGACTAATTATAGCAGTAAAATTAATGGATATGGAATGATTAATGGAAATAATGTCAAGGAAGGATGATCTGGGTGGCAAATGGCCACAGACCTTGCAGTGAGCAACCACGAGGAGTAGTCCTGCTGCTTGCAAGGTTGGATTGCCATTCTTTATGGATAGCATCCTGAGATAATATGATAGGTGGATTATTAAAGTGGCTCCAAATCTCACCATCCCTTTTGTAATGTAAACTTGAAGCCTTTTCCAACAAGAGGTGGAGTTTTTTTTGACTTAGCCAACATAATGCAGCAAAAGTGACCAAGTGCCAGTTCTGAGACTAAAATTCAGAAGACCTGGTACACTTTAGTGTGCTCTCTCTCTCAGTTCTGCCTCTGCTGTGTGAACAAGCTCAAGCTAGTTGTCATCGCATCTCTAAGAAATAGCCAGGCCAAATCCCAGGCAGACCAATGAGCCATCCTTGAGAAATCTAGCCCTCTTCTTACCCACAAGCTGACCACAGACAAATGAGTGGCCCAAGATCAACCAACCCATAAATTTATCAGCAATGATTACATGGCTGTTGCTTTAAGCCAGGCATTAGCAAACCTTGGCCCATGGGCCAAATCTGGCCTGCTGCCTCTTTTTGTAAATGAAGTTTTATACAAACACAGCTATCTTCACCTGATCCTGCTGCTATAACAAAATACCATAGACTGGGTGGCTTAAACAACAGACATTTATGTTTCACAGTTTTGAAGGCTGGGAAGTCCAAGGCACCAGCAGATTTCGTGTCTGGTGAGAGTTGTTCTGTCTGCTTCAGAGACGGTGCCTTATTGCTGCATCCTGATGTGGTAGAAGAGGTGAATGCTGTCTTGTATCTTCACATGGTGGAAGGGATGGAAGAGATGGAAAGAATGAACTTGGTCCCTCAAGCCCTTTTATAAGGCATTAATACTATTATACATATATTTGGGATACATGTGGTATTTTTATACTGATATACAATGTGTAATGATCAAATCAGGGTAATTGGGATATCCATCACCTCAAACATTTCTCTTTGTGTTGGGAACACTGAAATTCTTCTCTTCTAGCTATTTTGAAATATACAATAGATTATTATTAACCACAGTTTCCCAACTGTACTATCAAATACTAGAACTTATTTCTTTTGTTTAACTGTATTTTTGTACCCATTACCCACCTCTTAACACTACTGCACTGGGGATTAAGTTTCAAGATGAACGTTGGAGGGGCACAAACATTCATACCATAGCAAAAGATAAACTCATTTGTTTACATATTGCCTATGGCTTCTCTCATGCTGTAATGGCAGAGTTACCTATAACTGTAGTTGCAACAAGTAGTTGCAATTGAGACTGACCTGAGAAGCCTGAAATGTTTACTTTCTAGCCCTCACAGAAAAGCTTTTTGACCTTTTCTTTAAGTCATTGAGCTTTTGGGTGGTTTGTTACCCAGCAATAGCTAACTGATACACATGGTAATTGTCAGGTAAATACAGAGAAGACTTTGAATAGTTTCCACTAAAATAGAATTCATTTATTTGTTCCTTTATTATATAGACATTGATGGTCTAAAGTTTAGCTATACCCAAGACAGGTATAGCTCTTACCCTGACTGAGCTTACTGTTTAGTGGGGAAACAAATTTAAAAAGCTATTAGGGTATATTTAAATAGGTGGATGAAGTCACAGGAAGACTAGGTAACTTAGCCATTCATGGACAGGGTAGCAGCAACAACTGGTATGGACGAGAGGATGTTGTAGGACTGAGGAGCATAATCTTTGTGAAGGTAGAATGGACAAGTCTAAGGCAAATCTAAGCCATTATCTTGGCTCGGGAGAGGCAGTAGAAATCTCTCTCAGGGAGTACATTAGGGAGAAGAAAATGTTCTGTATCCTTATGTGGTGGTAGTTACACAATCTATACAGTATTAAAACTCATAGAAGTATACACCAGAAAGAGAGCCAATTAAACTGTATGTTAATTTTAAAAATCTATGCCAAGTACAGGCAATAAAATACTTTAGAATTTGATGAGAAGGTGAAGCTCATTATTATTTTAGATGTAAAGTAGTTATAACCTTACTTTCCCTGATTAACTTATTAATTTCTAGGGGGATCTACAGTAAATTCAGAATTTAGTGCAATACTATCAGAGCTCAAAAAAATATCATTGATATCGAGTCCACTGAGAGAAAGCAAAAAGTTTCATGAATCCTCTTGAAGTGTTCTATGTACCTATATGTGGGCCACACATGAGCTGTATGTGGTTATAAAATACCCCAGCTATCCCAGCTTCTCAGCTCCATGACAGACATTGTTCTCACTTCTAATTCTGGAGCACCACCACCATCTTCGGCCACACCTACATACACAGATTTTCAGAAGATAATTTATTCTGTCCAAGCTGACAACATGAGATTCCACAGTCTCTGCAGCTCTCACACTCCCTTAAACAAAGACACAATTATTCACATCTGATAAAGTCTTCACTTACGCTTCCTGATCCACTTCTGGGCAGTATTTTTTAACAAGCTTTATGTTTTCAGCACACAAAAAGACATTTACTTCCTTAGGATCTTTTCCTATAAGCAAGCTATGCTACTCCCAGGTACCAGTGAGTGCCTCGACTGGTAGTGTTTTGGAATTTAAACCAGAGGCGTCTAAGGGACTGTGAGGTTGCTAAAAACAACCCACTGGGTGCCAGAAGAAAGTACAGGAAACAAAAATATTTAATATGCCCATTTGCATTGGTTTCTTCCCTTGGTTTAGATGTCGTGTACCCAAAGGAAGGTCAGGTGTCACACACGTACCCAAAGTACCCCAAGGAAAAAGAGTGAAATGCTACATTGCTGAGGAATTGGCAATAGCGCCCCTGCTGGACTTCTGTGTGTCATGACAGATTTGAGCTTACAGGTGCCAGTTTAAGTGATTTATAAATGATCTTTAAACCATGTAAAATGGACAAGTGGCTTATATAGTTTCCCTCCAGAGAAAATTGGATTGAAGACAATGCTAGTAAAGCAAACAGAAGCCATCAACAAGGACCTGACTTTTCTCCTATTCTTAATGAAGGACTGTTCTCCACAGCACAGGCTCCTCCCAGGGAGTGTGGGTTCATGAACAGGGCTGGGGGCTGATGCTGTCAGATAAAAGGCTTTCTTTGTTTACAACATGAGGACTATGTGGATAAAGTGAATGCCAAAGATGCCAGAAGGGAATGCTGCAGTTCTCAGAAAAAGTAATGAATATTAGGCAAACAAACAATAGCTGTTCCTAATGAAATTCTCTTAGATTGGCACAGTTTAAATGTTCACATCAGTTTGGTATCAGATCAGTTTGGATCCTTTGTTATTCTGGAATCACTTGAAAGCTTGTGTGCATTTCCTGTTTTTCTATTTTTGCTAATTTTTATGTTTTATTTCTTCTCAAATGTTAACTTCTTGAAAGCAGAAGGGTACTGTATAGCAGTGTTTCTCAAACTGAGATCACACAGATCACACAGGGATCCTGAAAAAATGCAGATTCCTACTCAACAGGTTGGGAATGGTGCCTGAGAATCTGCATTTCTAGCAACCTATCGGATGATGCCAATGTTGCTGGTCCATAGGCCACACTTTCAGTAACACTGGTCTAACTCTAGGTAGACCAATTTATCAGGGTAGAAGTATATCACAGCTGTTTATTATGGATTCTTAATTGTGGGAATTATTCTGTGACTGCCTTCTATAAAGAAATTCTCTGTTTGGATGGAGCTTCTTCACCCTTTTTTCTTCCTTAAAGACGTCAGGAAAAATCAGAGAGAAAAATATAGCAAAACAACCCTTTCCTCCTTATCCAATCACAAAGTGGCTGCTAGCTTACTTGGAATGTAAATATAATGACTCTCATCAATGACACTATGTTATTGAATTATCCTCAGCAAACTAAATCACAAGCATAAAAAGGGTTTTTCAGAAAAGTGCTGTTGAAGACATTTCGGGACACCTTACCAGCTTTGCTTGACACAGCTAAAATCTTCCCCAAACCCATAGCCCCTGCTCATACCTGTAACATTCATTTGCCCTACCGATTCAGAGATTAAATTCTCTACTGAATTTCACTGTCATTTACATATTTTCTTTGCTTGACTTGTCTTTCCTAGAAAATATTAAACTCTTAGGAGGCCAGGGATAGTAATAACAAAAACAATTCCACCAATTAACACTAATCCTTAGCATGAATCATTTACTATGTGTCAGGCACTGTATAGACTTTGTATACATTATTTCATGCAGTGTTCTCAATAACTTTCTTATTCTTACTTTACAAATGAGAAAACTGGGCTTGAAAAGAATAACTAACTTCACCTGAGGTATGGGAGAGACTACAATTTGCTATCCAATACCTATTCTTCATTTCTTCTCTTGCAATAGAGACTCAATTCCATGTAGGGTACCAATGCAGTTAGCTAAAAGCCTCTCTTGGCCAGGCATGATGGCTCATGCCTATAATCCCAAAACTTTGAGAGGCTGAGGTGGGAGGATCACTTAAGCCCAAGAGTTTGAAACTAGCCTGGGTGACAGAGTGAGAACCCAACTCTACAAAAATTTTTGAAAAATAAAAATAACAGCCTCTTTTGAAGGTAGGTATGGCCAGGATACTAGCATGTAGCCAAGGAGATGCACACAGGAAGGTGGTATAGAACTTGACGATGCAAAATGAGAGCTGAGACTTCAAGCAAAAAGCAATTTATAAGATAAGAACTTGTCACCCTTCCGACTCCCTTCTTTTGTCAGACCTTCTATGATCACTTGATGTTTTTAAACTTTGGCAGCCATCTTTAACCACAAGGTGACCTTGGGGATGAAGGCCATATGCTAACATGGTAGAACCAAAAAATAGGAAGAGCCTGGGTTCCTGGTGACCTTGAAGCTGCATTTCCAATTCAGGACTAGTAGCTCCAGACTGCTGTTACATGAGAAAGAAAGAAATACGTGAGTGCTATCTGAGCCATTTTAGATTTCCTCTCACTCTGGGCCTGGACTTACCTAACTGAAGTGTGTCTCACAGCTAACAAGAGATGTGGCTTATATTCAGCCATGGGCCATTTCATACTGTTTTCCTACCCTCAGCGCCTAACTGAAAACAGTACGTTGTATGGTCTGCTTACTTTGGCCCTAAGAATTAACTCTTTACTAAGAAGAAAAAAAAATCCCTTCCCAGGATTTGCTTTCGTGATCTGCTTCAGTAGTACAAGGCAGGAATGCACTGGCATCTGTCTAAACAATTAGAAAATGGGATAAAGATATTTCTAGAATGGTATAGATACTTTTCAAGATGTTTCTTTTATTACTTGTTGTTCTTGCACTCCACATTTTTCTAATTTGCAATCCATACATCTGAGATTGCCATTATCACTTGTGCATTCATTTGGCACCTATTTATTAAGCACCTACTACATGCTAGGAACCAATCTAGTGACTGGGGATGGAAGAGTGAATAAAACAGGCAATATCCCTGGTTTATGGCATTTATATTCTTATGGTGGGAGAAGAGGACAAACAATAAACAACAAACAATAAAATAACAGGTTAGGTAGAGATATGTTTTATGGAGAAATTAAAATGAACAAGGTGGATCTTGTTGGCAGGTGTGTTAATCAGGATTCCCTAGAGAGACAGAACTAACGCCTGTAATCCCAGCACTATGGGAGGCTGAGGCAGGCGGATTGCCTGAGCTCAGGAGTTCAAGACCAGCCTGGGCAACATGGTGAAACCCTGTCTCTACTAAAATGCAAAAATTTAGCTGGGTATGGCAGCACATGCCTGTAATCCCAGCTACTTGGGAGACTGAGGCAGGAGAGTCACTTGAACCCGGGTGGTGGAGGTTGCAGTGAGCTGAGATTGCACCATTGCCCTCCAGCCTGGGTGATGGAGCAAAACTCTGTGTCAAAAAAAAAAAAAAAAAAAAAGATACACACACACACACACACACACACACACACACATACACACATATATATGAGTTTATTAAATATTAACTTACACAATCACAAAGTCCCACAATAGGCTGACTGCAAGCTTGAGGAGCAAGGAGAGCCAGTCTCAAAACTCAAGAACTTGGAGTCCGATGTTCCAGGGCGGGGAGCATCCAGCACGGGAGAAAGGTGTAGGCTGGGAGGCTAGACCAGTCTCACCTTTTCACGTTTTTCTGCCTGCTTTATATTTGCTGGCAGCTGATTAGATTGTGCCCACCAGATTGAGGGTGGGCCTGCCTGCCCCAGTTCACTGACTGAAATGTTCATCTCCTTTGGCAACACCCTCACAGACACACCCAGGAGCAATACTTTGCATCCTTCAATCCAATTAAGTTTACTCTCGGTGTTAACCATCACAGCAGGAATGGGATACTTACCTGAAAAAGGTAAGAATGCAAATAATGGAAATTTTGTTTCCCAGCTGAGACTGTCAACGTATGCTTTTACTCTGGGAATGGACGCAAAACCTCGTGACAGAAGATTGATACGCTTCAGAAAATGTTCTACATGATGCCTGACAACTTTAAGAATTTTTTATGTACTTGTCTGAGCATCTGATGTTCAACAGTTCCAATTGGACAATAACTGGTTTGCTTTTTCTTCTCTTTTCCTTCTGCTTGGCTTTCGTGTCATTCCAGCAGAAGCTCAATTGCTTCTTTGCTCAAATAGGATTGTACCTTTTTAAACCAACTTGGAGAAGAGAATGTGAATAAGTGAGTAATTGAGTGTGTGTGGGAGCTTGGGTGCATACCCCAGATGTGCAAGTGCATTTAAGGAGAGCTGGAATAGACAAGATAATCCTGATATTTATTTGGTCAAAAATGGAAATTTCTAAATACTGAATACTAATTCTTCTCAGTCCTTTGAAAATGCAAACTTCCTCCCAGCATCATGTGGTCTGAAAAATAAGTGGAGGTGGAAAGAGAAGTAGGAGGAGATTTGAAAGCAGTAGAAGGAAAGATAATGAGGCGGCTGCTAAAATTTTTGCACAAGGACATGAAGACTTCCCTTAATGTTTAAAAACATGATCTTGCAGCCTTTTCCATTTTGACTTCATTTTCCTCATCTACTGAATTAATGAGAATCTAGATGATCTGTAGGTCAAACATTTGCTGGAAATAAGGCCAGAGCTAATAATCACTGACTTTGCCTAGGACCCTAATCTATCTGCCCAGCACAAACAGACATCCTCTTTGCTGTCATTTTCACAGGAAGTCCCTCAGAACCCTAAGGCGACTAGCACTTTTTTCTCATTGGAAATTAAAGTTAACAACTTCTCATCTTCAATGTGGAAATGTACATAGTCCTAGGACAGTGTACTATTGTCTCTAAAGAGAACTACACATTTAATTTTGAGTTTGTGTTATACAAATCATGCAGTTCCATTAGCCATGTCTTCATGCTGTGATCTAAGTTCACAAAATCTGATCCCATCCTAAGATGCTGATATTATGCTATTTTCTGCTAATGATGCAATCAGAAACAAATATTTTGTTGGTCTTTGTATTTCATTCTGGCCAGAATTGCCTAGAAGCAGAGCCTGAGACAGAGATTCAGGACTAGGTGACTGAGGAAGTGTTCTTAGGAGAAAAGGAGTAGAGGAACAGGTCAGAACATGAGAAAAAACTTAAGCAAGAACACATTCTTGACTGGCCTTCGGCTTCAGCCTCATCCCACAGGGACTTCTGCAGTGTGAGTTGTACCCTTCTCTCCTGATCTGTCATACCCATGGTTGCTGGATATCCCCTTCCATCTGAAGAAAGGGTTATAACCTACTGTAGAAGGCAGCTCCCATTGGCCAAGGGCAGTTCTGTGCAGAACAGGGCAGTCATGCGTCACTGGCAACCAATGTTTATAGAACTTGAGATATGGGTACCCTGGCAGATGGGTGCGCCAGCCTGGCAGTGAAGATCCAGAAGCATCCTCTCTTCTCTTTTCCATCCTGGAAAACTTCCTGGTTGCTTTATCTTGCATTATTCTTTATTCTTTATTTTGTTTTATTTTTAATTTTTGTGGGTATACAGTAGGTGTGTACATTTATGAGTTACATGAGAGATTTTGATACAGGTATGTGATGCATAATAACCATTTTAGGGTAAATGGAGTATCCATCACCTCAAGCATTTATCCTTCATGCTAAAAACAATCTAGTAATACTCTTTTAATTATTTAAAAATGTAATTTTACATTTTTACTGTGGTTACTCTGCTGTGCTAGCAAATAAAAGTCTTCTTCATTCTTTCTATTTCTTTTTTTTTTTTTTGTGCCTATTAACCATCCCCACCTCCCCCAAGACTCCCATCCTTCCTAATCTTCCAGTCTCTGGTAACCATCCTTCTATCTCTATCTCCACGAGTTTGGTTATTTTAATTTTTATCTCCCCCAAATAAGTGAGAACGCCTTGCAGTATTCTTAAATAATTACTTTCTTCTTCTCCTTCAGAAGAGCTGCTTCTCAAGCTCTTCTTCATTCCACTCCTGAAAGACATGAGTGATTGTATGATTCTTTCAATAACTGACCCAACCTGTGAATGAGTAATGGCCTATCAAGAAAGAATAGACATTAAGTTTCAAATTTTGTGATCAAGGCACAATAATATAAAGTTTGTGCCCTGAGCCCTGTTGTACAAATGACAACCAGGATTTTTCAGTCTCCTTTTTTTTTCTTTTTTTTTTTTTTTTTTGCTACTATTGGCTATTCTATAAACAGCTTGGGGCATTCTATAAATAGCTTTATCTTTCTATTTCTAGCATCCGAAATGGTTTCTTGCATGGAACAGTCATTCAATAAATGCTCGTGAATAACTGAATGAATTAAAGAATACTGGGGTGGCTGTTGAGATATGAATGTTTACTGTAAGAATGCAAAGGTTCAAAAGATTAAAAGTATATAAGAGACAGGCAGGTCATGCCAACAAGTAAAAGTGGTTGTGGCCAACTGGAGAGCAACATACAATAGCCTGTGGGGGCCAAAACCTTTTAGCTCTCCCAGATCATGAAAACTGGTTGGGAATGCTGGCCTTGACATTTTGATACTTTATCCTAAAAAAAAAATCTAGAAATTCAAAATTGTATCTAAAACTACCTTATTTTTAGATGTTGACAGATAGCCTAACAACAACTAACATTATAGGAGCCAATGCATACTTCTATTAACTGAATTTCACTTGGGAAATGTTGGTTTGTGTCCACTGCCATGGAATATTTCCTGGTTGGTAATTATCAGTCTTTTTCACTGTCAGTGAGCAACTAAAAAACTGAGAGAACAAAAGAGCAATAGTCTTCTATCATCTTCTTCCAAAATCTACTACTCAAAAGTAGCTGAATCAAGAGAATCTTTTGGTTTTCTCTGTAAGACTCTGCTTTGAGTCTTTTCCTGTTGTATGGCAGCTTTTTATTCCACCTTCTTTATTCCTTTATATACTTTGGAGGTTATTGTTCTCAATTCCTCAATTCCTTGGCCTCCTTTGTCTTCTTACTCAGCTCACAGAGTTCTTATTCCCCCTTCCATAAACCTCGAGGAGGTCCATGACCGTGCTTCAAAATGGATCTGTGAACATCTGGGAATTCCCTTGCAAGATGGTATGTATATGTTTATGTGCATTTTTATGTGGAGAAAATGACCATTTTTATCACATTCTAAAAGGAGTACCCCTGTGTCCATTCATTCACTTTTTTTTTTTTCTTTTTTCAACTTTTATTTTAGAATCAGGGAGTATATGCTCAGGTTTGGTACAAAGGTATATTGTGTGATACTGAGGTTTGGAGTATGAATGAATCCATCACCCAGATAGTGAGTATAATACAAAACAGGTAATTTTTCAGCCCTTTCTCTTCTCCCCCACCAGTAGTCCCTGCTATCTACTGTTCCCATCTTTATGCCCGTGTGTACTCAATGTTTAGATCCCACTTAAAAGTGAGAACATGTGGTATTTGGTTTTCTTTTTCTGCATTAGTTTTCTTAGGATAATGGTTTCCAGCTGCATTCATGTTGCTGCGAAGGACATGATTTTGTTTTTTTGCTTTTTTTTTTTATGGCTGCCTAGTATTCTATGGCGTATATGTAACACATTTTCTTAATCTAATCCACCATTAATAGGCACCTGAGTGGATTCCATGCCTTTGCTATTAAGTGAATGGTGCTGCAGTGAACACACTTGCCTATATCTTTTTGGTAGAACAATTCATTTTCCTTTGGATATGCTTAGTAATGGGATTGCTGAGTTGAAGGATGTCTCAACTCTTAGTTGAGCAATCTCCAAACTGCTCTCCACAGTGGCTGGACTAATTTACATTCCTACTACAGTGTATAAGTTTTCCCTTTCCTCTGTGGCCTCAGCAACATCTTTTATTTTTTGACTTTTTAACAAAGTCATTCTGACTGGTGTGAGATAGTATCTCATTGTGTTTACGATTTTGCATTTATGTGATGATTAGTGATGATGAGCATTTTTTCATGTTTGTTAGCTACATGTATGTCTTCTTTTGAGAAGTGTCTGTCTGTACCCTTTGCCCACTTTTCTATGGAGTTATTTGTTTTTTTGCTTGTTGATTTGCTGAAGTTCCTTATAGATTCTGGATATTAGCCCTTTGTCAAATGTATGGTGTGTGAATATTTTCTCCCACTCTGTATGTTGTCTGTTACTCCCTTGATGGTTTCTCATGCTGTGTAGAAGCTCTTTAATTAGGTCCCACTTGTCAACTTTTAGTTTTGTTGCAATTGCTTTTGAGGATTTAGCCATAAATTCTTTGCCAAGGCTGATATTGAGAAGGGCATTCCCTAGGTTTTCTTCTAGGATTTTTATAGTTTGAGGTCTTACAGTCAAATCTTTAATCCATCTTGAGTTAATTTTTGTATATGGTGATAGGTCGGAGTTCAGTTTCATTCTTCTGCCAGTTATCCCAGCACCATCTATTGAACAGAGAGTTTTCTCCCCATTGCTTATTTTTGTCAAGTTTGCTGAAGACCAGATGGCTGTGGCTTTATTTCTGGGTTCTCTACTCTGTTCCGTCAGTCTATGTGTCTGTTTTTGAATGAATGACATGCTGTCTGTTCACTTTGGAAGCTTCATATACACTTGCCTGGACCTTATAGCTGGTCATAACATGTTTTTTTCCCTTAGTTTAGAAAATATTTCAGTGGATCCCCAATGTCTCCATTCTTAGAATTTTGCATAATCTAAGACTGCAAATTCTTTTTTTTTTTTTTTTTTTTTTTGAGATGGAGTCTCACTCTGTCGCCCAGGCTAGAGTGCAGTGGCATGATCTTGACTCACTGCAAGCTCTACCTCCCGGGTTCATGCCATTCTCCTGCCTCAGCCTCTTGAGCAACTGGGACTACAGGAACCCGCCACCACACCTGGCTAATTTTTTGTATTTTTAGTAGTGGCGGGGTTTCACCATGTTAGATAGGATGGTCTCGATCTCCTGACCTTGTGATCCGCCCACCTAATTCTTTAGATTAGCATGCAGGATCCATTACCATCACTTACAACCCTTGTGCCCTGTGTTCCGTCAATTGCAAACTATTCACAGTCTCAAGTTCCCTCATGCTTCTGTTTGTAAGCATGTCCCCAACACTTCCCAAACTCTCATCCACCTGCCTAAGGATGGCTAATAAGTACCCTTGGGTTGGGTTTCCCCAGAAGTTGATCCTAAGACAAGAACTTGAGTGTGAGTTTTTAATGTGGGAGTTAATGCCAGGAAGCACTAGTAGGGAAGAGGGAAGTGAGACAGAGAATGGAAAGAATCTGATAAAGTGTGTGTTATCAAACCAGTTACCACTGTGGGCAAGAAGAGAAACTCTGTCCTGCAGAGGAACTCTAAAGGACAATGCAGAACAACTTCAGAGCTGTCTCAACTGCAAAGTCAGAAAGCTGGGTATTTATCCACCAACTCCTGTAAGTCACTGGTTGAGGGCTTCTTTGGGGAAACTAAGGCAGTAATTGGGTGTGTTCCAAAACCAGGAAGAAGCCCTCAGGTGGTGAATGTTTGAGGTTCCCGGTAAATTGTCTGTAGCATAGAAGTTGAGTGTTGAGGGAATATGGGCGTAGTAATATCCGTTTTACTATAAAATCCCAAACGTAAAGATTGTTCTATAAACATAGCCAGTCAAAGGAAACTAATCCACGGGAACATCTTCAAGGTCTCACACCCGCATGTGAGTTATGTATCTGTCCTTTTTGCTCTCTTACAGATCTGGGATACCTTCTATAAACATATTAACTACATAGTTGAGAAAGAAAGTAAGTAAGTGCTATGGGCAAAGCATTATGCTAGGCCACAAGGATGGAGCAGTGAAAAAGGCAGGCATGGATGATCAGTTACGTGGCTGAGGAGTGTCACTGTACTGTAGCAAGTTGATCACTTGACTTCTCCAAGCCTAAGCTACATCTTTTCTATCTTAATGCTCAGCTCTTACTCATTGTCTGGCAGAGCAAATGTTTACTCATGATAAGTGAATAAATGAAGTGTATTTCCCAGGCTTATTTGAGCCCTTTATTTGGAAAATATGAGCATGCGGAACAATTCCAAGTTGAATTGGACATTTGAACTCTACCTGCAAGCACATATCTGGAAAATCACTGCCTTTGACTGGGGCACTGGAGTAAAGTCATTATCCTTACCTACTGTTGCCCAGAAAATAATCTGTGCTCTTCCATCTAGCATGCACTTTTTCAGCAAACTCAAAACAAGCTAACTGTGTGGCCAGACTCACCACAATTGATCAGTTTTATTAAAGCCAGGCCTAAGAGGCAGCCTTTTAATCCTTGAAGTAATTCCCAGTGTGAGCCTTTCAGGCTAATCACCCTAGTGAGCCACAACTATAGCAGAATGAACCACTTTCTGACCTTTTGGTGAAGTCAAGTGCAGGATAATGCATGGAGCATTTTCTTGATGATTTCATCTTGACACAACTGAATTTTTCTTAGGAAAGATGACGGCGAAACTTTTGGTGTTAAAAGTCTAAAGAGATACTTTTAAATTCAAGAGTGGAAGTTCCTACATGTTTCTCTAGAAGATTTGTTAGGAGTCACAAGTTCAAAGACATTAAAGAAGAAAGGTCATTTTAATTATTCTACAAATATAGCTGTACTTTTTATTTCCGCTTCTTACTTTTTTCTCTGGAAATGGCTTGTTATGCTAATACTCCTATTTGGCTAGCATTATGAACGAGTGCTCCACCTGTCGGCCACTGCTGACATTACACCATAATTAAGCTGTATTTTGTTTTCTTTCAATGCGGCCTCCTGCTGGAACACGCTTTAGAGCAGTAGTTATGAAACCCAGAATCCCCGGACAATTAATAAAGAATACGACCAGGTCTCCTGAAGTAGGACAGGGCCTGAGCTTTTGTATTTTTCCTAAGTTCTGACATTTACTAAGTTCTGACATTCACTGAAGTTGGAGGATCACTACTGTTGATCATGCACACCAGATATTCTCACTTTGAGCAATTGTTCCATGCAGAACACTTATGAAAAATAATTTTAAATTTATGCCACTCAAAAAGTTAATAAAAACAATAAAAGAAAATAGAAAGCATGTACTACAAAAACAAATTAACACTATTTTAGTATTAATCTAATTAGGAAACATTTCGTTGTGTTTTAATGCTGAAGAAGCAATAAAGAAATGCTCATGAAACTTGCAGGTTAGTCTCCCAATAGGCATTTACCAAATACTGATCTAGAATGTCACAGCCTTCCTTTATTTAGTCTACAGTGCCAAGTTTTACCTTTAAATCAAGTTCATCTACACTCTACAGTCCAAATTTCCCTTCCAGTCCATGCTCCATTTTCCGGTCATTTAAGTTCTCTTAATTTAAAAGGCATTTATGTATTTCTATAATACTGTACATAGTTTACTATTGCAAGATCTAAATAATTAAATTTAAGCCAGTCAAATCATATTATAAGGGAGACTGAAACTCAAAAGATGATTTGCATATAAAGCAAAGTTTTATTTTTATTATTTTTTATAATCTTAACTTTTAGATTCAGGAGGTACATGCACAGGGTTGTTATCTGGGTATACTGCATGATCTGCATGATGCTGAGGTTTGGGGTATGACTGAACCCATCATCCAGGTACTGAGCATAGTACCCAGTTAGGTTTTATTTATTTACTTTTATTTTTTTAAGTTTTATTTTTATTTTTTCCATAACTTATTAGGGTACAGGTGGTATTTAGTTACATGAGTAAGTTATTTAGTGGTGATTTGTGAGATTTTGGCGCACTCGTCACCCGAGCGGTATACACTGCACCATATTTGTGGTCTTTTATTCCTTGCCCCCACCCACTTCTCCCCCCAAGTCCCCAAAGTCCATTGTATCATCCTTACGCCTTTACAGCAAAATTGTAAACATTAAGTATGAACCTCAAAATGTATTTTCTCAGCTCAAATACGAACAATTTCAGGTCAGCATACATTTAAAAATTCTGCAAAAATAGTAAACCTTACCACTTCAAACCACCTACTGTGGTTAAAATGAAGAAGAAAAAGCCAAACCAACAGAGTAACCACACCAAATGTTAGTGCGAATATATGGAGAGTTACTAGAATTCTCATACATTGCTTTTTTGGGATATAAAATGGTACAATCAATTTCACAAAAAAGAAAAATATTTTGTAAAGTTAAAACATTTACAACCTGATGCTCCTGGAAGAAAATTTATCTAAGAGAAATGAAAACATGTGTCAACAAAAAGACCTGTGCAAGAGTTTTCATAGCAGCTTTATTGATAACAGTAAGAACCTGTTATAACAGCCAGAATCTGTTATAATCTAAGTGTCCATCAACAGGAAAATGGATAAATTATGTTATATTCACATAATAAAATACTACTCAGCAACACAAAAGGATGAACTACTGAGACACACAACGTGGTGAATCTCATAATCATTACTCTGAACAAAGAAAGATAGACACAAACAGGTACTTAATGTATGATTTCATTTCTATGAAGTTCAAGAACAGGGAGAATTAATATATGGTGATAGAAATCAGAACAGAGGTTACTTATTGAATTGACTGAAATGAGGCATAAGAGAACTTTCTAAGATGACAAAAATTTCTATTTGGGTAATGTTACATTTGTCAAAATTCATCCAATTTTATATTTAAAAGCTAGGCATTGCTCTGTTTATACATTTTACGTCAAGAAAAGTGAAAAAATATGAGATTTTGAATCAAGTGAAATGTTCAAATTATCTATTTACTGTCTTAAACAATGAGAAAGCCTGATGGAGGCCTACGAATTGTCCTTTGCACTGCTATGAAGTGTGGATGAGTGTGTTGTGTGTGTGCATGCGTGTGCTCACGCATGTGGTAGGGATGCGAATAAACCCAAAGCTGAAAAGGATCTTGCTAAGGTAGAGGTGAAAAGCTACGTGGATTTTGTCTAGGGATTGAAGTTAGAGATATTGATCCAAGACAAGACAAAATGCACTTTCTTGAACCGGGAGAGTCTGAATATCTAAATCTTGGATGGACAAATCCATTCTCACAGGGGTGAAAGGCAAGTTCTTTATTCCAGGTCAAAGCCAAGGTAATTTACTTAGGTCTAGAAATAAATGCACAGCAAAAACCAGAGGTGAAAAAAGAGTGAAAACAGATGAGTTCCCTGGGCTTTGGGAAGAGGTTTAAATAGGTCAGAAGGTGATGGGCATCCTCCTGTTTGTGAGATCTCAGCGTGCCTGGGAAAGGGTGAAAGGATGGATAAGGAGGTGGGGGACTTGGCACTGGAATTAAACCCATGATCTATCCTCTAAGTGGCTCCTTGAGTTTCTCATGGAAGCTTCACCAGAACCCAAATCAGAGGCAGCTACTATTTCACTAACAGATCAGATGATTCTCTAAGACTACATGGAGGATCATGCGTTGGACACTTTCATTTCTGGATAAATTTCCTCTGTTAAGAGAAAAGAAAGACATCAAAGGTGAATATGTCATCAGTAGGGATGACAGCAAATATGTTTCCAATTTTAGTGTATTGGTCAAAAGAACCATCTTGGCTGACTGTAGTGGTTCTTAAGCCTGGCTGTGTTGTAATCGTATGAAACGCTTCAAAAAATACCCATACCTGAGCCCCGCCCACAGAGATTCTGATTTAATAGGTGTGCAACGGGTCCAGGTAACTCTAATATGTGACCAGGATTGGTTTACAGCAGTGGTTCACAAAGTGTGGTTCTTAGACCAGCAGCATAAGCATCACCAGAGAATTTCTTTCTTTCTTTCTTTTTTTCAGACGGAGTCTCACTCTGTCACCAGGCTGGAGTGCAGTGGCACGGTCTCGGCTCACGGCAAACTCCGCCTCCCGGGTTCAAGCGATTCCCCTGCCTCAGCCTCGCGAGTAGCTGGGACTACAGGCGCTTGCCACCACGCCGGGCTAATTTTTTATATTTTAGTGGAGACAGGGTTTCACCATGTTGGCCAGGATGGTCTCAATCTCCGGACGTTGTGATCCGCCCGCCTTGGCCTCCCAGTGTGCTGGGATTACAGGTGTAATCCACCGTGCCCAGTCAAGAATTTCTTTAAAAATTTCAGACCTCACCCTAGATCTACTGAATCAGAAACTTGTAATGAGGCCCAACCATCCTTGTTTCATCTAGCCCTAGCCTCTTGGTGATTCTAATGCGTAATATAGTTTGTCCCCCAAGTTAGAAATTTTGTTGCAGGGGGGATTGTCATGATTATGTATTCCTGGATTGAGTTTTAGAGTCTCTGGTTTTCGGAGTATTTCTCTTTTTATGCATTGGTATTATTTTTTATCTCAAGTAATGATGGGCTTTCTTATGAATTGCATACGGATGTTGCTAATTTCTGCAATTCTTCCTCTGTTTCTTGAATTCTCTGCCTCTATAATTTGTATCTCCTTTGTAGCTGATTGCTTTTGCTCTCTTTCCCCATATATTCTCTTCCTAAATCAGCTGCTTTTACAGAAGTATGTCTTTATGTCCCTTCAGGATTTCTACACTGTGCTGCAAGGTTTTGCATTCATTTTCCAGGAGAGCTCTGCTGAACACAGTGAGCAAAACTCACTTTCTTTATTTGTTCTTCCAGTCCATGCTTGGTTGACACCTCATCCTTCAGCTTGGATGGGAAATGGCCTCAATCTTCTCTAGCTATTGTTAACAAAGATTCTATCCAGGAGATATATATCATCCGTCATCTCTGATTTATTTTATCTTCTCACTCTGGTGATTTGCCAGTTATTTCAGCTGCCCAATGTAATTATTCAAAATGTCAAATTCTTTTTTGTGTGTGGTTAAAAAAAAATAAGCTTCCTCTAGGCCTTTCCGAATTTTATAATAAACTGTAATTTGATTAGTTCTCTCAGCTAAGTGTTCCCTTCATCCAGTTTTCTGCTTCCTGTGGTACTGCTCCATGCCCTCTTTAGGTCTAGATTTTTCTTTTTAACCTTCAGAGGCCAGACTTCATCTTCTCTTTGCTGAGCTTAGCTTCACTAAGGCTTTTATTCACTTTGAAAGTTTCAAAAAATTCCTTGAAAATATTTGTGATATATTTAGCAATCTTTTGCCTTCCAACACTTTGTTCTGGTTGTTTGATTTTGTTTTGTTTGTTTGTTTTCTTTTGTGTTTTACGTTTTATACTTCCTAGTTTTCCCAAAAACAACAAGTACACTTCCTACCAGCATTTCACTGGCTATTTTATTCATTTTTGAAAAGATTCTAGTTGGAAACTTCTTCATAGAGGTTTTTCTTTTGTATCTTGATCTTCACTGCCCCAAAAAGTCTTTGCTGCTTTTTTTGTTCATATTTGACAATTTTTATTGATTTTAAGGTAGTCTTAAAGTTTGACAAAACTGTTGTGCTGTCTTTCATTTTGTCTCTTTCTAGAAGAAACGTCCTCCGGAAGAAATTGGCTGATGAACAATTTATTGATAAGGCACTATGAGTTATTCACTCACAAGGCTTTTCATGAGAATCAGGGTTGCCCTGCAGTCTACAGGGAATGTAGCTTGTGGCATCCCACAATCCATTGTTTCAGGCCTGCCTGAAAGAATCACATTCTTCACGCCTGAAACACATGGTTGTTCTTCTGTATTTACTTGTTTCTGTATTTGTTGTTTCTTAGTTCTCATAGAATCACTAGCCTCTCCCAACAGGTCGAAACCACCTTTCAAGTACGTGTTACCTGAATTTCTGCATTTTCTAGAGGACTCTTATTTTCTTCTGCTGATTAATTATTCGCATTCATTTTATTTACTTGAGTCTTCAGTATCAGAAGTCTCTTGCATTCTCAATGATGTATTTTTCAATGACAGAAGAATGTTCTTCTAGAGCAGGAATTGGTAAACTACGATTCATAGGCCAAATCTGGCCCCATCACCTATTTTTGTAAATAAAGGGTATTTATAAATAATGTTTTGTAAGTAAATTTGCAAATGAAGGAAATGCAGCTATCTCCATTAGTTTGAGAATTGTCTTCCTTTTTCTCTCTTTCTTTTCTTTTTTTTTTTTTTTAGACAATGTCTCCCTCTGTCACCAAGGCTGGAGTGCAGTTGTGCAGTTGTTTGAGGCTGCACTGTAGCCTGTAGAGACAGGGTCTCATTATATTGCCCAGGCCAGTCTCAGATTCCTGAGCTCAAGCAATATTCCCATCTCAGCCTCCCAAAGTGCTAGGAATACAAGCACGAGACACCACACCCAGTCTATTTGCCTACTGTCTATGACTGCTTTCACACTATAAGGTCAGGATTGGGTGATTGTGGCAGGGACCATAAGACCTCTGACCATATGGAAATAGTTACTGCCTTGTTCTTCACAGAAACAGTTTGCAGACCTCTGCTCTGCAGCTTTCTCAGTATTAAGTGCAACTCTTTGCTCTAATGAAGTGGGTTGGTACCTGGCCCTGATGGGTCATTCTCTGATTTCCTATATGCCCTCTTGGGCTTGGACTCACGGATATCACCTTCAGGTATTTAGTAGGTCTACTAATTTCCTTCCTAGTTTCAAATGTGGACTTTTTCAAAGGATGTCCATTGAGGAATTTCTCATTCTGCCCTCATTCTCACCCATATCCTGAGCTATCTTTCTCCCTGCAAAGTATCAAAGCCTCAGTTTCTTTCTTTTTTTTTTTTTTTGAGACAGAGTCTGGCTCTGTCGCCCAGGCTGGAGTGCGGTGGCCGGATCTCAGCTCACTGCAAGCTCCGCCTCCCGGGTTTACGCCATTCTCCTGCCTCAGCCTCCCAAGTAGCTGGGACTACAGGCGCCCGCCTCGTCGCCCGGCCAGTTTTTTGTATTCTTTAGTAGAGACGGGGTTTCACCGTATTAGCCAGGGTGGTCTCGATCTCCTGACCTTGTGATCCGCCCGTCTCGGCCTCCCAAAGTGCTGGGATTACAGGCTTGAGCCACCGCGCCCGGCCGCCTCAGTTTCTTTATAAAAACAAGCACAATCCTTATCTGTTGGCAGTTCTGACATGCTTAAAATAACTGTTTGCATTAGGTGGACACTGAAGAGAATGAGAATTCAAACCGCATAATTTTTAATTTTCCACATTTCACATCTCTCAAAGCACATCTTGTTCGAAGGACATATAAAGATATATTATGAAGGCACTGATGCAAAAAAAAAAAAAAAGTGCAGAAGTTCCAAAAACATCAAAATGTAATATATAATCAGCTTATATTTTAGTATATTACAAGATGATTCTAATTATCTGCCCCTTCCTGAATCTACTATCTTTCCAATGTGACTTTGCCACTCTCCTTATCAAGAGATTTCCCCACCCAGTAACTCTGAACTGGCCTTGGGATTGGCTTTGGTGAATTGAATGAGCTAAAACTAGTGTTACAGTTTTGAGGCTGGGCCTCCAGAGACTTTACTTTCATTTTTACTCTTCCATCCTGGCCACCACCAGCAGAACAAGCCTGAGCTAGCTTGCGAAAGGATGAGAAGCCCTTAGAAAGAGAGCTGAATTTTTCAGGTCAAAGCCATCCTAGAGCAGAGGCTTCAAACTGACCCACCCGTGGACATTTCCCCTAACCCAATGATAGTTCTGTAGTAACTCTTTCGAAACCAAAGTCTCCTGTCTCATTTCCCTGATTTTTTCACTTCAATCCTTGGCCCAAACCTTTAAACTTCATGCTATAGTATAAACAATTAATAGACAAAGTATTTTAATAGACCTCTGCATTTTAACTGAGATGATAGATGTTTCATCTTTAAACAGAATTAGTTTGTTAGGGTTGCCATAAAAAAGTACCACAGACTAGGTGGCTTAAACAACAGAAATTCATTTTCTCACAGCCCTGGAAGCTGAGATCAAAGTGTCATCAAGGTTGGATTTTTCTGAGGCCTCTCTCTTTGGCTCATTGATGGCCATTTTCTCCCTGTGTCTTTACACAGCCTTCCCTCTGTATATGCGTATGTCCAAATTTTCTCCTCTTATGAGTGCACCAGTCACACTGGATTAAAACCACACCACCCTAATGATGATATTTTACTTAATTACCATTTTAAAGACCCTATTTCCAAATATGGTTACATTCTGAGGTAATGGGGATTAGGACTTCAACAAATGAATTTGGAGGGACAAAATTCAGACCATAACGGTGACTTTTGGTAAATGCCATTCAGCAAAAAGTGGGGATGGAAGAAAGCTTCCAGAGTGAGGGAGCTCTGCAACGCAAAAGGCCAGTGGATATGGAGAAAGGAGATAGGGCTAGAAACTTCAAACCAGTGAAGCAGTAATTTTCATTGAACACTTAAAATTGCTAGGCAGTGCACTGAGCAAATTATCATCATTTGTTCCTCATAGCAACCATATTAGACAGTTCCTATTATACTTACCATCATAATTTTTTTCAGGTTATACAACGATATAAGCAACAGAGCTGGGGTCTTTTCTTTTCTTTTCTTTTCTTTTCTTTTCTTTCTTTCTTTCTTTTTTTTTTTTTTTTTTTTTTTTTTTTTTTTTTTTTTGAGACAGTCTCACTCTCTGTCACCCAGGCTGGAATACAGTGGTGCGATCTTGGCTCACTGCAACCTCCGCCACCTGGGTTCAAGTGATTCTCCTACCTCAGCCTCCTGAGTAGCTGGGATTACAGGCGCCTGCCACCACACCTGGCTAATTTTTGCTTTTTTAGTAGAGACGGGGTTGCACCATGTTGGCCAAGCTGTCTCAAACTCCTGAACTCAGGTGATCCACTCACCTCAGCCTCCCAAAGTGCTGGGATTACAGGCACGAGCCACTGCGCCCTGCCCAGAGCTGGATTTTTAATCCACTCTGACTTCTAAAGCCACTTTCTTTCCTCTAGCAAATGCAAATCGAAATTGAGTCCCAAGCAAATCTAAGTGATTAGCAGTTGCTTCAGGATCATAGCCAGGAGCAAAATGTGAGGACTAGCAGAACTCAGTAAATAGTAAGTGAAGTCAGATGGGATGCAACACCAGAGTATAATTTCCGAAAACTTCACAAGCACTACTTTCTCATAAATACATAGGAAAGGTGTGTCAATTTGTAGCAGAAACTCCTTAATGGCAGAAACAGGGGGATGGTAAACCTGGTTCAAAGGAGGGTTAAATAGACTGAAGCACATATTAGCAGTGAAAGAATGTTGAAATAAGATTGTTAATTAGATACAAAACTAGTTAATGTACTACAGGGAAATACAATTGTGGCCCTGTTTTATTGCCCTGTAGTACAGGACAGAAATCATTTGTAATTTACCAGTCTTTGAGAAGTTAACATTTAACTTTTTTGATTACAGTCTGGGCCCTAATCAATAGGAAATAGTGAATCAAAAAAAGGTACATTATGCCAGAGCTGTTTCATCCAATACAGTAGTCAAGTTTCATATAACTATTTAAATTTCAAATTAAATTAACTAAACTTATGTACACTAAAGGTTCAGTTTTTTAGCGAAACTAGCCACATTTCAGGTGTTCAACCATATGTAACAGCTCCCATAGAGAACATGCCCATCATCACAGAGCTTTCTCTTGGACCACACTGCCCTAGAACCTCAGATGAACCACAGGCAGGTTTATTAAATAATACTGTAGCACGACATGAAAATGCAAAGTTTTGGATAATTTTTCATAATAGAAGGAGCCATGAATTGTAAGAACTTGAGTTTCACTTGAAGAGTCATGAAAACTGAGATGAGAGCTTGGCTGTGCTGGCAGCCAGTATGCCAAAGGGCTTTGTTCCTGAGCTATTTGCATGGAACTTCTACCATGACTCATCCCAGTTTCAAAGCACTCTTACCACTTGTGGCTGGGATGCTGTATGGGCCCTAATACTGCCCACATGTGAGCCTGTTTCTCTATAAGTGGCATCTCAAAATAATGGTCTTTGAATGTTATTTTTTCCAAATTAAAATACAATTTTTGAGACAGGGTCTCACTCAGGGTCTCACTGCAGACTCAACCTCTCAAGCTCAAACGATCCTCCCACTTCAGCCTTTTGAGTAGCTGGGGCTATAGGTGTGTGCCACAACATGCTACTTTTTTATTTTTTGTAGAGACAAGGTCTCACTATGTTGTCCAGGCTGGTTCTGAATGCCTTGGCTCAAGCAATCCTCATGCTTTGTTTAAATATTTTGTTGCCATATTCCAAAACTAGTATGGGAAAGATATAGATCCCCTCACAACTTTTAAATTGAATTCAATGATGTAATAACACTCTTGCATCATATTTTAAATATACCCAAAGGAATCTCAATACTAAACGACATTTTAAAATTTAGCATCATTCATCAAAAAGAACAAATTCTCCAATGACAGTCAGAAAATTTACATCATTTCTTTTATTAACTGAAATCAAATTTTAGTATGATTCCCCTACAGAGTTTTATCCTAATTTATTTTATATTTGAAAATTGTTTTTAGTCATTCTACATTCTTATGAGCACCAAAAATATATATAACAAATTGAAATTTTTTGTTGATGATCATAAAGTGTGAAATATTTTAAAATATATTGAAATAAAATTATAATTATTCGTAATTCACAATTGATAAAAGTATTATAAAGCTATCACAAATTTTGATAAATAAGTATTAAACACAAAAGTAAATTTTATCACAAATGCATCTCTTAATGAGATAAATGGGACTGTTTCCCAATTCATGTATTTGTGGATATCTATGAAGGTCACAATTCTTTTTTTTTTTTTTTTTGAGACAGGGTTTCATTCCGTTACCCAGGCTGGAGTACAGTGGTGTGATCACAGCTCACTGCAGCCTCCTTCACCTCCTGGGCTCAAGAAATCCTTCACTTTAGCCTCCTGAGATGCTGGGACCTCAGGTGTCCAACACCACACCAGCTATTATTTTTTTTTAGAGTCAAGGTTTGCCGCATTGCCCAGGCTCGTCGTGAACTCCTGGGCTAAAGAAATCTGCCCACTTCAGCCTCCCAAAGTGCTGGGATTACTGACGTGAACCATTTCACTCGGCCCATAAATATTTCTTTATTGCTAAAAGAACACAGGTCTAATCATGGACTCTATTTGTAATATTATATGTATATATATGTATAGTCACTGTGAAAGCTTGCTCTTGTAAGCAAGTACATAAGAGTAAAAGGGATTTTTAATACAGCAATGGCATTCAATTGTTTGAACTTTCCAAATATATGCCAAAATCACATTGTTGCCCATCATACAACCCTTTTAATGATTCTATCAGCTATGAGCTTTATGAAGCCCTCTGTCAATTTTGCTGAAAGCTCATAAATGGAAATCCCCAGACTTGTAAAAGGATTTCTATCCCAATCCCTAGAGTAGTTCAAGATCCCAATATCTGGGAGAAATAGCAAAAAGACGAATCAACTACTATTTATAAGGTTTATTACTCTTTCAGCCAGAGATACGCTCTGAAAATCTTTGGAAAATCAAAATATTGCTTATTTCTGTACTTTGTATTGTACTTTGTAAAAAGCATTTTCTTAAATGCTTTTAAAATGTCTTAAAATATCACATGCCTTCAATACATTTTTTTTCATCAAAATCTCAGAGGTATATATAGATCGATGAGTTAAAAAGTCCCCTGAATGACCTAACTGGCAAGGCTAGGCCTAGTTTTAAAACCGATTAGCCAAACCCATTTTCTCTGTCAGCAAAAGTGGGACATTATTTATGAATACAAACAGATGGTTGGGCGTGGTGGCTCACACCTGTAATCCCAAGCACTTTGGGAGGCCAAGGTGGGTGAATCAGGAGGTTGAGAGATTGAGATCATCCTGGCCAACATGGTGAAACCCCATCTCTACTAAAAATACAAAAATTAGCTGGGCTTGGTGGTGCACGCCTGTAGTCCCAGCTACTCGGGAGGCTGAGGCAGGAGAATCACTTGAAACAGGGAGGCGGTGGTTGCAGTGAGACGAGATTATGCCACTGCACTCCAGCCTGGTAACAGAGCGAGACTCCATCTCAAAAAAAAAAAAAAAAAAAAAAAAAAAAAAAAAAAAAAAACGAAAAACAGAAAAACAAAAATCAATACAAACAGGTATATTATGATACATATGAAAAACCTGTCTTACAGAATGTATCTTGAGGTGTATATTACCAAAAACATGAGAAAAAAATTATGGTGTTATAAAATGAAAATAATAAATCAATATACTATTTTCCATTACTTAATTTGTAATTATTCAATGTAGCTAAAATTATGAATTATTTATAAACAATGAAATATGAGAGAAAACATGCCATTTCTTTGAAATGTTTACTTATTTACACATCTGGACTTGTGTGTATGTATGAGAGTATATTTGTGTTTGTGTGCATGTTGTATTCTGCTGTTCTGTTTTTGAGATTAATGAAGTAAGACTTGTATTAAAAATTAGAAATAATTTCTTATATTTTACTAGATCCCATGATTGAACTTTCTCAATGTATTTACTTTACAAGAAAAGCAGAAACTACTAAAAAACAAATTGGTCTAACAGCAAGTATATAATTTAATTATTTTAATTGCAAGATAAACAATGTGACATTTGTAAGATGAAACCAGATAAGGTTACTGTAATCAAAATAAATAGCTCATGATATTATTTGATAAAAGGTTTTATTTCTCTTATTTAATAACAACAAATGTGAAAGAAGTCTAACAAAATGTTACCTCTGATTTGTATCCAGAACAAGGGCTAATCCTAGAAAACAGACCAGTTAAAGTGAAATGAATTAGATTCATTTTCATTCATTCAAAGGTCCTTTTCTTCCCTTTTCTAGGGATGAAGGTTGAGAGACCAAAACAATTGCTTACATTTAAACACATGAAAGAAATTGATATTTTAGCTTTCAGTGTCTCTAATGACCTCTTTGCTTTGTTCTCCTAGAATCTTGCTCAAGAGATTCCTCTTGAGCAATTTAAGGAATTTAAGGAATTTGACTTGAGGAATTTAAGAGGTTAGATTGCTCACTCCTACTTCCCTACTCTGCAAAACACCTGAATTAAATATTTAGGAATGAATGAAACACCACATGTCAAATTCTGGGGACATAAACGTAGAACACAGAAGAAAATGTGTAGCTTAAAACATGTATTAAGAAACCAAAAAGAGTCAGAAAAAAAGTGAGTCAAACATTCAAATAGAGTAAGGAAAGGTTGCAGGAAAGCACATCCAATAAGCAAAGACATAGAAATAAAGGTAATAGCAGAAATCTATGAAATTGTGAAAAATAGAAATAATGGCAATTAGCAATAATTAAACTAGCTCTTTGAAATGCTTAATAAAAAGGACAGATTTCTAGGGAGACTGAAGAGGAGAAGGGGGAATTTGCAAATAAACAAATCCATAAAGTAAAAAGGATAGACTATATATATATATATATATATATATGCAACAGAAATGTAAAATAAAAAAGAATACTGTAAATGATTGTCTCTAAATTTGAATATATAAATGGTATGAACAAATTCTTAGAAAAATATAAACTGTCACAAATCAGAGATAATTAAAACGGACCAGTAAGAATTCAAGGAAAGGCCTCCTCTTCATAAATGCCCCCAGATCCCACCGGTTTTATAAGTATGATCTCCCAAACGTTTAAGAAAGGGTTAAGTCTATGGTTTACCACTTTCTCTAGAAACTAGCAAAAGAGAAAAGGCCATCTTTCTGTAATTGATCAAATAAAACAGAGTTTAAAAATGACTACAACACTCAAAGAATTAAAAGAGGAGAGTGATGTGACCTGATTTGCAACAATTGAATTCTTATAACTTAGAATAAAGTCACTCTTCCCGCTGCTTAGGGCATGGACTGGATGAAGTTTAAATTACAGGTAGGAGGAGGTCCAGTTAGGAGAATACCGCAGTGGTCAGGGTGAGAGATGATAAGAACCTGAATTAAGAAAATGAATGTGGTGGTGGAAGAGATGGATTAGAGAGCTTTTAAGGAATTAGAATGGATAGGTCTTAATAACTGATTATCCTTAAGAAGTGCTGTGAGCAGCGGGGATGCTGAGGCCCAAAAGACCAACAGAGTCACAGTTCCATTAGCCAGGGTTGGGGGAAGGGCAGGAACCAGAGCAGAGTGACCAATAGCCAAAGTTAGAATTAGAGGAGGGGATTTGGTGATTTTGAGATGCCATAAGCTCCCCCAGAAGTAGATGTAAACAGATAAACTTAAGAGGTCAGATCGTAGGAAGAAAATCTGGGCCAAAGATTTGGAAGTTTTCAGTAAATGGAAGGCAATGGAAGACAGGAGCATTGTTAAGATGCAACAGCCAAGACCATGTGTAGAGAACAAGGGGTAAGGAACAAATAGGGACATGAGCAGATATTTTTAGTGCCCCTCAGATCTCCTCTGCTAGCACTTACACCTTCTATCTGAGGCCTTTCTGTACTTGGAAGATGGTTGCACATGCAGTGAACAGGCTGGAAATGCCACAGAGTTAATGCCCCTAAGAAGAGCCCTCAGCTGGTGAAAGCTGGGAGTTGTTGGTAGATAGATCCCCCAGCCTCCTCCCTGCTTGCTTGGGACAACCCTGAACTATGTCCTACACTGTTTCACAGACCCCCCCCCCCCAGTGGAATTGAGCTCCAGATGTCTATAAATGTACCTTTTATTGATAATACATATTTTATCAGTGCTTCCCTTCCTTGTCTTACTTCTCCACTTCCATAACACTGTTTAGGGGATTGCCCTTTGAAATAAATTACTGCACTCAAATTCTTATCTCAGGGTCAGCTTGTGGGGAAACCCAAACTATCACAGGAAAACAAGTGCCAAGAAGGAGGAACTTTGGAGAGAAGCTGTAGAGGAAACTAGGAGAGTCTGATGTCATGGATGGCAAAAGAGTAAAGAATTTCAAAAAGGAAAGGACATAGATATTTCCGTGAGGTAACGAAAGTAATGAAGTTAATAGAGATAGAAAATAGAATGATAGTCTCCAGGGGCTGGGGATAGGGGAAAATGAGGAGTGGTTTAATGGGTATAAAGTTTCAGTTACACAAGATCAAAAAGATGTAGAGATTAGGTGCACAATGTGAATGGACTGAAAACTCTTGAGCAATACACTTTAAAAATGGTTAAGAAAAAGAGAAAGTTGAATGAAACAAAACTATTGGTAGCCCTAGATCAAGCCATGACTGCAATCTACCAGCTTATCAATCACATCGCTGATAATTTTCCAAAAGTTAGTGTCAATTGTTTGCTGTTACTCACTGTTTAAAAAATTATGACTGTCACTTCAGATATAAAAGAAAAGCTGGTTTCTGATTCCAGCTAGTTATGCAACTTGGACAAGTTGCATCTTTTCCCTGGGTTAGAGCCTCCTTCCCTGTAAAGTGACTGAAATAGACTTGGTGATACCTAGATCTTTGTCTCCTCGAACATTCCATAATTCTATGACCTAACATATAATTATATTAAAATGACCATTTCACAGTATGTCCTAGTTTTGCTCAAATATTCTTTCTATAAGCATTTTCATGATTCTAATTCTGCATTATTCCTATATAATGGAATTAACAGATAAGAAAGAGCATAAAAAGAAGGCATAAGCAGTGGCATCTTACAGGGTTTAATTCTTGACTTGGCACTATTGTCCTGAGAATATGAACCGTACATAAGTTACTGAAGAAAAAGTCATTCATTCACTCTTAAAAATGGTTAAGATGATACATTTTGTTATTTGCATTTTACCATAATCAAATTTTTTAACAGTGGAAAAAAAAAGAGAGGATAGCAAATAGTGTCAAATGCTATGACAAAGTCTCTAAAGATAAGAAATAAGAGATTTATGGGCTTGGCAAAATTGGGGCACTGACGAACTTAGAAGAAAGATTTCATTGTAGCAAGGATGACACAAGCTGATCAGCAATTGTCTGAGCTGTAATTGGGGAGGATTAGAATGTGGGAATGTTTATATGAGGGGTAGGAGGAAATCAGAGAGATCTGCTTCTTGAATAGTCTTATACTCCTATGAGAAAACACAAAATAAAATGTTCCTGGGTTAATAGATAACCTAGTTATGTTGATCTCTGTGGCATTCCCGTCATTTTTTCATCCATTCTTTAATCTAGTGAGAGAGAGAGAGAGGGAACCAGCAAATGAGAGAGAGAGAGAGAGAGAGAGAGAGAGTAAGCGAGCAAGAGAAAGACAATGGTGAGAAAACCCAGGCCTGGCTCCTGCACCTAACTTCTCACTGTGTAGCCATCCAGTAAGGAGAATGGAGGGTAAGCAAATGCTTGTAAAACCCAATAATGAAAACGAATACTCATACAAACAGCACCTGTGAGCAATGCTCTGTGAAACAGAGAGAAAAATGGTGCTATTAATCCATAGAATTGCAGCTGGACATATCCGGGAAGACAATGTCAAGTTTGATGGTGCAGGACGAGTAGAAGTTATCTGAAAGGGAAAGTGGAGGAAGCGGATTAGAGACAGAGAGGAGAACATGTCAAAGGGCCTGTGAGGGGAGGAAGTATGACAATTTATGAGCCTGAAAGAAGACTCCAGTGACTGAAACAGAAAAAGCCCAGTTCAAGAGCTAGCAAGGTATGTAGGGCCCCAAGGGTACAGGCTTTGCTGGCCACCATACAGAGCACTGACTTCCTCCGAAGAGCAGGAGGGTCTGGGAATCTTTTACTTGGGGTGGGGATAGGTGGGTGTTAAGGTGGTAGTTGAGAGTGTGGATGGAGGATGGGCAATAGTGAATGAGATAGGTCAGTTAGGAGCATCCAGCAGCTGTCCTGGCATGAGATAACAGTGGCTAGGACTGGGGTGGTGTTGGGAGAGATTTGAGAGCATGGAAGGGTTCAAAACATATTTGGAGATGCAAGATCATCAGAGTCTTGAGTTTCCTATGAAGAAGTGAACTTAAAGAGTCCCAATAGGATGACGAGTAAATTAGGCAGAATCCAGAGATCACCCAGACTAGAGTAACAGGGTCATCAGAACATATGTCATCACATATTGTGGTGTCAGGATGGGGTGGGGTTTAGGAGAGATGCAGGTAGTTGAGTCAGTACAAGTATAGCCTCCAGGTAAACAAGGTTAATTAAGATAATCATAATCACAGGCATGGAGGGCTGCACTGTGGCAAGTCAAGGCCCATTTGGTGTCAGATAGGTGGGAATTCTCAATGTTACAAAATTATCAGAGTCCTCAAAGGGTTAGAAATCAGAAAATCTACTATCTAGACCCATTTTCTACCTATTTGCCCTTTGGCATTCATCCATTCATTCATGTATTTGTCCATTAATTTATCAATTTATTCACTTATTCAACAAATATTTATTGAGTGCTAATATGTGAAGGCTGTGTGTTAGACACTGAGGAGATGAGGAAAAAGACACACCACTGCTGCTTTCATGCAAGTATGATCAAAATGTGCTGGTAAAGGTGTAACATCTGCCTCTCCTCACTCACCTCTCCCAAAATCAAAGAATTGCTTTGTAGTTCATGCCACTTTCAATGAAGTAAGTATTCCCACTGTGCCTTATTTCAAGTTACCAACATGATGTCAACACTTCACAAAATTCCTGGAAATTTACCAACTGGTCCTCAGGAGCTACTGCAAGCCAGTTCCAATGTCACTGGACCTGATGCTCTAGTAAGGGAAACAGGAAAAATCAATAACCAAATGGGGAAATAAATATTACGATAGATTATTATTTCATTATTGGCAGCTAGTAAAGGGTGCAAAGGGGTGCTGTGATAGCAAACCATAAAAAGGGAGAAGTGTCTGTAGTTAGCCAGCGTAGTGAGGCAAGACCTCTTCAACGGAGACCATGCAAACTGAGACCTGAGTGAGAGAAATCAAATGGCAGCATTCTGGGTTGACAGAATGCTCACCAAAGCAAATCTCCTAGAGTCTGGGATATGTTTCTCTATGTTACCTTTTCTATGGGATTTTTTTTTCAGACTTTTGGAATTCTTCCACCGAAGTTCACACTCCCTTTCTCATTCTCTCCTGAACTTCTCTTTTTGTTACACCTTCCCATGCTGGTCTTGAACTTGACTATGTGATTTACTTTTTTCAGTGGGACAATGGCAAGCAGAGACTTGAAAACGTATTTTGTACATTTACACATTCACTCTTGGTCCTTCGCCTTCTCCACAAGAACATGTGTGTTAGCATGCTAAAGGATGAGAGACACCTGGAGCAGGCTGAGTTGGCTCAGTTAGGACAACCAAGGGACAGACATGTGAGAGAGTCCAACTAAGATCACCACAAGCACCTAGCTGACCCACACCTGACCACAGACACACAGGTGAGCCTTGCTGAGCCTAGGCTGCATCAGCAGAAACACCCAACCCACCTGTAGAGGCCTAACAAATCATAAATGATTGTTGTTTTAAGCCACTCAGTTCTGAGATGGTTGTTAGGTCATGTAGCACAGGAAGAAAACATTTTTCTCACTTATTTTAGGTTCATGACTTGGGCCCCTACAGCAAAAGACAGATTGGCAAGAAAAAAAAAACCATCAGCTATAGGTTTTACATAAGGAAATGAAGACCTAAAGAAACAGTTAAACTTGTATATTTTTATGCTGTTTGTTGAAGAATGGACAGTAGCAATAACTAACACAAATGGCTTCCTGATATATTTTTCCAAACCTATGATATATAGAAAGTGAAGTGTATATATATATATACACACACACACACACACACACATACACACACAAGTATATATATATACACCCACATGCAATTTGGAGATTAAGAATCTGTAGAAAGAAGAGTATTTTTCTGCTAAGATGACAATTATATAGAAGCTTTCAAATGTTTAAAGATCTAGTGAAACAGTACCTTTTAAATTTATAATTAAGAATTCAGTGAATTAAATGTACAGTCTCAGGGCAAGACAGAAATGAGAATTGAACTGTGCAAACAGAGATTTGTCTTTCAGCCCCAATTAGCTTTTAAAAATGCACCGGATGGTCTTACTTTTGTATTAAAATACGTATTGGAATCAGACATATATGCCTTTTCTGGTTTCTCCATTTTATAAGATACTCCAGAAACTCACTTACTCTAATTTCATCCAGTTTCTAAAATCTGTGCTGTCTCTAGCAATATTTAGTTTCCATATTCTTCCCCAGGAGTCTTTCTTCATTCCCTGTTCTACCAAGAAAATGACCGTGTGCTTCCTTTGTACACATGCACACTGTGTTAACTTACAAAGATTCCTTGGAAAACTAAGCAATCAGAAATTTTAAAGGAAAGGAGGCATACTAAATTTCCCTTGGACCTTTGCTTTCTATTTATTTTAATTACTCAGGTAAGGTCTGAGTATTGGGCAGAGGAAAAATTGTGACTTAAAAATAACATGTAATACATTTATAAATTTACATCACCAAAAATGACTCATTGATCTTTATGGTATTGTAGTGAGTTTTAGGCCTGAAATATAATATGTAATCAAAAAATGTTTGTTGAGCAACTGTTTTAAAATTAACATACTTAGAAAGTTATGTTAGTATTTTGGCATTGCCAGCATTAATGCTTAGGTTAACTACTTGTCCCCCAAACAGCATTTAGAGTGTTCCTATAAGCCTATGTGGTTTCATTACATTTTATACCTAAAAATTCCACAGCAGTTCCAAGTGATGTGCCAAAATAATTTTTGCCCTCGAGGTTAAAGAAGGTACAATTTTTCTTATTATGCCAATTTATTGATTAAGCCCACATCGTTCTTGTCATGCAAAAGAGAAACGCTTTGAAGACCAACTACTGTTCATTTTTTCTTTTCCTTTATGTTGGTGATTTCTACACAACCTAATTGCCTTAAAAGTTGATGATCATGTTACCAGAACAATGATAAATTGCTAAAATAGTTACCATTGAATCACAAGCACAGGTTTGCATCTCTATTTTTGCAACTTGGAATTTAAAAATGCTTCTTGAAAAACTAAGGCAAATTAAAAAGCAAGGACTCCCGCTCAGTGCTAGATTAACTTCAAATAGATGCTTATCAATGAAGGCCATCACAGAATGAAAATTGTTTTTTAAACAATTCATAGAGATTTTGCATTCTTAAAGTGCATCCTTATATACATACAAATTAATATATGAAGATAACCTTTTAAGCATACGCGAAGCATTACAATACTAGTTAGTAATAAAGAGAAACCAACTGATACATTCAATAACATGGATGACTTTTATGGACAATGCAACAGGGACAGAAATGAACCAGAGTGCATGCTGCATGTAAAGTCTAGAGCATTAAATACTAATCTGTGGTGATTGAATTCCAGGTTGCTGAAAAATAATTATTTCATTCCTTTTTATGGCTGAGTAATATTCCACAGTATAAATATACCACATTTTCTTTATCTATTCATTGATGGGCATTCCATATTTTTGCAATTGTGAATTGTGCTGTTATAAACATGCACGTGCAGGTATATTTTTCTTATAATGACTTATATTCCTCTGGATAGATACCCAGGAATGGGGGTAGATCTACTTTTAGTTCTCTAAGGAATCTCCACACTGTTTTCCATAGTGGTTGTTGGACTAGTTTATATTTCCACCAACAGTGTAAAAGTGTTCCCTTTTTACCACATCCATGCCAACATCTGTTATATTTTGATTTTTCGATTATGGCCATTCTTGCAGGAGTGAGGTGGGATCGCACTGTGGTTTTAATTTACATTTCCCTTATAATTAGTGATGTTGAACATTTTTTCATGTTCGTTGGCCATTTGTATATTTTCTTTTAAGAATTATCTATTCATGCTCTTAGCCCAAGTTTTGATGGGATTTTTTGTTTTGTTCTTGCTGAGTTGTTTGAGTTCCTTGTAGATTCTGGATATTAGTCCTTTGTTGGATGCATAGATTGTGAAGATTTTCTCCCCCTCTGTGGATTGTCTGTTTACTCTGCTGATTATTTCTTTTGCTATACAGAAGGTTTTTAGTTTAATTAAGTTCCATCTATTTATCTTTGTTATTGTCAGATTTTCTTTTGGGTTCTTGGTTATAAAGTATGTGCCTAAGCCAATGTCTAGAAGAGTTTTTGGGATGTTATCTTCTAGAATTTTTAAGGTTTCAGGTCTTAGATTTAAGTCACTGATCCATCTTCAGTTAATTTTTGTGTAAGGTGAGAGATGTGGATCCAGTTTCATTCTTCTACATGTGGCTTGCTAATTATCCCTGCACCATTTGTTGAATAGGGAGTCCTTTCCCCACTTTATGTTTTTGTTTTCTTTGTAGAACATCAGTTGATTGTAAGTATTTGGGTTTATTTCTGGGTTCTCTATTCTGTTCCATTGGTCTATGTGCCTATTTTTATACCAGTACCTTGCTGTCTTGGTGACTAGGGCCTTATAGTATAATTTAAAGTCAAGTAATGGAATGCCTCCAGATTTGGTCTTTTTGCTTAGTCTTGTTTTGGCTGTGTAAGCCCTTATTTGGTTCCATATGAATTTTAAGATTTTTTTTCTAGCTCTGTAAAGAATAATGATGGCATTTTATTGGGAATTGCATTGAATTTGTAGATTGATTTTGGCAGTATGGTCATTTTCACAATATTAATTCTACCCATCCATGAGCATGGGATGTGCTTCCATTTGTTTATGTCATCTATGATTTCTTTCAGCAACATTTTATAGTTTTCTTGTAGAGATCTTTCACCTCTTTGGTTAAGTGTAGTTCCAACTATTTCATTTTATATTATTTTTTTTTTCAGCTATTGCAAAAGGGGTTGGGTTCTTGACTTGATTCTCAGCTTGGTCACTGTTGGTGTTTAGCAGAGCTACCTATTTGTGTACATTAATTTTATATTATGAAACTTCATTAAATTCATTTACCAGTTCTAGGAGCTTTATGGATGAGTCTTTAGGGTTTTCTAGGTATATGATCATGTCATCAGCAAACAGTGACAGTTTGACTTCCTCACTACCCATTTGGATGCCCTTTATTTCTTCCTCTTGTCTGATTGCTCTGGCTAGGACTTCCAGTACTATGTTGAATAGATATGGTGGGACAGGTATGGTGGTTCATGCCTATTATCCCAACACTTTGGGAGGCCAAGGTGGGCAGATCACTTGAGGTCAGGAGTTCGAGACCAGCTGTCCAACATGGTGAAATACCATCTCTACTAAAAATAAAATAATAATAATAAAAAAACTTAACCAGGTGTGGTGGTAGATGACTGTAATCCCAGCTCCAAGTTACTTGGGAGGCTGAGGCAGGAGAATCACTTAAACCTGGGAGGCAAAGATTGCAGTGAGCTGAGATTGCACCACTGCACTTTCAGCCTGGGAGACAGAGCAAGACTCCTTCAAAAAAAAAAAAAAAAAAAAAAAAGTGGTCAAAGTGGGCATCCTTGTCTTGTTCCAGTTCTCAGGGGAAGTGTTTTCAGTTTTTCCCCATTCAGTATAATATTGGCTGCGGGTTTGTCATAGATGGCTTTTATTCCTTAAGGTATGACCCTTCTATGCCGATTTTCCTGAGGGTTTTATTTATAAAGGGATGCTGAATTTTGTTAAATACTTTTTCTGCTTTTATTGAGATGATCATGTGATTTTTGTTTTTTAATTCTGTTTATGTGGTGTATCACATTAATTGACTCGCAGATGTTAAAGCATCCCTGCATCCCTGGTATGAAACCCACTTGATCATGGTGGATTATCTTTTGGATATGCTCTTGGAATCTGTAAGCTAGTATTTTGATGAGGATTTTTGCATCTATGTATATTGGTCTGCAGTTTTCTTTTTTTGTTAGGCCTTTCCTGGTTTTGGCATTGGGGTGATACTGGCTTCATAGAATGATTTAGGGAGCATTCCCTCTTTCTCTATCTTTTGGAATAGTGCCAATAGGATTGGTACCAATTCTTTGAATGTCTGATAGAATTCAGCTGTGAATCTTTCGATAAATGATAAAAGAACTAGTCCTACAGGAAAGCCACAATCCTAAATATATATGCACCTAACACTGGAGCTCCCAAATTTATAAAACAATTACTGCTAGACCTAAGAAATGAGACGGACAGCAACGCAACAATAGTGAGGGATTTTAATACTCCACTGACCGCACTAGACAGATCATCAAGACAGAAGGTCAGCAAAGAAACAATGAACTTAAAGTATACCCTAGAACAAATGGACTTAACAGATATTTACAGATCATTCTACCCAACAAGCACAGAATATACATGCCATTAATCAGCACATGGTACATTCTCTAAGATAGACCATATGATAGGCCACAAAACAAGTATCAACAAATTTAACAAAGTAGAAATTATATCAAGTACTCTCTCAGACCACAGTGGAATGAAATTGGAAATAACTCCAAAAGGAACCCTCAAACCATGCAAATACATGGAAATTAAATAACCCACTCCGGAATGATCATTGGGTCAACAATGAAATCAATATGAAAGTTTAAAAATTCTTTGAATTGAATGATAACAGCGAAATAACTTACCAAAACCTCTGGGATACAGCAAAAGTAGTGTTAAGAGGAAAGTTCATAGCATTAAATGCCTACATTAAAAAGTCTGAAAGAGTACAAGAGACAATCTAAAGTCTCACCTCAAGGAACTAGAGAAACAAGAAAAAAATAAACCCAAACCCAGCAGGAGAAAGAAATAACAAAAGATCAGAGCAGAACTAAATGAAATTGAAACAAAAAAAGTAGAAGATAAATGAAACAAAAAGCTGGTTCTTTGAAAAGGTAAATGAAATTGATAAACCATTAGCAAGATTAACTAGGAAAAGAGAGAAGATCCAAATAAGCTCAATTAGAAATGAAACAAGAGATATTACAACCGATACCACGGAAATACAAAAGATAATTCAAGGCTACTATGAACACCTTTACGTGCATAAACTAGAGGAGATAGATAAATTCCTGGAAATATACAACCCTCCTAGATTAAACCAAGATGACATAGAAAAACTGAACAGATCAAAAACAGTGAGACTGAAATGATAATTTAAAAGTTACCAATACACAAAAAAAGTCCAGGACCAGATAGATTCACAGCTGAATTCTACCAGACATTCAAAGAACTTTTGATTGAGCATCAATTCAAATTTTGCATAAAACCTAGTTTGTTAAACAAACAAACAATAAAACTAGATTTCTCTGGCTGAAGTAGGATTGGAGACCTGGACACCTTACATATTTGACTTCTCTACCGTTTTCTGCAACAGCCCCCAGGGAATCAAAACATAACCCCAGAGATCACATAACGATACTGATTTGGAGTGAGGTTGGAATTTGGAGTGCTTCTCAACTAGGAGCACTTTTATTTCCCAGAGGACACCTGGCAATGTCTGGAGACATTTTTTACTGCTACAACTGTGCAGAAGAGGTGCAACTATGGCATCTAGTGGGTAGAGATCAGAGATGCTGCTAAACATCTTGCAATGCACAGGACAGCCCCCACAACAAATAATCACTGGGCTCAGAATACCAATAGTGCCAAGGTTGTGTGAAATCCTGACATGGAGAAAGATTTAGAAAGATAAAACACTTAGGTATATTTTGTTCTATCTCTGAGGCTGAGTTATTCAAAATTCACTTAAATATTTTATTATATAAGGTGAAGATATACAGCTTGTCTCTGATAGTTACATATCTGAGCAGCTGCTTCTAGCACTGCTATTCTGCCTTTACCTATGTACCTAGAACTAATTAGAAAGAATAGTTTAAAGTGTCTCCTTAGTGTCCTTAATTGGATCTTCACATACTTGGCTTTTGTTTTTCTTTCCTAGCCAAGGGTCAGAAGTGTCAACCTCATCACACAGGTCTTTAAAAAAATTTTTAAAAATTGACCATTTTCTGAAAATATCAACGCAATTATGAGCCAAATTCCTATTTGCCATTAAACCCATGATATAGCTAATAAAAGGAAGAAACCAAAATTCTTCAGTGAGAGTGTTTTTCCCAGAGATGAAGAATAATACCTGTCTACCTACAGGACAATGATTATATGTTCATCATTTAGGATACCAGGTCTAAGTAAACATTTCCATCAGATTTCATTGTTATGAAAAACAATCAACTCCACTACACAGTATATTAAGCCAATCAATGAAAACCAAGGAAACAGATTATTAACACTTTTTCAAGACAAAAAGCAATCCAGGCTGTTTGCCACTATCACATACTGCTTTTAATAGAAATAGTTTTTAAACTCATCATTTTGGAACTTATCTAATTAGAAAGCTAATTTGTAATGACACTTTTCGGTCCAAAGATATAATGGCATAGGCCAGTATTCAAGCTTAGAGTGGCCTGATCTTTAAAAATACGAACCTTTTCAAGTTCTGATTCTGCAAATGTAATTCACTCACCTGATTGAAAGTTCATTCGATTTGTTATTGCTTCAAAGAAACTATCCCAACCTCAGTAGCTTAAAACAACAATTATATTCAGTGCATGATTCAATGAGTCAGCAATTTAAGCTAGACCCAACTGGAAGGTTATTTACCCTTAAGAATATGCAGTCAACAGTAGGTTAACTAGGTGGCTTTGCTTTTGGCAGTTAGCTAGGTGTTGGCTGATATACAAGGGGGACAACTGAGTTCCACTACCAACCTATCGCTGGTTTGTTTACTTAGCGAGGCAAGGGTACCAAAAGAGAGCAGAAGCGTGCAAGACCTCTTCTGTTTTTTTTTTTTTTTTTCCTCAGAACTGGTACAAAATTGCTTTGGTCACGTTGTATAAAGTAAGTTAAAGCCTAGCTCAGATTCAAGGGATGGAGAAATAGGTTCTACCACTTAACGGGAGGAACTGCAATGTGTGTGGATATAAAGCCAAGCAGAGAATTGAGGTTATTTTGGTGAACGATACACCACACTCATCCAGCATACTGCTGTCACCTTTATTTTCATGAGATCTGGCTTCCCTGTGGTGATTAACATAAAGACGGTGTAACACAATCCAGAAACGCCTGGGCATTAATGACCAATGGAGCAAATGTGAAGTAATGGGAGACAGAATATGTAAAGTGGCTGGCAGATAAATTATTTTTCTCTTCCCCTTCTTTGATAACCTGTGTTAAAATTCTGTGTCTCTATTAGGTTCTTCCAGAAGACATCTGCTATAACCCAGCTACCACATTTTAGAGGGAGCTACCACATTTTTTTAAATCTTTGGAATGCACCTCCTTGTATTTTTTTCACTTTCCTTGCCTCTGTTTTCCTTTTCTTCTTCATTCTCATTGCACTTGCACTCCTCAATAGAGCATGGAAAGGTTAGTTTTTGCTACATAACAAAATATTCCAAAGCTTAGTGGCTTAAAACAGCATGAATAATGCTATAGGTTGGCTATTTGGGCTGTGCTCAGCTGGACAGTTCTTCTAGTCTCTGCTTGACTCACTCATACATCTTTACCCAGTTACTAGGTTGGCTAAGTTTTGGCTAGTCTAGGACACATAGCCCATTGCTGCTCCACATGAACTCATCCCCAAGTAGGCTAGCCCAGGTTTGTTTTATGGCAGCTAAGCAGGGTCCCAAGAAAGTAAGTGAAGCCATGCTAAGCTTCAAACAACCACATGATCACTTTCTTCTCATTCCATTGGGCAAACTTCATCATCCCAGACTCCAGGGTTGGGGAAATAGATTCCATCCCTTAATAAGGGGACTTACAGAGATACATTGCAAATGTACAAATATAGAGGGGAACAGAGAATTGAAGACATTTTTTGTAATCCTCTTCAAAGAACAAGTGCATACATTTTGCCTTGGGGTTTATTTTCTATGGGACTCAGGATATGACAGTGTCTATTGCACAAATATTTTAAAAAACATCAACAACCTTGAGTGGGCTTAATAATTTTTACTGTTTAAGCACTATTAGAGTAAACAAAGTATTACACTGTCTTTTCATCTCCACAATACAAACTATCCATTATTTTCCAGTTTTCTTTTCTAGCATAAAAACATTTGCAGAAATGCCTCCTAGGATGACTCCTTCTCCTCTTCCTCCTCCTTCTTCTCTTCCTCCTCCTCCTCCTCCTCTTCCTCTTCCTCCTCCTCCTCCTTCTTCTTCCTCTTCCTCTTCTTCTTTACATTTAATGGTTTAGTTGAGCAAAGAGTGATTTGTGAATTAGACAGATCCCAGAAGCAGAACGTGTTCAGAATTACTCTGGAGCTGCCATGGTTGGATAACATTTATGGACAGAAAAATGAAAGTGACTTACAGAAAATGGGAGTAAGGTACAAAAACAGCTGGATTCATTACAGTGCAGTGTTTGCCTTATTTGAACACAGTTTGAACACTTGGCCAGCTGTGATTGGCTGAAACCCTGTGATTGATACAAAGGTATATTACAGTTTGTTTGCATATCCAGTTAGGTTACAGTTCACTATGTATGGAGAACCTTTAAACTGAACTGAAGATACATAAGGAGGCATCTTTTGGTTGAACTTAATTTAACAATTCGCTGCTTTGGTCAACCTTTCAATTTTGAGAGATAGACCAAAACTTTAAGCATTGGTCTCCTCTGTCATCATTGTAAATGGACTTATTTGGTCTCAAATTTCACTGGAGAATAGCAGAACAGTGAGTTTTATAAGGTAGGAATAAGGAACAGACAACAGAAAAAAATTGGTTACTTTTGCTGTTTTTTTTTTTTTTTTTTTTTTTTTTTTTTTTTAGGAGTTAGAGCACCTTATCATGCTAGAGACTTGTGTTTCAGGAGAAAAAAAAAAACTGGTCTGTTTTTAGAATATATCTGCTTCCTTAAAATTTCAGCTTGATTATGTCACATTTAGCATGAGTGACTCCATCCTGGTTTGGTCTAGTCTACTGGAGCCTAGCGCAGGAGCTTAGTCTGGAACAATGGCCTCCCACAAGTTTGTTTAACATCTTTCCCCTTTTGGTGAGCTTCTCATCTAGGTGAGAATGTGACCAAAACTTAGTGCCTTAACACTAGTCTCTGTTACCGTCATTTAGGGTTTCCAATTTCAATACACCATTCATCACACATTTCTTTAAGTTTCTGTCATTTGAATTGAAGAGAGACTATGTGACATTCTACGATGGCTGCATGCAAACATTTAAAACTTTTGAGAGAATACAGTCCACTAAGGAGACTACTATTATTACTATCAGGAGGATAATACCAAGAGTTTGGAGTACACTCCTTAGTCAGAGTACCCATGAACCAAACCAACTAAAATCAAACAGAACAAAATATGAGCCAGATGAAGAGTCTACTTATTTAACTAAGCAGCCTGTTCATAAATCCCCTGAAACCGAGTCTCTATAATACCTCATGTATTCATTATGTGCAACAAGAAATGTTAGCAACTGCAGATTCCTCCCTATTTAACCAGCAGGTTATTTAAAGCAATTCTATTATCAAGTACAAGTTTATATTTATTTATTTAGAGACAAGGTCATGCTCTGTTTCCCAGGCTGGAGTGCAGTGATGCAATCATAGCTCACTGCAGCCTTGATCTCTCAGGCTCAAGAAATCCTCTCGCCTCAGCCTCTTGAGTAGCTGGGACGACATGTGTGCACCACCAAACCCTGATTTATTTTATTTTATTTTTGATTTTTAGTAAAGACAAGGCCTCGCTATGTTGTCCAGGCTGATCGTGAACTTCTGACCTCAAGTGATCCTCCCACCTCAGCCTCCCAAAGTGCTGCCATTACTGGTGTGAGCCAAAACACCTGGCTTATCTAGAACAATTTTAGCAAGAGAATTTAAAGAAGTCTGTTTTGCAATCATAGCCTTTGCAGTAGAATCTGCTATACAGCCTATCATGTGGGATAAATTTACTTTTCTTGTGTGTGTGTGTATGTTTTATTAAAGTATGTTATACATGCAAAAAGTGCATAAATAATGAAAGTGCAGTTGGACAAAGTTTTGCAAGGTGAGCACACCACTGTAATCAGTACCCAGATTAAGGAAACATTGCTGGGGCCCCAGAAACCTCTGTTGTTCCCCTTGCAACCACTACCTATCCTCAAGGTGACCACTCTCTTGACTTTTTTTTTTAGACAGAGTCTTGCTCTGTCACCCATGCTGGACTCGGCTTACTGCAACCTCTGCCTCCCAGGTTCAAGCAATTCTCTTTCCTCAGTCTCCTATGTAGCTGGGATTACAGGTGTGCCACCATGCCCAGCTAATTTTTGTATTTTTAGTAGAGACAGGGCTTTGCCATGTTGGCCAGGCCGGTCTTGAACTCCTGACCTCAGGTGATCCACCTCAGCCTCCCTAAGTGCTGGGATTACAGACATGAGCCACCAAGCCCTGGCCCGATTTCTTTTTTTAAGTGAGGGATAAATTTCTAATCATTGTCTTATCTACTCCAAATCATGTACAAAGAGGCCTAACAAATGATGCCCATTCAGAAGAGAAGTGAGTCCTCCTTAAAATATTCTCTTTAATTTATGATGTAAGTTAAGAGGAGTGGACCAAGGCTCTGTTTCTGGCTGATTATGGAGCAACAAAAATATCATTAAACTTCCAAGCCATAAGATTGTCCATGTGTAAGGTTGATTGTGAAATCCTCCACAAATAAAAATACACCCCATGGATGCACACAAGGCCCCTTTTTTAGTTATTTTGTTAATAGAGGTAAATGCAAGGAAAAAATTAAGAGAGGTAAGAGTCTGATGATGGCAAAGATGTCTTGATCCATGATCTTGGGAAAGCTGTCCATCTAGAATGCGATCTGTTTTGGGGGAGAAACTTCCCTGATTAGATTTACCTTAAGATCTCTGTATTAGGCCATTCTTCCATTGCTATAAAGAAATACCTGAGACTGGGCGCAGTGACTATAATTCCAGTACTTTGAGAGACTGATGCAGGAGGATAATTTGAGCCTAGGACTTTGGGACCAGCCTGGGCAACACAGTAAGAGCTCATCTCTACAAAAAATTTTTAGCTGGAGATGGTGGCAGATGCCTGTGGTCCCAGCTACACTGCATAGGGAGGCAGAGTTGGGAGGATCACTTGAGACTGAGATGTTGAGGCTGCAGTGAGCTCTGATGGTGCCACTGCACTGCAGCCTGGATGACAGAACATGACCCTGTCTTCAAATAAATAAATAAATAAATAAATAAATAAATAAATAAATGGAAAAAGAAAAGAGGACTAGGTAATTTGCATAATTTATAAAAAAAGAGGTTTCATTGGCTCACAGTTCTGAAGGCTGCACAAGAAGTATACCACCAGCATCCACTTCTAGGGAGGCCTCAGGAAGCTTCCAATCATGGCAGAAGATGAAGTGAGAGCAGGCATCTCACATAAAGGGAATGGGAGCAAGAGGGGGGTGGGAGGTGCCACACACTTTCAAACAAACAGACCTTGTGCTTCACTATTGAGAGGAGAGCACCAAGCCATGAGAGATCTGCTCCCATGATCCAATCACCTCCAATCAGGTCCCATCTCCAACACTGGGGATTACATTTCAACATAAGACTTGAGTGGGGACATATATCAAAACCATATTAATCTCCAGTGGGTATACAGTTCCAAGAGTCTGGATTGGTTCTTCAGAGTTGTGAGATTATAAACCCAAAGTTTTAAGTCCCGAAGTTTTGCTGCAATATGGGCGACAAAGGCAGTCTTTCTCTGACGTCATTTCTGTAAGACCCAATCTCCGAGTTCTAGATTGTGAAGCGTTTGATTGTCCTCAGTCAGTGATCATAAAAGCTTTCTATTACCTGGTGAAAACACACGTTGGCATAGTGCATTAAAGCCTTGCAGCATTTAGTCATATCAGAGTTTACGAGCAAAAGATACATGAGGTTCTATTATTAGAGGCATGGACCTTGCTGTGACTATTTCATAAGGGGTCAACTTACATTTTCCACTGGGAGTGGATTTGATTGTCAGCAGTCTGCAATACCTTTGATGAAGGAAATCCGGTCAATTCAGTTAGCTTTGCCTAATGCTATTGTATGTGCAAATATTATTTAAGTGTTCGACAACTTGTACAGTGAAACAAGTACCTCTAATGCTGGAGATTTCTCTAGAAATGTCCCATAAGAGAAACACATTTCCTCATAATCTTTTAGCTATTATTATAGCATTGGCTTCCTTGCATGGGAAAGCTTCTAAGCCAGAAAACATGCATTGGAAATGGCAATTGAATGAAATTTCTCTATAAACATTCAAATGGTTCACTAAGTACCTGAAGTTTTCATTATTTTCCCAGGATAATGGGTTTGACAAACCAAACATTGGTCATAAACAATTTATATATGTGTTTTTATTTGGATTACTTTATCTCTTCCATGATGAATTATGTAGTGCAGAGCTTTTAATAATAGAAGCTTTGTCTGGATGCAGTGACTCATGCTTGTAATCCCAGCACTGGGAGGCCGAGGCACGAGGAGAATTGCTTGAAGACAGGAGTTTGAGACCAGCCTGGGCAGCACAGTGAAACCTCATCTCTACAAAAAAATGTTAAAAATTAGCTGGGTGTAGTGGCATGTGCCTGTAGTTCCAGCTACTTGGAAGGCTCAGGCAGGAGGATTGCTTGAGCAATTTAAGGTGGCAGTGAGGAATGATTGTGCCACTGCACTCCAACCTGGACAACAGAGTGATAATGATAATAATAATAATGGAAACTTTAAGAACTCAGAAAGGATGAGGTTCTCCATGAGTTCATGCTTAATATTGAATTTATATCTTTTTAAATACCAGTTTTGTTTCTCCAGGTATACAGCAGTGTTTATTAAATGAGTTATTATAGGTGATTTGACTTGGACTACAGAGTTTATTTAAATTGCATAGCATAACAATTTCAGTAGTGGCTGATTTAGTTTGAAAATCTAACGAGGTATTTCCTTGGTATCTAATTAATTCTTGTTCAGCTTGAGTTAGCAGCTTTACAAACCAATCAGTCTCTATATTAGCAGAAACCTGAATTCAAGAGTGCTTGTCAGGGCCCTTTCCATTCTTTCCATGAACTTCCTTAAAGACACAACACTTTAGGAATTGCTTCCTTTTAAAGAGCTTTCAGAAAATGCATAAGAATTAAGCTATTAACTGTGGACACACTTAAAATGGTCATGATTTAAGACACAACTGAGAGGAAAATTCTGTTATTTCTATGGCCTATGATAATTTAATATAATAATCATAATTATGATTTATTACATATACCAAGACATATCAGAATTTTATAAGTATCACACAATTTTGAGACACATATTAATAACATATTCATGAAAATACAACTTAAAGAAGGTTAAACATCATTTCTTGCTTGACAATGCTTCCTGTGTGACATAACTCCTCACATTATTTATTTAATTAAATACACCTCTTTCTTATCTCTCTTTTGGATGCTTCAGGTGGCCTTTGGAACATCCCAAAGATAGTATGAGGTCAAAAATACTTAATTTTAGAATTTGAAATTTGATTTTTGGGAAGGCTGTCAAATTTAAAATGCTTAACCAAAATAGATCACAGGTCATTATAAAATAATAGTTATTCATTTAGCCAAAATGATAACCAAAAAGTTTTAAAAAGCAAAAACACTTATTTTTTACTAGAAAAGAAACCTAATTTTCTAAACAATCAAAAGACTTGAAGACAGCCTGAGATAGAATCTGTCTATCCTTCTCTCCTCTATTTTTTCTTTTTTTGCAGCTTTCTCAAAAGGTGAACAAAAATCTTTTACTATCTCTTATTAATACTACATGAAATTTTTATTCGAAAGAGACAACCAAATTTTACTTTTGTATTAGTATATTATTATTACTAAAGTTAATTTTAAAGAAAGCTTGTAAACAAATTCATCCCATCTCAGTCAGCTTTTGAACACACAAGATAAGGTTTCTGGAGGTGCACCCAAGATGGCCAAATAGGAACAGCTCCAGCCTCCAGCTCCCAGTGTGAGTGACACAGAACACAGGTGATTTCTGCATTTTCAACTGAGGTACTGGGTTCATCTCACTGGGGAGTGCTGGACAATTGGTGCTGGTCAGCTGGTGGCCTGACCAGTGAGAGCTGAAGCAGGGTAAGGCATCACCTCACCTGGGAAGCGCAAGGGGGAAGGGAATCCCTTTTCCTAGCCACGGGAAACTGAGACACACAACACCTGGAAAATTGGGTAACTCCCACCCTAATATTGCACTGTACCAAGGGTCTTAGCAAACAGCACACCAGGAGATTATATCCCACATCTGGCCTGGAAGGTCCCACGCTCATGGAGCCTCCCTCATTGCTAGCACAGCAGTCTGAGATCTAACTGCAAGGTGGCAGCGAGGCTGGGGGAGGGGTGCCCACTACTGCTGAGGCTTAAGTGGGTAAACAAAGCCACCAGGAAACTCGAATTTGGGGGAGCCCACCGCAGCTCAAGGAGGCCGGTCTGCCTCTGTAGATTCCTCCTCTGGGGACAGGGCATAGCTAAACAAAAAGCAGCAGAAACCTTGGCAGAGGTAAATGCCACTGTCTGATAGCTTTGAAGAGAGCAGTGGATCTCCCAGCACGGAGGTTGAGATCTGAGAATGGACAGACTGTCTGCTCAAGTGGGTCCCTGACCCCTAAGTAGCCTAACTGGGAGACATCCCCCACTAGGTGCAGACCGACACCTCACACCTCACATGGCTGGGTACACCCCTGAGACGAAGCTTCCAGAGCAAGAATCAGACAGCAACACTCGCTGTTCAGCAACATTCTATCTTCTGCAGCCTCCGCGGCTGATACCTGGGCAAACAGGGTCTGGAGCAAACTCCAACAGACCTACAGCTGAGGGTCTTGACTGTTGGAAGGAAAACTAACAAACAGAAAGGACACCCACACCAAAACCCCATCAGTACGTCACCATCATCAAAGACCAAAGGCAGATAAAACCACAAAGATGGGGAAAAAGCAGGGCAGAAAAGCTGGAAATTCAAAAAATCAGAGGGCATTTCCCCCTCCAAAGGAATGCAGCTCATTGCCAGCAATGGAACAAAGCTGGAGGGAAAATGACTTTGACAAATTGAGAGAAGAAGGCATCATTCGATCAAACTTCTCAGAGCTAAAGGAGGAACTACGTAACCACTGCAAAGAAACTAAAAACCTTGAAAAAAGAATGGATGAATGGATAACTAGAATAATCAATGCAGAGAAGATCGTAAAAGAACTGATAGAGATGAAAACCATGACACGAGAACTACATGACAAATGCACAAGCTTCAGTAACTGACTCGATGAACTGGAAGAAAGAGTATCAGCGATTGAAGATCAAATGAATGAAATGAAGTGAGAAGAGATGGAGAAAAAAGAGTAAAAGAAATGAACAAAGCCTCCAAGAAGTATGGGATTATGTGAAAAGACCAAATCTACGTCTGATTGATATGCCTGAAAGTGATGGGGAAAATGGAACCAAGTTGGAAAACACTCTGCAGGATATCATCCAGGAGGACTTCCCAACCTAGTAAGACAGGCCAACATTCAAATTCAGGAAATACAGAGAACGCCACAAAGATACTCCTCCAGAAGAGCAACCCCAAGACACATAATTGTCAGATTCACCAAAGTTGAAATGAAGGAAAAAATGTTAAGTGCAGCCAGAGAGAAAGGTCGGGTTACACACAAAGGGAAGCCCATCAGACTAACAGCAGATCTCTTGGCAGAAACTCTCCAAGCCAGAAGAGAGTGGGGTCCAATATTCAACATTCTTAAAGAAAAGAATTTTCAACCCGGAATTAGGAACACTTTTACACTGTTGGTGGGACTGTAAACTAGTGCAACCATTGCGGAAAACAGTGTGGCGATTCCTCAAGGATCTAGAACTAGAAATACCATTTGACCCAGCCATCCCATTACTGGGGATATACTCAAAAGACTATAAGTCATGCTGCTATAAAGACACATGCACATGTATGTTTATTGTGGCACTATTCACAACAGCAAAGACTTGAAATCAACCCAAATGTCCATCAGTGACAGACTGGATTAAGAAAATGTGGCACATATACACCATGGAATACTATGCAGCCACAGAAAAGGATGAGTTCATGTCCTTTGTAGGGACACAGATGAAGCTGGAAACCATCATTCTCAGCAAACTATCGCAAGAACAGAAAACCAAATATCTCATGTTCTCACTCATAGGTGGGAATTGAACAATGAGATCACTTGGACACAGGAAGGGGATCATCACACACCAGGTCCTATTGTGGGCAGGGGGTGGGGGGAGGGATGTCATTAGGAGATATACCTAATGTAAATGACGAGTTAATGGGTGCAGCACACCAACATGGTACATGTATACACATGTAACAAACCTGCACGTTGTGCACATGTACCCTAGAACTTAAAGTATAATAAAAACAATGTTTCCATAAACCTTTTATAATATCTTTCAATATTTTTTATTTTTCTTCTCCAAATGTTTTAATATTCATTTAGTTTTATATATATCATCTTTCCTTCATTTTGAAACAACCTTTAAATTACCTTAGAATTAGACAAAATTACTTTTCCTTTAACAAAACTCACATCCTTGGCTCTTTTTTTATGACCTTCTTCACCAAAAACGCACCCTACTTTTTTTATATACTCTGTATACAGAATTGTTTGTCTTACATCTAGTAGTTTTAAATACACATATTAACTACAATTTAAACTTTTAGTAACCCTAATTTCCAGTGAAAAACCCAGCAAGTAATTTTGAATTATTTTATATCAGTGTTTGTTAATGAAAATCATTTCATGATTTTTTAGAAAAATGCATTTCCTCATTTTTAGCAGGTCTGAATAGCTTTTCTGTACCATATAAAAGCAAGATACCAAAGCATATAAACCTAAAGTTATATTTAGTAATTAATGTTTCAGTATTTTAACTTACTTAGCAATGACTCAGACCTTTAATGTGTCTGTATTGTTTTATTTAACATGACAGTAAGATTTTAAATTACTGAAAATATTTTAAAAACAATATCATAGGTACCTTCCCTAATGTCTTCCCCAGTCATTCTGGGTCTTGAGTACCCACGTGGCACTCAGGATGGCTATGAAGGGCAGGTCCCATCTGGGTCTTGAATTTATATACCAGATATAGAACTAAGGACAGAGGATTGGCCTGTGAAGAGGATTCCTGGAGGATGCAACCCCTCACAGCATGGCCAAGAGGCAAAGCTGGGCCAGGGAGGATAGGGCCATATTGGGCTTAGCTCTGTCTTGCAACTGGTGGTCCAAGTGCTGAGGACATGTCCTCAGGCCTCACCATGGCCACTTGTCCAGACCCCAGAATCCAGAGGCTCAAAATCAAAGACATAAGCTCACATTAAAATGTGTGTAAGCCTTCAGGGGTGCCCAGCAACCAGCCTTTACAGCTTTAGCTTACAGAAAAAAAAATATATATATATCAAAAATATTATAGAAGCAGCAGCTTTACAACCTTAAAATGTATAATTGAGACAGCATAAACCTTCCTAACGAACAGACCCAGGCAAAAGTGTCTGAATTATGTTTAATACTGACAATTCTGAAAATATTTCTATTTTATTTTACCAATAATTTAAAAAGTAGCTTTATTAACTAAATATTATCTTAGATCACATAGAAATATAACATACACATAACACGTATACATACAGACACACATACAGAAACAAATCTTATAGGTTTCATTAAGTTTTTCTTTTTGCTGGCTTCCAAATAGTTTTTCTTTTCCCCATTCAGACTATCAGTCTTCCAATTACTTATTTCATTGCCCTAAGCAATTGTTAGCTAGACAAACCTAAATTTGTACTTCTAATGGATGATTCTTAGGCAAAACAAGGTAGAAAATTTATATCTCAAGGACATGGAGTTGAGATTTCAAGCCTAAATATTATACCATCATTTGCCCAAACAATGAAGAGTATAGGTAAAGGCCCAGTTAAGACAAGATGGCCAGGGAAAGGACCTTACACTAAGACATACTGTGTAAATCTAAACCAATGGTACGGTTTTCTAGCAGCTTAGTCTTTCCTCTCTTCCTGGTGCACAGAGGAAGATACCCTTACAAGTAGAGCTTTCCTTTATAGATGCAAATTCATTTTTAAAAGGCTTTTAAAAATAGCCAACTAAATGCCAGAAGAGTGGATTTTGGAGACTGATTTAGTTCAATAGGTGGTCTTTTTAACTTAGCTTCTGTTTTTTTTTTTTTTTTTTTTAGCTAAAATTACTGAGTTCAGGGTATAGCCCATTAAAGAATAGGGAAAAGAAAGCATTCTCTATGTATGGGCTCAGCATGGATAGCTCTACAAAAGAAACACGCCTATATTTTCCCAGGGCCTATCACCTTTGGGGCAGGATAGTTACTAAGACAAAATGTTAGCAGATTTAGTTGTTCTTATTAATTAGTCACTTATTTGCCTTTTTTGAAAAATCTTTTAGAGGAGACAATAAAAATATTTCAATCTTTGTAGAAGCTTCTGCACATCAATAGGCATCCCTAGGTGATCCTCATTTAGGAGACTTCATATTAAAATTCACCTCTTAAATCACAGTGTTTTTCATTTGGAACATTCCACTGTAATTCTAAATTATCTTTCACAAGATTTCTCTATTTTGGTGTTTGCTATTTGGGGGCAAAGCTGGAAGGTGAAGTGCTCAGTTCTTAGAAAATGAGGAATCCATTTTTACCTTGAATCTTCGCTTTGGTTCTTAGAACTCCTTGATCAAGTTAGCTATTGATTTTTCCCTACCTAGGCACACAAAAAAACAAAACAAGTGGAACAGAACACAAAAATGCCCATGATTTTTTGAAAGTCAGAGTTCACATGCCCTGCCGTATTGCCATTTACTGCCACTTTCTTTCTAACATAGTCAGACATCAGAGGTTTCTAACTAGATCAAATCCAGTTATTTATTGGATTCAATTAAATCCTGGACCCAGTCCAGTTTCCGTTGTGACTTCTGAATCCAGTTCAGATAAGAAATTGGCCCAAATAAACTTAGATAGTTCAAAACATGAATTCGTGGAGCTTTAGAACCTGAGAGAGAACTTACCCATGAGTTGCTGGAAGCTCTACTTTTCAAATCTCACTTCTGATGCCATCTGTTAAAAGAAAAACTTTACACAAATGGAATTTAACAGAGTTTGAGTAAAGAATGGCTTGTGAATTGGGCAGTGTCCAGCACCAGAATGGTTCAGAGTGATTGTGCTTAGCTTCCTTTTTAAACAGGACTGTAGATAGGAAGACATATTGCTTATATCATGGTATATTCTGTTTTTTTAAATTAACCTAATCCCATATCTCAGTCATTTTTTGTGGTAAATTGTCTTCAAACTTTTTGTGAACAGCATAATACTCCAAATTTTGAGGGATCTAACAATTTATTTTCATTTCCCTCAACAGACACTTACTCTGTTTTGTTCTATTATTGGTTCTTTGGGGTTTTATTAGATTGGTGCAAAAGTAATTGTGATTTTTGCCATTGAAAGTAATGGCCAAAACCACAATTACTTTTGCGCCAGCCTACACCATTAAAAATGATGCTGAAAATTTATATATAAAGCTTTTCTATGCTTTCCTTAGGATATTTTTAACAAATGGAGTCATTTAAGCAAAGATCACACAAATTTGATATGATTTGAACAATCATTTGGCATGAAACATTGCAAAGAACTAGGCACTAACAATAATCTGATGGTTAGTTTTATAATTTATGTAAAAGAGATGAATTTTATAATTTGTTCACTCAAAAATATTTGTTATATGCCAAATACCATTAGAGTGTTCATGAATACAAATGTGAATAAAACGTGGAATTGACACCCAGGAGCTTTCAGAAACTGAATTTAGCTTTTTATGAGTCAAGCTACTTGTCTAGTTACTTAAATTTATGGTTTATTATAATAAATTTAAAAATTATAATTATAATTGTATAATAAATAAAATGAAGTATTTAAAAAAGAATAGGAAGAATAACAATGGAACAGAACTCAGAAGCCATTTTATGATAAATGAGAAATTATTATTTGTTAGGAGTGGCATTTCACTTCAATGAAGGAAAGATACATTATCGAATAATTACTGTTGGGCTAATTATCTATCCATTTTGGGAAATAAAATAAAACTAGGTACTCACACATACCATCAAAAATGAACTCTAGGTGGAATACTTTTCTAGATATAAAAGTGAAATACAAAAAACACAATATGATATGTGTGGGATGGGAAATTTCTTATGCAAGCTTCAAAATTCCAGATTCATAAAGGTAAAGATTGCCAGATTTGACTTCAAAATGTTTTAAACTTCTGTAAAATGAATGTGAACTTAAGATGAGTGACAAGACTGGAAGAAAATATACGTAACACAAAAAGCAGTTGAAAATTAATACTATTTCTGTAATGTTCAGATTTCAGTTGCAGACAACAAAATCCACACAAGCTGGTTTTGGCTGAGAAGAACGTAATACAGGGAACACAGTGTGTACAAAATCAGCATGAGAATGAGAGAGCAGAAATTTCCAGCCTCAAAACCACTCTGCCCTAGGTGTGATCTGAAAAGTGTTCTACTGCGGCTCCGGCAGCTAACAAATGCAGAGGACTCTGCCACTGCTGCAGAAACCCATGCTACATTTGTCTAAATCAGGGGAGTTGCATTTCTTCATAAAGGAAGAAGGTGAATCAAGAATCTGTGTACAGATTAGGAAATTGAAACTATAGCTTCTAATCCCCAAACTATACCACTGCCACCGCTAGTCTTCTCTGTGAAATAAGTGCTCTGAACTTTGCCTCTCTACTTTCTTCTGAATGATGTACTCTGTACATGCATCTGATTGATGACTCTTAGATTATGTTCAGAACTCAAGTTTCAGAGGAATTTGGAATTATTTTTTCCCTTACTTTCCTAACACTGTATGTTGGAAGTACTTTGGAATGATAATCAAGGGATAGGCCGGGCACGGTGGCTCACACCTGTAATCCCAGCACTTTGGGAGGCCAAGGAGGGTGGATTACTTGAGGCTAGGAGTTCAAGACCAGCCTGGCCAGCAAGGTGAATTCCCGTCTCTACTAAAAATACAGGGCACACGCCTGTGTTCCCAGCTACTCAGGAGGCTGAGACAGGAGAATTGCTTGTTTAACCTGGGAGGCAGAGGTTGCAGTGAGCCAAGGTCACACCACTGCACTCCAGCCTGGGCAATAGAGCAAGACTCTGTCTCAAAATAAAAAAATAAAAAAATAAAAAGTTAAGTAAGTCAATAGCAAAGACTTGGAACCAACCCAAATGTCCATCAATGATAGACTGGATTAAGAAATTGTGGCACATATACACCATGGAATACTATGCAGCCATAAAAAAGGATGAGTTCATGTTCTTTGTAGGGACATGGATGAAGCTGGAAACCATCATTCTGAGCAAACTATCGCAAGGACAGAAAACCAAACACTGCATGTTCTTGCTCACAGGTGGGAATTGAACAATGAGAACGCTTGGACACAGGGTGGAGAACATCACAACACTGGGGCCTGTCATGAGGTGGGGGCAGTGGGGAGGGATAGCATTAGGAGATATACCTAATGTAAATGATGAGTTAATGGGTGCAGCACACCAACATGGCACATGTATACATATGTAACAAACCTGCACGTTGTGCACATGTACCCTAGAACTTAAAGTACAATAATTTAAAAATTAAATTAAGTTAAATTTAAAAAGTTAAGTGAGTCAACCCACACTATCCTGCACAATTTTAATATGCAAAGAGTTTTTATGAACCAATAATTATGAATCCAATTATCAAATAATAATTCATAGAAAAAGAAATAAAAAATTATATACTATGAAAGAATATTCAGGCTGGGTGTGGTGGCTCATGTCTGTAATATTAGAACTTTGAGAGGTTGAAGCGGAAGGATTGCTTGAGTCCAGAATTTTGAGATCAGCCTGGGCAGCATAGTGAGGCCCTGTCTCTACAAAATTTTTTAAAAATAGCCAGGCATGGTGGCGTATGCCTGTAGTCTCAGCTACTCTGGAGGTAGCAGGACTGCTTGAGTTCAGGAGTTGGAGACCACAGTGGGCCTATGGTGCCACTTCACTCTGGCCTGAGCAACAGAGTGGGACTCTGTTTATATTAAAAGAAAAAAAAAACAAAGAAGAAGAACAAAAAAGAGTATCATCTTTACTAGCAATCAGGCAATAACTGCATAGTTTTTAGAAGAAAATCAGATTGGCTAGAATAAAAAAAATTTAATTTCAAACTTGGCAGAAAGCAGAAAGTGTAAGCTTATACAGATATTATTTTCTTTTTGTGGAGGGCAACTTGTTATTATGAATCAATACTTTAAACTATTTTACCCAACAGTTCTTTATCTAGTAACCTGTACATCAGAAATAACTAACTTGTACAAAGAGATCTGAACAAAGAATGCATTATGTCACGGTTTGACATAAAAAATTAGAAATAATCTAAACATCCCTCAGAAAGTCAATGTTTAAATTGTGCAATCATATTACAGAATTTTATACACATTTTTAGAGAAGTTATCTTTAAGAACTGACATGGAAAAGGCTTATGAACATTAGTAAATGTAAAGATAAGTTGCAGTACTATAGATAAAGAGATCCCAGTTTGGGAAAATAAAAAATATGTATAGGTAACATATCCATCTCCATTTTCTCTACAACAACCTCAGTAATATCTACATTGCTTATTTATGTGTGTGTGTGTGTGTGTGTGTGTGTGTGTGTGTGTGTGTGTGTGTGTGTAAGAAAGATTCTGGGGGAATATACAATATACTGTTTACAATGATTACTTCAGGATAATGCAATTGGAAGGGAGAGATTTTGATTTTTCACCTCCTATTTTTTATAGTGTCTGAATATTTTACAATAAGTTACAACGCTCTTGTAACTTAAAAAATGTCTGATGTAGGCCGGGCGCGGTGGCTCAAGCCTGTAATCCCAGCACTTTGGGAGGCCGAGATGGGCGGATCACGAGGTCAGGAGATCGAGACCATCCTGGCTAACACGGTGAAACCCCGTCTCTACTAAAAACTACAAAAAACTAGCCGGGAGAGGTGGCGGCGCCTGTAGTCCCAGCTACCCGGGAGGCTGAGGCAGGAGAAGGGCGTGAACCCGGGAGGCGGAGCTTGCAGTGAGCTGAGATCCGGCCACAGCACTCCAGCCTGGGTGGCAGAGCGAGACTCCACCTCAAAAAAAAAAAAAAAAAGTCTGATGTACCAAGGAAAATGCTGTCAACAGCTATTCAAACTGTTATAACGTCCCTTAAAACCTTCATTCCAAATGCTGTCAACAGTAATTGCCAGGTTTATCATCACAGAACATCCTTGAGGTTTACAAACTTGCCTAGGAAATTTTCCGAGATTGTGTCTGTCTGATAGTTGTCAAAACTTCAAGTTAAATTAATTAACCTTGATATCATTCCTAGGACTTGTCCACACAATCTTCGCTCATTATAGCACTTTGCTTCCAGTTGGTTATAGATGTTATGTGCTAATGAAGGCTGCTGCTAAATTCCCACCTAATAAAAGCCTGCTCAAGATCTTACCAAAATTAACTAAAAACATGAGTTCCCATTGGAGTTATGTTGGTTACTCTTTGGCCTAAAACAACAACAACAACAAAAAACCCATGGACTGCAATTGTGCTAGACATTTAGAACTAATAATAAAAATAGCTTATGAGTGTATAGTTATTATTGCTTTATATAAGCTGCCTGATTTCTTTGCAGTAATGTGAATAAAAGTCATATAATACAACTCTAGGGCCATTTGCGCCTTTAAGTTACCAAACCCTGACATCAGTGGAAACGACATGGCCTATTATATTATAGACAAATGTCCTGCTTTCATCAAAGTCCATGGGGTCAAACCAAAACTGAGAATTTATTTTCAAAGAACAATATCCCAGTATTGTTTTGCACAAAACTTCTTTACTCTGAAGCTGATTAGAAGAGCTGTCCAAACAATTTAGAGTTTGAGATCTACTGGGATAATTCCAAGCCCAAATGGATAAGCCTAGGAGTAAAAGCCCCCAATAAATTAATTTCTGAATTAAGTGGAAACTCAAAAACATGCCACTTAGAGAAAGACAATTATCACCACAAATGAAGGAGAGTTTAAAATTAAAATGTCATATTCTTCTCAATTAGAAATTCATTATATCTCCTGAAATTCCTTCAATATAAATAAACATATTCTTTAGGAATGAATGTTCACTGAAATTCATATTTTTCCTCCTTTGCAAACAACAGTCATCTCAAGCAAAGAAAACTTGCTCTGTCTTGTTTTCATGCTTTCATTTCTTAACTCCGTGGCCCTTATTTTATCTTTTTGTTATTTTGAGGGAAATCTCAAGGTAAAAACAAGTTGTAATTCCCAAACTCTCAAGTTTTGCCTCTTGAAATCCTGATTTAGAAGCAAGTTTCCTACGTAATCTTGAAAATTGAAGTAATTACCTGGGAGTCCTCAGTATCTTGGAGACCATTCTAGAGGATTATTTCAGGCAGAAGAGGCTGAGCAAGGAAGAATGCTGAGTTTCTGATGCATTTGTTTCCATCAGGAGTAATAACCACCCCAATCACATACGTACCATTCCAGCCCCATTGGTTTCCTCCCTTTTACCAGAATAAAATATTCAATTTCTGCTCACTTTCTCCCCTTCTCTCCTTTTCCCCATTAACCTAATTCCCACTCTTGACTGAGAGCCAATCTAATACTTTTAAGTTTTCTCAAGCATTTCTGGTCTGGAAATCCCTTCTTGCCTTATCAATTAAAATCTGCAGGCTTCAAGAGGTGCTTAGCTCAATTATGTTCATATTATCAATGATTTTGTGACAACAGTGTTTTCTCTCCAAAAGTACTTTGAAAACCCTTAGCCCCATTAGGTTAGGGTCCTAATGCTACACATTTTTCTAGTTTTTAAAATTAAGGTATAATTCTTCCCTTTTTGTATGTTAATGCCACAAATTCTGACAAATGACATATTCCATTGTATGTGTGTACCACAGTTTTTTTTATTGACTCCCAAGTTGAAGGACTTTTGAGTTATTTACAATTTGGATGATTATGAATATAATAACTTAAAAACATGTAAGTAAAGAGTTTTGTCTGGATACAGGTTTTCATTTCATTGCGGTAAATACCTAGGAGTAAGATGGTCAAGTCCTGTAGCACACGTATAACTTCTACTGTATAATAACTTAAAAACATGTAAGTAAAGAGTTTTGTCTGGATACAGGTTTTCATTTCATTGCGGTAAATACCTAGGAGTAAGATTGTCAAGTCCTGTAGCACACGTATAACTTCTACTGTATTTCCTAATGTACCTGCAAACCGTTTCATGTAACTGAGACAGCTGGGCTTCCTTCCTTTGGTGATCTGAGTAAAATGGTTCAGACCACTGCCAGCATATAACCTCAAGAAGTTTAAAATTCTCCCCTAATGCAAACTTGCATTCAGCAATTTTCATTTTAAAGGGCATCATTGCATCTGATTACCAGGACTTTCACGATGTCCTTCCCCACCTCCCCACAACTTCACCAATAATAACCTGGATACGAAATTTGCAAGACCTTCCAATTACTCATATAGTGTCCAGTTACACAGGAAATATGAGTAAGCATCATAGATTTTACTGAAAGTTTATCAGGGCGTAAGTTGTGTAGGTTGAGTGTTACATTTTACACCCCTCAAAAAACAACTACAAAACATCCCTGTTTTTTCATGGAATCCCAACTTGGACACTCACCATTCCAGATTCTTTCTTTTCGTCCCCTTTTAGGAGTTACTCTTGTCAACTTCTCTCCAATTCTGAAGTCACTTGATTTCCTCTATATGTAGGGTAACTCAGCTCTCTCTG